>NC_134648.1:5000-744967 GCF_030463565.1 Pelecanus crispus | reverse complement strand
AATGCACAGGGCAGGGACAAGAATTACCTGCGGGCACGGTCCGGTGGCGCTGGCCGAGCCCTGGCTCGGGGACGGGCGCCCGGTGCTGCAGCCGGGCACGGGGCCACCCGCAGCCGTCAGCCCCTTTAGCAGCCCCCAAAAGTGGCCGGCGATGACTGAGCGCTCAAGCCCCAATTATTTTTCCCCGTTGTCGGGCTGGGCAGAAGGTTTTTCTCCTCTTTTCCCAGGGTAGTTTTTCCTCCCGGCCACGTCGGAGACCTTTATAGCCGAGGCAACTTGATCCAAACAAACCCAAGAGCGTTATCTAAGACACTGGGTGCTCCCTCCCACCCTGCTCCCCTGCAGGCTGCGCGTATCCTCGGGGCGTGACATCAGGAACGGAGGCAGGAAATTAGAAAAATAATTTAAAAAAGCATTTATTTACACGGGAATAGTTTTAAAGGGATTTTTTGCAAAGTTATTAAGGCGGCTCCGGCTGAGCCCTTACTACACACCTGCAAATCCACACGAGAGAAAGCCACGGCAAGCGCTAAGCCTCCCCACTCTGCTGCTTCGGCTTTTGTTGTTGTTGTTGTTATTACTACTACTACTATTATCTTCTGGAGTATTTTCTGCCCATTTCTACCTCACACTAAATGAGCTGCTGGGGCTGCCCTCGGGCCATCCCCAGGGCTGCAGAAATGGGTGCTGCAGGAAGGGGTGCTGCTTGCACCCAAAAGCAGAGCACCCTTGCAGAGGCAAGCGGCCGCCTGGGACCGTTGTAATCCCCGCCAGTGCAGAAAACCCTGGAAATCTGGGATTTCCATCCCCTTTGCCATGCCCCATGCACTCATCCTGCCAGTTCTCCCCCTGCCTGTGGGCGAGCAGGGAAGACCTGGACTTTACAAGCAGTATTACAACCCGTTGGCTGCCAAGCTATGAAAAAGAAAATTTAAAAAATTGAGATTTCAGAGAGTTTCCCTATTCTGCACCCAGGCAAAACCCCAACAACGCCAAGCCCTGAACCCAAAGACAAAAGCACTACTCACCCCAGGAGACGCCGCTCTTTGGGAGGGTCTCTGGACTGCCGAATCCACTGGGAAAATCCTTGGCCGTGGCCCAGATAAGCCCCTGGAGGGGCCTTTCCCACAGGTACCTCCAGGATTAATTTTTCATTTCAGCTGGGGCAATATCCAGTGTGGGACAGAGGGGAAAAGGTGCTGGGACGAGCATCTCCCAGCCGCTGGCAGGGGCTCCAGAGCCGGGAGAAGAGGTTGGATCCAGCATGAGGAGAAAGGACGAGGCAGGTCTCACCCGAAGCCTGAGGATGGGATGGGGACAACGATGTCCGTCCAAAAAGGGACGGGATCACCTGGGGAAACGCTTTCCCTCCCGGTGCCAGGTTAGAGGAGATTATAGCAAAGCTCTAGGTGATGGAGGAGGGCTTGTGCTAAAGAAAGAGGTCACAACTCTCGCGGGACCCCCCCCAAAAAAAACCTATCAAGGTTATGGACCGAGAACTAGTTAAAATAAAGGGAAAAACATTAAAAAAAGAAGGGAGAAGAGGTGCTTCTTCCACCAAAGAAGTTATGGGCGAGGTCGCAGGACTCACGCTGCTCCGCACTTCCTGTGACCTGGAAAAAGGCAACAAGTAGAAGTTAATAAAATCCCCCGGTGATTCAAAGCCGTTCAGCTACAACACAAACCTGAGCCGACCGAATTATTAGGGTGGAATTTGCCACTCTTTTTAGGAGGTTTTATAAATCCACACTGTCGTGGTTCAGCCCCAGCCCCAGCTCAGCACCACGCAGCCGCTCGCTCCCCCTGCCCCGGTGGGATGGGGGAGAGAATCGGAGGAGTGAGAGTGAGAAATGCTCCTGGGGTGAGATAAGAACAGTTTAATCGTTGAAATAAAGTAAAATAGTAATGATAATAGTAACAATAAAAAAATAATAATAATGATATCCAAAGCAAGTGATGCCCAATGCAATTGCTCCCCACCCGCCGACCGATGCCCAGCCAGTTCCCAGCAGCGATCGCTGCTCCCCGGCCAACCCCCCCAGTTTCCATACTGCCCATGACGCCGTATGGTATGGAACGGCCCTTGGGGCAGTTGGGGTCAGCTCTCCTGGCTGTGCCCCCTCCCAGCTCCTTGTGCCCCTGGCAGAGCAGGGGAAGCTGGAAAGTCCTTGCCTGGCATAAGCAGTGCTGAGCAACAACTAAACCATCAGCGTGTTATCAGCGTTATTCTCCTCCTAAATCCAAACCACAGCACTGTGCCTGCTACTGGGAAGAAAATTAACCCTATCCCAGCCGAAACCAGGACACACCTGCCCTAGCAAGAGCATGGTTTGGCTAAAAACCACGCAGAAACAGGGCAGAGGAGAGCAGAAAAATGATCTTTGGGATGGGGCTGTGGTCCCCAGTGCATCCGGAGGGTTTAATCCTCCGGCCCAGGGTACAGAGGGATGGAAGGGGCGCAGCGGTAGCCCTCAAAATTCAGAAAAGCTGCACAGAGATCGGCAATTCCCTGTTACTCACCCCAAAACAGGCCGGGGGTGACCAGTGGGTTATTTGGCAGCAGCAGCAGCTCAAGGCAAAGCTCTGTCACACGGCGCACGATTAAATTGCGGCTGCGGGATAGCAGAGGGGCCGCGAATCCCTTGAAGGGGGGATTAGAGAAACCCGTGGACGGCGAGTCCGGTGGTTGCTATTAGCACAGCGGGGCCAATGCCATAGGCTAAGGGGGGGCTGCACCCGGGCGGGATCCCAGGGAAACGGGGGGATTTTTTTAAAAGCTTTTCTTAAAACGCAGCTCAAATCTCTTCCTTGCACACCGGGGAGAAATCCTGCCAGAGGTTTCAGCAGCTCCGTATTTTGCCAAATCAGGGCCCCCCCGCCAGCTCTGCAAACAGGCGGCTGCGCGGGGGATTTTGGGCTGAACCTTCTCCCCACCCTCTCCTCAACTCCTTTTCTTTTGGGCGGGAAGGAATGGTTTTGCCAATTTTCCTGCCCATCGCAAATCGTAGCACGACCCAGCTCCCACAAACAGCTTGAAGCCCCGCTCCGCCTCGCTTAGTCTTCCTCAAACCACCAAGAAAAACCACTTCTCCTTGACCTTTTTTTTTTTTTGAACATTTTGGGGCAGTTCGCCTGGTTTCCAGCAAGCTGACCTGCCCCTCTTCTTGCAGAGTTTTTTTTTTGGTGGGTTGGTTGGTGCGGGTTTTTTGGGGTGGGGTTTTTTTTGTTTATTTGGGGTTTTTTACAGTTTTAAGTCTCCTCCTCTGCAAAAAGGGGCATCTCCCCCCCTTCCTGACTTTGCAGGTCTGAAAAGACCTTGGTTTCCCATTTTCCATCCAGTGGGGCGTTCCAGGCCCCCGGGATGCCGAGGGGCACGCGTGCCACCTCCGAAGGGCTTGGATTTACAAACACTCGAGGGCTTTTGCTGGGGTGGGTGGGATGCAACTGCTACGGGCTGCTGGCGTCCGGGGAAGGGACGGGGTGGGCAGCTGGAAATACGTTTGACCCACCAGCACCAATAAGCAGAGCTTGGGAATCAAAGGTTTTTGGTGAAACACCCAGAAAACAGGGACTAAGGCTTATTCCCATTGGGATTTAAGATCAGCGGCTCGCAAGAGGCTTCCTTCACTGTATGCGCTGTAGATCGCATGCCGCATCCTTTTAAAAATCCCGTTGTTACCTTTCAGGCTTGCTGGAAAAACGGAGAGCGTGAACAGGCGCAGGGACTTTGCGCGTAAGCGAGCAGAGGCGAGAAGCACAGCGCTGCGCCTGGAAAGGACCAGCCCTTACCATCAATATTTTCCTATGGCCTCGAAGCGCCAGCGATTACAGCCACAGCTTCCCAGCAGCATGCCCAGCCTATACGGGGGATGCTTTATTTTTTTTTTAATATTATTTAAAAAAAAAAAAAAAGGGGGGGGGGAAGGTAGAAGAGAGAGATGTGTGGGTTGGCCAAGAACAAAATAAAACGGGTGGGAGCAGCAAAGGACTTGGCATCCCTCCTCAATTTTCCCTAGGGGGGAGCAGCCTCATCCCCCAGGCTCTGGCCAAGCTCTCGCTGCGGCGATGGATCCTGTGTTACCTTAAAAGCCTACACCCAAACCCCCGTTTTTTCCATTACACATACAACCCAGGAGATAGGTGATGAGCCTAAGCAGGCTGCCTGAAGCTTGGCAGCATGGATGTACCCATCCTCCTGCCTCAGCTCCACCGTGGTACCCGACCCGTGGTTTATCTGCCGTTTCCTAACCTGGAGGAGACGCCTGAAAAACCAAACCCAGGAACAAGCCCGCTGATGCGCTGCGGCGGGAGTTTTCCTTTTGCTTTTCTCCCTGTTGCAGTTCCCAGCCTTTCCTTTCAGGGCCAGCAAAAGCCTTCGGCTGTGCTGAAATTCTCCGTGCCTTAGAGAGCCTCGTGCTTGCTATTAGAGCTAAGCTATTGAACAGTTCAAAAGAAAAAAAAGAAAATGGGGTGATGTAGCTCCTGAAAACCTTAAATCTCAGCCCCAGATTTCCCCCTGGAAAGCAATCCCGAATTGCCATGAACTCCCAGGCAACTTCACAACTATTTATAATGGCAATAAAACAAGCAGCAGGGCTCGCGTTGGGAACGTGGGCATATAAATAGTAACGGCCTTTGGAAACGGCTGCGCGGGACTATTGTCTCTTTCCCGCCCCGCGTCGCGTCCGCCTGAGCCGGGAGCGCCCAGATACGAGAAGTTGTTTGCATCCCCCCGCAGCCTGTCTGAGGTCTGACATCGAGCAGGAGTTTTTTGGGCAGAGGGTGGGCTGGGGAACAGCACAGAGCACCCTGCAGGTGCTCAGCTTCCCAAAATTATCCACAGGTGTGTCACAGCGGCTGTTGGAAGCAGCTGGAAAGTCACAGGCTCCGGCTGCCAACACCGGTCGGTGCCGATGGGATGGAAATGCTCCCGTGTACCCCTCGTCCCCCCCTCACCCCAGGCAAAGCCCAATATTTAGGGGACACCCAGGGTGGCAAGAGGGTGGCAGGGACCGAGCCCACGTGCCCAGCACACTCATGACACAAGGCTCACCTAAAACTGCTAATTTGGGAGAGGGGAGCCTGCCATGCCAAGGAAAACCACCTCTATCGGGCACTTGCCCTCCTGCACCCAGAAGCACCCAGGTCGGGCACCTTAAGGCCAGGAAATATCACAACACCCAGACAATCTCAATTTTTCTGCTCTGAGCTTAAATCAGCGCAATTCATCAGGGGAGAGGCTGCACTTATTTCGGGTGTCCAAAAGCAGCACCTGCTTGGAAGATGCCGCCGGCAGCTTGGCTCTCCCCTTCGCCCCCAGCAATCAGCTGGGGGCTGCAGCAAGACCAGATCCACACGCTCCGCAGGTGCGTGGATCCACAGATCCAGACCCACAGGCTCCTCTAGGTAAAGAGTTCAAACCCTCTATTTTTTTTATTAAAAAAAAAAAAAACCGCACAAGATTGATGATAAAGGCTGCAGCTGCAAAGAGAAAGCAGCTGCTCATAGGCTTCTCCTGTGCCCCTTGCTAAGAGGTGAGCACGTCTCCCACCAAAACCAGCCTTCCCACCCCCACCTAAGCGTGGTTTTATCTTTCTGAGCAAGGCTTTGGCTGCTGGAGTCAAGTCCCAGCCCTCGTAGGAGGCTTCATTTTTGAGGAAGCTCCCCAAAACCTTGTGGGGCGTGTAAGCCGAGGAGCGGGTACCATAAGGACTCGCGCGTTGGTGCAAAGAGCTCCTGCCCTGTCTCGCTCGGGAGGGCTCAGCTCGGGCGCGACGTGGGAGAAAGAGAGTTATACGTACCGCTCGCAGCCCGCGCCATAGGCGCGCACCTTGCTTGTCCAGCGAAGGCGCTCGCAGACGGGGTTAAGGGGAGACGCGAGGAGGCTGGGCGCGCCAGCGAGCTGCTGGTGGCAGGCAGGCGAAGGAGCTTTTGGGAAGGAGGTTTTGCTTCATTTGCCTTCTCCAAGCTTCCCAGAAATCTGGTAAGCAGATTTGCAGCCTACATGCTCGCCAAATTAAGTCACTGCCCTAGAGATGCCTTTTGGATGATGAGACCAAAACTCTTTAACTTCTCTCCATGGAGCCGAGCCACCACAGCCCAGACTCTGGGCTCGAAGGACTGACAGCCCCCGGGCGCTGCGCAACCCTCGGGACACCCACGCGTCCCCACAGGAGTTGCATTTTCCACGCCACACAGGAAGATTTGCCCAGAGGGGCAGTCTGGGATACCCCAGCTCCATCCATCCCTCTCTCCTGCATGGGTTATTAAGCAGCCCTAAAGCCTGGCCCTCCACAAGGCTGGGGGCTTTTTTTGGAGGTCTCCGAGGCAAACCAGACCGCAGCCCTCACTCCACACGCTCCTGGCTTCCACCCCAAAAATCCCCTTAAATGTTACTTTAATGGCATTGTCCTTCCCAGCAAGGAGGAGGCTGCAGGTCAGGCACCTCCAAGGGGCTGCAAAATGGAGATCTGGGCACCCCCTCCCCGGGGCCCCAAGTTTAACTCACCTCCCCGAGCCGCTACAGCTGCGGGCTCTGCTCCAAGGCAGAGACCTTCCTCCTTTTCTTCTTCCTCTTCTCTTGCCTGAGCCCTGCAGAGCCCCCACCACAGGGATTTAAGGGGTTGCCCCCCAGGACCACTCTAGTCCCTGGGGCCCCACAGGGAGACCACCCCAAAAGTGACTTTTCCCACCCACGATGGATAGGGCACCCTCAAGACTTTGTACCTGAGAGCGGAAACTCCCCCAGGAGAGCCACTAAAGGCTTTCAGTAATTAGCAATCAGCAGCCCTGACAAGCCCCCCCTGGCCTCTCTGAAAGCAGCTGAGCCTGATACTAATGAGGATTCTTGCTAATTACAGCAGGCAAGCGAGGCCAAGCTGCCTCCTGGCCTCGGCAAGGGGCTGCGGGCTGAAACGCAGGCAGCAACCCCTCCGAGCTGTTGTCTAAAAACCTTTGTGAATTCCTTGTGCTATAAAAAAAGCGCTGGGGTTAATTCAGGACAGCGATCCCTGCTGTGCCGAGCGCTCCTCTATTCCCAGGGGCCGGGAGTGCCGAAGGATGCTGTTCCCAGCAGCTGGCTGTGCTTTCTGCGTGCAAGCTGGTCCTCTCTCATTCATCATTTTGAATAATTCATGCCGAATAACGTGGGTTTCTGCCGTGCCCGGCATTGCACCGACCTGGAGCTCGAGCCAGCAAGGGAATAGGGTCCCTTGGACAAGCCCTGGGGACCTCAGGGACCTCAGTGATGTGCTCACGCAGCTCCCAAAACCTCTGTGGCGTGGTGAAAGGCTGGAGCAGGCGTCCGGCATCCCAAGGGGTCTTTAATCCCTCTTGAGCTGGGCTGTTAACGCGGCCCCGAGCTGCTGGGGTCGGGGCTGGCGAGCGAGGCTGAAGGCTGCGTCGCTGGAGCTACCGGGCTCTCCTTTCCCCATCCCAGCGGCTCCGTGGTCGGGCTGGCTCTCGGCTGAGCCGGCTCACGGGCGCGCGGCAGCGGCAGCCAGCTCAGCACCTCCCGACAGCGGCTCTTTTCCAGCCAGCCCCGAGCAGCAAACGCCTGCTCCAGCTGCCAGACCACAAAACCTCAAGCCCGGCTCGCAGCGTTCAGCTCGCTTGGGAATGCCATAAAAAACCCCAAAACTAAAGCAAACAAACCCCTCCGGCCCTCGCTTCGCCTCGGCCAGCTCCCCCCAAGGCTTTAAAGCCCCTGGTTTTGCTCTCGCCGTACGCAGAGCCTGAGCGAACCAGCAGCCCCTGGCAGCATCTCCCACTGCTGGCATTCAGGATTTTAATTAAGATGCTGGAAAGGAGCAGTCCCAAATTGCTCTTTTGGCCCGGCCCCTCGACGGGGTTCCTTTTCACCCCGTGGGAGGGATGTGGGTCTATGGACCAAGGTGGGATTTAATGAAACCCTTGGCGAGAAAGCCCTTGGCAAGATGCAGGCAGCCCCCCGGAAACATCTTTGGGAGCTGTGGGAGGGAAGGGGTGTCGGTGCGGGCTCCGTAGCAGGGAGGGGAGCTGGGATAAGCGGTTTCCCCAGGCTGCGATGCTCCGGAGGAAGCCCCGCTGCGTACACTCCCCGGGCACGCACCTCTGCCTGCGCTCTCCCCGTTGCTGAGATGGAGGGAGCCGGGAAGGCACACGGTGCCAGGGCTTGGGCAGAAGGCAAGGGAGATGCCGGGCCCTAATTTAAAGGGTGTATTCCCCCCCCGTGCACCCCTTTGCTACAGTCTCCCTGAAAGGCAAACAGCATGGTAGAATAACCCCCTCCCCACGCTCGCGGGCACGAGAGCATCACGTGTGTTTGCTAACTCGGCTTTTATTGTCACGGGACGCAGCGGCAGACGATGCGAGAGGTCGCTACGGGGGGGACGCGGGCGCGTGACACCGCAGGTCTTCCAGCACATTCACCTCGAACGGCAACGCAGCGCGCTGCATCAGGTGGGAGGGAGGGAGAGAATCGATGCCGCAGTGGGGAGATGCCGCTGGCTGCAAGCCCTGCTCCTTTCCGTGCCTTTGCTGCCCCGTCTCTGCGCAAAAAGACAAATTCTCAGGCCACGGCGATTTTCCCCTTGGCGACAGGGCAATTAATAAGCAGACGAGGGGGTCCCTGCAAGGAGCATCATGTCACCTCCCGGTATCGGCTCCGTTGCAGCCATGCCTCAAATTGCCGCCCCGCGTTTTTGCTCGCGCTACGCTCAGCTGAGTCACAGGGCAAAGGCGTTAACAGGAGAAGCTGCCCTGGGAATGCTGTTCCTCTGGGATGGAGAAGCGTGGTCTTAGCCCAAGGTTTCAACGTGCATCAGAAGCGCGGTCTGTTTGATTTGCCCCTCCCCGGAGATGGGCCACCCCGAGCGAGATGGAGACATAAAATAAGGGGCAGACTCGGCGAAGGCAGAAACCCCAGCAAGCACCGAGCACACGGTGCCTTCAGCCCGAGATGGAGCAGCAGCATCTGCTGCCTTCGCTGCCCTTTGCCCAGGGTTTTATTTACAGTGTTATTAAAGGAGAGTGTCCCAAGGAGCCTGAAATGTTAAAAAATGGGGTTTCAGCAAAGCCAGGGATTAACAGGCTGTTTTCCCCCACTGTAAACAGAACTGGTTTGCTTTCAAACATGCCCTTGGTGCCAGCCGGTGAGCAGCCAGGGAGGGAGAAGAGCTCCAGCAGAGCTGGGGCCCCGCAGCTCCTCCAGAAGCTGGGGGACACGGGGGTCTGCCCCTCTGCAAGCCGCTTCGGTTCACAAACCCAGGGGAAAACCGGGATGGAAACGCAGCCCCGGGCTCCGCCAGCCGGATGCTGGTGGCTGCAGATGGGCAAACCGGCTGGCCTGGCTCTTCGGGGAGGGCCAGAGGAAAGGCAGAGGGGGACGCAGCCCTCCAACCCACACGGCCGGTGGGTCTGGGGGCACTGAGGGGTGGATGTGGGCAGCGACCACTCCCCCCGGAGCAACTGGAAAGGTTTTGAGCAGCCACCGCTAAACACAGGGGATTTTACCCCCCAGCAACACTGAGCAGCAGAAGCGACGGCCGTTTTCCCCGGGACAGGGATGGCTGGCGACGGCCCAGGAGCCGGCGCGACCCTCGGGGTCAGCCCAGCGTGGTGGGTGCACGCTTTGGGGCACAGACAGACCCAGCAAGCTTTCTTAGGGGAGCGGGAAAACCCATACGGACGCGTCTGTGCTGGGTCTGATCCCCGCTGAAACACTTCTGAGCCTGCAAGGGTTGACCCAACACCACTGAAACCACCATGAACAACCTTCACTACTGACTTCAGCCATGCAGGAGGAGGAAGAGGGAACAAAGGGGTAAGATGGATGAAGAACACCTTCCCTGCCGACGCAAAGCCCATTTGTAAAAACCTACGGGCTTTAAAAGGCTGTTGGGCCCCAATCCCGCCCTCCCCACCTCTTAACCTTCCCCTCCTGGGAGCCAGCGCAGCCCCACGAGCTGCCCCTCAACCCCGGGGCTGAAGCAGCGGGCGCCCTCGCAGCAGGATAGCCTGTCCCTCAGTCCCAGCTCTGCCGCCGCTCTTGCCTCGCACCGGGGACGCTCACTCGGGGATGTAGTCCCTGAAGGAGTTAAAGCTGAGGCTCCGGCCCGCCGAGTTCAAGGTGGAGCTGGCTTGCATCTTGGGGATCTTCTCCATCAGCTTCGACACTGTCCTCCTCTTGAAGGAGCCCGGGGAGAAATGCCCCTGCCTCATGAGCTCCTGGTAGAGGGTGTTGAACACTGCCACGGTCTCTTCATAGCTGTCCCGGGTGGAGATCTCGTAGAAAGGAAGCTTCAAGGCTTTGGAGAGGTTTTCGCCGTCCTCCGTGGACACCATCCTGTCGAACTGCAAGTCCTTCTTGTTGGCCACGATGACCACGGGGGGCTGGTCGCTCCCGCTGCTCCGCTTGGGGCTGGAGTGGATGTGGTTGATGAGGAAACACAACCGCATGACCTCGTCAAAGCTGCACCGGTCCGTCACTGAGTAGACCACAGCGAAGCCATCACCCCATTTGATCTTCTCCTCTATCTGAAGGGAATCCTCCTCCTGCCAGGGCAGACAAGCTCGTATTAACGCCAGAAGCCCCAACACCTCCTAAACACCAACGCTGCCGGCTGCAACCTAGAAAACCTCCCGGGGGGCCCGTCACCACCTCCCTGAAGGTTTTTAGCTCTGGGCTTGCACACAGCAGCGACGTGCAAAGCAACACAGGTAGCCAGGGCAGGAATTCGATGGGATGAGCAAAACGACAGATGGAGACGGCCATCAGCCCCATCCTGATGTGGACGAGGGGAGAGTTAGTGCCACCAAAGCGGGTGCGCAAAGGTAGGGCTGTTGCCAGGTGGGAAGCCAGCACAGGGCTCTCCATCGCCCACAATGCCAGTGCTTGGTGGCCCCTTCAACCCAGCACCCTCCTGCTCCCTTGACTTGTCTCCCTGCCATCAGGATGCTCCACCGGCGCAGGGAGCAGAGCTGCGTCGCACGCCGCTAAGGGGAACGGGGAAATATTTAGCTGAAGCCACACTGTAATTGACGCTAGAGAGACGTAAATTCTCCAAAACATCCTTCTTCCGAGATAAACACATCTTGATCAATATTTCGGATACAACAGATTAAAGCTGGTGGAAGGGCAGGGATCGCCTTCAACGGCAAGTCGCACTTCCACGATGGTATTTTCCAGGGTCAGCCCGCTATGAAACGGCGTGAGCTCACCTGTCCTGCCGTATCGAGGATCTCAAAGTGCACCATCTCCCCGTCGATGACGGCCATGTGCCTGTAAATCATTTCTGGAGGAGGACAGACAGAAAAAGGTGCGTGAGAGAAGCCCACGGGTAGCAAATGACAGCCCAGGTGGCCTCGATGCAAGCCATGCTGGAGAAGTAGATTTTCACCTCCTGCAACCTACAGCCCATGTGGTCTCCGTTTCAAGTCCACATCTTGAACTGGTCCTCAGCCTGCCTCCCCGTGCCCCGTGCCCATGGCATCGAGCCCAGCATCTCCGACGGGCAGCGGAGACCCCCAGCCAGCACCCAGCCAGCTTTCGCCTTGCTGGGAATAGAAGGGCAGCGGTGACCGAAGCGTTGGAGCAAAAAGGGGTCATGGAGTGATGCTTCTGCAAAGGAAGAGGGGCTCAGCAGGAGGGTATGAAAAGCTGGGTTTTGAAAAGCTTTGTTTTGAGACCCTGCTCATGCTCCTAACCCAGCCCTTTGCCCAGCCGGCGTTGAACTCCTGCTCCAAAGCAGCGGGGGAGCGGCTCCTTCCCAACCAAGCAATAAAAGCAGCTGCCAGGCGTGCATCTGGGCAGCTCTTCCAGCACAAAAACCGCTTCGAGCTTCACTAACATCATCAGGCAATAAAAACCAGCCGGTACTCTGCTTAGCAACTGCTCCGGGCACGGCGTGCTCGACAGGACGCCTCGCTCCGCGCAGACGGAGCACCTCGGTCACGCCAGGGTTTGTGTGCCACCGCACGCTGGGGCAGAAACCCTCTGGGCTTGGCCGTCTACGGGATAAACCAGGCACCTTCCCCTTCCTCCAACACAGGGAAGCACCAGGTACCCTCACCGCATGGTTCCTGTATTTTATCCCATCGTATGGAGCGAGCCCAACAGGAGGAAGAAGCAGCAGGCAGAGAGGAAAACCAAACTGCACTCCAGGGGGAAAAAAGCGTCGCTCACCATAACAAGCAAGGAGTGGGGATGTAAAGGACAGACGGGGCAACAGCAGGGCTGTTTTTCAAACCAAGCCTTTCCCTTGGGTCCCCTACGAACCAGCTGGGTTAGAGCAACACAGAGACTTCCTAAATTTCCCAGCCTGGCGGGTGACAGCAGGGGTTAGGCAGAAGGATACACAGCCAGCGACCGGTCATTTCTGGGATACTGTGGCAGGGACATGACTTCAGTGCCCAAAAAACCTCAAACCCAAATAAAAAAAAAAACCCTAGAAGACAGGAAAGCACTAGCCACTGCTCCAGTGGCTTAGATACCTCCTTCCCCTTAAAGCCACCTCCCAGCGAATTGCTCGAGGATGGCTAAGCACGCTGTGCTTCCTTGTGCAATGCCCATGACTCGCTCCAACAGATTTTGCCTTAAGAAAACAACAAAAAAGGAAAAAGGGATGCAAGAGCCAGGGAGGTGCCATGGTGGCTGGTGGCTCTGAGCGCTGCCAGTCTGGTCGAGGAGGAAGAGGAGTGAATACAGTGAGTTTGGGAGCAGAGGCGGCTCTGCCGGGAGCAGCGCTGGGTGCATCAGAGTCTCCAGGCTGAGCCAGCAGCAGCAGCAAAAGCCACAAGAAAAAGGACTTGACCTACCTAGGGTTGGGTCGTAGTCTCCAATGAATCTCCTGGTGATGAATCTTACGGTCAATGCTGTAAAAAAACCACAACAAACCCAGTTACGGTTGTCAGATCAAACTGCAGACAAACATCGGCTGATCGAGGCAGGAGGGATGGAGCAAAGACCTGCCCCAGCCGCACAGGACAGTGCCCGTGTGGGCACCAGGAGCAGACATCCCAGCAGCGATGCTGCAAACCCGGCCCCACGAGGACCAGGTTCTTGCAGGGTTGGGAGAAGTGTCTTCAAAGGCACCCAGACAGGCTGGGTCACTGCTGCGTGCTGGCCGGGGCTGCCCCATGATGACCGGAGAAGACAGTAAAGCAGCAAATTGCCAGATCTTGGTGACAAAAGGTGAGGGAAAGGATCACGGTTGCCCAGGTGGATGCCTTGGACCAAGATTGTTACAAGCCCTCTTTTCTCCCCCCCCAAGTCCTCGAATGACGGCGCAGCCCCGTGCAGGCTGTCCTCTACCTCACTCTGCCCGGTGTACAACGCGGGAAAAGCACGTCAGGATGGGCAGGAGCCCCCCCAGGCTGGGCGCTTGCACCTCACCTCTCCTACGCAGCCTAAAAAATTTCCAGAGCTTGTAGACATTGGGCATTTCAAAATAACCTCATTGCCGCCCCGGGAAAATGCTAGATGGCTTTTGCATGTTCTTTGCAAATATTTGCATCAAGGACCGAAACCCAGCAGGGACAGGATGCCCCAGGCAGAGGGAGGCTTCTGCCCAGCTCCATGAGCGCACACCAGGCACCTCTGCCCAAAGCTGCCTGCTCGCTGTCAGCAGCAAAGCACCCGTCGCGTCGAAGAAACGCAGCCCAGCGGCAATGGAAAGCACCGCCGGCCCCCCCCGACGTTGCCTAACCCAACCTCCCACCTTGCCAGAGCTCAGCAACCTCTCCTGCGCTGCTGCTGTCAGAAACGTCCTTCCAGGTCGCACGGACACGGCAGCTCAGGAGCCCCGAAAGCGGCAGCGGGAGGTGGTTGGGCTCCGCAGGAGGCGGGCAAGACCGCAGGCGTTTCACCGTGCTCGGCAGACGGCAGCAGGCAAAGCCCAGGCAGAGCCGCACCCCAGGAACGCACCCAGACGTGCAGGAGAAAGGCGGCTCCTCGCACGTGGAATTCACTTTCCTGCATGGTCTGGGTTGATAAATTGCATTTTCCGGCCTTGGTCCTGCAAAGATTTATGCGTGTGCTTAAGTTTTACGCTGGGTGAGCGATCCCCTCGGTGGCCTCCAGCCAAGCGCTGTCCAATGACAAACTCAACGTGGGGGCAAGTGGGTGCTGGGCCAGGCTCCCCCTCTATATCACCGGCGCTGACGGTGCAACTGCCTGGAGATGGGTCTCATGACTTTCAGCGCTGTTTGTTTAACCTGACCCGGGCACGCCGCACGGAGGAGGGAAGGCCGTTGGCACCACATCTCATGAAATTCATCAAAAAGCCGAAGTCGGAGGAACACAGGGCACGGCAAAGCGGGAGGTCCTCCTTATACGCCAGCCATGCATTGCAGCAAAACCAGCCCTGGAAAGGCACCCGGCAGCGTTAGGAGCCGGTGGAGCAAGAGCTGGGCAGATGCTCCAAGGAGCAGCCCTCCCCTGGGTGGACACGTCGCCTTCCTACCGTGCCTGCGCCTGGGAACGCACACCCCCAGCACGGGGACGCTGGGCACAAGCGGGGACCGGTGACTCTGCTTCAGCCTTGCGAGGAGTCCTGCTCCCCGGCAGCGCTCCGGCATGCAGGGCGACGAAGCAACCCCCCCGCCACAAAACCACCCCTGCCCCTTCCATCTGCTGGCGCAGCATCATCACGGAGATCGAACCCTTTGGCCTGCTTTGTCCTCCTTGCAAGGGCAAGGAAAGGCAGGAACAGCCGCAGCGCGGCCGTGTGGGCAATTAAATCTCTCTTATCCGATTACGCCATCTCCCTGCACCAGAGGCCGGGAGATGCGAAGCCCAAATTACACTCTAATGCTAGGCTGGGTGGAGGTCTGCTGACGCTGGAGGCTGGCCTGATAGCTCCATCAGACATGGCAAGGGCTTTCTGCTTGCTGGGGAAAAGTACTGCCTCTCATCATCCCTCTCGACCCAGCCAGGCTGAAGGAGACAGACCTCGGCTCCAGAGCAAGGGCTTGTTTGAGGTGGGCAAGCTCTCTGGGGACTGCAAAAAAAAAAAATCAGAGAGACTCCTATTTTTCTGTAAGGGGTAGCAAAAGCTTTGCCATTGTGCAAGGTCTCTAGAGGGGTATTTCTAGCAACGGGGACAGCAGACAGGGCTGAGGCTCAGCTGGAAAACGGCTAGGAACGGGAAACAGCAAAAAGCAAAGGCTTTCCAAGTAACAAAGCAATTTGGAGGTGCTAAAAATCCTGCTGGTCTGAACGGGGCGGGCAGGCGGCCAGAGCGTAGCTGTCACTCCTGCTAACAGAGCATCAAGCTTTGCTACGTGTCCCCGATGTGGCCAAAGGGCTGCAAAAATGCGTCCGTCCCTGCCCTGGTAAGCGCTGGGTTTTATCACAGTCTCCTGCTCCAGAGCCAGCAGACGGGGAAGCCTCCCCCGGCACCACAGCAGCCCCTGGGGCCACGGCAAGACCATCGCGGTCCCCGTGCCGGCACCCTGGATGGCACAGGATGGTGACAAGAGGAGACTGGCGCTCATGAAAATGGGCAGAAGCAGGTGAGACGCTACCAAGCCGCTGGTGAGACGCTACCAAGCCGCTGGTGAGACGCTACCAAGCCGTTGGTGAGATGCTACCAAGCCGTTGGTGAGATGCTACCAAGCCGCTGGTGAGACGCTACCAAGCCGCTGGTGAGACGCTACCAAGCTGCTGGTGAGACGCTACCAAGCCGCTGGTGAGACGCTACCAAGCCGCTGGTGAGACGCTACCAAGCCGCTGGTGAGACGCTACCAAGCCGCTGGTGAGATGCTACCAACCTGCTGGTGAGACGCTACCAACCTGCTGGTGAGACGCTACCAAGCCGCTGGTGAGATGCTACCAAGCTGCTGGTGAGACGCTACCAAGCCGTTGGTGAGACGCTACCAAGCCGCTGGTGAGATGCTACCAAGCTGCTGGTGAGACGCTACCAAGCTGCTGGTGAGACGCTACCAAGCCGCTGGTGAGACGCTACCAAGCCGTTGGTGAGATGCTACCAAGCCGCTGGTGAGATGCTACCAAGCCGCTGGTGAGACGCTACCAAGCCGCTGGTGAGACGCTACCAAGCCGTTGGTGAGACGCTACCAAGCCGTTGGTGAGATGCTACCAAGCTGCTGGTGAGATGCTACCAAGCCGCTGGTGAGACGCTACCAAGCCGTTGGTGAGATGCTACCAAGCCGTTGGTGAGATGCTACCAAGCCGCTGGTGAGACGCTACCAAGCCGTTGGTGAGATGCTACCAAGCCGTTGGTGAGACGCTACCAAGCCGCTGGTGAGACGCTACCAACCTGCTGGTGAGACGCTACCAAGCCGCTGGTGAGATGCTACCAAGCCGCTGGTGAGACGCTACCAAGCCGCTGGTGAGACGCTACCAAGCCGCTGGTGAGATGCTACCAAGCCGCTGGTGAGACACTACCAAGCTGCTGGTGAGACGCTACCAAGCCGCTGGTGAGACGCTACCAAGCCGTTGGTGAGATGCTACCAAGCCGCTGGTGAGATGCTACCAAGCCGCTGGTGAGACGCTACCAAGCCGCTGGTGAGACGCTACCAAGCCGTTGGTGAGATGCTACCAAGCCGTTGGTGAGATGCTACCAAGCCGCTGGTGAGACGCTACCAAGCCGCTGGTGAGATGCTACCAAGCCGTTGGTGAGACGCTACCAAGCCGTTGGTGAGATGCTACCAAGCCGCTGGTGAGATGCTACCAAGCTGCTGGTGAGACGCTACCAAGCCGCTGGTGAGACGCTACCAAGCCGTTGGTGAGATGCTACCAAGCCGCTGGTGAGATGCTACCAAGCCGCTGGTGAGACGCTACCAAGCCGCTGGTGAGACGCTACCAAGCCGTTGGTGAGATGCTACCAAGCCGTTGGTGAGATGCTACCAAGCCGCTGGTGAGACGCTACCAAGCCGCTGGTGAGATGCTACCAAGCCGTTGGTGAGACGCTACCAAGCCGTTGGTGAGATGCTACCAAGCCGCTGGTGAGATGCTACCAAGCTGCTGGTGAGACGCTACCAAGCCGCTGGTGAGATGCTACCAAGCCGCTGGTGAGATGCTACCAAGCCGCTGGTGAGACGCTACCAAGCCGTTGGTGAGATGCTACCAAGCCGTTGGTGAGACGCTACCAAGCCGTTGGTGAGATGCTACCAAGCCGTTGGTGAGACGCTACCAAGCCGCTGGTGAGACGCTACCAACCTGCTGGTGAGACGCTACCAAGCCGCTGGTGAGATGCTACCAAGCCGCTGGTGAGACGCTACCAAGCCGCTGGTGAGACGCTACCAAGCCGCTGGTGAGACGCTACCAAGCCGTTGGTGAGATGCTACCAAGCCGCTGGTGAGATGCTACCAAGCCGCTGGTGAGACGCTACCAAGCCGTTGGTGAGATGCTACCAAGCCGCTGGTGAGACGCTACCAAGCCGTTGGTGAGATGCTACCAAGCCGCTGGTGAGATGCTACCAAGCTGTTGGTGAGATGCTACCAAGCCGTTGGTGAGACGCTACCAAGCCGCTGGTGAGACGCTACCAAGCCGTTGGTGAGATGCTACCAAGCCGCTGGTGAGATGCTACCAAGCCGCTGGTGAGACGCTACCAAGCCGTTGGTGAGACGCTACCAAGCCGTTGGTGAGATGCTACCAAGCCGTTGGTGAGACGCTACCAAGCCGCTGGTGAGACGCTACCAAGCCGCTGGTGAGACGCTACCAAGCCGTTGGTGAGACGCTACCAAGCCGCTGGTGAGACGCTACCAACCTGCTGGTGAGACGCTACCAAGCCGCTGGTGAGATGCTACCAAGCCGCTGGTGAGATGCTACCAAGCCGCTGGTGAGATGCTACCAAGCCGGCTTCATTTCAGGAAGAGTGCGGCGAGGCCAGCAGCATCCCAAGGGCGGATGCAGGAACACAGCGCTGAAGAGCTGGCCGGAGATGTTTTTTTGCTTTTTACTTGACTTGTCACAAGCCGACACACTTTTCACTTGACTTGTCACACCCGCAGCTTCAAGCACCCCACCGAAAAGCCCCGGGAGAGCTGTGGGGAGGCCGTGATGCTCAGGCTGAAGGGGAGATACTGGAGAGGCGAGGAGGAGCGGGTGGCGCTTGGCTGCCGTCGATTTACGCGCAGTAAACTTGCCTCCAAGGCAATGCCCGGGGCTCATGCAAGAGAACTCCTTTCCCTGGCAAGGGAAAACCACGGCTCGGAGCCTACGATTGCAGAGCCAGTGGTCGCTCCTGGACTTTCGCAGGGAAGGAGGAACGACAGCAAAGCCGAGGTGCTGCTCAGCCACGCACAGAGCGAGGGCATGACGTACGGAGCCCGCGGCGGCTCGCTAAAACGGGTCGTCTCGTCCAGGATGGGATAATTACTGGGTGGCGGTGATTTGGCAGAGACCGGCGGCCCTGCAGAGGCGGCGGCTGCGGTGGAGTCTGCGCTGTCGAGGCTGCGGTTTGCAGCTCAGCTCGGACCAAGGAGAAACTCCGCAGCTCCGGCCGCCGGGGGATAATTCGGGAGCAGCCCTGTAATGGCAGTGCGACGGGAACCCGGCTCTGGGTCGTGGAGCTGAAAAAGCAACGCAGCAAATGCAATGGGAGGTTCAAAGGTTGCACCTCCTCTGCTCAGAAAACGTCAAAGGAAGCGGTGCAGGATCCCGTCCCTGAAACTCCCTGGCACTGGAGGAGCTGTCGCATCAGCGGGAGAGGCGACCAGTCTTGAAAAGAGATCGCCGCAGGTGAGCAACTGCATCTCCTGAGGTCCCTTCTGCTGGCGAGGGACCCCCCGGCCAAGCCCAAAGGCTTATTTTTCCACGCACCTTCACCTCCGTCCCACCCTCCGGAATATCCTTCCGCAGGGAATTGCCTTTAGGATGCAACAGGGTGGACTTGGAAAGCACTAGCATCTCCGAAAGCAGCTCTTGCAGAGCGAGCGAGCTTTCCTCTTGCCCTCAGATCTTCCCCACAGAGCTGCGTTTCAGGGAGAAAAGTCGGCAGCAGCGCCAGCACCCTCTCAGCTGTTGCTTCAGAAACGCCTTGCTCTTTGCGTTGGAAAGACTGAGGCAACGCAACGGATCTTCACGCTCGGTCCTCGAGGCCTAAGTGAATTCAAGCGACCTTCCAGACTGCCTGGGCGCTCTGGAGCCGATCCACGTGCCTGATGCTGTGGATACAGCAGCTCAAAGCAAAACCCTCCACGTCGGTTTTGTATATAATATCTTTCCAACACAGCTGCTTCGAAAATGCACCGTCGATGCCTGGGTGTGATTTTCTGGCGCAGAGAAACCTGTGGTTCGGAGGCTGAAGGGAGCACAGGAGCACGGCTAATGGAAGAGATGATTAAGCCCGTCGAGGTGTTAATGACGGTAATGGGTACGGACAGGCTGTGCAGGGACGGGAGCAAAAGGCAACCGAGAGGCTGAGAGCTGGCTTGGAAAGGCAACAGGAGCGGAAAGTGAGATTGGTGGAAAATGAGCGGGAACGGGCGGAAAAAACCCAGCGAGAGCAAAGCAGGAGTGCAGAGCCCAGGAGGGACAGCATGGAGAAGCTGCGGACCAGGCATCAGCGCAGCAGGGGGAAGGAAACAGAGCCGGAGTGCGAAGGGAGAATAAACCTCACCAAAGCCAGGCTGCGGTACTAAACCCCCTCAAAAACACAAGCTGCTGCTGGAAAGCTAACACCAAGCAGGACCGACGCGCTCCCGCACCGAGCTTGCTCTCCCCGTGCAAATCCAGGGGCAGTTTGTCCCAGCTGGCCATCGGCAAACGTTCCCCGCGCCTTGCCCCCGCAGACCCACGCCGTGCCGGTCAGGATCTGCGCGTTTGCCCCGGGAATGTGGCTTCCCACCTGAGCCAGGCTTTCCGCTTCTTCAGCCCCGGCATCTCTGCCCCAAGCAGCTTCTCCTGCCCGGCTCCTGCCTGCGGGATTCAGCACCCTCTCACCTTCCGAGCCGCCTCTGGGCTTCAGACCCTGCCCGTCGGAGAGGGGATTTGATGGAAGAAGCACATAATTGAGCAAGACTGCTCTGGGGAGACGACCAAGGATCCCGCGGGAGGCGTGCACCAGCATCTTCAAAGAGGCAACCAAATTCTCAGGGGGAGAGCGAGACAAGCCGGGCTCGATTTCTAGAAAGCACCTGATTCCGTGTCATGCGTTAGGCAGCGACCCAAAGCCGGAGCGCACGGTGTTGTATGAGAAGAGGAGCCAATTAAATTGATTAAAAATTGGCTGGAGCGCAAGAACACAAGCGAAGCTGCCAATCGGAAGAAGTGGGTGCAGGCAGAGAGGCGTCAGCACATCCACGCAGCCTTATAAGGATTTTTTTTTTTTTTTTTTTCCCCATCTTGAATGTAAGTAACCTCAGAAAGGGCTCTCCTCGGAGAGCCCCAAAGCTGAAGGGGTTAATTTTTATATTCCGTTTGGTCCCTAGGAATGACCAGGGGATGGTTCGATGCGCAATGACCCCGCTGCTGCGGGGACCGGCTGGGTGCCTCCAGGATCGCCTCGAGCCCCACGCGCCCGCGTGCTGCTCTGTTTATGCTGCTGCATAGCACATCTCTCTTGCTTGCAGCACCGATTCATCTTGGGTCCGTGTTTTGTAAGCAGAGCTTTCCTCTGAACTCCGGCAAAGTTTACGCTGGCTAGCATCAACAGCAGAAGACAGAAGATAACGCAAGCTCTGGCCGGGCTGGGTTCACAGCCGCCCGCAGGTGATTTACACAGCCCCGGCCAAAATCTATAAATTGCCAGCGGGGTTCAGCCACGGGTCTGCACCCCAGCCCATCCCCACTCGGAGGAGCTGGGACCTCGGATCACCGGATCTTGAAGATTTCCAAACTGCTCCAAAGAATCAAACTCTTCTGCTGTGAGCTGATGGGTTTTTTCCTCCCTTTTGCAGCTGTCTGGATTTTAATTGCCTTTTTGACTGATTACCCCCAGCTCTCCCAGCCTGGCCTCTGCCTCCCAAAGGGGTGGGTGCCAGCAGCCCGCCCGGGGGGCTCCGGCACGGGCTCCACACACGGCGTGCCAGGACCGGGAGCCCGGCAGCTCAGGGATGGCTTCGGATGAAACCCGCCTTCGCCCTCCCCTGCTTCCCCTCCCCAAAATGGGGGATGCCCACGCATCGCACCCCTTCCTCCCGACCCACCTGTCTCTCCCCACCCTGGGGAGCAGCAGCCCGTCCTCCCCAGCCCCGCGGGAGCTCCAGCGATGATGCCGACGCTTCTGACTCCTTCCTCACGCCCCGCGCGCCGTGTCGCCCGGGCCAGACGCTCGCGGTCCATTACCCGGGGTGCCACCGCCCCGTCGCCCACGGGAAAGCCCTTAGAGGCTTCCTGGCCCCCAGCTCCGTCGGGCACGGGGGCTCGCAGGCCGCAGGAGCCGGGCACAGCGCCCAGCGCAGGTGGCACGCCACACCTTTGCCGGAGAGGGCGTGCAGGACAGCACGCAGGGGGACGGGGACAGACCTGCGCCAGGGTGGCTGCCAGCCCGCGGGGCATCGCGTGCCCGCCATTCCCGGGGGCTGCTCCTGGTTCCTGGCACGCTCCGCTGCACAAGCCGGGTATCGGTTGCGTCCCTCTGCCCCGATTTCATGGCCTGCCTTAGCATCGCAGCCCGAGAGGATGGCAAAAAAGCGCCGCTGAAGGGCACGAAGGCTGCAGGCGCCCGGGGAGCTGAGCGGACACGGGGCAGAGCCCACAGCTCGGCCCCGCACCATGCCCAGCCGTGCCGCAGCAGCCAGCGAGGAGGGTGCCGGGGCCGAAGCCGGCTGGAGGAACCTTTAAAGACCCTCGGCGTGAGCCAACCCTATGGAGGAGGCACAAGGGCCTCCCGCTCATCTGCAGGAGGGGCCCAAAAGCTCCCAGACACCCGCTCCGCGCCGGATGGGATCAACGCCAGCCAGGGAAGCGCGTCCGTGCAGGCCGGGGTGGGGGGCGAGCCAAAGCGCTTGGTACGCTGCGTACAGCCCTCGCTCGCGGCTCCATCTGCTCGCAGGGACTTCGAGGCCAAACGCCGCACACGGACCCCCCCCCGCCGTGCTCTGCGTGTGCCCGGAGCCGAGCCCCGCTCCCCTGCTCCCGCTCCCCGGCGCTGGGCGAACCGAGAGCTGGGAGTCGCACCCTTGAATTTAATCACGGAAATCGTGATTTTTCGCTAACGCCGGGCAAGGGGAACTCGCCGGCCAGCGCGGCGAGAGGCTCGCCGCTTACTGTATATGGAAGCGCAACTTCAGCAGCACCGACGGCCAAAGCCGCTGGCCGCGAGCCAGGCAGAGGTGCCGCCGCTGCGGAGTATTTAAAGGTTATGCTTTTGCCGGAGCGGCGAGCCCGGCGGGACGTCGCCCCGTCCCCAGGGACACGGCAGCCCCGGCCGTGTCCCCTCCCCGAGCTCTGCGTGGATCGCTGCTCCCCAGCAATAAAAGCGATGCAGAGCCGTGCGGACGCGCACCTTTCCTCGCCGGCGGCCGGCACCTCGCGGCCCCGCTCCTGGCGCGCTGGACGCTGCGCAGGGACGGAGCGGAGGACGCCTTCGCCCGTGGGTGCTCGCGGTCCGGGACAGAGGAGCGGGAAGGGGTGGAAGGATGATCCCCGGGCGGGAGCGGGGTGAAGGAGAGCGCCCAGGTGCTGCCGGCTCAGCATCCCAAATCCCCACGCCGGCAGCCGCAGATGGAGAGCGCTGGGCAAAGTGCAGGGAAAGGGAGTTTTCCTCGAGGAAAAGTAAACCCAGCGCTGTAACGCGAGGCTCGGCAAACCCCGCTCCCTTTGCTAAAAACGAGCGGCAAACCCCGAGTACCCGGTAAAGCACAAAGCTGAGCTCGGCTGCCGGTCCCCAAAGCTGCGCTGCACCCTGAGCCGCAGCCCTGGGCTCGCTGCGCAGCCGGGGACCCCTCTGGCTCGGGAGCCCCCTTGGGACGAGCCCCTGGCTGCCCAGCGCCCGCCGCCAGAGCTCCAGGGGAGGGGGACCCGGTGCCCTTGACCATGAGGGCTCGGGGGCCGCAGCCGCCCCGGAGAAGCTGCTTCCCCATCCCGGCTTCCTGAGGCTGCTGGAGCCCCGGGGGCTCGACCCCTCTTCCCGGGGAAGGAGACCCGGGGGCGCGGGGGGATGCGGAGGGATGCGGGGGGATGACCGGGGGTTGCCAGGGGAGGCAGGGGGGATGCCGGGGGATAATGGGGGGATGCCGGGGGATAATGGGGGGATGCCAGGGGCGTGCGGGGCGATGCTAGAGGATAACGGGGGGATGCCAGGGGCGTGTGGGGGGATGCCAGGGCATGACCAGGAGTTGCCCAGGGATGCCGGGGGGATGCCCGGGGATGCGGGGGGATGCCGGGGCACGACCGGGGGTTCCCCAGGGATGCCGGGGGAATACGGGGGGATGCCCGGGGATACGGGGGGATGCCGGGGGCGTGCGGGGGGGATGCCGGGGCATGACCGGGGGTTCCCCAGGGATGCCGGGGAGATACGGGGGGATGCCGGGGGCGTGCGGGGGGGATGCTGGGCATGACCGGGGGTTCCCCAGGGATGCCGGGGGATGTGGGGGGATGCCCGGGGATGCGGGGGGGATGCCGGGGCATGACCGGGGGTTCCCCAGGGATGCCGGGGAGCCCCGTCCTACCTGTCTTGCCCACGGCGCTCTGCCCCAGCACGACGAGGCGCAGGGTGCGGGCCGGGCTGAGGCTGACGGAGCGGCGCAGGGGCCGCGGGAAGCTCATACCGGGGCCGGGGCTCCGCCGGGCTCCGCCGGGCTCCGCCGCTCCCCGCTCCGCCGGGCGCTGCACCGCGGGCTCCGCCCCGAGGGCCGGGCCGGGCTCAGCCCCTGGGCTCGGTGCAGGCGGTCCCCGGCTGCTGCCCACCTCCTCCTCCTCTTCCTCCTCCTCCTCCTCCCCCCCCGCGGTGCTGCCCCCCGGGCCAGGCCGCCCCCGCAGCCCCCACCTCGTCCCGGGGCAGGGGGGTGCTGCGGGCTTCGCGCCTCAGTTTCCCCGCACGCAAGCAGCTCCGGGAGGCTCTCGCTGGGACCCTTCCCCAAACAGAAGGCAGCTGCTGGCCTGGCGCTGCTCGCCTGGAAGGGGGCACTTGGGGCCGTGGTTTAGGGGGCACGGGGGTGTTGGGTTGATGGTTGGACTGAGGATCTTAGAGATCCTTTCCAACCTTAGTGATTCCTGGTTTTACTTTCATTAAAAATAATCCAGCCATGAAGGCAGGAAACCTGAAATTGCTACTCTGCCCTTAATTGGTTTAGATTGGACTTGGCAGTGTAGGTTAATGGTTGGACTGGATGATCTCAAAGGTCTTTTCCAAAGGTCTTTTCCAACCTAAACGATTCTGTGATTCTATAAAGTGGGGGAAGAGCAGAAGCAAGGTGCAACACCCCCCAGACGGGGAAACACAGCCAGGGTGCTGCCTCCCCCCCCCAAATCCCCGCAGGAACACACGACTTCATCTTAGGCCACTTCTGCGTGTGCGACAGGTTAATAAAGACAGGTTGGCTTAGCCCCCTTCCCTTCCCCGCGGCCCACCTCGCAGGTGCAGCGTGGTCCCCACCAAACTCAGCTGGGCATCCTAGCTTGCCTGGCACGGCCGGGTGCTAGCGCAGCGCCCAGCCCTCGCCTCGACCACGAGCAAGGTAAGGAGCGAATCCTGGCTCCGCACAAATCAGCGACTAAATCCCCATGGATACCAAAGAGCTAAGACTTCGCACCAGGCCTGGAACTGAACTTTGCGTGCGCTTTGGTGCAGCAGCACTGCCAGGCTGTTCAGTAACGGCGTAAGGGTGTACCCAAGGGCAAAGGGTTCTGCGTGCGTGTGTATATACAAGCGTGGGCACAGGTAACGTGTAACTGCTCAGAGCAGCAGCCGGAGCGGGCATGGACGTGTGTTGTGGGTGCACGGAGTGCTGGGAAGAAGGGAAAAGGCCGGCAACATCGTGGCTGTCTTCAGCAAACTCCGGGACGCAGCTTGCCCAACGACACCAGCGCTGCGAGCTCCAGGAGAACAGACCTGAGCAAGGGCGCGGAGCAGTCAAATGCCTGCGCTAGCGATTCGGTCTCTTTTCCGAAGGCTTTAGTCATTTCTCTGGCACGGGGATCTCTCCGCCTGACCATCTCAGGTGACTTTGCTTGCAACAGAGCACAGACTGTCCATGCCGCCTTGGACGGTGCTCAAGGTAACATGAAACCCACTCGATATTTATAGACCGTTATCATAGCGCGGAAAGCAAACATCGCCGATGCCTACAGGAGACATCAGCGCACAACCGGCGCCTGAGCGGGCATCTCACCTTGAACGGGGAGAAGGGTTATCTAAAGCATCGCTGCCGCAACGGGAGAGCCGTGGTTGTTAATGCTGCCGGGGCAAAGCTCTGGCTGCAGAGAGGGGCCCTGGGGCAGCCAGGGACTGTCCTGGGGGAGCCCGGGGGGGTCTCCTTGGAGAGCAAGCAGACCTCACCCAGAAATTCATCTTGCCATCGCAAGCTGGCGTGCGCTTCCCCGCGTGCGTCTTTCCGTGCATCAGCCACCCGCGACAACCGTGTTCCTGCACCGCTTCTCCAAAGCTGACGAGAGACACGTTCACGGCTTGACTACATCTGGAGCCCAGAAGACAACAGCAAGAGCAATAAACCTCAGATTTCAGGACAAAAGCTGATTCCCAGCTGGGGAAGAGGGGGGGTGTCAAGAAAAAGAAGTCTCTGTTATGTTCCTTTCCTATTTTTAGCCCGATTTCCTAAGGAAATGAGATGTCTGCAATCAACTGCTCTGTCTTCTTCAATACCATTTCTGAATGCATTGCCCAATTTCAGCCAAATCTGACAGCGAGGGAGAAGCCGCAAAGAAAATTCTTTGCCTGCAAGTTTCGTGACAAAACAAAGTGGTCGAATTTCATGGAAGATCAACCCTTGCACTTTGGAAGGCAGGAACTGGCCGGCAGGTTCCTGCGGGGAGGAATCCAGAATAACTATCTCCACTGCTCCCGGGGGCTGTTCAGACCCCTCTCGCACGGAGCCCCTGGCAGCAGGGGCGTGCTGCCCTCGCCTTGCGCTAAGGCGATTAGCACCGCAGCCTTGCTGTGCCGCGCTGGAAGCCGAGCAGTCCCAACCTACACATCTCGACCTGCCTTAACTTGGCAGGATTTGCAGGGATGCGGGAACAAATGTACAAGGATGGACTTAAAATTGAAGCGCAGCGTCTGCGTAGCTGCACTCACCTGCCAGCCCTGCCACAGACTTCCAGTATCACCTTGGGAAAATCACGTCGCCTGCCCCTCGCCTGCTGCAAATCCGAGCCACTGCCACTCATGGCCTCGCCGCGGTAGCCCCTCAGTTCGCACACACATCTCCGTCGGGAGGGGAGGGATGCACGTGCCGACACGGACGAGCGGCCCTGAGCCTGCAGCGTGGGCTCTGCTTGTAAAGGAGGGCTGCCGTACTTCCCCGTATCGCACTCAGCCCGCTGCCTCGCGGCGATTTCTCTCAGTTCTGCCCTTTCTCCTCCCTTTGCAAGCGTGCGCATCCTGCTGAGCTCTGTGAGCTGGAGCGAGGAACGGAGCCCCGATGTTCAGGGAAATGCATCTCTCCCACGCCGATGGCAGAGAACGAGCCACCGGCTGGCTCAGCCCAAGACGGGCGGCATGCCAGAGGGTTTTCGGCTGGGAAACTGAAAAGTCGGTCATCTTGCCACCATCGCGCCTGGTGCGAGGGAGCAAGGCTACGTAGCACAGCTCCTGTGCTTGCGTGCCCTGGGTAAAGTCCGTACCTATTTTGGCCTGGGCTCATCCCAACTTGCGGTAAATGCATCCAGGAGCCGCCTCACCTCTGGCAGGCGCTTACAGCTCACCTCTGCTTCTGGCAGGAGACTAGGTTAACTCCACTCTTAGCTGCGCTGAGCTTAGCTGAGGTGCCCCTAGCCGCTAGGCGGGTTGAGGCCAGGTCCTTGCTCCTCCATCGGCTCTGCTCTTAAACCAGGTCTAAGAAATTTCCGTGCCCCAGGCTGGCGTTCAGTGAGCTGCCCCGATGCAAGGTGTTGGCCAACCATCTTCGCATGCACCCTTCCTTAGGGAATAAAACAGCAGAAAACCGATATAACAGCTCTGCTAGATGAGGTCTACTGATAGACACTAATATCCAAGCACAAAGTCTGCAAGAGGTTACCCTTTCCAATCTATTTTTTTTTTCTAACAAATTGGAATCAATGAGCTCTCATTAGCTGTGTTGCATCACATCCCTGCAACATTTTGCAGAGCCAGTCCTGGATTTGTCACGGCTTCAGCTCTCTGACTAGTGACGGATTTGTAGCTCTCGTTGTGCCACCATGTCGTGGGTAGGACCGAAGCTGAGCCCCAGCACCGCGTTCAGCCGAAACAGCCTGAGAACGTCAGGGAGAACAAGCCAGCAGAGCCCGGCTGAGACACTGGAGCTCACCTCCCTCTTCCTCAAAAAAAAAAAAACCCAAACCCCGTGGTCACAGAGTCATTTCCAGTTGCACATATTCAGAGCATCAAAAAACCCCAAACCCCCAACCTTCCCCCCTGCAGAGCTGTTCCACTGAGAGGCCTTCTCAGCAATGGCAGAGAAAACGATGCTGCCTCGTCTTTTTCTTCCAGTGCTAAGGAAAAAGACAGAAAATCTACCCTCGAGGAAAATCTAAATGGCCCTGCTACGAGGTCTAGCAAGTGACGAGATGCCAGGCTGGGCTTTGGGACTCTTTCAACAGGCCTTTTAGACTGGTCTCAGTCCTTCGCAAGCGAGCATCCTCCTTTGCCCGCCCAGGTCCCCTCTTTGGTCAGTTTTGATCAGCCATGGCACAGTTAAGCATTTCAAAGACACTACATAGCCCAAGGAGGCTTCATGGAAGTGGACTGAAGGCAGGGAAGGCTCAGCCTTACCCTCCACAGAAGAAACCATACAGGAGATTCACGGCAGGTGCTCTCAGCACGGAGAAGGCATCTTTCAG
Source organism: Pelecanus crispus (assembly GCF_030463565.1). Taxonomy (NCBI): domain Eukaryota; kingdom Metazoa; phylum Chordata; class Aves; order Pelecaniformes; family Pelecanidae; genus Pelecanus; species Pelecanus crispus. Next base: position 717,081 of record NC_134648.1, on the reverse strand, counting down.
CTCTGGGGCGACCTCATGCAAAGCCCATCAAGCTCAAGAAACAGAGCCCTAGGCTACAACCGATCTTTTGTCCTTTGACCCTCACTGGCCTCCTTCTCTAGACTTCTAAAGGCTCTTGCTGGAGAGCACTACGGCACACCTAGACACTTGCCCACGCACCCAAGGGCAGCTCCCACCAAACCAGCTCTGCGATGCAGAAGTGTTATTGAGACGCAGAGTGCTGTTCTTGCAGCAGAGCCCACAGAGGAGGCGTGGGAGAGGTGGCGTTTCCATTAAGATGATCTCTACTTCTTTAGCCTTCAGGACGGAATGCAAGCGTTCAGCAGAGTCCACCCAAAACTCTTTCTGGTGGTGCTTAAATCCAGCCAAGCGTAGAGTGATGATATGCTTAGATAGCTCATGGCAGAGCTTTGAAGGAGAAATATCTCTGGCCAGTTTGCATCCAACTTCCTTCTCTCCCTCCAAAACACTGTGTTGTTTCACTTATCTCAAAACCAGAGATAGGAATAGACCGACCTCGACCAGAACTTGTGTAAATTGGGGTTTTTTTCATCCTTGATTTAAGTCAACAAACCTAAGAGTGCTGCAATTCACAGCGTTATGCTCACCTCCAGCCCGGTGAAGTGCTGGCCTTGGGGATCGCTAGGTAACCACGTTCTGCTGCAGACCCTCCTGCGAGGTGGGGAGCCAAAAGCACCGCTCCGGGAGAAGACAGCTCCGCACCCGTCAAAGCCATCTCCCATGAGCAGGCTGGATCGCGCTGCTGTGACCCTGCAATCCAACACCGACTGCTTCAGAGACGACGCAGAAAAAACATATCCTTGACTTCTTTAGGAAAAGGTTGGCTTGGGCCCCGGAGCTGGTGGGTTTATATCCCTGACAGCACATCTGGGGACTACCCGGCGAAACTCCTACTCACCTCACGCGCAGATCTCCTTGGCATGGTGGGAAGCCACATGTGTCTTCCCACACACGCACTCAGCACCGGCGCCTACGCAGTCCCACCTTTGCTGGGGACCCTTCAGCTGAACGACAATGGAAACGCAGTTTTATCATCTGCAATCGCTGAATAAGCCACCTCCAGCGTAACAAAGCACCTGTGGCGGAGCCAGGGGAAAGTAGGTGGAGTAGATATTGTTTTCTGTTGAAATATTTGTAGTCAGGCTATTCCGTACTTGCAGTTTTTTAAAGATGTGGAGTCTTCACCGGGAAAGAGGCCAAAGGCACCCATGAATCATGTCCCTGCAAACAAAAATCCAGCAGAAATAAAAAAGTTGTCCCAAAGCAGACAAAGAACCAAATCACCTCAGGCCGTAGCCTGCAATCGTGGGAGTCCCATACCATGGTCCAAACTAAATCCCTGCTGGATCATTGGCTACTTTGAGAGCTCCCGAAAGAACTGAACTTCGCTGCTTCTGAAAGAGAGAGAAGCGATGTGTTTGGCTTTATTTAGAAAAAGAAGATAAAATAAAAGCCAGTCCCTTTTCTCTCCATTAGATGATCAGAGGGTGCAGGATGCTAGGAGATGTATGCAGAAACCAACTTGATTTCAACCCAACTTTGAAGCCTGCACCCCATTTTCAAAAATTACCAAGGTATGTCAAAGCTTTGGTCCCACGACGTTTAGCTCACCTCCCGAGCATCCACTCGAAGGGCTCAAACCCCATGTTTCCAACTCCCGTATCACATTTAATTGTCGCTCAGTAATGACTGTACAAACGTCATTCCTACTGAGACAATACCGTACGCGGCAAGCTTCGCTGCTAGCATGCCTCTTGAGAGTTAACGTCAGACGGGGCCGCCGGGGAATGCTCTCCAAGAATATAACCGAAGCCACACCGCCCTGTCAATAAACATATTTTTGGTTGCTATAGCAAAGCCAGCATGCAATTAAAAAGTGCTCTCGCACTTCAGGGCCCTCTCCTTTCTCAGCGGCTTTGCGGACTCGCTCCGTTCCTACCGAAATCAGACCCTGACTTTGCTTCAGCTGTGCGAACGCCGCATCAGCAGCCAGGCAGGGACGCGGCAGGTGCGAGGACGCGGATCCCAATCGCTTGTCCCGTGTTCTATAAATAGGGAGAGAGAAAATAGATGAAAGGCACCCAGCCCCAGCGCTTGCTCGCACCCGGGCTCGCTGGCCGCGGTCTGACTTCTCCCCAAGGGCTTTGTATCAGCCCGGACCCAGTGGCGAAGCGTTCCCTTTCTCTTCTTAACGAAGGCGCTATTTTTTTTCGGTCAAAAGAGACAAGAAAAACTCTAGCGCAAGAGAAATCAAACCAGTGCGGTTTCCTGGCGTTACATTCTGTCTGTTGCTGATTTCCAAGCGCTAAAGCGTATTGCAACGTGCAGCCAAAACGTGTCCAGACCATGCTGAGAAAATAAATCTGGCTCCACGTAAGAGTTCAAAGACGCCTTCGCAAAGCTGACAGGGGAAAAAAAGAACAGACGGAAGGGGCATATTAGCAGCCTTCCCCTCCCACCCCGGAGGCCTGAACGACACGTCCTAAGGACTTTGCAAGCTGCCGTGCCACTTCAACAGGGTGAACGCCTGCAGCTCGTGACACGGCAGAGCTGTGAATGTCAAGCAGATCCAAATATCATAACCAAGTGGCTAAATCCCTTTGCTGGCCCTTGGGTCCCAAAGAGTTTCGTGCAGTTCTGGTTTTCCGCAGAAGCTGGCCGTCAGGAATAAAGGCCGCCGACGCTCGCCACGTCTATCACGCTTCATTAGGCTGCACAAATAATGGATCCTCACAACAGGAAGCCTTCACGCTGCGAGAAACGGCTTTGCTTGTGAAGCTTATTTTAGAACACAGAACAGCTTGCCAAGGGAAGGAAGAGGAACCCCATCATGTAGGTAATTTAAAACTCATCCAGGCAGAGCTCTGGAGATAGGACAGCTTTCTGTGGCCTATAGGATGACCAGCGTGGGCCGTTTCCCCTTCAATCACGATGACAATCGTGTCGTTGTCAGGATGCCAAACCCAAGTCCAAGCGCCTCGGAGCTGCAGACTTTGTGTCCGAGCAGCCGTGACCATCGCGTCCCGTTGGAGGGTTTAGAGGAATCATAGAATGCTTTGGGTTGGAAGGGAGCTTGAGAGATCATCGAGCCCAACCCCCCTGCAGCGAGCAGGGATTGAACCAGCGGCATTAGCCTTTTAACGATGGAAACCTCACTCCAAACGCAACTCTCGAAAGCATCTGTAGCTGAGGGGGAGGGGAAAAAAAAAAAACCAAACCAAAAAACAGCAGCCACAAATGAATTAAGATGCCACGGTCCATTGCTCTTAAAAGGGCGAAGGATGAGGTCACGGCTGGGCTGACGCGCAGCCAGGCCAGCAGTTCATCCATCTCTTGTGCCAGAGCACGTACCGCTGGCTGCCGCGGCGCACGCTGCATCGGGGCTTGGCTACGCATCTCCCTCCGCTCCTGCGGAGGCAAGGGGAGCGAGGGGCATCCTCGGGGGCCCGCACGGCCCGGCTGGGATCCCGGGAACAGCAGAGCCAGGAATCCGCTCTGCTGTGCCCAGGCATTCCGGCTCAAAAGGAGCGAGGGGGGACACGAGAGCGATGCGAGGCCAAAGCGGAGCGGGCAGGGAGGGAAGGGCACCTCCCGACAACTCCTGCCGAGCAAACCTCCCGTCGGCCCGGCTGGCGAGAAAACAACGCTTCCTTATTGCGGAGAAATGTCAGCCTTGCAAAGCCTGTTGTCCTTCTGCCGGGGAACGAAGCGGAGTCCGACCGACATTCTTTGAAAGCGCGAAAGGAGAACAGCCAGCGGCTTTGTGGCCAGCGGGCAGGGAGCACGCGCTGGAATTCGGGTCTGACTCAGAGCAGACAGATGCCCTCCGCGCCGGCTCTCCAGCCTCCCTGCGGGCAGCGAGCCCTTATTTACAAAGTCAAACAGCACCGAGGGGAGATTCCGGGGGGCAAACGCCGCAGTTTTGCTTTAGAGGGGCTGTGCGGCGCGAGCTCAGGCCTGGTTCTCGTCTGCCCCACGCGCAAGCACAATCGTCAGAGACTCTGGGCAAAGCATCGCTCAAATTCCACCCTGATCCGACGCGCTGTCCAACAAAATGTTTTGTCCTAAGAGATAAATTTCCACTATGAATCAGTGCTGCGGGGCGGGAGGAAGCCTGCTCTGTTGAGAAATTTCTGCTCTTAAACTTAAGTGCGGCAAAGCACATTTAGCAGCCAGAAAGAGGATCACGAGTGGCCACCCCCCAATATGCGAAGCCAAATGGAGACTTGCGACTTCACTCCGAAGAACTGGGGATTTCTGCTTCTGCTTGGAACGGCAAAAAGCTTTTTCTTTAAATTCCCCTGAAGAAAATGGCAAACAGAATCCCCTTTTGCTTCAGTCTGAATGCATCATTTCAATAAAACCTGAGTATTTCGCTCTAATTTTATATTATAAAATTTTCAAAACAAAACCCAGGCCTTTCTGATACTGGCTGATTTTTCCCTGCCTGCATTTTTCTCCCCCAAAACCACGGTGAAGCCACCCTAATTTCATATAGTATCTCACTTGGATTAGAATTACATTTCCCAAGGGCTTTTTTTGGGGGACCAGTTTTAGAGATCAACCTAAGATATTTGCTTTTTCTTTTGAATCAACACTGGGCTCTTCCTTCTGTATTTCTGAGCCTTGAAGTCTCTCTTGTTATTTTCAAGCGTTCCTCCATAACCAGGAAGGACAGAAAATTCCCCCTACATCCTCTCGAAGCCAAGACATGCATGCTGTTCCTTAGCCCCAGCACTCACATGCCTTAAGAAACAGAGGGACTGTGAGGTTTCCAGTAAAATCGCTTCAGCTGGCAACGCCGCTTCCGCTGTGGACTCGAACAGTCTGTAACCAGAAGGCAGTCCCTGCGATAGTCTTCATGCCAGCCCGCAACGCACTGCGACTCACCGCTACCGCTGGGATCTGTGGTCCCAGCGCAGAGCTGGAGCCACCTTTGGGAGAGCAGGGGAAGAGGTGGGAGATGATTTTTGGAGGAGAGGGTTCCCCCCACCGCCTTCCACGTGTAGGAGCTTGGAAACAAGGACGCAAGGATCGAAGGTGGTTGCAGAAAGGTCCCTGCCTTCAGACTACCCTTAGCTGTTTAAAACCTAGGTGTCCAACCTCCTCGTACAGTCAGCAGAGAAGGAAGAGCAGCTCCCAGGGGCTGTTCGTGCCAGGCGATCCTGGAGGGGAGGAGATGAGTCAGCCTCTGCAGATGACCATCTCTCTCCTGCGACTAGAGAGCTAGCTTAACCCAAGCATGCCTGGATCCTCCTCTGGCTGAAGTCAGGCAGGATACAAGGCAAGCTTGATAGCCCAGGCTGCATTTCATGGCACCTAAAGTGACCTCCTGAAGGTTTATAAGGATTTGGGAGATTCGAAAGACAGGACAAGACCCCAATATAGTTATGTCCAGCACTAGCACTTCCTTCCGTACAGGGTCGCGGGCAACCTTGGTCCTCGGAAGGAGTCACACTGGGGGTGCATAAGGACACCCGCACGTGGACTTTCCTCCTGACTCGTTTGAAGCAAGGTATTCCCTAGGGAAGTGACAAGGTGAGCAGGGCCCACTTATCACTTCTCATGGTAGCTGTAGGGAATCTGACAGCTACCCTGAGAGCCTGCTGAAAGCTTTAGGAAACTCTCCCCGGTTCTTATTACAGTCCAGAAACACATGCAGGCCTTGGCTGAATAAGCCTGCTGGATCTGGCCTTCCACGTGCTGCTCAGTACGTGACAGCGCTCGACTTGCAGACAAAGCGGAGAGAAAATATTGAGATCTAGACATGAAAATTTACGCAGTAGGTCAAGCACCAAGTCTGTGAAATAGGCATGAAATCACTCCCAAGCCCCTGGTATCTGTTATTTTGATGGTATTGTACACACAGACAATTTATTGCTATGCAATAGGCTCTTTGGCTCACCTTTAAGAGGGCGATTTCTCAGTTGCCGCTCCTGTTGCTAATCTTTAAGAAGGATTTGCACCACTTAATATGACCTGGGAGTAGATTTGGGATCCTGCAGTCATCTTGTTTCACTGTTCTCTTCAGTCCCGTGTTTGCTGTGGGCCACACTGTACCCCAGGATATTCCTTGAAGCCATACAATGCCAGGAATCATACGAACAGAGCAGCAGGGCTTTTGCCAGGAGAGGAAAAGGGGCAGGGGGGCAAAATTACACTTAGCACTCTTAAAAACACCTCACCTATTTACAGCGATGTAACTGCAGCCTGTGGAGAGCAATGAGTGTTTCCGCAGGGCAAATCAGCTCACCCAAACACGCCGGCCTCTCTGCTAGCCTTAAGTGCACTCACAGTCCCCGGGCAGGGAAACTTGCAAGGACACGAATAACTAAGCACGGCTCCAGGCTCTTTAAATTGACTAATTATACACACAGATCCTGCCTTCCAGGCTCCGAGCCTCACCTCTGGCACGGGGGAGGCGGATGGCCCTTTGCTTCCACAGCCGGTGAAGCCCAAGGTATTTTTAAGACACAGCTGAGAGCCTGAATTCCTAAAGTACATAGAGAGGTGTGCAGGCAAAGGTAGGCCCAGCTGGCATGAAACAGCTTGACAGCTAGCTACGGATCCTGCGCTGTTTAAAACTCCTGACAAATAAACACCATCAAGGCTGAAGTAATAGTTTAAAAAAATATTTCATTTTGCTTTTTTAAAAAGAAAGTACATATAGATTTCCATTTCCAACAACAGCAAGAAGTCCAGAACTTTCCAATGACAAGGCAGTTTTATTTCCATAATTGCCTAAAGCAATAATAAACCTAAGCCACACAACACCCGATCAATCATGACAAACAGGGGAAAATTTCTATGGTGTTTATCCGAAGGACAGTCTGTGGGTTCACGATGACTGAAAAAGAATGAAAAGAGCAAAAAAAAAAAGGTCAGATGACAGCACAAAACCGTTGCGTACCTTTCCGAAGGCTCCCGCTGGCTGAGCTGCGTTAGTCTAAGGCATGCCGAGGCCTGATGGCTTCTAGGAGGGGGTGTGCTAGCAGATGCTGCCACGTTGGCAGGCCGGCTGCATACCACGGGCATGGCATGAGCAAGAGGTCTAGGCAGAGCTCCCGGGGGACTCTGTCAGCCTGGTCAAGGTTTTAGCATCCGTTACATAAAAAAAGGGGCATAATTTTTCTCTCTCTCAGTCATATCTGAGAAGGGGCAGTCATTTGGTAATGAAAAAGCCTGCCACAGGATACTGTTAAGACTTGATAGTATCTGTGATTACATATCCAATATTTAAAGGCTTTGGAAGGAGAACAAGATTGCTTTTCTGCCCAGGATATTTTTTTTTTTCAGCAAGGTCTTTTGCAAGGCTGTCTAAAAAAGGGTGCTGGACCAAGGGCATATTAAGTCACTGTGCTCTGAACACAGTGGGCATGCAGCTGGGGCAGGGGGCTAGGAAAGGGGTGCTGTGCCGCGAGGGGTCCTGGGATATTTGGTTGAGTGAACACTCCCAAGTTATACTTCTCTCCAGCATACTTGAATTCCGTGTTTGCAGTATGCTGAGGCTACCCTTCAACAGAAGCCTTTAGCACTGAAGACGGAGCTGCAGAGGATAAGCTACCTTGTTACCTTGCTTGTTTGGAGTAAAAGTCATGTAGTTATTGCTGAACAATAGATGTGCAAAACATGAAATTACTACTCTTCCCTTAATTGGTTTAGTGGTGGACTTGGTAGTGTTAGGTTAGTGGTTGGACTGGATGATCTTAAAGGTCTTTTCCAACCTGAACTATTCTATGATTCTATGGCAAATGAACCTCCCCCCCCAGGCACTGCCCTTGCATCACGATACCTCCCCCTCCCAGATCCAGCAACAAAACATCAGGGAAGGAAGCTTGGTATTCTTTCCATCTTACTTTTCTTCTTTTGATAGTTGTGCCTCTTCCGAAAGCGCATGTTGATTTTTGGCCATGACTCTGTCTTTTCAATCACAGTAGCCTCCACACGGACGAGATCTTTCCTTAAAAACAAATTTTAAAAGTATCACTTTTTAATTATTTACATTCTCCTCCTATCGATGAGCAGGTTTCTGGGGAAACGCGACACACAGATAACCCATCCAGCCTTACAGAGCCTAGATCCACAGAAACTACAAAGTCACCATGGAAGGAGGGAAATCTGTCAGGTTGTTGGCTTCACAGTGCAGAACCAAAATCCTCAAGGTGCTGTATGTGGATCAGCCAAGTGATGTGACAGTTTGCAGGGCAATACCTCTCTGTCAGGTGAGGGATAAGATCAGAAACAGCTACGGAGGCAGCAGTAAGACGAACCTGCAGGAACTTGTAGGATTACAGTAAGATAAATTCCCCTGGCATGTTCACATGATCTCATGTGTCCTACTTTGCTTACGGTACAGGTTAAACCCACCCGTGGCTCCTTCTCCTGGGCTATGCTGGTCAACGCGGAAATCCTTCCTCCTTCTATAAAGCATTACAGACAGCTGGAAGAGTCTTCTCACCTTGCTCACCTGCATAAGTCCTGGCAAAGGCTCAGTGAAAAGAGATTTGGCCCACTGTTTCTAGCAGGAAGCACAGCTAATTGGCTGCTGGAGCAAGTCACTTTCCTCCCATACGCCTCTCTTCTGTCTCCCACTCTTGGTCTGTCCTGCTTGTTTACCCCAAATTGGAAGAGAAGACAGGGACTCACTGAGGATGTCATGTACTGCTCCCCATGCCGCAGCTGGGGGAGTTCAGGTTGAGCAGTGAGACCACTCAGACTCAAATTATTTCTAGATCTCATTTCTACACATGGAAATTCTCAGCAAGTAAACATCCTCTCTCCCCGAGGATGGAGATGAAGAGAAGAATATGTCCTGTACTTCCTTCACAGGTGAGTAAAAATCAGAGTAATTCATCCCTCTACGTTACCTTACCAACACATGCAAACACACCTCCTGCCCACCCAGGGATTCTGCAGAGCTCCGAGAGAAGAAGTCCCGCTGAAGTTAGAAAAAGAGTGCTGGGATTTCTAGCTGCTATCTGAAAAGCGCCAGAGCTGGAAAACGAGGTGGTCTGAAGCACATGCTGGAGGACCAGCTACCTGTCTGCACAACAACTCCTCTCTGGGGAGATAAGTGCCTCCAGACAAGAGCCAGACGAAAGCTTTGGAGATCGTGGTTTTAATCAACAGCCACAATGGAGGAGGAAGAGACACTCTTTCACGCAGCACCACTGCAGAATACCATTAAAAACTGATTAGCATGCTCACTTTGCTGCCGGAAGACATTTAAAGAACATTTTCCTGACAAACGACTCTGTCTGCACTTAAGGGGGGTAGACGGGGCAAGCCCATCTAGCCTAACTCTTCCAGCAAGGTCACTAGGAGGCCAAAGGCTTTGAGACATTTACCATCTCCCTCATATATTACACCCCAGAGGGTAAATGTAAGAGAGAGTGACTCCTTGAGGGAGGAGGGGAGGACAGCCAGAGGAGAAAACTGATATATATGCGTTGAGTGACTAGCCCAGAGGAAAACAGACGTAAAATAATCTAGATTTTAAGAGACCACTGGGTGACCCTGACATCCCGGCTAAAGGCTGTTATCCAGATTCAGCCCAGTGATAGGACCCAACAGCACTACTGAAATACACAGCAAGCTTTGCAACACTCGGAAAGAAACCAACAAATGAACCACACTCCGGGTGCTGGCCGTGTTTTCCCCACTATAATTAGGGAGGTACACTTGCTGGGTCTAATTCCTGCCCACTGAAGGCAACAGGAAAGCTAAACGCCCACTGGCTTCTCACAGGCCTGGACTGTAAAGGCATGTAAGCAACTCACTAACGATGATCACATGGGAGAACTGGAAAGCGGCCAGGCCAGATAAAGCGACCCGGTCACTGAAATCTCTGTGCTGCTCTCAGGAGAGCCAGGGTTTGCAGTAGCACAGCCAAGCTAAATCTGACACAGCTCTCACCACTGGACCACGCTAGCTGTCCTAGGCCTTGAGCAGTATCCAGCCAAAAGGAGAAACGTTGACACAGATCTGTAGATAAGTGTCCCCCCCACATCGCTCACAGATGTTGACATGCTTTCAAGCAAATCTTATGGGTATTGTTGAGACGTAGTTGAGTATCCAAGCGTAGCTTCACTCTGCAAGTCGAAGTTCAAGGCCAACAAGCCCTGGTAAGTCCTCCTCTGTTGGACAAAGCACTGGGACCTGCTGGTTGAAAGGCTGAAGCACAGCAGAAACCAACTTGTTGGTGAAGTGCATATGAACAGAAAAGTTCTCAGCAAAATAGAGCACAAGGAAAAAAAAAAAATCTTTATCGAATGTTTTGGGTATGACTGGAATGTCCATAAAAATAAAGAGGGGGTCACACATTTCCCAGAGCCTGACAGACAGTCAGGCCTGCTGCTTTCAGCAGCAAACTGCTTCATGACAAAGCACATCCGTCAGATTTTTGCAGGAGGCAAGAAAAATTCACACTGAAATCTCATAGATCTAGGTTGGGCTGAAAACTATTGTCATTAAGCAGTGAAAAAGATCCAGGCAACCTACAAACTCAAAGGATCCTAACTCTTAGAGGTAATAATTTCAACTGACAAGCTCGCTCGCTCCCTGCAGAAGGTAACTGAATCCCAGCCTGGCTGTCTGGGAGACAAACAGGTCCAAGGCCCTTTGTCATTTCCACTGAAGCCACTGCCAAAATGGGCAGGTAGCAGGAGAAAGAGCAGGGTTCATCTAGAGGAAAAAATTCCCATCAGCTGTACTTTGTCTAGAAATAAGCTAAACTTTCTCATAGAGGCACCATTCATTTCACCCAGGTCTAAAATAGCTGAGGGCACTCAGCTGATGGCCTGAAATGCAAACCTGCCCAAGGTTATGCTCGCTTCTAATCACAGCTTTAAAAGTGCACAACAATTTCTGCATTATACAGCTAAAGAAAGTACAGCTGCATACTGCTTGATACCCTTGTGCCAATCGACCAGACAGCAAGTTACTTGAACAAACACGAAACCCAACAGATTCCAGAGCAGAAGCCAGCTAGAAGTTTCCAGAATAGCCTCTGCCACGCAGATATGTTTTGTTGCGCTGTTGTTTTTTTAAGGCTTTAGAGGAGTGTCATCTTGGGAGGTATCCGACTGCTACAGAAAATTATAACATGACCATCTGTCCAAAACAGGACAAGTTCCTACCCGCCTCCAAGTTTGAACAGGGAGTGCAGCTGTAATGAACTGTCTTGCACAGACACTGGTGCAAGCATTCACTGATGTGTTTATTTTTAAAACAACAGAAAAACAAACCTGCCTTTCTTTGCATCCAACCTCTTATCTCCCCTCCAAAATGTTTGTGGTTTAGGCACAACTGGGGACTATGTGAAAGAACTGCAGTCCACGTTGCCTGTGCCATGCTGGGTTCTGTTTTCCTTTTCCTCAGTCCATATCGGAGAGCCAGGGACTCGGGAGGTTTCCCCACAGCTCGGAGGGAGGATGGCACCTCCCCACCAGCCTTTCATTCTGCCTGGTCAGCCTCCTCTTCCTCCCACTCATCCGCCTCTGCCAAAGTTACTGGAGTTCAAGCTAACACTGGCAGATGTGCAGTTTGGTCTGCTTCAAGCAGCTGACACCGCTTTCCACATGCTTAGAGCACTTGCAGGAACCTAACAGCTATTTTTCTTCCTGTCCCAGAGCTCCTGGGTCTCGGGCCACGTGCCAAGCCCAGCACACGAGCTGCGAGTTGCAGAGAACCGCCCCAGGGCCACTAGCCGAGAGAGCCAGGTGAAGGATGGTGCCCCTAAACTGCCTGACATGGCATATCCCTGTCTGCAGAACTTGGGCTCCTGTTCGAATTTCTGCAAGATGACATTTCTAGTCCTAATAATGAGACTCCCCTTCCTAACATCTTCCACAAGTGCAATATCTGGCAATAATTCAAAGACTCCCGACAATCTGCTATTCCAGATCTATTTGCAGTACTGTTAAAAGGACTGGCAGCCCTCAAAATCCTGTCTAGCACAGGGAACCCGAGGCAGTTACCACCAGTGCAACTGAAGTATGTTATCAACTGTACAAACACGTTACAAGTAACTCTTAAATACCAACAGCCCCCTGGTACCACAGCAAGCACTCTGAAGTGAAACCAATCTGAAACCATGTGGTATTTCTAACCTGAATCTACAAGCCACCAAGAAATAATTCGCAGATGTACAAGTTCCTCCTTATCTGACTATCGTCTGCCAAAGCTGCTGCAGCTCAAGCTAAGACGTAAACATGCAGGTTAGCCTGCAACCAGACCACAGCCAGGGCTTCCAGATACTTTGAGCACCCGCACTCCACCCTATCTTGACTTGTGTTTTACCACTAAAACCTCTTGTCCTGGGGAAAACAACAGTTCATGACTCTGCTTCTGGCTAGTGCTAAGAGCTGAGCAATAACACCTGGTCCACGCACCACTTTTCTTTTGGTAAAGAAAAGGCTGAAGAACCAGGTGTTCTGCCAGTTTGTATAGCAAGTCCTACAGCACTGGGCTGGAGGTGGTGCCAAGGGGGTCAACACCTTCTCCCCAGTTCTGTGATTGCTGGGCTATGTGACTAGGAGGAAGGGAAAATTAGGAACTCTAAAATTAAGGCCTGCTGGGTCAAGACAAGGGCAAAAGGAAATGGGTTAAAAAACCCAAGTCAAATTAAGGGATTAAGGGATGGGAAAGGACTTCTGGGTTAGTCCAAGATGACTATCGCTGAAATTAGGGTAAGGGAGTAATGATGTTGAAGAGCAAGATTTACTGCTAGTTTGTGCAAGGCTTATACCATGAAAAAAAGATCCAACCCAAGAGGTGAATATCCTACAGTTACCTTAGAAATGGGTACCGCTGCTCTACCCTGGCACTGTGGCAATGGCTGGAGTCAGCAGAGGCTGATGAGCTGCTTTTACTGGGGATTCTTTCAAAAGCCACAGGGCTGGGAAAAAAGCTAGGGCTCATAAACCCAGGTTTCTCTTTAGTTTCAGGGACTGCAGGAGCCCTGAAGCTACAATTAAGTCCAGTAACTGTCTTGAAGATAATTCCTGTATGAGACATCTTACCCCAGGAGCGGCCTTCCAATAAGCGTGAAGTCGTCAGCACCAACCAGCAAAACCTATGGAAAATAAATCAGGCATGTATCACTGGTTCATTGTCCCAGTAGAAACGCAAGCAATATCTTCCAAATTCTACAGTCACCGTAAAGGAGTCAAAGTGCTTAAAAATAGGACTTTACACATTTCAAACCCGACACTGTTACTAGAGAGGGATATTGGGAAAAGACAGCTAACAGGCAAGGAACAGATTCACTAAACAGTCTTCCAGGAGAGCTTATCCTACTAAAACATGCTTTAGAAGTATCTTTCGCGTTGATCAGAACACACTGAGCCTTTCTGTTCTGGCTCACCAACAGTTGTAAAAGATATGAAAAGCAATACAGGGAAGAAGAATAATATGCCTTGTGCGGGATCTGAATGAATGGCAGCTCCTAAAATCACTGGATTTTTATAGCAGTTGCTACATATCCCAGTAGAGAAACACTTTCCTCATTTTCCTCCATGAGGCCTCAAGATGGGCAATAAAGAAATGAGCATCTGCGGGGGATTCACCACCCCAGGGACTAGCCCTCTTGTTTCAGAGCATTTCAACCACTTGCCTGTCTAAAGGACCAGGCAGGATAACAGAGAGGATATCATGAGAAGAGGCAGCATTTCTCACAGACTGCCTCCCTCCCCACACTAACCGTATGGCAGCAGTTAAAAGCAACATAAAATGGTCACAAGATGTTCTGACTTTTGTTTTACTTGCCAGTGAAATCCCCAGAGGGTTATGGTGGTTACGCAAGTTCTTCACCTTCTTCACTCCCATCTAGACCTCTGCATTCCTAGCTGGCTGCTCCATGCAAATCACTCTTCTTGTTGTATACAAGGATGCAGGACACAGCTGAAGGCATGCCTAAAAAGCTGCCTCAAAACTGGACTGCAAAGCAATGGATGAGTAGAAACACTGCCCGGCTCTCCTCAACTGCTTGCTTGGCTCGAACAACCAACATTAAGATTAAGCCAACAGAATCCCACTTCATAATCTTTCATTTAAGATTTGGATTAGTGAGCCTCTACAAGTTCCTACTAGTTAACCAAGGCTACGAATAAAGATATTGAATTGCGTCTTGGCAATTCTCCCCTACACACACCATCCCTCTCCCTCCACCCAACACACTCGGCGTGATAAGGATCTTGCAAAGCACTGAGCAGCGACAGTCCCTCTGGGAGTACTGCAAGTATTTTGGGTGTTGGAGTCTCAAGGTAAACACAGTCTTTAGCTGCCGTCTCTAGAAACAAAAACTGTAATTTTCTTTTTTTGGATGAAGTTAGTACAACAAAAATCCGTCTCCTAACACAGTCTGGCACAACTCATTCCAACCCTGTTCAACAGAAATGACAGTAATATTATCACTAACAGAGTAACTGAAATTGGAACAAAACTAAGGCAAAGCAAATAGCTGGAGTAAGAACGGGAGATCCAACAGCAGCTCTTCAGGATGTGTTTTTAAAAACTGGTTATGGGTTTTGCCTCAAGGAATGTCCACAGGCAATATGCTCTGGCCCCATTACACAGCATGGCACGTTACCTTTTCCATCCGGATTCGGTCTCCGCATTCAGCCTCCAGGACATTGTCCATCATAATCAAGTCTTCACTGGTTATTTTCCACTGCTTGCTGGCAAAGTGGACCACAGCAAAGAGCCTTCCGTACTGCCCCGTTGCGATCATCTTGTTCACCTTTTGTACCACTTCTGTTGGCAAACAGCAGGGAAGGAGTCAGTGCAGAAAACCCAGCAAGGTGCGAAGAACTGTTCAAAACTAATTCAGCCGCACTGCTCTCCCACCAAAACTCTTATTTCTGGGAACCTTTAAGCAAGGATCAACAGCAATGTTGTTTCCTACAGGGCGTGAGCCTCCCTTTCGTAAACTTAATGACCTATTTGTATTTTAGTTGCTGGCAGTCCCGTGCATAAGTAAACACCTAACATATATACTGTGCAGCTAATCTAAGACTTGACTTCTCAGCCTATTTCTTAGGCATCCTAAAACGCACCGTATTCAGACAAAGCGTTCCAGAAAAGAGCGCTTGTCCATGCATTTGGAGGGGAGCTCCCCTCAATTTCCAAGTAATACGCAGAAGGCCCAGGACTCTGAATACTGCGTAAGGCACGCAGGAACATCAGGAAGAGTTTGTCAAAGTACACAGGAAAAAGAGCTCCAGCATACTAACAAAGCCTGGCCTAAGAACTTGTACCTGCAGCAAAGACAAGAGAGACCTTTCCCTCACGCTTTTCCAGAAAATCTCTTTCCATATGCACATGCACACAGAGCAGGTGCCAGGAGCAGTACAAATCATGTGAACAAACTCCATTTTCTGTGATCAGCTTCCTGTGCGGTGAAGCCAAAACCAATTTTTATGGGAACATCAAAAAGTATTGCTTAGTGAGTGCCATTCCACTGCCAAATAGCAGCTTTCCACCCTCTTGAGCTGTTCAGAAAAAGAGCAGCTTTTCTGTAACTGGAAAAATAGATTTTCTGCATTGTCCTCAAAAGTGGCTGAATCATTTTTTTCTTGGAATGTAAACAAAACAACATCCACTTGGGACAGACAGGAATTTAGCAGCCAGTCAAACCAAACCCAGCCCTTACAGGAACACACTGAGAGCGTCCAAGCTTCACCCCAGCAGATGCAAACTATTAAAGGCAGAGGTAAGAACAGAAATTATTTGCAAGGCAGTAGTTGCTAGTGGTCAACTACAACAAGTCCAGAGAAAAAACACAACCCCTTCTCTTTGCTGTGCCCTCAATGGCACAACGGGAAAATAAATTTCTTCCAGCTCTAAACTGCTGATCTAGGTATATCAGTAGTCCTGCGGGCAACATTTCAAACCCAAAATTTCAAAATGCTGGCCTACAATTTTCTCTTAGCAAAAAAACCATGCAGAGTCATGCTCTAACAAGGGTTATTTCCTTGTCAAATTTCAACTATCTACCCATGGGGCTTTCTCATCTTTTTGTAACCTAAAAAGGTACATTTTCTTCACTGTACTTGGGCTCTGAAGTTGTTGATAACTCTTCCAAACACCTCTAGTGACAGGAAACATCAAGTGATGTTACCATTTGCTTGTTAGTGTGGTTTGTATCTCAGCACCATGTGGAGCAACCCTTCCTAAAGTATCCATGGCTGTTTCCAGAGCCAGCAGGAAAACAGACGGCAGAATTCAAATGCTCTTGCTGTTATTTGCTTTGGATAAGCACAGCCAGGAGATAATGATGCAAGCTCATAAACAGTAGGAGGTTACAAGGCACGGAAATCACAGCGGTCCCGAGGATCCCATGTGAATCAGTCAGGGGGACATGGGACCCTGGTCACCGCAGGGCTTCAGCAAATCAAACCGAGCGGTTTACGGTTCACTACTGGGTCAAATCACACTCAGGGACAGAACACTCATCTGTCACTTGAGCAATCCCAGGAGCACAGAGGAGATGAAAAGCAGGATGAAAAACAGCCAGAGCAGAGACCTGGAGCAGGAGGCTCTCTGCAAAGCACATCACTCACGCAGTTATTGACACACACCAGCCAGATGACGGGAGACTATCTGCAAAAGGGTGGACACAACTTGGCTTCTCCTCACACTCTCTCCTTGCAAAAGAACTCCCCTCCTTTGCTTCCTGCGCCTCTCCCATCTAAAGCAGAGAAGTCAGGTGCCTTTCCCAGATGTCCCAGAGGCTACTGCAGCGAGACAGTAAGGCTGCCCGTTAATAAACACAGGAGCTCATTGCCTGCATGAGCGCACAACTGCCAATTGCCACCATCGCAGCAACCGTAAAAGAAATTCACCCACTGGAGCTCATTCCTGCCTAGTTCTGAGAAACATCCCATACATGTGTCCTGGTTTCAGCTGGGATAGAGTTAATTTTCTTCCTAGTAGCAGGCACAGTGCTGCGTTTTGGATTTAGTAGGAGAATAACGCTGATAACACGCTGATGGTTTCGTTGTTGCTCAGCACTGCTCATGCCAGGCAAGGACTTTGCAGCTTCCCCTGCTCTGCCAGGGGCACAAGGAGCTGGGAGGGGGCACAGCCAGGCCAGCTGACCCCAACTGCCCCAAGGGCCGTTCCATACCATACGGCATCGTGGGCAGTATAGAAACTGGGGGGGTTGGCCGGGGAGCAGCGATCGCTGCTGGGAACTGGCTGGGCATCGGTCGGCGGGTGGGGAGCAATTGCATTGGGCAGCACTTGTATATTATTATTATTATTCCTTCCTTTTCTATCCTATTATACTGTCTTTATCTCAACCCAGGAATTTTACTTTTTTTTTTTTATCGATTCTCTCCCCCATCCCGCTGAGGAGGGGGCAGTGAGCGAGCAGCTGTGTGGTGTTCAGCTGCCTGCCGGGTTAAACCACAACAGCACGGCTGGCTTCCCCACCACCACCCCTAGCACGGTCTGGATGACGACAGCCCCACCTGGGCAGTACGAGGCTGGACACATACGCCTTCTCCGTATTTGATTTTCACATCCCCACCGGCCAGGGGAATCTGTGTCTGCTTACAAGTGGAAGACTGACATGTTCTAGTAAGGCCAAGCACTGAGGATGGCTGCTAAACAGCTACGGGCACTTCACTCGCTGACTTGTGAGGCTGACCGCTGCCCGGGCCACATGCTCCTCTCAGGAGAACCACTGGCTGCGTTCAGCGGTCCTGACTAGATGTGGGGACAAGAATGCGATCACTAACATCGCGTCACCTCCCAGCTGCTCATTGCCTTATGTCACACCTCTGCGGCTCTGCGATGTGCCCACCATCCAACTGCTTATACTGGCTCCACTGCTCTGTTTCAGGCACTAAAATACACCAGCTCTCTGATGTGCCCACCATCCAACTGCTTACGCTGGCTTTAGCTCTTTCATTTATCCATTAAAGGAAAAATAATTGTTTTCTCCTGTCCAAAAGGCTTGTTTCATGCTTTAGAAAGCAACACATCACATCAGGTAAGATTCCTCTGGGAGTGTTAAAAGCTCTCATAAACTAAGGAGACCTCACATTCTACCCAAATCTCCAATACCAGCAGCTGGAGCACAAGTCCAGTGACACTAACACATGCCAGAGAGACACAAAAATGTGAAGAACAAAATTAGCTCCAATCATTGAAGACACTTATTTATGCTCAATCAGGCCACCAACGGCAATACTGGAGTGCTAGCCTTTGCATACAAGGAGACTTGAGACCTTTACCTGCATGGTACTTCGCTTCTTCTACGGGATCTGGAAGTTTCACTTCAGGCCAGGGGGGTGAAGTCAGGGATGTTTTGGCAACAAGTCTGTGAATGATAAGGTAAGATTCACTTGTAGCAAACAGATATTGTCAAGAGATGTAAAAGATGGAGGAGAAAAAGGTAAAAAGCTGGAGATGGAGTAGAAAGTGGTTTTCCACTGGGGGAGCAGAAGTTGTACAGGAGACTTAATTTGTCTCGACCCAAAGGCCCCTTGAGCCAGAAGGCAATTTCCCACACATCACGTTTCACTTCGCAGCACCTCATGAGCAAGGTGAGGTTTCCTATTCTGGTCCATTAGAGAGTAGCAGGCAAGCCAAAAGCCATGTTACTTCCCTAGGACTTAATCCAATGGAGGACACTGGATACGGCAAAGTCCCCAGACCTTCCTCCCAACACCTGGCAAAAGTACTCCAGCAGGACAAGAAATGCTGCAAAAGTGCTGAAGCTGCAGCCCCTATCAGAAGGCTGTTCAAAAACATGCAGAAAACACTTGGTCTCATTTCTGAGTTCAACCTGCAAATGCTCTACCAAACATGGTCACTGCTCCCAGGGCTTAACATCATTTAGGTCCACCATAAATCGCAGCAAGCTTAAAGAAAAAGGGATAGATGCCTCAGTGGTTGGTTTGCTTTACTCCCATCCTATCATAAAATTCAGTATGGGGAAATGGATTTTTTTTTTTTTTTTTTACTTCCCACTTCAGAATGTTATCTGAAATAGTTTGAAAGAAAGGAAGGGTGCAGAAAGAAACAGACTGAAAATTAACTGAAAATTCACCCAGGCTAGGTTATCACTTGTTCCTTATGTCGAGATCTGCAGCTGGATGTGCTCGTGGTGCTCAAGCTCAGCAACCACTGGTGACTTTCCACCGCCTTGTTTTTACAGACTGGAATTTTGTCACCAACTCCAACGGAAAGAGACTTACCTTCAGCCTTGCTTACAGCCCAGTTTCAGATAAAAGGCCCTTGTTAAGCTTTTCCAGGTACAGATACAAGCTACCTCCACCACAGCTGAGAGGCTGAACGCGTTAACACTCCTCAACCCACTTCAGCACCAAACACAAAGCTCTGAAGTTATCCCATAGCGGGGAGCATCCAGGAGGAGGCAACGTGCCTTTGATGGGGAAGCAGGGCTAATGAGCATTCTTAAACAAGCCTCCAGCGCTGCACATGAATGACTCACACGCATCCTTTTTTCCCCTCTATTTTTTGAAGCTCTTCTCTGTTAAATGGGTAGTTTAGAGAGGGCCTTAAGACCACAGCTGGGTTCTTTACAGGAGAGTTATGAGGCTGCTCTTCCTTTGTCACTTACAGCTGCATTCCCTGAATGGCAGTAATAACGGCTTCTTGCACCCCCGGTGCAATTCAGCATTTAACACCACAAACATTTAGCCCAAAAGCCTCTTCTGTGCCATTACCGTGCCTGTCATCAACGACACCACACTGGGGAGGGACTAGCAGAGGCATCTAAGAAGACTTCTCAGACCCATGCCTATCTTGGTTCAGGCTGACCACAGAAGGGAGCGGGAACATGCACCACCCCACATCCATCCAGCCAAGCACATCGTTCCTCACGATGACTTTGAGTACCAAGATATTTTGCTAAGAGGTGCAAATTAAATCCTTATTCTTCTTGAAAGGGTAGCTTCCACTGCTGTGGCAGAGAATCGCTTTAATAACATCTCTCTTCAAACACTCTGCAACTGTACCGCCAAGACAAGAGCCTCTCTGTTTCAAGATGTTGCATCAGTCCCTGCAGACCTTCCTGGTGACCAGCCCGGGGGACTCCTGAGCATCACCGACGTGTCCCTTTAGGATCATTCAGCACTGATACAATCATGGGAGCAACCACAAACTGCACTAGCACCTGAATGACAAATTCTGTGCAGAAGACATCTTACCTGAAGCCCGCTCTACTTTCTACACTTAGATGTTGCTCTCTCACTGAACATGGTATATGGCTGGCATAATGCGTGACACCTTCAGTTTAGCGAATAAACTGGGGGCCTGAAGGCAAGCAGGCTACAGTATAGATACAGAACGAAAGGCTGAAAACTGCCAGGGGTGTTTCACCTAGCAGCCAGCAACGTATTCTCATTAGGTGTCATGGTGGATTCCTTCTGCTTTTCTCAAGATTATCAGTGGGAGGGATCCTCTGCCTCAAAACTGAACTAATTCCTGACTGCCTCGAGCCCTGTACAGTCGGTACCGCAGGTACTCGCATGCATGTGCTGCCTTTCTTGACAGCGGCGCAGACAGCACTAAATCACGAGAACCCCGTTTAAAATGTCAAGAGCTGAACAACAATTAACGCTGCTCAAATGTGCCACAGGGTGTTAATTCAAATATGAAACACTACGTGAAACTCGCAGTGTGAGTTTGAGCGGAAAAAATGCAAGCGGCACTTGCTTATAATTAGCTGTTTTTCAAGATCTCTAGGACAAGGAGCAACAACAAGGAGGACCAGAGGCAGCTGTTTATATCTCTGCATAAGAGCCAGTTACAAAACTATCGATTTGTTCCCAAAGAACTGGAGAGAAAAGCACCACTTTAACCAGGGACAGTACTTTCGTCAGAATTGCGGCACACGTTTCAGGGGGCAGGGAAAGGAGGTGCAAAGCCCATCCTGCAGCATTCAGAGATTATCCTGACATGTGCCAAATGCCTTTACTCAGAAAGGGACACATGACCAAAAGGCATCAGATCATAGTCCCTTATTAAGCAAGAATCTAGGATACCACAAAGACAATTTTAGATTTGAAGAGGAGGGAGATTCACCCTGGATCTCAGTGAGGTGACCAGAAAGGTATCAGCGTCTGAAATTTGAAGAGAAGGGTTCTGCCCAGTAAATACCGTCTCCATCATGAATGGGAAGTTCAGAATTTCCTGTGTGTTGAGATCCACATTTTCTATAAATAACACGGGATTCGCAAACTGCATAAAATATTCAGGAAAAAACATTACATGCTAGTGAAAGAAGGCAAAATTAACACAACAGCAGTTGTGTTTCATCAGTTTACTCTGTGATGCCCAGCAGTGCCTCTCAAAGGGCTTTAATTTAACAGGAACTCAAAGCACTTGCGAGCAAGTATATAACCACAAGCACCAAGGCTTCGTGGGTCTGTCGCAGGGCTTAGAACTAATGCCAGGCTCTGCATCACAGAGCCAGAGATCCAAACTGTGCTCCCACACGCTTGAGGACCAGCGGGAGGAGGCCAGCCCCCTGCACCCTTCAGCAGCGCAGAGGGAACGAGCAAATCTTGCCATTTTTCCCCGATGCTGCTCACATGAGTTCTCTATTTCTGCAGTGTCCCCTCCTGGTTAAAGCAAGCAGCAGCACAGCCTGCAGCTCTGTCCAGGGACCTCTGCACGAGATCCCAGCGGAGGAAACAAAATAAAGACACAACCAAGCAGCTCTCAAAGCACCGAAACAAACGAAGCCTGAAGTTTCCTGGCTTAGAGTCCTGTAGCGCTTGGGCTGTTAATCAGATTTTATGAAGACTGCAGTGCAAGTTCAGTATTTACCAGATATCGGAGGCAGGAGATGAACCTTGCCCGAGGAGCAGACCGCCTGTACCTAAAAAGATGAGTGTCAGCTCAAGCCCTTTCTGCAGTCGAGGAGTTTGCAATGTCCTGACTTGAACAGCTCCTCTGCTGTGTACCTCGGGCTGAGCCCATACGGCAGCCCTTTTCTCAGCGGAGGATCTAATTATCTGTCTCTAGACTCCTCTGCTTAATTTCACAAATGAACAGAGGCATCCTTCTGGCAAAGGTGACTAAAGGTAGGCAGAGTCCAAAACTTATTGGGAAGCAACAGACTGACAAAGGACTCAGAGAAGCCTCCTTTCCAAAGGGAAAACAAGCTGCCCTTCCCACTCCCACCAAGGAAAATCACCATTTCAAGGGGCAAAAAGCAAAGCAGAAAGTCATTTGACATTACCCTTGTGGCAGTGACGTGCTCTGGGAACTCTGGTGCCGAACCGCTGATGAAAGCAAGAAGGCTAAAAGGGAGAGAAGGAAAAAACAATTAAAAAGAAGCAGCAAATGCTGGGCTTTTGGTCCCTGGTGAGGCAGCATTACAGCAATGCTGAAGTGTCACGGCGCTGGTCAGCTTCGTGGTACCATTTTTCTGCCTGTTAAAGCTTTGTTCAGTTTTATCGTGACAGGCAAAGACAAAGGGGGAAGCAAAACAAGATACATGATAAGACAAAGGACCGATCAGTTGTGTGCAGCATTGCAAGAGAGCACGAGAAAGGCCTCCCACTGCAAACACACTTATTTCAAGTGACACTTCCAGCTAGACACAACAATTTAATATGGATACACTCAGAGCATCCCACCTCTTTTGGAAAACAATGCGACTGAAAGGCAGAGAGCAGGAACAGGTAGCCTGAAGAGCGCGTGGTGCACCCTCTTAATTCTGAGCACAAACTGATGCTGCTGGAAGGATCCCCTCCAGCCCTCTGGGCCCTCCAAAAAGGGGAGGGGAGCGATTACAGCATTTACCAGGTGACTCTCAGCAACTTCTACTAAGCCTTACAAAGTTTCCACTCCAAAAAGAGAGAAGGAAGACAAGGTGTATTGCCAGCAACTCACTGGCACTGCAGCTCCCAAGCAGACAGGGCAATGCCAAGTGAAACACTGGGAACTGGAAGAGCAGGGCAGGTTCAGCAGATTTGGTTTTAATACTCCCATGTCTGGGTTTTTGCCATCCCAAACACACCTTTTCCTTCTAGACAAGAGGAGTGGAGGAGCTACGTAGCTAAACAAGTAACAACAAGGGAAGGTGGGAATTAGAAAAACATATTCATGCTTTTCAGAGCGACATACACACGAGCTAACATGCACCGAAACAGTGAAGCTGTGGTACTGTTCCCATACACAAAAGATTCAAATATTCACAAATATACACAAACATTCAAAGAACAAGTGGTTTACTACAACTTCAATTACATTTTGAGCGTAGGTCCAGCATTTTTTGGAAAGGAGCTGGGCCTGCACACACAGCTAATTAGCAGAAAGAGACAAAGGCCTAAAAACACATGCTCAGGGATTCATCCCTGCGTTATCTTGGGGATAACAATACACTTTCTGGAACAATTTGCTTATTTAAAAGACAGACCGTGCACAGCTTCTCTGCAGGAACGTTATCTTTTTCACCCACCAGCCAAAGCACGACCAACACAAGGGATTTTAAAGACCTTTTAAACCCAAAGGTCCTTAACCACCTCACTTGCAGAAGCTGCAGGTCACCAAGGGCACGCTCACCCAGCGCAGAAACCAAAGGCAGACGCGAAGCCAGGGCCCCCGAGCCCCCCAGGCTGCTCCCAAGACAACCCCCCTGCCAGCTTCCCAGCCCAGCGAGGAAGGGAGGAGGCTGACGGCGTCCCTACGCACCCCCCACCCCCTGCACTTTGCTGCAAGGCTCACACCAGGCTAGAAAAAAGCGTGTAAAGGTGATTCTCGGTTTTGCTACGTTACCCCCCCGCACTGCCCGGCTTTCTGGCCGCTCCAAGGCTGACGCTGGTAAAGGCCCGAGCGGCTCCTCCCGCCCTCGGCTCACCGCCGCGGCCTTCCCCGGCGGGGAGAGCTCCCGGGGCTCCCCCCGGGTACGCGGCGCGGATAAACCAGGAGCCGGGGGGGCCTGGAGCGCCCGCCCTGCGCGGGGAGGCGGCGGGGGCTCGCTGGGCCCGCGGAGGGGACGCGGCCCCGGCCCAGCCCCACGGGGAGGCCGCGGAGGGGCCGGGCCGCGCCGCTCAAACCGCCCGCGGTGGAGACCCTGCCCCGCCGCCTCCCTCCTTCCCTCCCCGGGCCGGAGCGGAGCCCGCAGCGTCGCGTCCGTCCCGTTCCGTCCCGCCTCACCTGCCGCCCGCCCCCAGGCCGCCGCCGCCGCCGCCATGGCGGTGCCCCCGACCCCCGCCCCGGAAGCGGAAGTGCCCGGCGGGGCCATGGCGGCGGCAAGATGGCGGCGGAGGCGGCGGAGCGGCACCTGGAGCTGCTGCGGGAGGAGCGGGAGGCCGAGCTCGCCGAGAGCAGGTAGCGCCGGGCCGCTCTGCCGGGGAGCCGAGCCGGCTTGTCCCCGGGGGGCCCGCTGGCGCCCGCAGCAGCCCCGAGGCACCGGGCCTGCTGGCGCCTGTGGGAGACGCGGCCGAACCCACCCCTGTAGGGCCCGCTGTCACCTATGGGGAACCCTGACGGACCCTCCCCCGGCACCCGCTGTCACCTATAGGGAACCCTGACGGACCCTCCCCCTGGGACCCACTGTCACCTATGGGAAACCCTGCTGTCACCTCTAGGGAACCCTGATGGACCCTCCCCGGCACCTGCTGTCACCTATGGGAAACCCTGCTGACACCCCTATAGGGCCCACTGTCACCTATAGGGAACCCTGATGGACCCTCACCCCTGGGACCCACTGTCACCTATGGGAAACCCTGCTGTCACCTATAGGAAACCCTGATGGACCCTCCCCTGGCACCTACTGTCACCTATGGAAAACCCTGCTGTCACCTATAGGAAACCATGATGGACCCTCCCCTGGCACCTACTGTCACCTATGGGAAACCCTGCTGTCACCTGTAGGGAACCCTGATGGACCCTCCTCCAGCACCTACTGTCACCTATAGGGAACCCTGATGGACCCTCCCCCTGGCACCCACTGTCACCTATGGGAAACCCTGATGGACCCTCCCCTGGCACCTACTGTCACCTATGGGAAACTCTGCTGTCACTTATAGGAAACCCTCCCCCTGGGACCTACTGTCATATGGGAAGCCCTGCTGTCACCTGTGGGAAACCCTGGCAGATACCTCTAAGGGTCTCGCTGTCACCTATAAGAAACCCTGCTGACTCACTCCTATAGGACCTCCCGTCACCTGTGGGGAGCCTGCTGGAGGGAATGCTGCTGTCCTATATAACCAGCACATCCCAACAGGAAACCCACCCTATAGGGCCTGCTCTCACCTATTATTAAAAAATAATCCAGCCACCAAGCCAGGAAGCCTGAAATTATTCCTCTCCCCTTAATTGGTTTAGCGGTGGACTTGGCAGTGTAGGTTAATGGTTGGACTTAGATCTTAGAGGTCTTTGCCAACCTCAACGATTCTGTGGGAAACCCTGCTGGACTCACCCCTATAGGAGCAGCTCGTCGCTGTAGGAATCCCTCTTAGACTCACCCTTCAGGGCTTGCCATCAGCTATAGGATCCAAACTCCCATCAGCAACGCCTTGGGGCTCCCCTTCTCCTCCCCCAGACCCCGGGGGGGGTGCTGGACCCTGCAGCCCCGCCCAGCTCTGCCTTCCTGCGCCGGGGCTCGAGCTGAAGCCAAATCCCACCTGACTCGCGTGGATTCCTGGTGCTGGGGAGGGTGGGGGCATCACCAGGTCCGCCCGGGCAGCATGGGGCCACGTCAGGGGTGCAGGCACCCCCACACCCAGCCTTACCCAGCCCCGAGGACGGAGGGTGCCAGGAGGCAGGCGAGGCCATCCTGTGGCTGCCTGACATTCATAGAAACGTTTAATAATAAATAATTTCATGTTTCGTGGCTTGGTCAGTTCCCTGACACTTCAGCTCTCTACAGACAAACCTACAGGAAACAAGACAAACTGGGGCACTAAGGAGAATAAACCTGGGGGATTTTCCTTTTTGGTTTGATCTATACAAAAAGACCCCCGCCCCCAAGTGAGACTGTGGAGCAAACACAGCTGCTGCGGTTGCCTTTGGGCCCAAAGGACAGCAGGCTGCAAAGCTGCTGCCTGGATTCTGTGCCGGTCACCTGTAGCCTGCAAGTCTGTGCCACATACCTGCTCCTCTTCCCTGTGCAGCTGCGTGTGCGGTGTGTGTTGGAGGTTAGCACAATTTCATGTAAAAAATGGCAAATCTTCCATTTTAGTGCTTGTATGTGATAGGAGAACATTCAGGTTATTCTGTCTTGGGTAACTGGGCAGGTCCTTCCTTTTCACGCCCAGACAGGAGGGGGGAAAATACACAGAAACAGATGTTACCTCTTCTCCAGGCTCTGTGAGCATCGCCCCATTTCTCAAAATAAGCCTGTGGAAGCCAGTCTAGTTACATCACTACAAAGTGATCGCGTAAGCCAACACTTCAACAAGCTGATGTCTCTTTTGCCGTCGTCCCTCCCCTTCTTTTCCGTCTCCTCCTCCTGTCTTTTTCTGTTTTGTCATCTGAAGCTTTGAATCTCAGCTTCAGTCCAGCAAATGCTTTTCACGCCTGTGTGTGGTTTCCAGGGCATGGCAGGAAAACATCTCCCTGAAGGAACTGCAGCGCAGAGGCGTCTGCTTGCTAAAACTCCAAGCTGCCAACCAGAGAACCGGCCTCTACGGACGGCTGCTCGTGACGTTTCAGCCTAGAAAATATGATTCAGACGCCGAGCTGCCCTATAACAGTTTCGGGCCTGGTAAGTGATATTCCTCTCAGTGCAAAGTAGGGAAAGTAAGAGATGACCAATGTCTTCTTCCTAACATCTTTCTAATGTGATGTTTGTAATGACTGAGCAATTGATGCAAAAAAGGGAGGGAGAAAACGTTATTGCTACAGGATGAACCTAGAGAAAAACAGCCTCTTTTTCCCTCAGCTTGTTACGGACATGTATGTTGCACCAGGAAATAGTGCCGGTGGTTAAAGAGCTGGCTTTCCTCCTTCTGAATCCATAAAAACAAAGCCTTGGTCTCTGGTCATTAAAGATTTTGTGGCATTCTTTGTACAAGCCAAAGCGTTTGTGCTTATGTCTTGCAGTAGGTAAGGAGCTGCTGTCACTTAGACTTTAACTGCAGAATGGAAAGTGGATTTGCTTTTTCCATCCTGAGCTGCCGTGTTTCCGCCCTTCCCTGTACTGTTATTTTTGGCAAGGAAGAGAAAGAAGTGAAACGGGTACCATTATTAGTTGACACGCCTGGATTTCTGTTGGAAATAGAGGTACTAGAGAAATACAGACTCACCAGGACATCAGCCAGTGCCCTTTTCACTTGTGTCTCACCCTCTGCCATCACTTCCATGAAAACACGACCAGGGGTGTCAGAGCTGAGCTGGTGCTGGTGTCCGAGGAAGGCGAGGACGCTGTCTGCCATGCTGTAACCAGCTGCGCAGGCTTAGCCCTCAGAAGAGCTTGGGTTTGACTGTGAAGTAGTTCCAAGTGAGCCTGCAGTATGCCCTCTATTTTTTCCCTGCAGAGACCCTTCTTCTCTTTTCCTTAGGCAATGAGGATATTGCCTTGCACTCTCCAAAACTGGTCCAACAAGAGAGAAGCTGGCTGCACCAGATAATTGTCTGGTTTAGTTTAGTAATTTTCTTGGTTTAGTTTGCTAGATCATTGAGCTTGCTAAGCAGGTACATCATGGGGAACCAGACTGTTGCTGACCCTGGTCACACAATGGTACTGTTTCAAAGGGCGTTGAAGTTCACTTTGTTGATGCAGTCTTTGTCACCCAGGCCTCCAAGCTGCTGACCTTTGAAATTAAAGTGACTCATTGCAGATTGGGGCCTCAGCCTTGAGAGCATCCACCAGTGCTCTTCAAAGAGAAATAACATTGCCATAGCAGTAAATTATTCCTGGGACGCAGCCATTTTAATGGAAGAGCTGATGGACTGTACAGAGGAAAGCTTCACAGTCTGTAAATCTGAAATTTAATCCTCAATCAATGTGAGCCTCAGCTAAGTTACAGACTTAATCAAACATCCCGCTCAAAATCTCCATTTCACCATTACGCTACATAATTTGACTCACTCTCGTCATCTCACAGTGACTGTGAAAAGCTGTAGCGAGTCCCTAAAAACCTCTGGTCTTTCTAGGTTCTGCTGACTGGCAGATAGCAGTCACCTGGGAAGCTTGTCATGCAGACTCCTTGGCTAGTATTAAAACATAGAATGGATGTAAAATGGTTTGCCTGAGAGTCAGAGAAGTCAGGTTCTCCCAAGGTCTGTGTGAAAGCACGTTGGCTTTCTGCGCAGCTCTGGCCATGGGGAGCACTGCTGGTCTACACCCCAAGACCTGTGGGTGTGTGGAGGCCTGAAGGCAGCTGGTTAATTGGTGTCTGGTGTCTTCTCGCTGCTAATTGTCCTTTTGCTCCCTCTTGCCATGTGCTTTCTGTCAGCTAAGAGAAGGATATTCCTCTTTGTTTATGGGCTTGACAGAAATTCTGACCTTGGCAGGAAACACAGCGCTAGAGCTGTGGTTGGTGTAGGTGGTCCTGCTGTCTGCATTGGACCGTGCTTGGTTGCTTGTCTCCCCAAAAAAAGCTTCTTTTCAAAATGTTTGCCCCACTTCACGCTCTCTCTTCAAACTTGTCTTTGCAGGGGACATTGTGGGCCTTTACGATTCAGCTGGCCAGGGTGATCCGCTCTCCACCGGCATCATAACCCGTGTCACCTCCAAAGCAGTGACTGTTGCCTTTGAGGAATCTCGAGATGGCATGCTGAGCTTGGACCGAGAGAGCTCTTACCGCCTGCTGAAATTAGCCAACGATGTCACCTACAACAGGCTGAAAAAGTAAGGGCCACAGGGTTGCAGCTCACCTACGGTCACTCTCTGCTCAGGAGTGCAAAAGCCAGTTGAAAATTGCCAAGTTTATTCTGGAAAAGCTCTTCCGAGAC
This sequence comes from Pelecanus crispus, assembly GCF_030463565.1. Taxonomy (NCBI): domain Eukaryota; kingdom Metazoa; phylum Chordata; class Aves; order Pelecaniformes; family Pelecanidae; genus Pelecanus; species Pelecanus crispus. Next base: position 688,170 of record NC_134648.1, on the reverse strand, counting down.
AGATCTCAGTTTACTTCAGTCAGCTTGGTTTCTCTCCTTTCCTATCTTATTCCTCTTACTCCTATAGCAGCTCCACTTAGGGAGGTGTCCACCTTTTGGATGTGCCTTTCTTTTTCTGCTAACTACTGAGGGAACCCATACTGAGATAACTCAATTGGATATGTTATGCTACAGTGTCACAACAGCCTAAATTCATCTACCTGCTGGCTGGTACGGTCCTGCTCTTCCCTCTTCCTCTCCCATACTCAGCTACATATTGTGGTCCCGTGTTGTATCACCTCTGGTACTCACTGGATTCTGTGCAGAGCCTTTTCCATCCCGGCAGGAGAAGCTAGTAGCTCTTTGCTGAACTGATGTGCTGAAAAGGCTCGGCACGGGGTCTGACTGTATCAAACCGGGGTAACAGTAGAAAGTGGAAGCCTGGCCAGCACAAGGGATGTGTGTGTGAGGGTTGGGGGATGCAGCAATTAGGATTAGTCTGTTGTGGAGTAACATTTTTCAGCTTTGGAAGACTTGAATCTGTGCCCACAGTCTTCTGTCACTGTGCGCAGGGATCTCTGAAGGAATTCATGATGTGCGTGTGACCTGGCTATTTTCTTCTTTGACAGAGCTTTAAATGCACTAAAGCAGTATCACAGTGGTCCAGCCTCTGATCTGATCAACGTCCTCTTCTTTTCTTCGGATCCAAGCGCATTCAGTGAAACAAGTAAGGGCACTTCTTTGTAAGACTTTATACCAGACTGATAGCAGGTGCTGGATTGATCTTTCTAGAGAAATTTTCTCACCTTTAGGGTCAGAGCCCCTGAACCTTCACAACTAAGTACACTCACCGAGACTGCTACTGGTTTTAGCGTGCCTTAGCATGTGAAGCTGGGAGTTACACAGGTGGAGAGCTCTTTTGGATGGACTGGTGAGAGCAGATGATGTTGCCGCTCTCATGCAGGTTTTAAGTAAAGATATGGAAGGTTATCGTAGGGAAAGGCGGGGGGGAGGCAGGAATCTTCACTCTCCAGAGCAATTGGTGAAGCCTGAAGTTTCCTACCCACAGGATAAGGGCTCTGCGCTCTGTTCCTGCCCAGTTAGGAGGATGCTCACCTCTTCAGATGTCACATCTGACAGTGGCAAAGAGCCAGAGCCCCAAGAGATGCCTGTAGGCATTTCCCACACTGTGCTGCCATTACTCCTCTTCCAGTCCTCCAAGTCCTGTCTCGGGGGCTGACCAGTCGAGAAGGGTGCTTGTGGTCTCTCAGTTCAAGACCCATTCTTTGAAATTGCCCATGGGAACACAAATAATTCTGATCCTTGTGAAGCTTTTATCCACACAAAACATGCAGCTTACTTTGCTCCATGAAAGACCCAAGTATTGCATGTGAGTAGTAAGTGGTGTTGCAACTGGCAGCATTGAACACTTACTTTTCGTACTGGTTTATGGGTCAGTGGACACACTTTGCTCACGTAAAGGTGTCATCCTGTCATCCTTGTCATCACTGGAAGAGAGACTGCTCACCTAGCTAATGCTCACTTTTCTCAGAGTGTACCAAGTAAAGCTGAATTTTGGCCAAAAAAAGAGAGGCAGGATTTGTGATGGGGGAATTTGTTCGCACACATTCATGCGTCTGAAATTCAATTTAGTTTATGAGGCATTTCTTATTTTCTTCCTGCCCCAATCCCATCCATAAACTTCAAAGATCAGAAGCTGCCAGAGCTGCTTCTATATTGAAAATCCAATAACTCTGCCTTCATGGGAATTAAGTGACTCTGGAACTACTGCAGTTTGAAACAGCATGGGAATGCTGGCGTTTTTATTTTTACAGCCTTCTGATTGTGTTCAGTCAAGTTGGAGATGTGCAGGCTGCTTTGGTTTCATCAAATACTTAAAAGCTCAGAACTTGATTTTACCAACAGCTGTCAAAAAATTGCATATAAGTAGAATCCCTTTTTACTCTGATCTTTTTTGTTGCGAGTCTTTGGAAAAATGCAAGATGAAATTATACAGCTGACCCCTTCAGAGAAGCCATGGGGAAACCAAAGCCTCTGACAGCAGAATATCCGAGCGCTCAGCAGCTGCTAATGAGCATTATCCCTTGACAGAAGGGAAATATCATCTGGGCTGCAAAAATCAGGGAATTAAAGCAGAGGGCGGATTAAGCTGCCTAGCAGGATCAGGCTGGCGGTCTGTCTCTGAGCCAGGTAGAGAGCACAGGTCTCCCACCACTCAGCAGCGTGCCACAGGTGAAGCCATCCATCCCTGCCTGCTTCCTTGCTGGCCAGGGTTCTGCTCTGTTTCCTCCCCACCACAGCTCCTTGTGCTCCGTGCTTGCTGTTGCAGCTTTTCTCTTACTTTGATTGCTGTATTTGTTTGTCCACAGCATTTGCCTCTCTCACGTACACGCTCCCGTTCCCCTGCAGTATACCTTCAGGCTAGGCTTCTGATACGATATACCAAGGACGAAGAATTAATGTTAGCGTGAGTCATATCTCCATAGTTCTAAGCACTGAGCTAAGTCTGAGTCAAACCTCTTAGCCTTTTGGCTACCTAGGGACCTTGTTGTACTCAGGTTTTTAATATTAGATAAAAAAATGAATCTTTAATGAACTAACTTTCTTAGCAGCTTCAACTCTGCTTTTTCTCTTGTGGTAGCAGAACTGCCTCTCTAATGAAGAAAAGTTCCTTTTCACCAAATTGCTCAGATGTGCCAGACTAAGCATGGGGATGAATTTTACATCTCCCCAGCACTGAGATTATTGATCGATAGAAACATTCAGCCACATTAGACAGAGGAGATGCAATATGAGAAGGCAGCATATCACCCGAGAACAGCAAAATGCTCTGGCAGGGTGGAAGGGCCTTCCATGTACCTTCTCAATTTATAGCTCCTTTCTCCCCAACTAGAAGGATGTTACGCTAGCCAGGAATTAAATAATAATGACTTTAAATAGGTCCTGCAAGGTGCCTTGAACTGCCAGCCTCCACGGAGTTGAAGGGGAGGGCACTCAGCAGCTGGCCGGATAAATCCTGTCTCTTATGCTTATATGATGGCACATGCAGTTCCCAGGTGTCACACACACCTTAGGACACAGGGATGTGTCCCTGCAAATAGTATAGAAACTTGCAGATGTGTGGACTGTCTGCAAAAGGCAGCAAGAGTTTTGCAGGTGCATGCTCTGATACAGAAGGATAGAAAAAGCTCACAGCATTTCAGGCTGCTTCTCCTCCATGACACAGTATCTCCTTTTATGATCAAGCATCTTTTATCCTTGTTTCTCAGGGAGATGCTTCCCTGTATCTGTCTCATCCCGTCCATTATCTGATGTCAAACAAACCCATCAGGAGTCTCAGAGGTAATAAGTTCTGTACATCTCATAAAACTGGCTGTCTAGACACACATTTATATTAACGCCATTCCAGGATGCAATATAAGTTCCACTTCAATCAGAAGCCCAGAAAGCCGGGGTAGGAATGAGACCATATAAACACCCACCCAGAGAAAAAGCTAGCACTGACACTTGTGCAGGAAAAGAAGAGGAAGGCCCAGAGTAGATGAGATCCATACCTAGGGGGGGAGCATTTGTCACTGTCTTCTGTACAAACAGTGGGGGATCATAGAATCGGTTAGGTTGGGAAAGACCTTGAAGATCATCAAGGCCAATCGTTAACCTAACACTGCCAGGTCCACCACTAAACCATATCCCCAAGTGCCACATCTACATGTCTTTTAAATACCTCCAGGGATAGGGACTCAGCCACTTCCCTGGGCAGCCTGGTCCAGTGCTTGACAAAAGCACCACCAAATCTGGAAGAGCCAAATTACAAGGAGACCGAGAAGTAGAAGTGTCAGTGAAAATCATAAGCACCCAGCTCTATGCTTGGATGTTCAAGGGTGTTCTCCCAAGGGCAAAATAGGCTCCAGCAAGTGATATGTGCAGCGGTAGAATCCTAAATCTAATTTTTTTAAGTGTGGGGAAAAAATTAGAAGCCTCATTTTTCAAGCATGGGAGCCTCAGGGCTTTTAGGTGGGTTCCCATACCACTGTGCTTTTTTATAAAGCACGTAGGGACTTGATATCAAATCGATTAGAAACTGGTCAGTAGGTTCGAGTGTTAAGGGGGTGTGAACTGAAAGGGCAACAGGTAGACAGCAAGTCTGTGCAAGCTTCACATCCTCAGGAAAGCGGCCTTAGGTACCCAGGCTGCAGCACACAGTGCAGAACGCTCACCAGTACCGTCGAAGGATGCGAGATGCGGCGGTTCTTTCCAGCAGCAAAGCTAGCACAGTCTCAATGCCATCCTCTGCTCCGCTGGTGCTTTCTGCTGGTGGCTGTTTCCCGACATGGAGCACTGTAACCTGGAAGGGAAAAGGGAAAAGCATCTGGTTTGGGTTCCGCTCCCCTCCTCCAAAAAGGAAGGTTATACAGGGTCTCTTTAGGGCACACCCAAATAGAGTTGCATTACCCTTACGGCCTATCAGGTAAATAGCTTTTTGTTGCTTATTTTTTGCGGTGCTGCATTGTGATCTCATGACTGGATCGCCCTTGCCTGGGTTATCTTGGGAGAGCAGGCTGCCAAATGCTGTGCCTGGAGGATCTGTGTTAAAGCCTGTGTCATCCCAGGAGGGTGCCTAAATCCAGTTGCCAACCAATTAGGTTGGTGAGGAGTCTGATAAAGCCAATGGAAATGTGGTTTTGAAGTAGTTAGTGGCTGCTGGTGTCTGACCAGCGCATGACATTGGCTTACTAAAAGAAAAAAAATCAGTATGCACAGAAGGGTAATAATGACAAAAACAATTTAGTGCCCTTTTACCCAACTCCTGATGACTGGCAGAGTTGCTGCTGCTATGCTAATTCACACACAGCTGTTTCCCACAGTGTCAGGAAAATCCTGCTCACTACTGGGGGGATGAATCCCTCCCAGTAGTAATGGATGCAGGCACGACTCCCACTGGAACAACGTCCTGGAGCATGTTTTTTAGGAGTGGGCTTGTATAAGATGGTTGTCAGCAGTTGGGGGAAAAAAAACCGCCAGGCTTTTGACCCTCGGAAGCCCGAAGTTAGTTTGTACCGGCCTTCTCATCCCATGGGCTTTCCAGGCAACAGGAAATCTCACAGCTAGCGGGTTCTCACGCCGTTGCTACTGCAAGATGCTTGGGTTGCCTCTCCTGGTCTAGCCTGGAGTATGTTTGGGCTCAGGGCTGAGCAGGGCCAGGACTGGTGGATGTTTTGGGCTCTGAACTGTGAGGGACAGCCAGGGGCTTCAGGTTTGATTCAGAAAGCTGGTGGCTCCCCGCTGGGTGGTGAGTGGCAGTGGTGTGTTGGAGGCTTTCTTCTACACCAAGGGCATAGCTGAAATGCCACTGGAGATCATGGAAAACGTCAGCGCACTCTCACAAGCCCACATCCCTTGCGTGGCCAGGATTGTATTTGCTCAAGTCAGGCACCAAATCCATGCCTTTCATCTCTCCTCCTGAGCTGCTGGGATTGTGCATAGGTTGAGGCATTACCTATAGCGCTGCGCATCAAAGCCTAAGCTCTTTCAAAGCACTTGAAAATGCAACTCAGAATAACCACCCTTGGCGTAACACAAACACTCTAGACAGGTTCTGGGAAGAATAACCTATGGCGTAGTCGAAAGGAGCATATGAAGGTATCACCCGGGGGGTAAATGGGATCTGCAGCTAAGAATGGGACTGGTCCCTACCACAGAGCATTTCCAACCCTCACCTTGCTTCCTCCAGAAAGGTACCAAGTGGGAAAACAAGCTTTGTAAAAGGCAAACTCTGAACCAAACAGGATTTCTGCTCTTGTCAGACTCTGGGAAGCAAAATCCAGAAGCCCATCTGTAAGAAATGCTCTGCTTGGCTCTCTTCCACTTCAACCTGCACTTATGGCCCCAAAGTATTTAGAGCTTTCACACCAGAAATCTCCTACAAGAAACCCTTCCCTGCTCACAGCTGCTGTCTTGCAGCACATATGCGGGGACCCCTGCACCCGTACATTTTCGTGGATGTATAGAGAGGCTTCACTTGCCAGCAGAGGCCAGCATTGCTCTGCTTGCTGGATGGACACATTCCCTTTTCGTTCAGAAATAAGGTTATGCCTTATTGTAGGCATAATCCTGTGCAGACCACTAATAGCTACCAGCTCTCTCCTGTAGTCTTGGTCTAGAAAAAGCGAGGGGGCGTTCATCTCTATGCCCAGACACTGGCTGGCTCACATGGTCACACAGCATGGCTTAGATCTAGTTATGCCTATTGCTGTAAAAAGGCATTTGAAAAGAGAAAGAAGGAAGAAAAGCCTAGTTAAAAGGGAGGGGTGTCCCCAGCAAAAGCTGACCCAGCAGGCAGAGCACTGGGTAAGCAGCAGGGATTTCTAGCAAAACTTCCTTGGCTTCGTGGCACAAGTCCAGTGCATGTGACAAGTCACTTGCAAAAATCTTAAATGCTCCTCGTCCCTCTGCCGTGTGGTACCTCTCATCATCACAGAGGCCATGAAGCGGCCCTTGAGGTCTAGGGGGAAAACTAAGCAGTCCGGACAACTCGGCTGCCAAATGCTTCATAGGGAGAGCAGGGAAAGTTCCTTGTTTCAGGCTTAATTACCCTCCTGGATTTTGTCCAGCAGTGTTTGGCTGCAGTTAGGTTGCACTGTAGAGGAGCTCCATGGGGTCCTGTTTGCTCTTGGTGCCCGTACACAGCGATGGTGAGGAATACACTTTGGAAGGTACATTGAGAAGTGAGATGCCTCCAGCTCTGGAGAACTTGAGCTCTTCCTCCCAGGATGGACTGTTCCCATCTGTGTTTGGTGCAAAGACCCCCTTCCTGGGCTTGAATATCACCCTCCAACCCACTTCTTCACCTGAACCGCTGGTACAGTGCAGAAAAGTGTCTTGGTTCCTGGAAATGTTGTTGGAGGACCAACCTTGATGGCCAAGGTGGCGGGTTTTTTTTTTGTTTGTGTAGTTTTTGTGCAACACTCCTAAATCAAGTTACACATCAGGGGCTGAATTACCTGACCACCAGCAATCCCTGCCAGGCCCAAGGATGCAGATTTACATTCATCCTCTCCGTGGTGTGCATCGGGGGCCAGAGATGGACAGCCTCGGGCAGGGCAGGAGGCAGCAAGGCTAGAGCTGGGTTAATGGGCATCTTCTGGAAGCATCTGTGCAAATCCTAAACCCATTGCTTATAAAGAGCTCTTGGGCCAGCCCTGCTGGAGTGGATAAACTGCATTTCTTCAGATGAGCCTACTTGGAGCTCAGCTGGTGGATGGAGAAGAGTTTAGAGGAGCCACAGCACACCTTAAAAGGCTCTGCCCTCCTCCTCACCACTAACACACCCAGCCTGCCCACACAGCAACTTTTGGCAGCGTGCGATTAAAAAGGAAGAGGCTGTGCATACGTGTGGAAAAGCCTGTTTTCTGATCTCATTCCTTGGGCAAGGAAATATCAATGACTCCTACATCCCAGCTGTTCCTCGTTGTGGGAAATGCCGTTCAGTTTTTAAGCTATTCTTCTCTTTCCCCAGCCCATGGGATGCTTCCTGGTCTTCTCTTGGTCATTAGCACACTAACTCAAAAGTTATCTATAGAGCACAAGGAAGGTTAACAGGAAAAAGTACCATTAGTCCTGTTTCTCTCTTCCTTACCAAGCATCTTTTTAAGAAATGTTATTTAACCTGCACACCTCATTTAGGTGTGCTGCTTCAAAAGTCAGTGCCAGAGGTTACATGGGAGCTGCACACAAGTTAACCTGCCTAAAACCAGAAGAAACTTTCACGCTTTTAATCAAGCCCTTAATGCAGAGGTAGAGATAAGACACACGATGCCCAGCAGGGAACGATGCCCAGAGATTTGTCTTATATAAGCTTTCGTGGGAACATTATTTTAGGTAAACCTCAGTGTAATGAGTCATCATGCCTGCTGTAATTAACTTCCATAATGAACAAGGAGATTAGCAGCAGGATTATGGGGGATGAGAATAAATATGGGTTTAAATTAGATAAATCTGGGAGGTAAAAAGCAGCTTGTGAGAATTAAGTCTTCTGCAGTGAAACCAATTCTCTTTTAATGCAATATGCGTATTCTTTTCCCTTTTTTCCTTTCTGATCATTAAAGCCCAAACTAATTTTAGTTTGTATCATTTATATTGCCAGCTTGTATCTTTTTTCCTGCCTTCCTTTTCCGTCGTTGAACAATACAGGACTGCTCTTTTCTGCTCACAGATGCTGCAGTTTTTTCTGCTGCTTTTTCACTAGTGCTGTGTTGGGTTTGTTAACTGGAAGGGGAGTGATTTGTTTGCAAGATCAGCTACTTCCTCCCCTCTTTTTATTGAGGGTTTACTAAATATGCTGGCTCACCTTTAAAATAAACCCAGAGTCCCCTCCACACCCAGGAGATCCTACATGTTTGATGTTCTAGCAAGTAAATGCCTCTTTAAATGCTGAAAAGTTCTAATACAGACAAGCTGAATTTGCAACTGAATGCTTGCTCCTTCTGCAAAACAGCAGGGTAGGAGAGAGAAGGGGGAAGACAGTGATGCAGGATGGGCAGCCTGTTGGTATTAAAAGCATAACAAGCCTTACTTTTACCAGTCTGGGCCCTTTTAGCCACCGAGGTGGTACACTGTGTACCATCCTCCCCAAGAAAGTTATTCTCATTGTCAAATTGATTTGGGCCAGCTACTGAGAGCTTCTTGTTTGTATTCATGGATTTGTGCTTCTCAGCAAGCATCCAAGTTGGGGCTGAGGTTCAAGTGAATCTCCTGCTGTCTCCCCAGAGCCTCTAAAGCTTTACAACAACTCGCTGGATGCATCGCAGAGGGAGGCTGTCTCCTTCTCGCTGGCGCAGAGGGAGCTTGCCATCATCCACGGACCGCCTGGCACAGGGAAGACCACAACACTAGTAGAGATCATCTTGCAAGCTGTACAGCAAAACCTGAAAGTGAGTATCAGTGGCAGGACTGTGGTGACAGTGATCACCTTGGTTTATTTTGCAAACTCATTGAGCTTCATGGCAGCTGGAGCAGATCCAGCAACAGCCATGCTACACTGCAGTCTGGCTTGGCTTACAAAGACCAGGGAGTTTCCCCTTATCAGCTGAAGTTAGGTGCAAATAGAAGCTTCAGAGCTCGGGTTTGCTATTTATTGAAGAGCCTGCACTAGTGCTTCAAAGCAAGATGAGAATTGCCTTTGGAGTCTGTGGAGGTGTCAGTGGTTTATTCCCCATAAATATGTGTTGGTCTACCTCCCTCTGCTGAGCATCTTCCTGCTCGGACGTTGTTGCTCCAGCATTTTGCTGTCCTTGGCAGTAACAAGCTCTTGGTTTCTCCCCTTGCAGGTCCTGTGTTGTGCCCCTTCCAACGTTGCTGTGGATAATCTGGTGGAAAGGCTGGCTGGCTACAAAGCCCGCATCCTGCGGCTTGGGCACCCCGCTCGCCTGCTGGAGCCCATCCAACAGCATTCCTTGGATGCAGTCTTGGCCCGCGGCGACAATGCCCAGATAGTGGCAGATATCAGGAAGGACATCGACCAGGCCTTTGTACGTGTCCCTGCAACAAGCCCTATGTGGGTTACCTGAATGCCAGCTCTCTAGATTAGCAGTGCCTGATCTGCTAGCCAGGCAAGCTACTTTGTCTCTAAAACTAAGGAACTAAAATTAAGGAACAACTCTGCCACCTCTTGGATGTTCTTAGAAGACAATCACTACAGCCAGGTACTCTGGGTTGCCCCAAAAATCAGTGGGTAGAGGCAAGTCACAGTGCCTAGACCTGATGCGAGCCACGGGCAGCATGCAGCCAGCCTGCACCCTGGTTGAACCTGGTATTTGTGGGTTCAGGGCACCATGAGCCCACAGGGATGCTCCCAGTCTGGATCTTACTGTGTACAGGCAGGGATAAAATATTGGTGGGCATGAACATCTCTGTGGTCAGTCAACAGTAGAAAGCCTGCTTCAGGGAAAAGGAGAGGAAAAAATAGCATGGTGCAGGGGGCTAACAGTGACAGTTGGAGATGCATGTGGCCCGGATTAATCCCATTTACTCTGACTAGGAGGCATATAACCTGGCCTTGGAGGAAAGGAACTGGGGTGCAAGCCTGGCAATTTTAGAAACAAGGAAGGCTTCCAGCCTGAAAAGGTGTCTCACAGAGAGCCTCTCGAGCAGGGGCTGCCTGAGCCACCTCAGTCACCTGCCACCAGTGCTCATCTTCATCTGCTGTAGAAGGAGCCAAGGGCAAAGCTTCTAGCTGAATTCCTCATTGAAGTGGAAAATCATAGTCATTACCGCTGTGTGGGGAGATGCCGCAGTGCCCTGCTCTCCAGATTATTTGTCTGGCATTGTTCATGCAATCCTCTTCACCAGAGTGCGAGAGAAACATTCACATCATTAATTCACTTCCTAACGAGATGTCTGGCTGTCCTGACACTGCCTCCCACTCTCAGCCACCTCAAGTAGAAAGCAGAGTACACTACGAAAATGCATCCTTAATTTCTTCTTTCACAACCCAATTTTCCTAAACTTAATTTACAAAGTAGCTCTTTTACTTGAGATGATAGGTTTTGATACTAATTAGATTTTTTTCCCCGCCTCCCGCTTCCGGTAGGAAGCCATTTTGCAGATGCACCCAGCTCAGAGATCCCGTCTCCATCAAAGATGCAGGAGGGCATCTTCATACCCCTGCACACATTGTGTCATACTTGCCCTGCCCTTCAGTAAGACACTGCACATTTACTCTTTTTAGACGATGCAGACCAAACATGGCTTTCAGCTCCATGAATATTAACCTGCAGCCACCGCTATGGCAGCGGCTTCAGTTTTCCCAAATGTGGTTATGCATCACCCAGTGTTACTGTTGCTGAGCAGTTGGCAAAGTCACTTGGCAGACAAGTTGTTCTTGCACATAACGTAAGGGAGGGAGAGGGCACCTGAAGGCTGGGTAAGGCAGTACTTCTAGCTGAGGCAGGCTCACAACGGGAACTTACTTATCTGCTGGGATGGAGACCTGGTTGTAGTCACAGCTCTACACCAAGTCTTTTTTAACTTCTTGATTTATTTTGCTTCTTTCTCACTAGTGGTTAATTTTCCCTTCTCCTTGGGAGGCACTCTGAAAGGTGGGAGGAGGGTTTTTTTTCCCACTGTTGATATTCCACAGTAGAAGGGAATTTGGGAGAAAGCAGAGCCTTCAGCACTAAGGTCTCTGCTTCCTCCCTAGAGCACAGGGTGTATGGTGATGAGAGACAGAAACTGGCCACCAAGGCTTGTTCTGCCCTGAAATCCCAAACAAAAACCCAAGAGCTAACATACTGCTACAGTTCGGCTTGCACAGCAATGCGTTGAGCTGCCCATGATGGGGTCTTTCACAGAAGATGCACCCAACTCATTAGCACCTCTTTCTCTGGGCTGCAGAGAGCTCACCTCTGAGGTCCTGGCCCATCTTTCCCTCCTCCTGCCTCAGTTTCTCCCCTGCAATGTCCCCTACTTGCCCCTGTAATAGTTTCTTCCTTTGTCCACTCCACATTTTGACTCTTCTCACTTGTTTCCTTCACCACTACCCCCAACCACAGGGGAACTAATAATATAAATGAAACTCCATGCTCTCTTTGCACATTTTCTACCCTTTTGTGTCTCCTTTCCTCACCTGTTCAAGCTTCTAGATAGTCTTTGCACCAACAAGGATGCAGTCCCACAGTACCTGAGCAAGAAAGGCAGCACAGGTCCAGCAATGCTGAGCAGGATCAGCCAGCAGTCCAGATCACCAGACAGGTCCAGGTGATGCAGCAGCTCTGCAGTCAACCCTGGAATAAAGCCAGACCCAGGACACAAACCCCATAGCTCAGGGAAAGGGCAAGGGCAAGGTCTGGCCTTAAATGCAGCTCCCAGACCAATGAGTGTGTGGGTGGGGGCCCAAGTGAGGCAGGTGAGGACAATTAGAGCCTGCTGGCACCCACGGAGCCCTAACGAGGAGTGCGTGGGAGCCAGGCTCACAGTGTGCTATGCAGTATCCTTGGGGCTGGCTGCCAGTGCTCTCTTCCCTCTGCACCGGGCTCCCTGCTCCCTCAGCTGCTTCCCGAGCTGGGAGTCAGTCAGGTGTTTGGATCTTAATGTCACCAGCCAACATCGGAGAACAGTTGCTGTTGTTAATTTACTAACTAGATCTTTTTTGCAGAACAGACATTAAACTTGGCCCTGCTGGCACCACCAGTTTTGCTCTCCAATCCTCCTCCATTTCGAGCAGAGAGGAAGTGGGTGCTAATCTGCTTTGTCCCTTCAGCTCAGTGAATATCAGGACCGGTGTCCACCCTGTCCGTGTAGATTAAGCTACGGAAAAGATGCCTGTGTGGTCACGTTATCTGTGTCTCTGTCTGTGATCCCTCCCCTGTAACTTCTCAGCCTGTCAGCCAATTTTGATTACACTTGACAGACACGTAGAGGTCTCACAGGTATTAAATACCTACAAGTTTAACCAAAAGAGGTGGCTGAGTAGAAGACCGGGAGACATGAATGTCTTTCCTAGGGGAAAGGCTGCAATATGAGCTGAGCCGTGTTAGACACTGGAGAATCCATCCGTACAGAGGATGGTTATAGGAACCATCAGGTCTTATTGGTTTGGCTGCTTATAAAAGCTTCGGTCTGCAGCTTTTTCAGCTTTCTCAAGTCATCAGCCTTACCGCCAAGGAAATAATCCAAACTTCCATCTGAGGGTGTGGGTAGCTTTCTCAAGTGACTTGCAGTGAACAATAGCTTGGCCGTTGTCTCGTAGCTCCTGGTCTGTAGCCGGGGAAGCGCTAGCAACCAGTGGTGATGATTTGATGTATTAGATATATTTAATAGACATTGCTAAAAAAAGCCACGAGCCTGTCTAGATATTGCTCTGAATCATTTACAGCAACTCAGAGGCACCTTTTTACAAATGCAAAAAAGGTGTTTTGCTGCTTTGCCTGGACATGGCACAGTCAACATGGGGAGCACTCCTGCTTCGAGGTCACTTGGAGCCAGAGGGTCCCTGCTTCCCCCGAGCAACAGAGCAGAACGAGACAGGGAGTCCCGGTTCCTCAGCCAGCAAAGGCACAAGACCCTTCTTCCCATTAAGCCTAATCACCATTATACCTTACTCCCTGCTTTGTGCCCAGGTGCTTCGGCTGGTGCATGGACTCGGCGATCGGATGGGCTGAAGCATCTGACCTTCTCCCTGCTGATCTCTGGGGCTTTGGGAAAGTGCAGGGCAGAGGAGGAAGGGCTGAACAGAAGATTTAAGGACAGGGAGTTACTCTTCAACACTTTATGCTCACAATTCAAGACTATCAAAATGTGCAGCCAGAGGAGTTTAAGCACGGACCAACTAAGTGAGAAATCGCTCTCTGGAGCCTGAGTGATTGGTGTTACTCCTGATGCTCCCGGATGATCCGGTGGGCAGTGACAGTCTCATTTTGCTGCTTCATGCTCAGAGCCTGGGGTTGTATTGATATAGTTCATCTTTTGCGTAGACAGAAATACTCTTTATGCCACCAGCAACACTGATTGTGGAAGGGGCTTTCTGGCAGGGAGAGGGAAGAGAACCCAAGGTTTCGTGGGGCTGACTGTGATGAGCCAATGTATCATGGTGGACACAGAGAAGCCATGCTGTATCTGGGTTCTTTGGTTATCTGAGAAGCTGAACATATCCCTAGGACTAGAAACAGTTTGCTCTATCTTCATTTTCCTATTTTATAGGCAAAATCCAAAAAGGCTCAAGACAAGGGAGAGCGGAGCCATTTTCTCAGTGAGATTAAGGCACTGAGAAAGGAGCTAAAGGAACGAGAAGAAACTGCCATGGCTGCAGCACTTACCCACGCCAGTGTTGTCCTTGCTACGAATACAGGTGCGAGATTCTCTTTTTCTTGGCAGTATTTTACCTCGCTTGCCAGGACTCACATAAACCACGTGCCCTGCAGTGCAGCATCCTGCCAGGACAGGAGGGAGACTTAGTCTTCCTGCTCCAAGCTCCTGGGAGTTCAGTCAAGTTTGCTGCAAGCTCTCAAACTGCTCCACAGTGGGATTCTCCCTGCTTACGCTCTGGCACGTGATGCTGTTGTTTAGCAAAGAGTATGGGTTCTAGAAGGGTCTTTGGCGTGAGCCAGCATGTCCCATCTTTGTTAGTTCTGAGTAGGAGCTGAGCTTTCAGTGAGTAAACAAGTGCTACTGGAGGTGTGCAATCTGCTTATTGATTTCGTAAGTCACATGGAATTGCTTTCCTGCTTGGATAATTTCCATGACTGATCGAATACAGCACATGTGTCCATAGCCTGGTCTCAGTCTGCATGTATTTGGTTAGTTCTGTAAGTCCCCCACGTGGTGTAAACGACATGGGATTTAGGGAACAGTTCCAGGTATTAGGCAGTGCATGTAGGCACATCTGCATCTACAAGCAGGGAAGTAATACTCTTGCGATCGAAGGGGAACATAAGTGCTTAAAGTTTAACACGTGCTAAAGTGCTTTTCCAGATCAGCTGTATAATACTCCCGGGCCCACTTATAATCTTCAGATTTGGTTGCTCAGGGATTATCTGCTGAAGGGAAACATCAATAATTTTCAGTCGTAAAAAAGAACCTCATGGTGCCTTCACAAGTTACTGGTGTGAAGATTAAAGGAAAGATAAATCCTTCCAGTGCATTATTTGCTGGGAATTGGCCTCTCACTTCTTTTAACTTTGCCTGAAAAAATAGGGGGAGGTTTCCTTTTTTCAGTAAAAATGGTATTTTGTGCTGACCGTTGTGTTGATCAGATGTGACTTTCTCCTGGGGTTTGGTAGCCAGTGTGGAGGTCTGTGCAATTCTGCTTCAGCAAAAGGTGGTGGACAAACAAGGGCTTTGGATTTTTGTATTTTTCTCAGTTAAGCAATCTTGGTATTTGTCTGAAACCACGTAGCTTGATGGGAGTTATTATTTATGCAAGCCAAAGTGCTCTGTTGCTAGGTTCAGCAGAGAGAGAATTTTATCATGGCAACACACAGGGACACCAGTGACCTTTAGCTAATGGGAGTTCAATAAACTCAAGTCGAGCTGCAAGGCTGTAAGGGAGAAAACCATCTGCACAGCTGCGTGCCCTGTTGGTACAGGCTTTTTTAGATAGAGAGAACCCTTCTACTTATTTCTTTTCCTTTCACCTTCAGCATGGCAAAATCACAAAAGTCAAGTTCAAGCTGTATGCCCCGTGTTACCAGAGTGGATTCATAGAGGCTGGAAAAAAATTTTTTGAAGGAAAACACGGTGTCTCAGTTGACAAACTGTCACGTCTGAACTGATGCAAAGCTGTAGAGGCAGCAGGATTTACAGTGACAAAGCAAAATCACCCCTCATCAGAGCTGCTTTTAGAGCTACGCTGCACTAGCACAGGAGCTTTTGAAAAACTGTTTGTGTGAACACTGTGAATAAAAATCTCCTTGTCTGGCATGCTGGCTTCTTAATCCTCCTCTCCTCCTTTTGCAACCCTTTTTCTTATGAATTGCGGTGATATTTCTGATGCCTCTGAAATTCACAGTTCTGATCAACGCATGGATCAATATTGGTTCATGTCTGGATTATAGTAGGACGTGTGTAAGGCTTCTTTGTTTGACATTACAAATGGATGTCTGATAAAAAAAAAAATAGCCCATGCCATGGTTGTCTGATTACAGTCTCCTGTGCTTTCCCCTCTCCTGCTGCCACGAGGAAGGACAGAGTAGCACAGCCGGGGTCGGCAGGGCAGAGGAGTCAGGGTCTCAACTGATCCTTCCCTCCTGTCCCTCGGTGCATCCGGCAAGGCGAATCTCAAGTCCGTCATCCTTTCAGTTTTGGTTGGTGAGAAGTTTTGTTTGCGTTTGAGGGCAGAAGGAAAGTGGGTGTTCATTAGTGCTTTTGCTCTGCTCCTGCTCTGGGTGAAGTATTCAAGCATATTGTTCTGTTTGTCATCTGGGTTTCACTGTTGTTTTCAAAGATACTTGGAAGCTTTTGGGCCCAGATGCCAGGGCAAAAAAGGACAAAGAGAAATTGGCAAAAACAATTCTGACATATACATATAAATGTATATGTATTTGGCATGGACTACAGAGCTGAATTTCTACGTCTCTGCAGAGAAACATTATTTTACCTGTCTCCCTCAATCGCAATTAAAGCCTGTGTGGTTTGTTTTAAAAACAGGTTGCTTGCTCTTCTGTGCTTCCCTGCTAAGCTGTGCACCTTCTCCTTTAATTAGGTGCTTCCTCGGATGGCCCTCTGAAGCTGCTTCCTGAAAATCACTTTGATCTCGTGGTGATAGATGAGTGTGCTCAGGCCCTGGAAGCCAGCTGCTGGATACCTCTGCTGAAGGCTGGAAAGTGCATCCTGGCCGGGGATCACAAACAGCTTCCCCCCACCATCATCTCTCACAAGTAAGGAGCGGCTCGCAGTCCCGGGCCCTTCCGTTATTTATGCAGCCAAAAGCTTCTGAACAGCTCGCGTGTCGAGAGATTTCATTAATGTGGATTATTTATTGGTGTCCCCCATGAGCTGGGTTAGGTCACACTGCCAGAATTACATCAGACCTGCTTTACTGATAGCCAGTGCTTAAAGTTTAACGCGGCTCCATCGGAGCAGGCTTTCTTATCGCACGAGGCCACGACAGTTGGTCGTTTTACCTGCTGCGGACCGAGCCACATAATAGCGAAGCGCGCGTACTTGGCATGGCGCTGGAGAGTTGCGTTTGTGCTGATGAGTGCCTGCTGGGCGACTGCTCCAGGGCTTACAAGGGTTTTGAGTTTGCGGACAGGGAGAGCAACCTGACAGGCAGCCTTCAGCCGCGCTCTGGAGTTGCCGGGAATTCTCAAAGGTGCGCGCACCTTGCCCTTGCCTGAGAGGCTCTCATCCGTGCAGGAGCAGAGATGTGGCCCGCAGGAGTCCGCGCGTTGGATTGAGTTTTGTAGGAACAACCTTAGGTAGGTTACCTTGGTAGAGCTGCTAAAGCAAACCTCAGAAGCAGAAGGTGATTCTGTACCAAAATCCCGGCCATTCGCGGTGGGAATACTTGCTCACACAGTGACAGGGAGCTGCCTGCCTTTGAAACACTGTGGTGCTCATTTTGCAGAGGTCCTTTAAGCTGCATCAGGGCACAATCCAGCAGCTAAAGTCCCAGCCTTCTCCCAGATTGCCTTTTGCCCTTGTCCCACATTTACTTAGGAGTAGTATGCCCACAACAGAGGGGATCCTCTGCAGAGAAAGCAGGGCAGACAGGGAGGGCGAGTGCAATGAGGCAGGAAGAACGAGTAGAAACTCATGCCAAACCGTGTTTCAGGGAGATCTGTTCTACTGGGAACATCAGAGGTAGCCCTGCAGCATCGTGGAAACAGCTCTGCTCAAAAAGCCTTTGTAATGACGTGGGGCCCTTCCGCTCACGGCCACGGCCTCTGCGCAAGGGGCAGGTACCGCTGAGATGAACAGCAGATAAACAGCGTGAAATCAGAGGGTGCTGTCCTGGCTGGCACTGCTGTGGGACTGACGGTTGCTTTCTGCGAGCTTGTCTGCATCCTTCCATCAGTCCCCTGAAACATGCCCCAGCTCCAAAGAATTCAATGCGTTGGGCTGGCGTTGTTTGGTTTTTCTCTTTAGTGAGAAGGACTAGAATCATAGAATTGTTTAGGTTGGAAAAGACCTTTAAGATCATCCAGTCCAACCATTAACCTAACACTGCCAAGTCCGCACTAAACCAATTAAGGGTAGACTAAACCATGTCCCAAAGTGCCACGTCTACCCATTTTTTGAACCCCTCCAGGGATGGTGACTCCACCACCTCTCTGGGCAGCCTCTTCCAATGCTTGACCACTCTCTGTGAAGAAATTTTTCCTAATATCCAATCTAAACCTCCCCTGGCGCAGCTTGAGCCCCTTGACTACTTAGGCTATGCACTACTATTGGATTACTCAAAATTGCCTATATTCTGACAGATGTTTTTCCTGAGAGACGTCTCATCAGCAGAGATATTTTTTCAATTCTGCTTGCTTAGCAGCACTGCACTTGAATTCTTCGTTTTCTCTCTGTTATACAAAGTAATTTTCAGAGTGGTTAGAAAAGTTGTTGAAAAAACAGTTTAAAACATCACATCAGCCAGTCAAACTAGTAAAATGGTAAGCAAACAGAAGGTGAGCAAAACAGAGACACAGATTCTGGTTTCACTGACCAGTATTTATATATAAACTTTAAAATGTTTGTTTTTAAGAAAGAAGATCTGTTTTTCTACATGAGGTTTCCTTGCGCCTGGCAAGAAGGGTGGCCTGGCTTACCTCCTCTTTGCTGACTGCAGGCTCTGCAGAGTGAATTCAGGCTCATCCTCAGTTTAATCCAAGTCTTCTCTTCCCTTTATTAAATTCTGCTTCTGTGGTTACACATTTATTTATTTAACGTATTAACGTGAGAGTTGGCCCACCGAGATGCTGCGTTATCACGCACACCGCAGTGATTATAAAACCTCACAACACCTACAACATGCATATTAAGAACAATTAGTTTGTGGAAAAGATCTGTGGCTAGTGTAAATTGCCTGTGCTTCAAGGAGGATACTCCAAATAGTACTGGGGAGCCTTTGGGTCGTTTAAAATGTAAACATGCGCATGCTTATCTAGCTCTAGGTCTGGAATTACTGAACCGTCATTGTGCAGAAGCAGAGAAGTAGGGCTGGCTTCATAAACTTTCTCTCCCGCTTCCAAAAAACCATGAGCAAGATACATATCTATAATCTCACTTGAATTTTGAACAAGGGAAATGAAAAATCCAAGGGAGGCAGCAGCTCACAGCAGGTGGCTAAGAGATGGTGCAAATAATGTTAAGGCGCTGTATCATCTTCTCATTTTGCCATCACTGGATGCACAAACACTCGTTGTTTTGCAGATTTTGGCAGGTGATAAGCACGCTTCTCCACTGTCTGCTGGAGGTGTCTAGGCTGGTGACCTGCAAAAAGCCTATCCAGAACCCCCCACCCTTCTTGTCTCGCTGTTTATTTACTGTGTGTTCGTAGGCTGTATCTCTGTGCCTAGGTTCTCCCCATCTGTAAATTGGGAATAAATAATTTTACCTCCATGTGGAAGCCAAATGGCTAGCCAAGGCTGAGGAGCTGGAGAGAGGCTGGAATCTGTGCTGAGCCGACAGATGTTGTTAGCCTAGGGTGGGAAGAAGCAGTCAGGGGCTTTAATCTGGAGCCAGATAACAAAACTGTTCCCAGTAGAGAAGAGCTCCTTGCCTGATGTGCTGGGTTCTTTTCGGAGTAAGTATCTGGTTACTAGCAAGGAGACATTTGCAGTTCGGTCCTTCTAATTTCAGGGTTATCATTCTTTTCTTTAAGTGATGCATAAGGCTCGTCTTCTCCACCAAAGAAACTGCAACACAGCTGCATAATGCCCCCGTCTTCGTGCCGTCCTCGGCCAGCAGGATTCATCTCGACTGCCGTTCCGAGCAGTGGCACTGGGTTGAGATTTTCATCCCTCTCTCTGCTTGTGCCAGTAAGTTGTTCCAAATTATGAATAAACAGAGAAGAGGGAGTTGGATGCCCTTCCTCTGCTTATGCTTCTGGTTGTGGAAGCGCACTTGTTCATACCTCAGGCTCCTGCCACAGCAATGCTGATTTACAGGATCAGAAGCTTTAGGTGGATAACAATGCTCACCAAGCAGTCACTGTGGTCCCAAGACAGGAACTACGTGCTAGCAAGGCAGACAGGGCTGCCCAGCTCCAGGAACAGAGCCTAGAGACTTATTTTTCCTGAGACTGTCAGATTAAGGGTAAAACATAGAAATACCAACTCTGTTACTGTGGGTAAACAGGCCTAAACGCTCAGCTGATGCCAGTTTTGGCCTCTCTTTGAAATGAAGCAGATTTTCTTCAGAAGAGCTCCAAAAACATTATAGCACCTGCCCAGCTGCTTTCTTCTGCTCTGTCGCCATGGCTGATGCCAGGAGCCTTTGCTGGTGCTGCATCATGGAGTCAACAGCAAAAAGCTCCTCACTGGTAGGACCCGCCTGCTGCAGATCTCCTGGAGCTCTTCCTGGTCCTGCTTGAGGAGTTGTGCTTTTCTCTCGCTCAGTTTTGAGTTCATTTGACTTTGCAGTGGAAAGCTGCCACTAGTTTGCATCTCTCCTGTGGTCACAGGTGATCATAATGTCCTCTTGCTCCATCAGAAACACTGTTTGCTCCTTGGATCCTGTAGGTATGACTTGGACCAAGCTTTTTGTCCTTGCTGTTCCCATAGTTTTTCTTGAAAAAGAGTCTGACAGTTTTGTTGTGCATTTTGCGTATTTTCTTTCCATGTTTTTAAAATCCCAGCTGCACAAAGAACTGGTCTTTGTAAAATTAAGAGAGCGTGGGTAGAAGTCAGATCTTCTGGCTGTTCAACCTTGGCAGGGTTACCGACTGTGCAGGGAAGTCAGTTGTTAGGTCAGCTCCCATCTCTTGTGGGGTGATCCCTTTTGGATGAGAAACCTTAGGGATGTTTAAACACTGTGTCACTCTGTGCCCTTTCTAAAGTTCAATAGATTTAAAATGAAATAGAGCAGAGAGAACGTGTGCCTGAATCAATAGTGTTGAACAGATTCATAGCTCAGCCTGGCTTACCAGTAAATTATGATCCAAAAAACTAGCTACATGAAACAAAATTATTGCTCAAGGCATCAGCAGGTCCACGACCCAGGTGCTGGTCAGACAAGACACCAGTCACCAGAGCTCAGCCTCGCAGACAGTTGCCTTTTGGAAGACAAAGTGCAAAAAGCCAAGCTGACTTCAGCTTACTTGGAAGAATTATGGGCTGTGCTCTCAAATGCTGCTGCTCTCCAGGCGAGTCTCTCTGTTTTAGCCTAAAACGCAAAGCTGCTACGATGCTGCTGCCTGTGCCAGCCGGTCTTCTCTCAGTTTGCCGAGTAACTCTTGAAACCTATTAGCTAACATGAAGCAAATCCATCAAAGTGTGAAAGTCTGGGAGATCTTCAACTCCGTAAAAATAGAAAACCAAGCCAAGACCTGAGTTTGTTCCTGCACTCAGGGTAAAGCCATCGTATGAACTCAACCAGAGAAGTGGCTACAAGAGAAGCCACACAGGAGGGAACCAGAGAAAACCCAGCTTTCTATATTTATTACTGAAGTACGTTAGTTTAGAACTGGAAGACTCCAGCTAATATCCTATTGTGTTAGGCATGTATAATGAGATGGTCCCTGTTATGATCTGAATAAACAGCATGAAGGGGGAAGAAGGATTACTCTCCCCATTTCATCCCACATCATACAGGAAACCTGTGGTGGCTTCTAGGACTGAGCAAGATGTCTCGAACCCCAGCCTGGCGTCTGTCTGTGAGTCCACCTTTCCTGTCTTTCCCCTCACTTCTAAAGGCTGACATCTTGTTAAGTAAATTGTTCAAAATTGGGTATTTTCAAGCTTTGCCCATTGCTCAGGTGGCTGACTGTTGGAAGACTGAAAATGCTGGAAAACAAGTGGAAAATAAAGCTTTTTGAGCAATTTATGGCTTTACCTTTCATGTCAATGGGAGCCCTTGGTAGCAGCCAAGGTACACTGGTAGGTATTAACTGTACGTATGGAAATTAGAGTGGGTGCTCATCAGGCAGGCACTGATCTGGAGTCTTCCCCTCTAGTCCTAGCCTCTGTTTGGGAATAGCAAAATTTCCCTCTCCCTCTTTCCAGATCACCAACATGTCCCTCAACTCTGCTGGCCGTGTAGAGCAGAGGGCTCTTGGACAGGCCCTTTGAATCTGCAGAGGGTTTAAATAGCACAATGCAGAGTATTTGTCCTGTAGAAAACACCTGGGATGGCACGTGTTACCCTGGTAGAAAGCAAAACTACCTAATGCTGAAAGAAAAGAGTCTCTTTCTTTCAAGCTCTGTCATTTCTAGTGAAACCCCCCAGCCAGCCTGTGATGGAGATGTGCAGCGAGGTCCAGCTGGAGCAGCTGACAGTCGGGCTCAATAGCCTCCTAATTAAATGCAAAAGCCAACAAATTTTGATCAATTAGAACAACTAACTTTGAGAAATCCAATTACTTTTCAGATAAATGCCTTTAAAAATTATTAGCTCTTTTCCTTACAGATCTGAACTCTGGCCTTGTTTTTAATTGCTGCCCAAGTGAAGGCATTTGCTGTATCGAGCGAGGCACGGAACACAGCTTTCCTCTTTACAGCACCATCCCCCTGCACGATGCCAATGAAGCAGACGCTGGAGAGCACCGCTTTGCGCTTTTCGCAGTCCCTGCAGGCTGTGAGATGCTACACAGAGGCAGATTCCTTCTACCTCCATCTTGTTAGGTATTTCCAGAGATCTAATTAAGGCACCGAATCACCTGCTGTCTCCTCTCTGGTTAACGGAAAACGATAAGCTATTTCCAGGGATGATTCATGCAGAGGACTCAAACCCTTCCACCTACCTTCCCCTTCTCCTCCATTGATGACAGCAGACCTGAAGTAGGTGGACTCCTATTTTCGGGGCCTCAGTGAAGGGTCTAAAGTTAGCTGGGATGAATCTGGGCTGACAGAAGGATCGTCTGTTACTGTGGTACGTGAAGTCAGTCCTGCTTGAGCAGGAAGCCTCTGTTAAAGAGGAATACTTTGTAGGAGCCATGCTGCAAGTGCAGACAGACAGCTAGGCTTCCACACAGCTTGTGCTCCGCTGAGGGAGCCAGGCCCTGTCTGGTATAACTACCTTCTTGTTACCTGCTTTTTCCTCCACGGAGTCAGCATTTATCAGTTATTATCATCAGGTTTTTTTCCCACTTCAAGCTAAGGGAGTTTTGGTGGAGAGTCTGGAGGGTGCTCCTCTTTCTTGCTTTTTGACGTGAGTTACCTGAGGATGCGAAGGGCATCCCCACACACACCTTTCACAGTACCCTCACCTACGCCTTGTCTGTGCTGGGCGTGTTTCTTCTGAAGGACCTCCCAGCGATGGGAAATGCCGGTGCCCTGCTGTTCCCCTCGCGGCAGCCCGCTCCAAAGCTCACGGACGTCAGCGTGAAGCCTCCCGGTGGGTTTTGGCCCAGGGGGCATCTCAATGCCAGGACACCTTCTGCTGTCTGACAGGATCAGTGGTCTTCCTTGTTTTCATTTTAGTCCTCATTCCATCCTTTTCTGACATCCTAATTAATTCGTCTGCACATCAGGGCTTTGATTTATTAATTTGTTTTTACACTCTTCAGATATCTGCAGATACTTATCAGACCTCTTGCTCTCAACTAGTTTCTTAGGCAAGCACAGGAATATTTTGCCGTCTTGTTTGTTTGCAGTCAGTCTGGACGTCTCCACCATCCCAAATCCACGTGCTAGTCCTCCATACTCAGTAGTTTGCCGATTTGCATGTCAGGTCCAAATGGATTTGCTTTTGCTTTGTCATTGAAGAGCGAGTGTCAGGCCTTGGTTTTCTTTGGTAACCTCCACAGCTGGAAGGAACAAGCTACCCTTCTCCATCATATTTGCAAGGATTAAAAAAAAAAAAATCCACAATATCCAGAGAAAGGGGGAGTTCTGCACAGCCTCACTTACTACTACTTTACCTATCTGTGAAACCTCTTAAACCTGTGCCAGGATAGAGAAGCCCAGGGCACAAAGCAAAGGACAGCTAATACTTTGCATGTCCACAACCGCCTCAGCCTGTTTTGACATCCGAGAGCATAATGCAGAGCTCTTGAGGCAGGAAAACGCAGCGACATCCTTCTCCAGGCTTTGCTGTCCAAACTCCGTGCTGTGCAGCGGAGATCACAGTCACACCAGCGTCTCCTTCTGTCTCTTAGGGAGGAGACCAGCTATCGAGAGGATGAATAAGGAAAGAGATAACGTGACTGAGGGCACAGCTCCATCCCTCCGTGGGGAACACTTCCCTTTTGTTCCCCCAAGCAATGATCATTCCTGACATCTGCATGGCAGGCTGACTCCTCACACCCAGCCCGTAAAGGATATTTCACACCACGCTGGGCACAAAAGCCTTTGAAATACTGGGTTCCCCTTGGCTACGGCTATCACCGTTAACGTGTAGCATTTCTTCCAAGAGCTGGAGGAGGAAGCCTTACCTGTGAAGAGCAGCAGGACCTCATCCTCCCTCACTGGGATCTATCCTGGCACCCCCACCCCCTTCCCGGGAAGGTGCATTTGAGCAAAATACAGCCTTTTCCTGCATGGGAAGCAAGGTGAAACCAGGTTAGCAGCAAATACCAGCTGCTGTGGGCTTGTTTTGGTAATTTACCTTTCCTAGCTTTACTTTAGGTACTTTAAAGTAGATACTCCTGAGCATCAGGTGCGTGATTCTGTCTGTCCAACCTCCTATCCCAATTTAATTTCCCTAAAGCAATTGATACTTAAAAAGCTTTTGCTCAGTGCTCTTACGATTTTGTTGGCATAGAAATCAACCATTGTAGGAATTAATTGAGTGGTAAAATAATAGGAAATTTATTAACAGGTGAAATATTCGCAAGCAGTTTAATATCCTCATTATTAATTCAACATATAACCTCTTGTAGATCCCTGCGGTGGAAACTGTGCTGTTAGCGTATAGAAGAGCAGTATTTCTAACTCTTGCTGTGAGGTTTAATGCCTCCCTCATGCTTTATTGTATATCATTACAAGAAACGCTTCAGAATATCTGTTGTTAAAAAACACCAGGGTTTTCCTGCCAGTTCTGCATGAAAATCAGTTTTAGGCTTGCTCTTAGATTTGCAAGAATCTGTGAGCTGAGGGAAGGGAGTAAAGGCCAAAAGCAAATGGGAGATACCTTTGGTTGGTAAGGCTGCTAAGCTTGCTGCATCCCTTTAAGGCTTTGAGAGCATCTTATTTGGTATCCCCCGCTTCTCGCTTGCGTTGCCTGATGTGACTTACACAGCCAGCGTCCGGCAGCAGCAGAGACCAGGAACAGCATCACCATCCACCGGGCACAGTCCCATGGGGTCCGAGTACAGCAAGCAGAGCCCGGGGCTGGTGGTGGGGTTCAGCAACAGCTCCAGCAAGCTGTGAGCCAGAGCTGGGGTCCGTCCAGGGGCTCCCATCATGGGGGGGTGTCGGGGTTCAGCCCCAGCCCCAGCTCAGCACCACGCAGCTGTCGCTCACTGCCCCTGCCCCGGTGGGATGGGGGAGAGAATCGGAGGAGTGAGAAACGCTCCTGGGGTGAGATAAGAACAGTTTAATCATTGAAATAAAATAAAGTAAAATAATAACAATAACAATATAATAATAATAGTAATAATAATAATATCCAAAGCAAGTGATGCACAATGCAATTGCTCCCCACCCGCCGACCGATGCCCAGCCAGTTCCCAGCAGCAATCGCTGCTCCCCAGCCAACCCCCCCAGTTTCCATACTGCCCATGATGCCGTATGGTATGGAACGGCCCTTGGGGCAGTTGGGATCAACTCTCCTGGCTGTGCCCCCTCCCAGCTCCTTGTGCCCCTGGCAGAGCATGGGAAGCTGCAAAGTCCTTGCCTGGCATAAGCAGCGCTGAGCAACAACGAAACCATCAGCATGTTATCAGCATTCTTCTCCTACTAAATCCAAACCACAGCACTGTGCCTGCTACTAGGAAGAAAAATTAACTCTATCCCAGCCAAAACCAGGACAGGTGGGCTAGAAACAAAGCCATGACATGGGTCCAGGATCCATCTAGAAGATGCAGCTAAAGACAGGATCAGTGACCTGCAACATAGATCCGAGGTCCATAGATCTCTCCATCCAGGAGACAGAGCTAGGATGTAACTCAGGCAGGGACTGAGGGGTCAGTGCTGAGCTTAAATGGGGCCCGCGGGCAGAGGGTGCGGGTCCCAGGTGGGGCTGGTCAGGGCAATTAAAGCCTCACGGTGCCCTCTTGGCCCCGAGAGCCCGCTCATGCTGTGACTGTGGGCGACTCAGCCTGTGGCCTGCTCTTTTGTTAGCCTTGTCAGGAGGAGGTGGCTGGTGGAAGGAACCAGAAGCATGTTTATCTTGGTGATAGTGGTCACGCTGTAGGCAAAGACCAAGAGGTGGGCTCTGAATCCCCAGATTCCCCGGTCATGCAGGAGGAAGGGCCATTCCTAAGGGAACAGCTACTTCAGGTCTGTGCTTGCACCTGAGTGCAGAGAGCTCTCCCTATTAAAACTGCTTCCTTTCCTCCCTGCCCAGGAGATCAAGGCTGCCTTTTAGAACGCCTCATGGGGCAGAGCAGAGCTGGGAGGATCGGGCTGTCGGTGCCTTCTCATTCAGTTACGAGCCTGGAAGGAGAAAAACTCATTCCTGATAACTGGAATGAGCTCCGCAGCCCCTCGTCCTGCTCTTTCCCCTCACCCCACCTAATCCTCTTGCCCTCCCGAAAACGCAGCCCACCTCTGACAGACTGCTCTTGCACCCGCACCTTGCTTTGCTCCCACGCTCTCAGCTGGGAGCGTAAGGACCTCTCTAAGTACCCACCAGAAGCAACACTGGGGCTGGGGAGCTCTAAAGGCTTCATGGTCAACCTCAGTGCGGTTCGTGATCAGCAGCAAAATGCGCAGCACAGCTGGAAACCTCTGTTGCATAAAGCACAATATCCTTATTGCAAACCTGCCAGCCCTCCTCCTGGCTTCTGTGCCTGTACGTGGTGTTCAATGCTTGTTCACGTTACAACAGCCTTTGAAAAAGCAGCGCTGTATCCGAAGTCCTGCAGTTGTATCCGTTCACAGTTTATGACCCCTTTTTTCCCCTGTATGCCACATTCTGTGATTTAGCAAGAAGGAGGGCTAATGAGACTCAACTTCTCGGAAAGATCTACCCTCAATTTTCTCTTCTGCAGTTTTAATGAATTTGTAGTCTCTTGTTATATTTACCAGGTGCCCTGTTGTTGACATGACAGGGCTGGCCAGTACAGCAAACAAGACGCTCGCTGTGGTGCCGTGTAGTAATGTAATGCTTCCCACAGCAGTAATTGGATGCGTGCTGTGCCCCTTAGCCTTGACGGCAATAATTTTCCTGAGCTGTTCTCTATCATCATTTCATCATCTTTGTGCTTGTTCATTGTGTTCTGGTAGCAACCAGAACCCCTCACCATGAACCACAGTCTTGTACAAGGCGCTGGATGCACAGTATGAAAAAACTCTTCATGCTCTGAAATGCTCAAAGTGCAAAATCAAAGTACAGCGATTCTTGTCCTGCTTCCTCGGACGGCACCGTTAGGCGACGCTTCTAACAAACCCTCTCTGTTTGCGAGGAGAAAGCAATTAGGCTCCTGAAAGGATTATTTCAGTAGGAGCTTTATTAATTTGTGTCAAAATATAAGCACGGGACCTTTGCCAGGAGTGATGGTGTGTTGGTTTTCTTAATGGGCAAATAAAGCAATAAGCGCTGAAATGCATTAGTGCGTTAGTCTGGGGTGAGCGGCCAAGGAGTAATGAGAGTGCTTGAGCCGCAAGTGTCTTGATAAAACATTAGCAAGGTCTGGCTGTGTTGACACCAAGCATTTCAAGATCTGGGGTTGAGCTCTGATCCTAATGCATTAGGTGATCCTGATGCCGCTGCTGAGCTTGCAGTAATGCCAGTGTAACGTTACACTGACAGATGCAGTATCTACAGCTTGTTACGAGCCCTGTGACTAACATGTTGACGGGATGAGCTTGCAGGTTTAAGAGGTTTTTGTTCTTGTCGTGGTTTAGCCCCAGCCAGCAACTCAGCACCACGCAGCCGCTCGCTCACTCCCCCTACCCCGATGGGATGGGGGAGAGAATCGGAGGAGTAAGAGTGAGAAACGCTCCTGGGCTGAGATAAGAACAGTTTAATAATTGAAATAAAGTAAAATAGTAATGCTAATAGTAACAGTATAATAATGATAATAATAATAATGATACACGAAGCAAGTGATGCACAATGCAATTGCTCACCACCCGCCGACCGATGCCCAGACAGTTCCCGAGCAGCGATCGCTGCTCCCTGGCCACCCCCCCCCCAGTTTATATACTGACCATGACGTCATATGGTATGGAATAGCCCTTTGGTCAGTTTGGATCAACTGTTCTGGCTGGGCCCCCTCCCAGTTTCTTGTGCGCCTGGCAGAGCATGGGAAGCTGAAAAGTCCTTGACTAGCATAAGCAGTACTCAGCAACAACTAAAAACATCAGCGTGTTATCAACATTCTTCTCCTACTAAATCCAAAACACAGCACTATGCCTGCTGCTAGGAAGAAAATTAACTCTATCCCAGCCGAAACCAGGACAGTTCTGGAGCTGTTTCCCCAAGTAGAGATCTCGGGCATCCTCACTCATCTTGTTCCAACCACACTGAGCGGATCCGGGTGTGAGAAGTGGCTGCTGCAGGCAGGGATCGCCGATACCATTTGTGTCTCTTGCATTACAGTGGCAACACCCCTAGGTATTTCCCTACGGGAAAGGAAAGCAGGCATCTCTCCCCCCTGAGGTGTATGAGCTGACCTGGTCTCCGTGCAAGGCAGAAGTCTATCCCTGAGGGTCTTCACCCTGCCAGGGACCCTGTGCTGAAAGGTAACGCCTGGGACCCTGCAGCCTCCTCCTACTCCCTTTCCACCGCCTCCCATTTTCCCAGAGTGAAGCAGAGTAGGCAGGCCGGGGAGGTAACGCCATCCCAGCAGAGCCGCGCGAGGGGGCTCAGCAGGGTCCCGAGTAGGTGTCGCAGGTGCTCCGACGGCGTTGCGACTTAACCCCATTAGCACTGAGCAGCGCTGCATTCAATTCCAGCTGCGGCACTGCCGGGGCTGCATCTGTAGCGAGATGCTGATTGATTCCGGGTCCAAAGAGGGCTGCACCTGTACCTTAGATCATCGCTTCAGATCAGACAGCTAGACTCCACTTCTGGCTTGCTTTTCCCACTCAGGGCTGCTGCCAAGGGCCTTTCACTCAGCTTGATGGAGCGTCTCATCGAGAGGTACGGGGAGAAGATTGTGAAGATGCTGACGGTGCAGTACCGAATGCACCGGGCCATCATGCAGTGGGCTTCCTCGGAGATGTACAGCGGCCGGCTCAGTGCTCACCCGTCAGTAGCCCAGCATTTGCTCAAGTAAGTGACTTGCTCTTCGCTGCTAGATGAGCAGAGATCTCTTTTTCATCCCATCGCATGCAGGGTTTGCTCCTTCCCTATGACAGAGTTTTCCATTCCTCCTGGCCCTGTGATAGCATTTCTGTTTTGTCCTTTATTTCATTAAGGAAACATTAATTGGGGGGTGGGGGGATCGTCCTGTTTCCTGTGTAACAAGGCAGCACACAGAGTTATCTTCCGTTTCCTCCTGTGGTCTGATAAGCAACAAAATAAAATCCCCTCGCAGCTGGTGAGAATAGATGAAGGCCTGCCCTGCGGCGTGCATACTCCAAGCAGTGTTTCTCTATCTCAAGCTCTCACTGAGGGTAGGACCAGACACCAGTCTTTTATTGCGTTTCCACATGTCCACGTGATTACAAGGACCAGTGTGTGCCCCATCTTTGGTCCCAACGTCGACATCAGAAAGATCAGAAAGACAGATTCCCTTTCCAGCTTGGGTAGTTTTACTGCCAGGACAGCACCTGAGGCAAGTCTGATGGCATCGGTTCCATTCCTTGTCTACAGCAGTTTCCGTTTTCTTTGGTAATTTAAAGGAAATGACTAGCATTTCATTTCCATTGCACCCTGGGACAGACAGTTGTTTGCCAACACACGCTGTGACTGTCAATAATTGCTGCTTTTTAAAATTGCAGTCAGTGCAGTTCTGGGAGGCGGATGGGAAAACATTAATTCTCTCTGTTGGACTTAGAGAAGCATGAAATATCACAGCGCCTGTCTGCATGGCGCTCTTGTATTTTTAGCAGTACTTTTTTTTTAAATGCAAATATTTAGGAGTCAGAAAAAATTATATTTCCCTAGAATCTCTCCATTTCATAGTAGATCCAGCTTTGGACAGAGATAGCTGGAGAGGCCATTTTATCATACTTGTTTCAAAATAATCTTACTTGTGAACAGTGTGAACAATACTACCTGGGTGGGAAGAGCAAGCTTTGTGTTCACGGCAGCCCCAGCGCCCTCATCTACATCCGCTGCAGCCAGCACGGGGATTTCTGCTTGTGTCAGCATGCTCTGTATTAAGGCTTCGGGGCTATCGAGGCTTCAGCTCAACTTGTATCAGCGAAGCTCTGCTGACTTCTGTCTTGGTTTATATACACGTTTGTGCATACGTTTGTAATTTTATGGGTGAGTGTGGTGGGTTCTATAGATAAGAGCAGGCAAGGCTGGTTCATCATTGCCAGGAGGAGCTCAGCTGAGATGGACAACATTCAGCTGAATGGAAAACATTCAGCAACGTTTTAGCCATACGGATCTAATTCCAGGATTGGTGCATACAAAACCGTCTTCTCGATTGTTCCTGTTCCTTGCCATGCTTTTCTTTCCATTTAACTTTGCAAATTAAAAATAGCAACTAGTGCAGAACCCCAGGCAAAATGGTTTTAAACCATTAAAATAGGAAACCAATTGAAAAGTTGAAGTTAGGTGACTTTGTTATTCTGATGAGCTGGTTTATTTTTATAGCTGATGAAGGAGTGAATGTTTTTCTTTCCAGTCCACAGTGCAGCTTAGTCCCCTGCTCAGGGCCTTTTCCTGCCGACGCTGGTTTCTAAACTCATAATCAAACCTGCCAGTCCACAGCCCTACTGACATGTCGCATGAATACAGCAAGCCTCAGTTCTGGCACTGGACCATGTAAAGTTTCTGTGCTTCTGTAGAAGACCAGGTAACGCAGGGGCTCGATGTTGGACCATGGTCTTCTCGTATTTAGGATGCTAGTACAGATTCCTTCATGATATTTGTGAGCTTCTCACACCTTTTGTTGGCTTAAGACAAATGATTTGTTTAATCCCTTACCTGAGCAAGAAATAAGTAAGTTTTATTCTCTGATAGTTCTCGGAAATGCTCTCTTATAAACAGAAGCATCCAAGGGAAGTGGAAGGCTGGCAAGTGCCCGCAGGAGTTACCTGCTTGTACGAGAAAGCAGCCAAAGCCTGGGCTGCAGCTGCAATTGCAGCAACAGCGTTTGACAAACTGGGTCTGTAGCTTTTCGTTACCTCCTTCCTAAGGTGGGTGACGGGCGAAGAACCTGAGGAGTCCCAAAGCACAGTGCAAGGAGGGGGATCTCCATCTCTGCTGAAAGCATTTTGAGGTCTTCCTTTGAAGAAACATCTGACTGGAGCGATCCAGACCATAGCCCCCACCACGCCTCTGGCATTGGCAAAGCCAGCCCCTATGATCGTATTCCAGCCTTGAGTTTACAATGACCTCGGTGCCGTTTTGAGAGGTGAAGCTTGAAGAAGCGTGTCCCAGTCTTGAGACGTATGGCTGGCAGGAGGTCCAGGCACAAACACCTTGTGCTACAAATGGTGGCAGGGATTTTTTGGTCCAGCTGAACTTGTAAAGCCTGATGCCTGTGGGCTTTCATTCAGAACGACTCTCCAGGGTGTAACCCCCAGTGTCTGACAGTAAGGCTGCGCTCCCGCCACGACCTTTCCCTGAGCAGCACTGTTGCTGCAAGTCTCATCTTCTTTACCTGCAGCACAAAGACTGGGCTTTGGAAGACGTGCAGTTCTGCTCCGAACAACTTCGTATTTCCTTACCAACTTTTGCTCTGACGTGGGAGGAACTCAGAAACACTTGGTCTGTGATCATAGAATCATAGAATCATAGAATCATCTAGGTTGGAAAAGACCTTTAAGATCATCCAGTCCAACCATTAACCTACACTACCAAGCCCACTCTAGACTAATCAAGGGTAGACCAGACTAAACCATATCCCGAAGTGCCACATCTACCCGTTTTTTAAACGCCTCCAGGGATGGTGACTCCACCACCCCTCTGGGCAGCCTGTTCCAATGCCTGACCACCCTTTCCGTAAAGAAATTTTTCCTAATTTCCAGTCTAAACCTCCCCTGGCGCAGCTTAAGCCCATTTCCTCTTGTCCTATCGCTAGCTACTTGGGAGAAGAGCCCAACACCCACCTCACTACAACCTCCTTTCAGGTAGTTGTAGAGAGCGATAAGGTCTCCCCTCAGCCTCCTCTTTTCCAGGCTAAACAACCCCAGTTCCCTCAGCCGCTCCTCATAAGACTTGTTCTCCAGACCCTTCACCAGCTTCGTTGCCCGCCTCTGAACACGCTCCAGCACCTCAATGTCTTTCTTGTAGTGAGGGGCCCAAAACTGGACACAGTATTCCAGGTGCGGCCTCACCAGCGCCGAGTACAGGGGGACAATCACCTCCCTGCTCCTGCTGGCCACAGCATTCCTGATACAAGCCAGGATGCTGTTGGCCTTCTTGGCCACCTGGGCACACTGCTGGCTCATGTTCAGCCGGCTATCTACTAACACCCCCAGGTCCTTTTCGGCCAGGCAGGTGATCTGTTAGAGATTTCTGTAGCACCATCTTTTCTCAAAAAAAGGAAACTTTTCAGGGGCAGAGTATTTCCAAGGGAGCAAAACCTTCTTCCTAAATCTCCCTTCCTTCTGAAATGGGTGACGAAGCACATCGGAAACCCCCACACATCTCCAGAGTTAAGTCAGGGAGGCTGCAAGCAATATTCTTCACATTCAAAATTTGTGACTCAGTCTGTGAGAAGACGGTTTGAAAATTATCAGCCATTTCTGCTGTCAGTTTTTATCTAAGTGCAGAGCCAGGTGTCCCTTCCCTTAGCGCTTTTTTTTGGGCTAACACCCCCTCGCTGATGGGGAACATAGGGGAACCCCCCCCCCCCAGTAGCGTGAGACCTGGAAGATGCTCAGACGCCAGAATGCCCGTGCATTACAACAGCAATAGCTTCAGGCAGGAGAAAAATGAGTTTCAATCAAGAGAGGAGAATTTTGTTGTCAATGGAGTGAGTAATGTGCAGAGTCCACGGGAAGCGAGGGCCGTCGGTGGCATACAAACACAGAGGAACGGACGTGTAGTGCTGGGAGTCCTGGGAAGGAGGGGCTGCAGCTGGGGGCTTGTCTTGAACTGGAAACTGCCTTTGCCCTCACTTCCCTGCCTGTCACTTGGAGGTAATCCTCCTTTTTGATGGCTTGCCATCTGCCTTGTTTATTTGCAGACTCTCCGGAGTCACAGCTCTCCATGATTTGTATGTGATGTACAGTAACATGTTGTTGTTTCAGAGCTCTCCTGTCATCTCCAGCCTTTCCATTCCTGCCTGCCATCACCTGTCCTCTTCCTAGGCTCTGAATTCAGCTAGCAACTTCCTTGGGTATTAAAATACGGTTTATTAATTTTTTTTTTTTAATGCAGCAGCTTTAGATGTAGGAATGATGTGAAAACCCAATTCCTCTGTGGTTTCTTGTGCTGCACTTTCTTCTCTTGCCCGACAACGCTGCTGTCAAATCCCTGATAATACTCCAGACACTCCTTCTCCCTCTCAACACTGTAAAAAACAGGAAGCAGCTGCCACATCTCCCTAGGTCTGCATATCTTTCCCGTTTGAGGCCATTTAAGCAAGACACACCCGTGCACTGTACCCTTCCCTTGCAATAACTGTGGTGGCTGGTGAGAAAGCTCTCAGCGCTGCTGGCTGTCCCTGTGAGACTCTCCAGGGCTCTCAGCTCTTCGTTTGCATTTTGGGAGAGCATTTAAATGGCGATCCCATGGTGCAGAGCATTAATGGCTTTTCAGCTATGGCTTTCTGGTGTTGCCAAACTCCCCGGGGCCTCTTGGGACGTGCTGTGCTGTTGGTTGTGGCTGCCATCCTGGCACTGAACCCAGGAAGCCTGGAGCTGAACGCTGGAGGACCTCACCAGAGCTAAAGGGGCCTGCTTAGTTATTGCTGTCCATGACATGCTCTTCAGCAGCATCACTGCAGGTGCAAAGGGATCCAAAGCTTGGTGGAGCAGAAAGGGGGGAACCTGAGTTCTCAGTTTCCGTCATTCTTCACCACCTCCAGAGCCAACCTTTCTGCATTTTCACCCCACAGGACACCGCTGTTGGTCTGTAGCCTTGTCCCTCCAAAGCAATATCCAGCTCTGTTTTCCCTCTGTCCTTGCAGCGTTGTTGGGAGCAGTAAGCGACAACACAACTGATCACAACTTTGGCATAACTGCGGCGTTGTTAACTGACCCTTTCCCAAATACCTTGTGCAGGGACCTGCCGGGCGTCACCTCTACAGAAGAGACCACAATTCCCTTATTGCTTATAGACACTGCTGGCTGTGGCCTGTTTGAGCTGGAAGTGGAAGATGAACAGTCTAAGGGGAATCCAGGTACCGTTGTTTGGAAAATTTTGTTGGCCAGAACTGATTGTCTGGGGTCCTCAGCCTTCCACGCGCTTGGCCACTGCACCAGCTGAGCCACGTCCCAGAGATGTCCCCCTCCAGAGTAGGTAGCAGGGGGTAGGTGGGGTCCCCAGGGAGCCTTGCTTATTTGAGAGATCATTTCCTTTGTAAATCCTCAAGGTCAAAGGGCTCCGAGCCAGAGCAGAGTGGCCACAGGGCCACGATGACAGTGTGCAGCTTGTGGGTGGCCACGCTGGCTGCCTTGTTCCCTTGCAGAGACATTTCTCCATGCTGTGGATGAGGACAGGGTGGAGGATCCCTGCAACGCATGCTTTACACAAGTTGGTAGAGCCAATAATACCAGGCAGAGCGCAAGCCTGTGTTAGAGAGGCTGTAGACATGGCTCAGAATTGCCTCCCAGTCCTCTGCTCCTTTCATGAAGTCCTGTGTGGCTCTTCTCCATGAATGTTCTGAAGACATTGAGTTTCCTGCTGGTTTTTGACCTAAAAACCAGGTTTCATTATGGAGATTTGAGTGTAAGGTCAGGTGCCATAGCCATTCTGATAAAGTGGGAGAACTTTGAAAATGGTGATGCTACCTCCTTGGTGTCCTTGCTTCCACAGCAGGGCGGGCGGTTGTGACTTGCTGTTCAAGGATGCTACTCGTGCTTCTCTAGATGTAGTCTGGCATCTCCACACCTGCTAGCTGGCTCTTAAGAGGCTCACCGAGGACCTTTGCCAGGATGTGTTGCATACGGGCTGTCCAAAGGCCGGTGCTTCATCTGGCAATCCACATACCCCAACCCTGGTATGGAAATAGCTCTCCTAAAAGTGTTAGGGAGAGTTTTTAGCCCAGAAAGCTGTTGGCAAAAGGATTGCTGGAAGGGCACAGTGAGCCGTGGCTTTGGGGAAGGTGAGACTCTTCTTTCAGGTCAACACCTTCCCCCAGATTGTAAATTCACTGCCCAGATTGCCTCTGCGGTGCCCGGAGAGAACCGATCTCCGTGTGCACTGCCTGTGCCCTGCCACCGCACCTGCAGCCGCCCCTGCCTGCCTGGCTGCTGCCTGCGCTTCTCCCGATGCACTTTTCCCGATAGCCGAGCCGCAAGCTTTTCTAGCCATTCGCTCTCACGTGGCCAAAGAGCCTATTTGGCAACGTGGCTGCCTGCTTCAGGGATTCATTTGCTTTCCTCTCGGCTCACCAGTGCAGATCCCATGACAGCAACAGATTTCTGAGGCTTCAAGTCCCTCTCTGGCAAGGCAGGGAAAATGGACTGTAAAATATAAGGACAGTTTTTACCAGTTTAAATATCTTTTGCCTTCTTTTGTTTGAAAACCCACCAACATTTAAGTGCCTCTCATTTTTGCATGCACCAGTCCCCGTGGCCTCGCTGAGCAGAGAACGGCTCTTGTCCCCAGATGGAGAGCCAAAAGACTTGTCTAAGATATCTCAGGGATTTTGAGCAGGGGATTAAACGCACGTCTCCCAGAATTTGGGAGGCAGCCTTTTGGAGCAGCATACTGCAGATTCTGGATTTTTATACCTGTGTTTTGCTGTAAAATGAAGGGTAAAGTCAGTCCAACCAATAACCAGTGAAATAGTTCTCATTTGTATTTAACTTGTCCTCGTTAGATCTCTCTGAACCAGCCACCATCCTGAATAGCCAGTTGTTTGTGGCAGGCTGCCTGCAGTCTCTCGGAGGTCTGAGCACAAAGATCTGAGCATGAAGCTTCTTTATTTGGTCATGGGGGTTTAGAAATGCAGGGACTTGAAAAAACAGAATAAAAGGAAAGGTGGAGGTTTTTCAGTTGCAGCATAGAGAATTGAATTTTCAGCGAGGTCTAGGGTCTCGCTTCAGAGGGAGAATAATCTATGGCCTGGATTATTATTGATCTCTTGGATTAATACGGGAAGGCCAGAGAAAGCCAAGTGCTGTTCAGAAAGCTCTTCTTAAGCTTAAGTGAGCTGGTGGCTTGGAAAGGGAAGAAGCAAGCGCTGTGCGGCCCTGGGAACGGGGCTGGGTAGCCCATCACCATCTAGCCAAGCGAGTCAGGTTGGGAATCGTTACCCCCGTGCAATGCTGGACTGCAGGCAGGGCTTTCCTTAGCCTTTCCTTACTGCTTAAGGGCAGGTGGGCAAATTTCTCCAAGCTGCAGCATGTCCGAGCTGGCAGCTTCGGCCTCTGCCTGCCAACCTGTTCCCATCACCCCCCCTTCTGCTTTCTGCCCTAGGGGAGGTGCAGCTGGCCGGTTTGCACATCCAAGCCTTGGTGGAAGCTGGTGTGAAGGCACAAGACATCGCTGTTGTAGCCCCCTACAACCTCCAGGTGAGATGACCTTCTCCTGGCATCACCTCTCTTTCCTCATGCAAGCAGAGCAAACGCACAGAGACTAATTCAATCCTTGACATCTCCAGGAGCGATACCAGAATGTCCTCGGAGAGATGAAGGGGGAAGTCAGCGAGCCAAATTGTATAATTGGCATTTGTGGCTGACTTCGCCACATTTAAGCAGCTTGAGGCCATGGAGGGAAGAGATGTTAGCTGGGTATTTTCCACTCCCGGCCTCAGGAGTCAGTGCTTGACCTTCAGGAGATGTGAGCGCTCATCCTTGTGGGTTTGAGAGGAAGGGCCTTTACCAACACAGAGCCATTTTAACCCTTTCCACCTTCCGCTTTTCTTTAAAAGCTATCTATCTCATGCTTTTCAGGTGGACATGCTAAGAGAGCACCTTTGCCACAGGTACCCAGAGCTAGAAATTAAATCAGTGGATGGTTTCCAAGGAAGAGAGAAAGAGGCAGTGATCCTATCATTTGTGAGATCCAACAGGAAAGGTAAGAGCTCACTGCTGGAGAGTTACTCCATGGGGAATGGGAAGGAAATGGGAACTGTATGATTGCTCAAAGGTCCCTCGTCATGTTGCCAAGTGCTGTGGTTTAATTGCAGTTCTGATGATCCCTAGCACTTCGGCTCTGAATGAATTTACTGGCAAGAACCTTCCTTTTCAGCCTTTTTTATTTTTTTTAAATGAACAAATATACGTGCTGTCACAGTTGCAGAAGGCTCCCATGCTAGGTAGCAGGTAAAAAGGAAGCCAGAACTGCTTAGTTTGAAGGTTTCCTGGCTATTGAGGCCTCAGAAATTATTTAAACCAAGATCCTAGGAATGGCACATGTCAGGTTAGCACCACGTTTACTGGAGTGCCGAGCACTTCCTGCAAAAGGTGAAAATTTGAGGGGCTTATTTCTTGGGTTTGGAGCCTATTTTGGGTCATTTCCCTGAAGAAAGCAAGCAGGAGTTGGCATTACAAGTCATGCACAAAAAATGCTTCTTTTGGTAGCAAAATCTAGAGCGGAAAATCGAGTTCTTTCCTATCAGCAGCTGCAGCGAAAGTTAATAGCTGGAAAAAAGCTGCTGCCCCGGAGCCATGAGGCTCCTTTGGCAGAGCCATCGGCCGTGCTGGAGGGGTTTGTGGCAGCCAGCTCGAGCGGAGGGCATGAGTGGGACCGCTCCGTGAACCACCTCTCTCCCCTGCGTGGATGACTGCCCTTTTCAAACCCGCAGCAGGACTCAGCCCTTGCTGCTCTCCCTTTGCTGCTAATGCTGCTGAAGGTGAGACACTGTATGTGCTGGGAGTGCTGATGTCTAGAAGGGAAAAAAAGGGGAAAGGATGCGTGGAAGGAGGAGTCTTTTTTTTTTAAGAAAGCCTGGAGCAAGAAAAGCAGCGTTGGGGGGAGAATGGAGGTGGGGGACGGGACTAAGAATAGTCCGTATTCATGAGTGACTCATCTCGCCTCAGCTCAGTGGGAGCTGGTGTCCCCCGTGAAGGCGTGCGTCCCCCGGCCCCCTTCCTGTGCACGGCTAGCAGCCAAAGCTCAGACGTGGTGCAGGAATCGCTCGCTTTCCTGGGGGCACGAGGCAGCTTCTCGTGGTGTCTGGGCACGGCTCTGGTCTGCGTGGGGCACAAGAGATGCTGTTAGCGCCCTTTGAGACCCTTGGGAGAAATCCATACTGGTTTTGCAACTGCGTTTCTCAGCTCAGAGGAGGCCAGGGACTTTGACCAGCAGCGCCTGTCCCTCTGCAGCCGTTCTCGATCCAGCAGGAAACCCTCTTGCTGGATCAGAGGAGTTGGACTTGCCCCTGCAGTCAGGTGAAACCACATCAGAGAAACTGGAAATCATTCTCTGAGCTGCAGAGCGCAGAGAGGGGATCACCCACGCCCTGTTCCTCAAAGGCAGCTCAAGCTAGACTGCTCAGCCACAGCAAGGCAGAAACAGAGCCAGGGTGGTCACCGCACCCGCGGAGACATTAATTTCTTCCTGACTGGCCTCCTCTTTATCCCCAGGAGCTGGAAACTCAAAAGCCACCCACGCTACCCTTCTTGCTAGCTGATCCTCACTGAGTCATCTTGGCATTTGATAGCTCTTACTGCTTTTCTTTGAGAAAATAGCCAGAGAGCGGAAGCAAACCTTGCAGAGTTGCCTAAATGGCTGTTACTTTAAGCCCATCAAGAGTGTGGGGGCAGGTGGGAGGGGAGTTGTATAGGACAGGGTGTATTTCTTTACCTGCAGTTCCTCTTCTGTCACAAGATGAGCCTCTTCCACGTTGCTCCATATTGCATTTGCTCCCGGCTCCCAGCTGATCTTGTGTCATGGGCCACCCAGGAAAATATTTCTCCTCTCTGTGTGCCATCCATCCTCCTCCCGACCCCGGGAGCTCAGTGGGGAGCCCTGGCTCTGGCTTGCAGGTGGTGAAATGGAGGCAGAAAGATGAAGGTGACAGCGCGAGTCAGGGACCGGAGTCCAGTAAATGCTAATGCTCGCTCCCACCCTTTAGCTAAGCAACCCTTCAATCGTTTGGGCCAAATCCAGACCTGGAGCCAACGCCGCACCCACTGACAGTCCTGAGCCCCTTGGTTTCTTTCTCACAGGCGAGGTGGGCTTTCTTGCGGAAGACCGGCGGATAAACGTAGCGGTGACCCGTGCCCGGCGCCACGTGGCTGTCATCTGCGACGCCCGCACCGTCAGCAACCAAGCCTTTCTGAAGCGGCTGGTGGATTATTTCAGCCAGCACGGGGAGGTACGCACAGCCTTCGAGTACCTCGACAGCCTCGTGCCCGAAAACTACGCTCAGGAGGGCCGGGGTGAGCGGCAGCAGGGCACAAAGCTCCCCACAGCATCTGGCCCCAAACCACAGCTGCCTCTGGGGAGGAAACTCAAAGCAGCAGCAACCAAACCAAAGTGTCAGAAGCCAGAAGCACGTTTCTCCGCAAACACAAGCGGACCTGGGAGAGAGAGCCTGGGAACAAAAGATGGCACCGACAGGTTCAAGGCCATGCTGGTGGCCTTCCTGGAGAGCAACGAGACGCAGTTGGATTTCCCCCCGTCCCTCAATTCTCACGATCGGATGCTGGTTCACCTAATGGCAGAGGAGTACGGGCTGCAGCACACGAGCACCGGGGAAGGGAGGGATCGGTACATCAGCGTTCGCAAGAAAGAGCCTGCCGAGCCTTGGCTCCCCGCAGCCACCCCCACCAGCCAGCAGTTCCCCCTTCCTCAGCCACAACATCCCAGCAGGGAAACTCCTGCCCCTGCTGAGCCAGGAGGAAGCAGCAAGGCCTCAGGGAAAGTGGACCTGAAAGCCCTGCACCAGGAGAGAGTTCAGAGGGAGAAAGCCAGGCAGGAGGAGGCAGCGAGGAAGGCTCAGGAGCCCAGCGCCAGCCCTCAGGGCAGCAGCAGGAAAAAAGACAAAAGCGAAGCCAAAGGTAGGTCGCTCAGTGCTCTGTTCCTTAGCAGAACAATTAATGGTCTTCCTTGAATGGATCGTGTTACTTAATCCCCGTGGTTTTGCCTCCAGGCCTTGGGATTTGTCTGCGTGCGTGGAGCATGGGATGTGGCTCTTGGAAAGCTCTTTGATGCTTGTCACTGCAGAGATGTGAGAACTGGCAGGAGCGTGCATCAGTTGGCTGCAGCATCTGGGGGAGAGGGGGTTTGGATGCCTGGAGGCACATTTCTTAAGTCGAAACAAAAACGTTGGGGACCCTTTCCCAGGAAGAGAGGCTCAGGAGTTAGATTGGCAGCTCCCAAATGTAGCGAGAGGAACTAAGAGGAGTACCTGGCGCACACTGAAGGATGCGGCTGCCTCCTAAATGCAGAGGCAGGGGAAAACGGA
Organism: Pelecanus crispus; assembly: GCF_030463565.1. NCBI lineage: Eukaryota > Metazoa > Chordata > Aves > Pelecaniformes > Pelecanidae > Pelecanus > Pelecanus crispus. Next base: position 647,825 of record NC_134648.1, on the reverse strand, counting down.
GCCAGGAGCTGCCGTCCTCCCTGCCAGACATGGTCCCTTCCTCTTCCCCAGCCCCCTTTTAGCAGAGGGAGGCACCCAGGCACGCTGCGGGTGGGAGCCTTGAGCTCCTACTAGTGCCTTTGAGCACAGGCCAGAGTTTACTGGCACGATGGGTCTCACGGGGGCTGAAATCCCACTTGCTACAAACAGCAACTCCACGGACCTGTGCTGCTTCTCACTAGCCCAGGCTGTAGCTGCAGGTTGCGTGGGTTTGTTCTCAACTTCTCAGCAGCCGGTTAAATGGCCAGGTCTTTTCCCCATCTTCTCCGCAGGAAAGCCAGCAGTTAAGAGTGGAGCAGACAGCATGGTAGAAGAAGATATCGATGCTCTGATTTCTGCTGCTGTTAAAGCTGACAACACCTGCAGCTTCCCCCGCTGCAAAGCCAGCGTTACGACGCTGGGACAGCTTTGCCTCCACTGCAAGAGGTGCTACTGCCTCAGCCATCACATCCCGGAGGTACGCGTGGGGCCGGGCAGCCTGCCCAGGGCTTTGAGCACCCAAGGGGGCTGGAGAGGAGTAGGGTGTGCCAAGCGGCATGGGTTTAATGTGGGCATTTTCCCCATCGAGCTCCACAGGCAGGATTTCCTTGCAAGGAGTGTAAAGCAGAACCCTCTCTGTCAGAGCTTCTGCTAGAGCTGCAGGTGGAAAGGGCTGCCAGGCATTAACATGTGAGCTCTGCACACCTCCTCCTGAGAGCTTTTTCTTTTTTTCCCCCCTTGCTTTGTGCCTGTCTTTACCATTCTCTGGCATTTACACTCCCGGGTCGTGCAGATAAAGCAAGGCAGAGAGGAGAAATGAAGAGGCTCGGGCTTAAGGCAGTGACTCAAGGGAGCCTGTACGCTCGGTTCCCAGCTCTTTGCAGGTTCCCTCTGCAACCCGGGACAAGTCAAGGCTTGAGCCCGCACAGAGCAGTGCTGCGTGCCCAGTCAGCATTTAGGCATTCCCCTAAGTGCCTTGCTGGCTTGGAGCCGAGTTGCTCCCACTGTGCCGCCTCAGCTTTAGCTCCCATCCATACCTGAGCAGCAGCAGTCCCTCGGCCTCCTCTGCTCTGCTTTCTTGTGGCGGAGGACTCTTGAGCAGGCATCTCAGCAGCCCTGTAACGTCCTGCACCTCTGGGGCAGTACTACTGTGATGGCCACTGAACCAACAGCTTCCTCCTTGCTGTTCTTCCGTAGCTGCTTGACAGCCCTTCCCAGATCTGGGAAGGAAAGAAAGTAAGGTTAAACTGCTGTCAGGCTTCATCTTTCTGTTCAGGTGCAGAGGCAGGTAAGTTTAAGCCTCCGGGGTTGGCAGTGTGGTGCTTCACGGTAAGCTGGCCTCGGGGTTTGAGTCCTGTGGGCAGAGTTGACGTGGCTGGGTGGTGGCTGTGACAAGCACACGGGCTGAGGGGTGACGATTTTCCATTTAGCTGCAGCCTCCTGTGCCCATCGTCCCTCGTCCCGCATCACCAGGCATAGCTCTTTGCTGCATGGAGCCTCCCAGAGCTTAGCAACGTTTGGCGAGCTGACCTATAAATCCTCAGCATAGATTTTCCCCTTGTCAAGTACTATCTGTTTCCATGGCAAAGAATAGTTGTATTTATGGTCATTCACAATCCAGTTGGGATGCAAATTTATTTCCTGCAGCATCACCTCTCCCTGCTGAATTGTAATGAGAACTCCAGTGAAAAACAATTGGAAGGATAAAACCCACGTCAGCGAGTTTTTCTTGCTTTTTTTTAAAATTCAGCCCTTTTTCCAGATGTTATCAGGCCTCAGTGTGAAACAGCTTGGGCCCTCTTACCCATGCCTGGCCCTAAGAGGGGCTAGCACATACCTGGAGCCATCGCAGAGGGGCTGGAGCCTCTGCACCCGGAGGGTCCCTGCTCAGAAAGAGCTCGTGCCCCCCCTTAGCAGCCCCCAGCTGCTGAACCCCTCCCCATCTACCACAGCACAGCGGACCCCGCTGAACGGTGTTCAGCCTGCGCTCCGGCACCTACTGCCGCGGGGGTTACTGCCTGTTTTAAAGCTGGTCTGGAGGGTCTGTCAGCTACAGCTGGTTCAGGATCAGGCAGCAGGCTCAGAAATCCCAGTCCTGGCTGGGAGCCGCCTGCCAGGTGCGGTGCATGGCTGTTCCCGGCCATTGGCAACCTGCTCCAGCAGCGCTAGCCGGGACGGGAAGGCTTGTCACGGCGCTGAAGGAACGGGCTGGGATCCTCAGGTCAGCTTATGTTCGTGAAAACCTCAAATGACTTTGGGATGGACCGAACAGAAGGGCTAAACTTTTAGGATCTCTAACTTAGACCTGGTGGAGATGATTCAGGATGGTGTTGAGCTTGGCTTAATGCACCTTAAACACGGGCTGGGCTTCAGCGCAGCTGGGTTTTTGGAAAAGGTTTGCCTGCACAGAGTTAGCATTAAGCAGCTGCTTTGATTCCAGTACAGAAGGCAGATCTAATTGCACTAAACAAGCAGATATGTGGCTAAAAAGGTCTCGTCTTATTTCCCAAGTCACCTTTCCTGTTTCGCTCCTTTTTCCCCCTAACTCATGCTTTATTAGCAGAGAACATAATCGGGAGCTCAGTTTTATTTCTGGCTCTCACGTGAGAACCATAAAAGAGCCAGCTGTTCACATGACAAGTGTGAGTTTCCCCCAGATGTTTAAAGTTTTGGAAGGAGACACTTAAACCGTCCAAAAGGATGATTTACCTGCTGTGTGGGTTCCAGAAGGAGAAGAATTACCTTTCTATTTTGTTTCCTGTTAGAGGAGCTGTAAATAAATGGGAGATGGTTTTAGGGAGGGTGCAAAGCAGGCGGAAGAGGAATTCCAGGCTCTGAGAATAAAATCGCCTGATCCCCACGCACGCAGTCGCTGCCGTGTTTCCCGGCTGCCACCAGCGTCCGTTCTCTCTCTGCCAGGTTCACGGCTGTGGGGAGAAGGCCAAGGCCCATGCGCGGCAGAGGATCAGCGGAGAAGGGGTTCTCTATCCCGGGAGCGGCTCCAAAGACAAGTCCCTGGACCCAGCCAGGAGAGCCCATCTCCAGCGGCGCCTAGACAAGAAGCTCAGCGAACTGACCAGCCAGAGAAAAAGCAAAAAGAAAGACAAGGAGAAATGAAGGATCTGAATGCTGCTTTTTTAACCTTGAAGTCACAGGTCAGACTACGTAAACCAAAGATGCTGTTGAAGCTACAGGGCCGTGCTGAGCCCCAGAGGAAAATGGGAGCTCTCATTTTGGGTGGTAGACAGCTTGGAGCCTGAATAAATAGTCACTGGGCCTCCCTAAACCACAGAGCTGAGCCAGAGGAAGGAGAGCAGCTTTATTTGTCCCGGTTATCCTTATTGACAAAGTAATGGATGTACACAGAGGGGCTGGAGAATACCAGCAAAGACAGATATTAAAACGCCTAAAGCAATCAGCTGTTGCTGTGACGTTTCTCCTTGCTACAGTAAAAAGATAAATGTCTGTGAGCAGGAGCGTGGGAGGAACTGAAAACCCTGGGTGACCCTCTCCTCCAGGGAGGATGACTAAGAAAATGGATGCCTCCAGCTCTGTTTTCCCAGTCCAGCAATCCTCCCAGCACGGCTCAGTGAGGGTGGACCGGTGTGTCCCCATGGTGGCCGGCAAGACCCAAAGTCCCAGGTTGGCCCCCGGGAGCAGGCAGAGCTGGGCTGCGTCCCCTCCCCACCATGCCAGGGGGCTGCTGGGTGCAGGCTGAGCCCCCCCAGCCCCTGCCCTGCTGCAGGACGTCCCCCCCCAGCTCCGGGGCTGCCTGGGGTCGGACAGGCGTCGAGTCCTTACCTTGCCGGCACCACGGCGAGCTGCTCCCAAACACCCAGCCTGCTGCTCTGGGAGAGCCGCCGTCCACTGCCTTCGCTCGCCGTCCCTCCCGGTAGCACCGGTGAGGTCGCTCCCTCTCCGCTGTGTGCCGTTCCCTTCCCCGACACTTCCCAGACCCGTCGAGGAGATGCGTTTCTTTTCCCTGCCCTTGCTGCAAAGCTCCTTGGAGGGTGATGTCCGCTGGGAAAGTCCGCAGCAGTGAAGGCAGGGTACGGCCGTACGAGCTTTGTGCAGCCCTCCCAGGCAGGAGGGAGCCTCGCATTCAGCATCGCCCGTCCCTCCCGGACCCGTGCCCTGCTCCTGTACCCCCCCAAAACTAATCTGTCTCCCATGTTTTCTGCCTGCTGATCCTCATCTCCAAAGCGTTCCTCCATCCACCCACAGCCCCCTGCCCTATCCCCTCTCGCTGATGGCTCCGAGCAGGTACCGATGCATCGCACAGGGTCCACCACCCCCTGAGGAATAGCCCAAGAAACCACTTTTTGTCCCCAGGGTGGCACACGCAGGCCCCAGGATGAAGGAAAAAGTGCTGAGGTGCCTCCACGAGAGGAATGGCTGGAGAGGGGCACAATAAAAAGCCCCAAACCACACATGGCCCATCATTTGGGGGCTGAACACCGCAGATCTTGCCCACTGGTGATTTCAGCACCAGCGGAAGGTGCTCATCTCATCCTGACCAAAGGCTGAGCAGTTTGCAGGGGCTGCAAGATAGCCCAGCATTTCTGTCTGTCTCTCCCCAAATGCTAGGTGAGGTAGCTAGTAAGCAAATTTTCCTGCAAACCTCAGTGCCTCTTAGTACCGGCTGTGAACACACTCCAAAAAAACCCTCCTCATCCTTCAGTAAACCTCAGCCTTCAAAGAAACCCTCCATTTGCAGCCCCAGTCCCGGGCAAACCCGGCTGCCTGCACCTGCCTCGGCTGCGAGCATCGCCTTGGCTCGTGCCTCGGTCGCCGGGGCCGGCCGTGCGTCAGCCCGCGGAGGGATGGCACCAGCTCGCGTGGCAGCAGATGGGACATCGGGGCTCCTGGAGGGAAGGGTGGGGAGGAGGAAGAGACCGAGCGCGGGAGATGAAAAATCGGTGTGTCGGCAAGTGGTGCTGGGCGTACACGGGGGAAAGAGCCAGGGCAGTGTCTGCGAGGGGCTGCAGAGGGGGAAGATGCGACAGGAATCGCAGCCTCGCCCCAAGATGAAGGTCAGGCAGAGAAGACGGATGAGCAGACAGGAAAAATTGCTGCCAGCCCAGGGTGCCACCACGGTGTTAGCTTTAATCAGGGATAAATGGCTTGTTCACACATTTTTTTTTTTTTCCTGCTCAAATCATTCAAGCAACCGCATCCCTGACCATGCTCATGCCATGGCACCGGCTTTCTGGCAAACAGCCCCAAACACCCCCAGATTTTCCTGCCTGGCTTTCCGCCGGCATTCTGCAGGCAGAGGAAAGCCGAGGCTCCGGTGCAAGCGAGGGCTGCGTCCCCAGGGCATCCTCTGCCCACCAGCCCATGCCACGGGGGAGCTCCATCGGACCCCTCCAGAAAACAGAGTGGGCATCGGCTCCCCAAAAAACCCCAAACCTTACCCAGGGGCTGGTCCTTGCTTAGGCCAGGAGCCCTCAAGCAGACAGGACCCAGATTTTCCCCCTGAAACAGGAGTTGGGCTTAAAAATTACAAAATTAGGGGTGTCTCGTGTCTGCCTTCGGTCACAGGGCCAAGACGTTCCTCTCTGCACCCAGATTTTGGATAAAACGAGCGAGTTCTGGGGTGAGCAAGTCCCAAGTGTGACTCCAGGACCAACAGCTGTAAAAAAACAACCCCCAGCCACAAGATTTGCCTTGAAAAAGCTGGAATTTGCCGTGCTGTTATGAGCGGCCCCGAGGGTTAGTTGGGCTGGCAAAAGGGGCCGGGGTGGGAGAAGCTGACCCCGCTCATGTTGGACCTTTAGGGGATGACCCTCAGCCTGGATCTGACCTCGAACCCAAGAGGCTGAAAAATCGCTCGTCAAGTCCAGACACCCTCCGCAGCCAGCGGAGAGATGGCCAGAGGTTTACTCTGCTTGAAAAAAGATGGAAGGAAAAACCATATACAATAACAATTGCTTTCTCTGCTGTTACTTCTCCCTTTTTTCCATTCTCATGGGAAGCGTTTCAGCCCCGGTGCAGCGCACCAAAATCCCTCCAAGACCCAGCAGAAAAACCACACACGCCGAGAGAAACCACGCCGTGCCGGCACTTTATCAGCCCCCTCTCCATTTTCCCCTCCCCTTCGACCAAAAACCGCCCTCCAAAGAAATCCACCCCCTCCCCGGGAGCCCGCGGGGTCCAGTTCGCGGGCACCACCGGATTCGGGGGGCCGCCGGGGAGCACGCGGGATGCTCGGAGGCCCGGCAGCGGTTTGGGGAGGTGGGTGCTGGTTTTGGTCCATCTGAAGGGAGAGCTCCTCTCTCGGTGGGTCCGTTCACAGCCCCCAGCGCATGCGAGGGCGACCCGGATGGGGAGAGACGCAGCCGAGGAGTTGCTCCGTCCCCGGAATATTTTGGCAGGGAGATGCTCCAGCCGAGGCACGCCGGCAGCTCTGCCTTTTCAGTGCTGCAGTCTCGCTCAACCCCTGCCCGGCTGCAAACGCCGTGTTGCGGCGGCTTTCGGCCGAGCCGCTGGGCGGGCAGAGCCCCCCCTCTGCCCGCTGTCCCCGGGGCAGGGCTGGTGTCGGGGTGCAGGACCCCGGGGCCGCGCCGGGCTCCCCCCGCCAGCAGCCTAGTTTCGCCGGAGCGGGTGCCACATGGAGACGGGCTTCCTCAGCGTGGCCAGCATCTGGTTCCAGTGCGTGATGCCCATCCCGCTGGCCGCCGGGCCGATGAGGACGTGGCCCGTGTTGTCGGCGCGGCCGTCCTCGCCGCACTCGGCCACCGTCACCCGCAGGGACAGGTCCTGCGGGGGAGCACGAGGCTGTCGCAACGATCCGGCGCAGAGCGGTCGCTGCGTTGCTAGCGCTGACACCCCCCATACATACGTATCCCCATACGCTCCCAATCACACACAAACGTGCCCCCCGATACTAACCCACACGTACACATCCCCTACATCCCCCACCCTGTAAATACACATCCATGAAAACAGCTATATCCCCTACCTACACATCCTCTGTACCCCCTACCTACACATCCTCTGTACCCCTTACCTACACATCCTCTGTACCCCCTAAGTACACATCCTTCTACACCCCCTATCATCTACACATCCTCTGTACCCCCTACCTACACATCCCTCTATACCCCCTACACATGCCTCTATGCCCCCATCTACACATCCCTCTACACCCCCATCATCTACACATCCCTCTACACCCCCATCATCTACACATCCCTCTATACCCCCTACACATCCCTCTATACCCATCTACACATCCCTCTATACCCCCCATCATCTACACATCCCTCTATACCCCCCATCTACACATCCCTCTATACCCCCCATCTACACATCCCTCTATACCCCCATCATCTACACATCCCTCTATACCCCCATCATCTACACATCCCTCTATACCCCCATCATCTACACATCCCTCTATAGCCCCCCATCTACACATCCCTCTATACCCCCTACACATCCCTCTGTACCCCCATCATCTACACATCCCTCTGTACCCCCCATCTACACATCCCTCTATACCCCCTACACATCCCTCTGTACCCCCATCATCTACACATCCCTCTGTACCCCCCATCTACACATCCCTCTATAACCCCCATCTACACATCCCTCTATACCCCCCATCATCTACACATCCCTCTATACCCCCTACACATCGCTCTATACCCCCCATCTACACATCCCTCTATAACCCCCATCTACACATCCCTCTATACCCCCCATCATCTACACATCTCTCTATACCCCCTACCTACACATCCCTCTATACCCCCTACACATCCCTCTATACCCCCTACACATCCTTCTATGCCCCCATCTACACATCCCTCTATACCCGCTACCTACACATCCCTCTATACCCCCCATCATCTACACATCCCTCTACACCCCCCATCATCTACACATCCCTCTGTACCCCCTACCTACACATCCCTCTATACCCCCAGCATCTACACATCCCTCTATACCCGCTACCTACACATCCCTCTATACCCCCTACCTACACATCCCTCTATACCCGCTACCTACACATCCCTCTATACCCCCTACCTACACATCCCTCTATACCCCCTACACATCCCTCTGTACCCCCTATCTACACATCCCTCTATACCCCCAGCATCTACACATCCCTCTATACCTGCTACCTACACATCCCTCTATACCTGCTACCTACACATCCCTCTATACCCCCTACCTACACATCCCTCTATACCCCCTACACATCCCTCTGTACCCCCTACCTACACATCCCTCTATACCCCCTACACATCCCTCTGTACCCCCTATCTACACATCCCTCTGTACCCCCAGCATCTACACATCCCTCTATACCTGCTACCTACACATCCCTCTATACCCCCTACCTACACATCCCTCTATACCCGCTACCTACACATCCCTCTATACCCGCTACACATCCCTCTATGCCTGCTACCTATGCATCCCTCTACACCCCCACCCCATTCACACACATCCCCCCATACTTGAAAACTGCACACCCTTACCCCATACGCAACCATACCCCGTACGTACGCACCCTCCTATACCCTGCCACCACGGTTCCTCATCCCCCTGCTTCCCCACGTCCCCAGACCCGTATACGCACCCGTGCACATGCACAACCCCGTGCATGTGCATCCCCTGTACCCCCCAACCCACGCACTCCCCAACAGCCATACCCCATACCCGCACATCCCCCCCACTCAAAAATCACGTACGCACCTCCCCACGCACACACCCATACCCAACCACACACATCCCCCTACACCCCCTGCCCCACGCATACATCCCCCAAAGCATAGGTGCACATATATGGCCCCCACCCCACAGCTCCTGCGATCCCCCCAGCCCCTCACACCCCAGGAATTCCTCACTAGTGCAGGGATTTGGGGCCCTGGAGGAGCGATGGGACGTGCCCCCCGAGCCAGGACGGACCTGGAGCACGATGGCCGGCACCGAGAAAATCATGGCCTCGTTGAACACGGGGTTGGTGTCATCCCTCTTCACCGCGGTCTTCTTCTTGCTGATCTTCCTCCCGTCCTGCAGCAGGTACACCTTGACGAAGGGATCTGCTCGGGGCGGGGGGATTGAAAAACCCTGGGGTCAGTCACGCGTTTCCCCTGCCAGATGGAGAAAGTGGGGGAAGCCATCGCCGGTGGACCTTCCTGGTAGGGTCTGTCCTCAACGGGAGCCGCTCCAGTCAACACCCGTGTAGCGTAGCAGGATAAACCAGGATGAAAGCCCACCTCCGGCGTGCAGGAGACCAAGGGACCCCCGCGCCCCCCAGGCATCCCCTGCTCACCTGCGGTCACCTTGCCGTTGGTCCACACGAGGTTCTTGGCTTTGACCACCACCACCGTCAGGCGCTCGGCCGTGGGCAGGTAGCTCAGGGAGAGCAGGATCTCCCCCACCGTGTCCACCGCCTGCGGGACACAACGTGCCATCACCCATCAACCCCAGCCCGGCAGGGAGGAGAAACATCCCCCCCCCCCAAAAAAAAAAATGGGTGGGAGATGGCCCGCACCCCCCTGCTCACCTTGTTCATGTCCTGCAGGTAGAGCCAGGCGTTGAAGGGACGCGTGGCCAGGTCCAGGTCGGAGAGCTTGAGCTCGGCCACGCCGGTGCTGACGTTCCTCTCGTCCTCGTCGATGCCGAAGACGGAGAAGCGCAGGCTGTTCTCCTCCAGCGCCGCCGGGTCCAGCGGGATGGAGAAGCGCTCGTCGAAGGCCACGGCGTAGGCGCTCCGCTGAATCTGCCGCGGGGAAGGAGGGGATTGCCTTCGTACCCGCCGGGTTTTGGGGCTGTGTCCGAGATTGATCCCGTTCCTCTCGGAATTGCAAGGAGCCGCATGGCTTTGGGGCGGTGAGGGCAGAGCATCCCCCAGCCCAAAGGAGCTACGGGGGCCCCACCTCGATGGGGACAAAAGTTATTTCCCACCTGACCGCAGCAGCCGCTCAGGAACTGGGGTAGAAAACAGGGGCTGTGACCTGCCCCATGGCCCATTAATTCTTTTAATTAAAAATGTAAGGTTGGCCCGGTGCTCTCAGATGCGAGAGCCGGGCATCCCCGTGCCGCGGGAGCTCGGATGTGTGGCCGGCTCGGCCGCTCCGGGCTGCAGGATTTGGCCGAGGGGGTGGAACCCCCAGCCCCTCTCCAAGCCGGAGCCCAAGGGCTTCAGGAGCCCCAAGCGTGCCAAATGGGGCCGACGCTTTTTGCCAGACGTCATCCCTACGTCGCGTCGTTCACCTGGAGCAACCGCAGCGGCAGCTCCCCGGGGCCCCATCCTGCGGGGCGCTGGGCGCTACCCGGTCCCAAAGCGCTGGTGGGGGGAACTGCGCTGCAATCACCGCTTTGGGGACTGCCTGTGCCCTCCTCCAGCCCTATCCCTTGCGGCATCCGAGGCACCACCCGCAAATCGGGGTATGTCCTAAAAGGAGTGCCGGTGCTCCCACGGGATGGAAGCCGCAGCCTTGGATGGCGCGGAGCAAAGCGGAGCCGCCGTCTCCCCGCTGCCCATCCGAGGCCGGGTGCTGCGGTGGAAAAGGGATCCAAAAGGGATCCCGCTGCGGGAGCAGGGGGCTCGGCCCTGAACCCACCGGGCTTTATCGCTCCAGGAGCCGCCTGGACTCGCCGGCTGCTCCCAGACACGCTCCATCCCTGGGACGGAGGGCGCGAAGCAGCTCGCGAGGCGGCACCTTCCATCACCCCTTCCCAGCGCAGCAGTCCCGTGCTCGCCCATCGGATACCGCCCAGCTCCAGAGCCCCAGGGGACTAAAGCCCCTCTATGGGAAAAGCAGATTTGCAGCGCTGATGCCTGCCTGTCTGCAGCTGACGTGGTATTGTGGGATCCCTGGATGGAAGGTACAACAGAAACGTTAGCTGCTATTTAAAGAAAAAAAATATCAAACCAAAAAACCCCAACCAAAACCATAAGTACTGTAAAGCATTAAAGGAAAAGAACCAAATGTGTCTTTATGACTTGTCTCGGGACAGCAAAAGAGGGTAAATAGCGCAGGTGAACTATAAATAATGATGCTAAATAATAAATATCTCCAGAGCGTAAATAAAGAGCCTGATCTTCGGATGGAAAAACGGCCCTAAACGGGCGCTGTGGAAATATTTTAAAGGCATTGGTTTTGTGCTCACCGGAGTGGTACCTCCACCCCCATGGAAAGGTTTCTTTAGTGGGATGAAGCTTCCCGCTCCTTTCGGGAATATCCTGATTAAATCAAACTGGCTGACCCCGAGCTTTGCAAAAAGCAGCTGCTGGAAGAAAACCGCGGCTCCTGCTTTCTAAGAGCAGCTCTCGGGGCACTCAAAAAGGGAGGTTTCGCCCCCAAAACACCCCCGGTCCCGGCCGTGCCAGGGCCGGTGCAGCCGCCCGGATCTTCAGCCGCCGCATCCCACGCGGGGAGGGCGAGCGCCGCGGCTGCCGCAGAAAGGAGAGGCGGCTGCGGGACCCCGCACTCGGGCTTCGTTAGGGTGCACGTGTGCCGGGACGGGGCACGACGCCGGCAGCCGTGCCCAAAACGCCGCCTCTCCCCAAATCCCACCCCAGGCCGCTTCCTCCAGCTCCTGCAGCATCCCTGGCCCCCAGGGCAGGGGAAGAGGAGCAGGGAAACCTGCCGCAAGGCACGGAGACAACAGAGTCATCGCACGTCCCGGTCAAGAGGGAGGAATTTCTGCCTCTGCCGGGTCTCTGACGCACAAAGCACCTGGACACCCCTACGCCGCAGCACGCTGAACCCCCCACCCCGAGCAGGGCTCCAAAACTCCCGTGCCAACCGCACCCGGCCCCGACCAGCCCAGACCCCCCTGCTCCCAGGGCGCCGGCGCTGTCCCGGGGAGCTTGGCCAAGGGATGCCGCGGCCGGAGAGCGAAGGCTGCAGCGGGCAGGCGGCGAGCGGCGCCACGTGCACCCGGGCTTTTCGTGCAAAGAGGGGCGAGCGGCTCACCCGGGAGATGCCGACGATCTGCTCGGCCGGGAGCAGGCTGATGCGCATGAAGCAGGACTCGAAGCGAGCGTCCTCCTTCTCCAGCAGGTCCTTGCCCTGCAGCAGCGTCACGTGCAAGGTGGCCGCCTTCCCGTCGTACTCCATGGAGACCTCCACCTGCCCCACCGTGAAATCCTGCCCAAAGTTGTTCCCGATGGAGGAGATGGAGCTGAGCGAGTCGGCCGAGATGGATTTCTTCAACGGGCCGTAGGGGGCCAAGCCCAGGTCTTTGCTCATCAGCTCCAGGCTCCCCAGCTCGTTAATGCTCTCGAAGGTGTCGTCCGCCCGCAGGCTGCTCTTGCGGATGGGTGAGGTCCTGCCCAGCGCCCTGTGCGAGCCCGGGGCCCCCCCTCGCTGCCGAGAGGGAGAGGAGAACCAGGCGATGCAACGCCATCCCTTCGCAGGGAGCCGGGACAGCCGGGATTCGCTGGCGCCGTTCCGGCTGCCTCAGCCCCTGCGTGGCCTCAAGCTGCTGCAGCAGCAAACCCCGCGGCTCCCCAGCCCTGCTCGCAGCTCCGCGCTGATCCCCCCACACGCTCCAGCAGCACCAGGCCGTCTCCGACAGCTCTGCCCCCGCCGCGAGAGGACGCAGGTGATTTTTTTTTTTTTTTTTTTTTCCCCATGCAGCGCTGCAGGCTTGGGGAAGAGTGGCTGGAAAGCTGCCTGGCTGAAAAGGACCTGGGGGTGTTGGTCGACAGCCGGCTGAACATGAGCCAGCAGTGTGCCCAGGTGGCCAAGAAGGCCAACAGCATCCTGGCTTGTGTCAGGAACAGTGTGGCCAGCAGGAGCAGGGAGGTGATTGTGCCCCTGTACTGGGCGCTGGTGAGGCTGCACCTGGAATGCTGTGTCCAGTTTTGGGCCCCTCAACACAAGAAGGACATTGGGGTGCTGGAGCGTGTCCAGAGAAGGGCAGCGGAGCTGGGGCAGGGTCTGGAGCACAGGGCTGGTGGGGAGCGGCTGAGGGAGCTGGGGGTGTTCAGCCTGGAGAAGAGGAGGCTGAGGGGAGACCTCATCGCTCTGCAGCTCCTGGCAGGAGGGGGCAGGGAGGGGGTGTTGGGCTCTTCTCCCAAGTAGTTAGCGATAGGACGAGAGGAAATGGGCTCAAGCTGCGCCAGGGGAGGTTTAGGTTGGAAATTAGGAAAAATTTCTTCATGGAAAGGGTGGTCAAGCATTGGAACAGGCTGCCCAGAGAGGTGGGGGAGTCCCCATCCCTGGAAGCGTTCAAAAAACGGGCAGAGGTGGCACTTTGGGACATGGTTCAATCTGGTCTACCCTTGATTGGCTTAGTGTGGACTTGGCAGTGTAGGTTAATGGTTGGACTGGGTGATCTTAAAGGGCTTTTCCAACCTAAACGATTCTAGGATTCTATTCTATGATTTTTGCCCCTCTAGCGGCTCACGCGCCGCAGAGGGAGAGGAGGCGAGCCAAACTTCCCGCCCTTTTACCTTGTGTTTTGCATCCGAACACGCCGCCCCGTACTTCTGCTCCAGGTATCGGTAGTCGTAGTTGGGGAAGGGGGAAGGCGCCGGGTAGCTGCCGGAGCGCCAGAGCTTCCAGAGGTTGACGGCGGCTATCCCCAGCAGCGCCAAGGCGCCGGCGACGTAGATGCCGATCTCCCAGCGGGGCGGGCTGGCGGCCACTGCGAGGGGACAAGAGGCACCGTCAGCCGGCCGCGACCCCGCGACAGAGCCTTCATCCTCTGCCGCTCCCGCGCCAGCAGCTCGGCTCTAAGCTACTGGGATGGGATCGGCCAACGCGGGGGATAAACCGCAGCGTCCCGCTCGGTCGGGCTGCAAATGGTGCCGGGCGGCAGCTTTGCAAGCCGATAAATCACAGTCCTCGCTTTGCTTTCCCGGGAGGCGAGGGCACGTTATTTCAGCCCCGTTCCCCAGCGGACACAGAAAATCGGCTGCATCACCCCAGGGGTGCCGGGGGCTCCTTTCACCAGCTACGGCTCCGTCCCGCTTACAGATGTGCTCAGCGCACATCTGCATCGCCCCTTCCACCACGGGGAAACCCTCACTGCTGCCTGGTTTTCCACGGGCTGGGGATGCCAAGAAAATCCAGAAATGGGGCGGGGGGGAGAAACAAAAAGCTTTTGGAAATGGGGGAAAGAACCCCACAACTGCTGCTGATGTGATCCGGGGAGGAGAAAGCCGGGGCTTGCGGCTGCAAAGCGGGGAGGACGCAGCAGCCCTGCGATGGCACGGTGAGCAGTTGTTGCTGCATTGCACCAGCCTCCATCACCCCAGCGACTGAACCAACACTGATCGCTCCGTGTAACACAAAAAAAAGGGGAAAAAAAAAAAAAAAAAAAAAAAAAAAAGAGTTCTTATTACAGAGCGCTGCCGGGGAGTCCTCCCGCGTCACGCCACGGTGCTCCCTCCTTCAGCAGCAGCTTCGGAGCCAGAAAAAGCCCAAGCCAGGCTTCCTCCCACATCACATCCGAGCAGAGGGACGGCCCGCTGGCCCCCCCGCCGCCCCCAAACCTCCTCGGGCAGGAGCCAGTGCAGGGATGCACCCAAAGCACCCAACTACTGGCACCCAAAGCACCCGGCTGTGATCCCTCCGGAGGGCCAGGAGCAGCCCAGAGGGACCTCGCGGGCTGAAGCCTCGGGGTAGGAGCCAGCTCCTGCGTCCCCCACCCCAACCCGGACCCCCTGTGATCTGCGACGAGCTGTGATTTATCCCCCATGTCCCCGGCTAAGGCAGGGGAGCAAAACTGGGGCAAAATAACCCTTTACTGGCTCCTACTTCTGAACAACTCCAGGTACAAATCCCAGCCGAGCTGGAAACCCGCTTCCTACTCGTGCCTGCTCGTTTTCTAGAGCTGAGCACCTAACGCTGCCAAGCTCGGGATTTTTAAGGGTTTTACCCTCGTAGCAGGAAAGCAAACCCCGCGTGCGTGTGCGGCAAAGGCTTCCCCCCGCAGAAAGCCGCAAGGACCAGCAACCCCTCCCGGGAGCAGCTCGGCGCGTGGCCCCGGCCAGCTCTACCCCAAAACCTTCCCCGGGGCCCGCTCCGAGGTACTCACCGCTTAAGCGGTATCTGCTGACGTGACCGTGGTCCATGGCGAACGCTCCCCGCTAGCGGGACAGCCTGCAATGCGCGAGACTGTGAGTTAGGACAAAGGGGGAAAAAAAAAAAAATTAAAAAATAGCCGCCCTTTGATTTTTTTAGCAGGGATGCTAAATAGCTGCTCCCCCTCCATCGCTCCCGGCCTCGGCTCCTCTTCCAGGCACAGAGTCAACGTGCGCTAAAGCACCTCAGCTGCCAACGGAGCTACAGAAGGGACCGAAAACCCCACGGGAACCGGGAGCGTGGCCACGCCGAGACGCAGAGCCGCACGATTCACCTCAGCAGTATTTAACGGGTGACATTTTCAGTCGCTCTTTGCGTGGACGTCTCCGCTCCAGGAGCCCTCTAAGCCCTTTGCTGCTTTTCAATCTCTTTTCCAGCTCCAATCTTGCCTCTGCCTTCGGCGGCTTTCCCCAGCCTCACCCGCGGGGCTGCTCTGCGCCCGCGGCTCTGCCGTGGCCACGTGCGAGAGGAGCGACCCCGCTTCTGTTTCGCCGTGGGGTTAGATGATGCCGTTCCCGGGAACCGATCCCTGCAGCGGGAAAGCTCAATCGCCTTCCTCCCCGACGGGGTTTTCCCAGGTGAGGCGTACGCGAGATCCATCCCGAACGTAAGGAAGCCGCTCTTGTGAGACGGCTCCCGGCGAAGGCATCGTGCGATGCCGAGGCGGATTCATCCAAGCCAGCTGCTTCCCGCTACGCAAAGGGGGTTTGGGGTTTGGGACCCCCCGCAAGCACCCGACAAGCAAATCCAAGGCGAACCGAGCCAGCACCCCCCTTGCTACCCGGCTCCCGTGCCGGGAGACCACGGACCACGGTCCGCTGGCGCGAGCCCACACAGCACGATCCCCGAACCCCAAGCCCGGGGGCTTAAAACCTCCCCACCGCCCCCATCAGAGCCCCCCAAGCCTCTGCAAAACCCACACGGCCCCAGAGCCCGCCCGGCACGGGGCGGGAGGAGCTGGGTTTGCCGCAGGCAGCACTCGGTGTTTGGCTATCACCCTCCGGCTCACCTCGCAGATTCGGGCACCGTAGGGGTGATCAAACCCCCCCCGAACCATCCGGGCTTGGATTTGAATCGGCAAAGGCGGAATTGCAGCGCATTAGAGCGTAAAATATCAGCCCCGCTGGCCTGACGTGGCTGGGGGCCCCCTCTGCAACGCGGCCCGCCTTGGGGTAACAGCAGGAGGAGGGGTTTTCGAAATGTAATCGAGTCACTAACCCAAAATGCCAGCGGGGCTGGGACGGGGCTGGGAGGTGCCCGTTTCGTCCCCCAACCCCCTTCCTGAGGCATAAACCTCTGCGTGCAACGGAGAAACACTCGGTAAAAATCTTGGCTGAGAACGTGCTAAACTCGTGTCCTGCATGGCCCAAGCTCAGCGAAGGGACGCTTTGCTGGTTAGCGCTGGAAATCCCCGCTGGCATCCTAGCAGTGCACCATTACGGAGATTTACCCAAACCAGCCTCTCTTTATGTCCTGAAAAATTACCGTGCCTAATTAAGAGGCTCCATTTCTTCCGATGCTTCCTGATGGGTTTTTTTAACATGAAAATACCGAAGTTTTCAGGACCAACCCTCTCTGCAGAAGGGCAAACATCCCTTTTAATAACCCTCCGTTTCCTTCTGATTTTCCATTTCTTTCAAAGCTTTTCCCCGCAAAACAGCCTTTTCTAATGAGCTCTAAGCAGCAACTTAACCAGATTTCCAAGGCGTCACCCAGAGAGACACGGAACGACTGCAGCGCTCGGCGCAGGGACTGAATTCGGTGGTATTTTCCTATTAGCAAAACAGCATCAGCCTTTCCTGAGCGGGCAAACGAAGGCGCAAGGCGCCCGGGGAAGGGATTTATCGCGTTTTGCGTTAAGCAAGCTCTTCCCTGCGAGTGTTTCACCGAGACGCTCTCTCGCCCCCCCGACCCGCCTTTCAAATCCCCTCCTGGGAAATCAAATCCGAGGGATGGGGGGGCCTGGCAGCGCTCTCCCACCGCCGGCAGCGCAGGGACCGATGGTTTTTCCCCCATGGAGACCCGGAGGCTCGGCAGCGCCCGGGCTCAGGGGTGCAGAGCCCCCTCCGCCCGCCGCAGCCCCCCTCTGCCAAGGGACGGGGAGCTCCGCTGCTGCAGGGCTCGGGGGGCCTTTTCCTGCTTGGGGGGGCGATGAAACGGCGACAAGGCCACGCGTCCCCCTCTGGAAGATGGGGGGCCACCCCCCGGACTTCGGGGGGGTTGCCACCTCGCCGCTGTTTTGGCATCACGAGCGTCCCAGGCCCAAACCAGCTCACACAGAAACCCCGGTTCCTGCTCCCGGAGCAGCCGGACCACGCGGGTACGGCCCCACGCCGCGCAGAGCCCCCCTCCAGCGCACGCTGCAATCCCGAAACGTCGCAATCCAAGGTACAAACCGCAGCAGCGATCTGCGCGTTCACCCTTTCCTTCCTGCCTGAGCCCAGGCACCCGTGCGTGCTTTCGCCAGGTAGCTGAGACCGGGCTAAACTCTTCTCACTGGTGAGCCTGGCGCCCCAGCAAGACCCCTCCTCTCTTCCAGCACCGTCCCTGCTGCTCCTGCGCACCCATCCCAGGCTCCGAGCAACCCATCCCGGGCTCCGAGCAACCCATCCCGGGCTCCAAGCAACCCATCCCGGGCTCCGAGCAACCCATCCCAGGCTCCGAGCAACCCATCCCAGGCTCCGAGCAACCCATCCTGGGCTCCGAGCAAGGCTGTCCCGTCCTCCGCCACCCCTCTCCTGCCGGAGGGGGAAAGCCCTGCCTGGCCTGGATCCGCAAGGCAGGGAAGCAGGGTCAACTTCGCTGCTGGCACGTTTGTCCAAAAAAAAAAAAAAGACACGCGTGCAAAACTTGACAAAACACCAAGGGTTGGGCTCTGCCCCTTACGCGCGCTCGACCCCAAGCTCGCTCACCCATCGCCCTCCCCATCCTACCACCGGAGGCGAAGCGCCCACCTCCCCGGCAGACCCCCGGCCCGGGCAGCAAGGGCCGCCGCGATCCCACCCGATTGACACCCAAAGCGACGACCCCGCGCCATCCCGCACCTCCCAGGGCCGCGAGGCTCGGCACGGGAACCGCCGGCTTCGCACTCGGCGAAAGCCTGGATCCTTGGCAGCGCTCGTCGCCGGATCTTACCTGGGCAGGTAACGAACGCCGCGGGGAGGGGGGAAAAGAAAAAAAAAATCTTTGGGGCTCCGCGGAGAAGAGCGGGGACCCCTCCCCGCGGCCTCCGGCATCCGCGGAGCAGCGGCAGCGCGTCGGCTCCCCAGCACCGGGAGGGGAACGCGGCGGCCTGCGGGCCAAGCGAGCTGGGGAGCAGCAGAGGCTGTGCGGCTGCAGCCCCCCGCCCGGCCCCCGGCTGCCCAGGGCTCCCTAGGGATGCTGAGCGGAGCGGGGATGGCTCCTGGATCCAAAGAGCCCCCCCCGCCGCTCCCACGGGGGACAGGCCGGGATGCTTCGCGCCTGCAAGAGCGGGGATGCGGGGGGGCTGCCAGGCTTTGCCCCCCCCCCCCCCCCCCCCAGCGCCTCCTGCTCACTCGTGCGATGAGTTGGGCGGCCTCTGCACCCCCCGGAGCCGAAGGTTCTGCTCCAACCCAGCCCAACCCCCCTGGCAAAGCAGGGGGGAGAAGCAGCCCCCCCCGTGCCCCCCCCTCCGCCCCCCAGCTCCCTCGCTCTGCTTTGCCGCTCTCAGCACCCGGCTCCGCAGGCTGGCAACTTTCCTTGGGAAGTTGGCGTTAAAAATAAGATAAAAATGCAGATATCGCCCTCTTTCTCCCCCCACCCAGACCCAGACCACCCGCCCCGACCCCAGCCCAGGGCGGGCATGGACGCTGCCAGCCCCCCCCCCCCCCACGTCGCATCCCCCGGGGCTCCCCCGTCCCCGTCCCCGCCCGAGCCCCCGCCGGGCTCGCGCTCACCGCTGCTTTGGGGGGAAAAGCCGCATTTTCTGGCCGATGGCGGCGGCCGGAGCGGGGACTGCGGGCGGGGCCGCTCCGCCCCCCCCGGGGGTGAAACGGGGCCGGCCTCCCCCCCCCCCCCCCCCGCCGCGAATTTGGGGCTCCCCAAAGCGAGCGCGGCCCCACTGCGGCGTCACGGCACCAGCACCCCCCGGGGGCTGCCCCCAAATCCCCCCCCCGGCTGCCCAGGGCCACCCCAAATCCCCCCCCCGGCTGCCCAGGACCACCCCAAATCCCCCCCCCGGCTGCCCAGGGCCACCCCAAATCCCCCCCCCGGCTGTCCAGGGCCACCCCAAATCCCCTCTCTGGCTGCCCAGGACCACCCCAAATCCCACCCCCAGCTGCCCAGGGCCACCCCAAATCCCCCCCCCGGCTGCCCAGGGCCACCCCAAATCCCACCCCCAGCTGCCCAGGGCCACCCCAAATCCCACCCCCGGCTGTCCAGGGCCACCCCAAATCCCCCCCAGCTGCCCAGGACCACCCCAAATCCCACCCACCACCCTCCCCTGCCGCACCTCTGCCCCTTCCAGCCCCCCCCCCCCAAGGCCACCCCATGGGCCCTGCTTATTATTTCCCTCCATCAGGGCCCCTCGCCCCCCAAGGGGTGCAGCTCTCCTCCGTAAAAGCCATGTGGGGGCTGCGGATCCTCTCCCGAGAGCCAAATCCTTGGATCCTCACCCAACGCAGGTGTCCAGGCTGCTCTTCTGAGGGGACCAGGGGGGCAACACCAGCCCCATCCCTCCGGCATCCCTGGGCATCCCTGGGGCTTGAAGAAAATCCCCAGCTCTCCTCTCCGGCCGCTCCTCTCCCTCGGCGCAGCAGAAGGCGAAGCTGCTTCTCCAAGCGCCCGGTGCCATTTACGCGGGCTCTGGCCCAAAAAGCCCTTTCAGCAGTCTGGAGACCACAGGATCGGTGCCCGCTGGCAGGCGCCTGCTCCCGTGACGGAGCCAAACCTCCCCGACACATGCTCTCGCGCGACGGGCACGGAGATCTTTCCTTTTTTTTTTTTTTTTACCCTGGCTTCATAACCGTGTTTTCAGCCACCTTACCTCAAATGCCGCACCACCATAATTTCAAACAGCAAGAGTCACTTCACTCAAGTTGTAGAAAATGGAATAATTGCAGTTTTGGGGGTGGGGGGCAAGCCATGCACCCCAAGCAAAGGCGGTCTGGGCTGGCCGCGCAGAGCGGTGTGACACTCCAGAGGACCAACATTCCCGGGAAATCCCACCAGATCCAGCAGCAGGGCCAGCTCACCCACCGCAGCCCTGCCGCTGCGCTCTGCGGCCCCCGTGCCGGGTCGATGCATGGAGACGGGCTCACCGTTTTCCTGGCAGGGAATTCATTTTCAGGGAGAAAACAGACCAAGGTTTGACTGTAACCCAGCAACGCTGCCTGGGTGGGAGAGGAGCTTCATCCTGCAATCGAGGGTCCTTTCCAGGAGCATCAGGCTTCCCAGCCCACCCGGGACTCGGGCTTTCCCAAAATGCAGCCCCTCCTCCAGGCGTATTAAAACCAGTTGGAGAAAGAGCAAGCCATGGCTTCCGTCCCCAGTTCCCAAACCTCATCTGCGACACAAATTGGAAATGCCGTTCCCGAGGGACTCGGCGGGCTGTCCCTGCCTGTGCTTAGGTCAGGCTTTGGATAACCGTGGGGATAATTCAATAGCACCATCTCAGCGACGCAGGCCGACAAACCAACCCTTCCCATGACCAACGCACGAGCAGTTCAGCTAGCGGCAAGGTGGCCCACGCACCCCTCGCAGGGTTTTTGGCTGGTTGGTTGGTTTTCTGTTTTTTTTTTTTTTTACCACCACAGGGATGTAGCAGAGGTGCCTCAGCTGGCTTCTGCTTCTGGTGGCACATTCAGCCAGCCCAGGCTGGAAAAAGCAGGAAAAAGCTGTTTATTCGTGGCCAAAACACTCCTGCAAAAGCTCGCCAGCAGCAGCCAGCCCACGTATCTGGCGTTTTCCAGACGGCCGCACCACCTCTCCCACGCTGGTTGCTCTGACACGTGCACCTGCGGAGGGGTCTCAGCCCGCGTCCAACAGCGGGCAGCTGCTTCTGTGCTCTCAGCCGCAGGCGCTTCCCCCAAATTACCTTCCCCTGCCCGGGTCTGAACTCCTGTAGGAAACACCGCCTAGAGCAGCACTCTGCAACCTTTTGAGACTAAAAATAATTACCCCCTGTCCTGGTTTCGGCTGGGATGGAGTTAATTTTCTTCCTAGCAGCAGGCACAGTGCTGTGGTTTGGATTTAGGACGAGAATAACGCTGATAACACGCTGATGGTTTCGTTGTTGCTCAGCGCTGCTTATGCCAGGCAAGGACTTTGCAGCTTCCCCTGCTCTGCCAGGGGCACAAGGAGCTGGGAGGGGGCACAGCCAGGAGAGCTGACCCCAACTGCCCCAAGGGCCATTCCATACCATACGGCGTCATGGGCAGTATAGAAACTGGGGGGGTTGGCCGGGGAGCAGCGATCGCTGCTGGGAACTGGCTGGGCATCGGTCGGCGGGTGGGGAGCAATTGCATTGGGCATCACTTGCTTTGTGTGGTATTATTATAATAATGTTATTATTCCTACTACTATTTTACTTTATTTTATTTCAATTATTAAACTGTTCTTATCTCAGCCCAGGAGTGTTTCTCACTCTCACTCTTCCGATTCTCTCCCCCATCCCATCGGGGTAGGGGGAGCGAGCAGCTGCGTGGTGCTGAGCTGGGGCTGAACCACGACAGCCCACACACACACTTATCCTTTTAAAAAAAAAGAAAAGATGATGCTCGAACCTAAAGCACAAACTGTCCGGGGCTGGCGAGCGGAAGGCAGGAATGTTCAGACAGCCCGGCAGCCGCTCGGCTGGAATCTCCGCTCACTGCAAGCTCCTACCAGCGGAGGAAGAGGAAGGTAGAAGGCACCTCTGAGGAAGGAGCATTGGAGAAAAAGGGCACCAATGGAGCCCGCGTGCCCTCCCTGGCTTACCTCCTTGCGGGATCAAACCCACTGCTGCTCCTTCACCCGGCTTTTGCAGGCAGGCGAGCATGGGCCATGGCCTGCTCCTTTGCTAGGCACAGCTTAGCAAGTCCAGCTTAAAAGAAAAATAAAGAAGAAAGAGCAGAATAATTGTGTCAGGAGCTGCTGATGCCAAAAGCATCACACAGGCCCTTTAAGGCCAGCAATAGGACCAGAAAGTCACAGTGCGGGGAAGAAAAAAAAGCAAAAAGCAGCAAAGAAACTCTTCTGCAGCCCTGGCTATTGCCGCCTCGTCCCGGCACAACAGGCAGCTGGGGCAGCGGCGGGGCTGCGGAATGTGTGGCGAGACGGACCCACAGACGCGCTGAGCGGAGCTCTAGGGGCGGCGGGGCACGGGCCGCTTGCGCTCAGCCTCTTCTGGCTGCCCCAGTTGGCAGACTTTCACCGTAAGCCCGTGCAGCCGGCACCTCCGGAGCGCCGCTTGGAACAACCAAGTCAAGCGAACTGCTGACAAACGCACACAGGGTCAGCACCTCCTCGGTGCAACACCGGGGACGTCGCAGCAGCCCCTCTGCGACCGAACCCAACGGCTGCGTCGGCGTGGGCAGCACGGGGACGGGAGGAACCGGCTTTTAAGGGCTGTGGAGCACCGCTGCATCGTGTGCACGCAGGGACAGCAAGGAGAGTGCAGGCGGGCGGTCTCAGGGGCAGTTAGCAGAGCATTAACAACTCGGAACCACCGCCTAAAATCCTGCCGTAACAAATAACGACAGCCGGCACAAGTGGGCTCGAGGGACGTGGAAGCTGTGTACCGCAAAGCGGCGTCGAACCCCCTGCCAGCGTACCTCCGAAACGACGAGAAGCCACTTGCAAGAAAAAAAAAGGTCACCCACAACAGCATCAGCTGAGCACATTCTCACCCAGCCTGCAGGGTCGGATGGCCCTGCAGAGGGACCTGGCCAGACTTGATCGATGGGCCGAGGCCAACTGTGTGAGGTTCAACGAGGCCAAGTGCCGGGTCCTGCACTTGGGTCACAACAACCCCATGCAGCGCTGCAGGCTTGGGGAAGAGTGGCTGGAAAGCTGCCTGGCCGAAAAGGACCTGGGGGTGTTGGTCGACAGCGGCTGAACGTGAGCCAGCAGTGTGCCCAGGTGGCCAAGAAGGCCAACAGCATCCTGGCTTGTGTCAGGAATGGTGTGGCCAGCAGGAGCAGGGGGGTGATTGTGCCCCTGTGCTCGGCGCTGGTGAGGCCGCACCTGGAATGCTGTGTCCAGTTTTGGGCCCCTCGGCACAAGAAGGACATTGGGGTGCTGGGGCGTGTCCAGAGAAGGGCAGCGGAGCTGGGGCAGGGTCTGGAGCACAGGGCTGGTGGGGAGCGGCTGAGGGAGCTGGGGGTGTTCAGCCTGGAGAAGAGGAGGCTGAGGGGAGACCTCATCGCTCTCTGCAGCTGCCTGGCAGGAGGGGGCAGGGAGGGGGTGTTGGGCTCTTCTCCCAAGTAGTTAGCGATAGGACGAGACGAAATAGGCTCAAGCTGCGCCAGGGCAGGTTTAGGTTGGATATTAGGAAAAATTTCTTTACAGAAAGGGTGGTCAAGCATTGGAACAGGCTGCCCAGAGAGGTGGGGGAGTCCCCATCCCTGGAAGCGTTCAAAAAACGGGCAGAGGTGGCACTTGGGGACATGGTTCAGTCTGGTCTGCCCTTGATTGGTTCAGTGTGGACTTGGTAGTGTTAGGTTAATGGTTGGACTGGATGATCTTAAAGGGCTTTTCCAACCTAAACGATTCTAGGATTCCCCTGCATTTTTCCTTGTTAAAGCCAACAACTTACCTTTGGTCAGTCTCGCTACAAATATTGGGGCGAGGAAGGTACCTTGTTCCAGTTTTTGGACAAAGAAGGTGAGCTAAGAAAATGCACAGCAAGATACAGATGTGTATAGGAGTGGGGGGCTGCTGCCTCCATCTCCACAGCGATGGTCTCACTTTATGCCACCCCAAACGTTATTTACGTCAGGCTTATCAGCTGCCCTTTCATCTTCTCCATACCAGGTTGCTTTTGAGTACTTCTCCGAGATGATCACAAAAGGATTCCTAAAACCAGGCAAGACTGCCACGGTTAGAGCCCCCCTGCGCCGCTGGACGTGAGCGGGAAGCACTGAGACTGCAGAGCTCAACACATGGTGCACGGCCCAAGTCCGCTCCACAGCGGAGAGACCACCCTTGTCAACACACCGCGAGCAGCATTGCCGAACAGCGGACCGAGGGCTTGTAACGGCCATTTCTCTGAAAATCTGGACAAGTTCATTACCTTAAAGCCCAGCATCCATTGCGGACAGCGCCAACGCGTTTGACAGCCTTTCCACTGGCGGGGAATTCAGACCGAGGCCCCTCAGCCCCCCAAGTTCCACCTGCGAGGCGACAAGGGAGATACACCACGAGCACGCACACGTTGTACCAAAGAACACACCGGCAAACATCGCTTTATTACACTGGTTCAGTTATCCAGACTAACCATAAAAGCTGTTTAGATGGATGTAGACAAACAAGTCAGTGTTTTATGGATTAGGTCAAAGCTCCAGAATCGATACCAGGGAACAGGTATATTCGTCACCAGTTGTTCCAAACGTACAGAAGTGGGTCTTTGGCGGGGAGGGGAGGAGGAGGCTCCCCAGGTGTGCCTGCTACCACCCGAATCACGAGACGGACCCAGGAGGCCGTATTGCAAGAAGATCGGAGGGCGGGGGGGCCCACAGTGTTAATCAGCACAAACAGAATGGAGATATACTGACCTGAGCCTCGCTCAGCTGGGACTACACAAGCACGACACACTGGTACGAGCTACCAAACAATCAGTTAACAATTCGTAAGACTGGTCTAAAAGCTGGAACTAGAAACGACTCCGGGTGGAAAGGCATAGAAATAAATACTTGCTCAACTCGGCACACTCCGCCCGTTTGCAAACTCGTCAGCACCTAGTTACATGGCCATATATTCTTCACTACCTCACAGCAGCAAAATACTATCATTTAAGAGCAGCCGCTGAGTGACTATCCACAGCACGTTGTACACGCTCCAGAAAGAAGCCTGATGCCACCTCTCGGCTTGGTCATCCTCCTCTCCGTCTGCTAAGCGACTGCGGCAGCCTCCAGCCCATAAACTCTGCTGAGCTCTTCAGATGCAACCAACCTGCTCCATTAACTGGAGGCTGCCCTACTCCTCAGCACCCACTCTTTAGGGCTGGAAAGCATCTGGGTCACTCTGTAAACATGGGAGAAACGCAGATTTTGGTTGTCATTCACATACGAGACCAAAACGGGTCAAAAACACGGACGTTTGCCAGTCAGCCGCTCTGCAAGCCTCCTGCCACTTAAAGTTTGGGGTTGCACTCTTGAAATTTTACTGGTGCTGTTTATGTCATTTTCTTCTGGACAAACACTTCCCTGAAAAATACCCTTTAACAGCCAGATTTTAGTATTTAAAAAGTGATACGGTTACGTCAGTGCCTTAGAGGCCGATGCAAAGGCTTAGAGCAGAGGTTACAAAATTGATGCTTAGTGTAGCACTTACATTTTGGAATAATGATCTCAAAAAAAAAAAAGAAAATGCAGCCCAGGTTTCCAATTTTTTTTCCTAGATGCTGAGTCACCAGCAAAAATGCTGTCTAGCTTGGCCTGCAGACCTCCACTGCTATGCAGTGCGTGGGGATGAATGACGCACTTTGCCTCGGTTTGTTCTTTTGGCTTTTGGCAGGGACGGCGGCACCGTAACAGCTATTTTGTGCGTGACTGCAGAGAACGCCTTTTCCGGTTGGACTCGGGAGATTGCGCAGTCTGGAGTTACCTTGGGAGGAACGGGGCAGCTCTGAAGGATGGCAGAACCGGACGTGTCCCGCACAGCAGACACCAAGAATGAAACGCTCTTGGTAAGCGAACTGAAAGAGCTGAGAATAAGGCAAATAACTTAAGACTGATGGAGTAACTCCCAGTTTTCTGCTTGTAATACACTTTACTCCATGAACCGAAGGAAAGGCAGGTTGGCCTTTCTTATTTAACCTTCCCTTACACTTAAAGAGATGACCAAGGCTAAAAGAAAAATTAAAGAAACCGCTCCAAACAACTAAGGAGAAGCTGTCTGTCTCCCTAGAGCTGTGATACAACATAAAACTATTGTAGGCTATTCCAGGATGTTGAAAGTCAGTTTAGAGAAAGGCAATAAGCCCCGTATTAGAGGGGCTGTAACAGTAGTGTACTGTATTACATTCTGTGCAAGTTACGCAACTTGTCCACAAGCTTCAGTTTATCTATGTTTATCTCGCTGCAGTTCTGTTAATTGGTGGCTGAACACTTTAAACAATCTTACTCCACAGCTCAAGGTAGTTTCAGCAGAAAAAAACCCCAATTAATTTCCTGTGTCTGGTATCTGCACACTCCAAAACAAGTGTTCCTAATGCCCAAACATCAAAATCGAAATCTCACAGTATAGTGGAAATGGATCAGCTAGATTCCCTTTGCGCTTTGTTTTCAAGCCCCTTGTCTCCAAACCTTGTTTTCAAGGAAGACATACAACACACTCGCATGAAGATCCCGTATCGTTGCAACGGTGTTGGTTCTGACTTCCCCCTACACAGACTTTCTCCGACTCTGACTAGGTGTACATCAGGAGAAAGGGTGTGTATGTCAACGTGACATCTTTTCCCCGAGAGGATTTTCACACATTGGAAAGCTAACAATGAAAATTACAAGTTAGGTAGGATAAGGTTGAAACCATCCACCAGGCCAACTTGAGCACTACGAGTTTCTTTCAGCCCTTTGTCTGTTGCTCAAAGTTTCCTCTCCCTTAGGTTGTTCCCATTTTGTTCATCCAGGATTGATGAGTGTCCATCACCATTGCTCAAGCATTTGTCCTTTTCATATTTGTGTTCTTGCTTCTGTCGCCTTATCTCCTTATACCGCAAAGTGATGTCACTAAAAAGAAAAACAAACAGATGTGAACTACTGATGTGAATAAGGAATTTCAATATACACCGAGAACAGCAAGGCAAGTCTGTTCTGGATGCGTGTGCCCTCGAGATAACAACCCACTTGGGTCTTTTGGCCGTAAATTTCTAAAATTGCTGATGGCATTGATTCACTTGGAATTTGTGTTGCTTGCTAGTAGTCTGGCTATTATCACCTCTTTCAGAAGCGTAACGCAGCAGCACGCTCCGCAAGAACAACCACTGCTGTTGCACAGGGTCTCCTCTACAGATCAGCGCGATTCCTTCGGCCTTGTGCAGCTGCTTTTCATTTACTTGCACAGAGCAGCATCTAAACCAAACACGCTTAACTTGGCTCCTTTGTCGCCGACACTGGGACAGCTCGGGCAATCGCAACACAGCAGAGGGTTCTTGCAAGGAAGCTGCAAAACATCTTTGTCTTGTCTAACTCAGAGCACCGGAGGAACAAAACAGGAATCTCATCTGGATCCTCACTCACCCAGGAAGAGCAGGCGCAGTCGGGCACTTAACCGCTCACCTGCTCCTGCAGCAACGCTAACGCAAGTGGTCCCACAGAGACCAAAGCTACCGGAGGCTTGATCCAGAAAGAAAACTGCCAGGATCGCGCACAGAAAACGCCCTGTTTATTGAATAATTCTCACACAAAATCCCTGCAGCTCTAGCCATCCAAAAGAGTTGCAGTCGCTCTTCAGGAGGCGCTGAAGGCTAACGACAGCGTACATTTGAAGACGCGCTTTGGAACGGATGTCCAGAACAACCCCCCGTAAGACCCAGGCCAGACTGAATGTAGCACAGCAGACACCGCTTACCGAATGAAGAAACGCCAGGCTGTCCAGGTGAGCACAAGTATAATCCCCAAGATCCAGCACTGGGTAATGTAGAAAGGAAGAGAAAGCGTGAGTGTATAGGGATCATACTTCACGACAATCAGAAACTCCGTGGCAGTAATAGCAGCAACCAGCCATGCCTGCTGACCCAACTTCTTATGGAACTTCCTGCAAAGTAAATGCACAGATAAAACAAAGTTATTGCTGTAAAATTAAGCATTCGGAGAAATATTCATAAAGACAGCTGGGGTAATAATTTCATTCAGCTTTGGACAATTCTGAAAGTCTAGTTTGGACTACACGTGTACTAAGTCTATGCAGGCTGATGACCTTCATGTTGGTATTACTTAAGTTTCCTCTGAGAGGCTCTGAAAATACGTGAAAAGTTAAACTTCGTCATCACGTGACACAAGGAAGTATCCTCATTTTGAGCATATTGGTAGATCCACATAAAACAATTATCTGACCAGCTTGAGATCAGCTGAGGCTCAGGGTACGGTGTGAAATAGAAGGTCTACTCCTAGATTTCCTCTGCAAACGTCAAGTCACACTGCCATAACCATATTTAACCCCTATATAACTGCATTCTGAAACCTACTCTCTTCCCCAAAAGGTATTCAGTGAGCTGTCGCTAATGATCTCTGAACGGATTTTAAAAGAAGCAAGCTTAATAACAAACAGGGAAGATACTGGAAGACACAAGGACGGCGTTTCACTTCTAGGACAACACAACCTTGGGGCAAATACATGATTAATATTTAATCCCCCGGGTTTGTTTTTAAGCAGTACCAGACAAGTCAATGAGATGCTGCAGTGCTACGTACACGTCTAGTGAAGGACTCATCAATCAGTAATGCCAGAAATTAAACCGCAGTAGAATCAAGGCATCTGTTCAGAGGCTCTATGTGCAGAAGGAGAGACTGGAAATACACCATCTTTTGGGTCACCTATTCCTGCACGGGAAATATATAAACCCAAAACACCTAGAGGCTGCCTTTAGGAAGCCTCATTACCCTCGCGGGGAATTGCCTATTGCTGGAAACCCAGGTAAGGTAAGCTGCTTGATCCCAACCACTTAGATCCTCCACTTCTTCACCTTGTCTGTTCATGTCATTTCTAGACTTGACATTTCTAGAGCTTACTGACCAGACGATTCATATATCAATAATCAAATGGGGTTCTGTTTGGGCAACAGAACAAGCCCCTTTTCATGCATTAGATGGCACTGAAATCCTGCCCACTGCAGCACCACTGGTGCATGCATATGTGCTATCCAACAGCACAGAGTCAAATACATCACTTCCTGCTTGGCAGACAAAATTTTGTTCTTCCAGCACGCATTTCTGCATCTAAAATGGGATTTTATTCCCATTAGAGGAAAGAACCAAGAGAAAGCTACTAGAAGTCGTATGTATTTTTTTCCTTTTTTTTTTCCCCCGAAGGCATGATTTAATTAAATGTTTCCTAAAATCCAACTGATTTGAATCAAGGAAGGCTGAACTTGAGAAAAGCAATACCCTCAACCATCATAACCACCGTTTCACTAGCAAGGACACACAACTAACTTTTCTCAGCAGCCTTTGGATAGTATCTTTTACTCAAAAACCACACAAAGAAGCATTTTGGTGCACTTTCCTGTTAGCCCTGAACCTACTGCCCTAACTGGTTATGAAGACGCTCGAGACAAACGATGCAAATAGAAGCACCACCAACTAAACAAAGGTGGCTGTTCTTTTTGCCCTCTGTTATTCCTTATTCTGCCTTTGTTCTGTATGTCTGTGCTTTAAACACAGGGAGCATCTGTTCCGCAGAGGGCCTCGCCCTCTCACTTAACCACAGTGTATTCTGAAGCATGCTTTCCTACCCGGTCCTTTCTCTTTTGTCCAGCTTGCTGCGTTATTCCATTCCTACCACAGCATAAGATGTTAAGTGAAACATCCAGGAAGAATTCAGTGTAAAGTGGCAGAACTACTGGGGCAGGACAGAGGAGATGGGAGCAAAGCGATAGAACAAACCTGCAGAGGGCTGGGGAGAGAGGGACGGGCACGTTAAGATGACCTCTGCAGTACTTCCAGGGCATCGCAGCAATGGGAAATTCCAGTCTGGTCTCCGCCTGCTCTGATGTACAGCCTCCTGCCTGGCTGAGGCATTGACGTGGTAAATGCTGCCATATTCAGCAGCCACGTAAGCTCCTTGGGCCGTATTTTCGCGCTGGTTTTGCCAGGCAGTGGATGAAAGAGAAGCCACCTTACCAATCCCTGATAGGATTTCCGTGGAGGGTGGCTGCTCTGCTAACGCTTCGCTCTGCTAGGCAGAGAAAGAAGCCTGACAGCCTGTCGCCTCCAGCTGGTACCCTGCCCAGCGCACACCAGAACAGGCCCCAAGCACCTCCGATAGCGCTGGGGCAGAGGGAGCTGCAACTGCACATTTCCTCCCAGTTTTTCTCCCCCTCTCCTCATCAGATGCCAGCAGCGGCACTGGAGAGAGCGCCCTTCCTTTAGCAGGCGTTTTCCTGTTGCTCAGACGTACCTGCTCCACTGCATCCCCTTGGATTCTCAGTATCTGGGAAGGGATTTAAGCGTGGAGAGCAAACAGAGCTTCTCTTCCCTCTCCTGAATCCAGGGCAGTCATCGCAAGTCAAGCACACAAAACACACAGTGTCTTAAACATGAGGCCTGAGAGTCATATTTGACACCAATGCCCAAGTTCAAACTACACAAAATCGTCCGAATACACTGGAATAAAATACGATGCAGCAAATCAAGTGTAGGTTATTGCTGATGCAGATGGTATGACTGCATTCCATTTTAAAAAGTATCCTGCCTAGACCAACTCAGATGAAAGGGCTTCAGAAACTGCTCCAGGTGGTTCATCTGGTATGACAGATTAAATGGGCAGAAACCGGCCTTAACACATGGACAGAGAGAAAAAACGAAACGGCAAACCTCTCACTGTGAACTCAAGCTGTTCAGATGACTAGGTCAGCTCTCTGCTTTGCTGATCTGCTTCCTCATTTGCCTTTCTTTTCTTTCACTAGCTTATGACAGCACACTGACAAAAAAAGAAAAAAAGGTAACCCCAACAGAAGAGCTGTGCAGAACCTAAAGCTGCCAAGGAAGAGAGTTTGTTTCCTGCCCTTCTACTCATGAAAGATTTTAAAGACAAGTCCTTTTTTTTTTGATGAATGAGATTAAAATTCATGGCCTCAATGCAGACTCCTTGGAAGAGACCTGAAGACTTAGAAACCAGGAAGATATGACAAGGTCAAATGCTACAGACTCTTGCATCAAGGTACTTCTGGTCAGGAACATTTCACATAGCCAGTCCTCAAGAACTCAGAGGCAGCACGTTGATCACAATACGAAAGTGGTATGTAAGAGCTGGAGAACAGCTTCAAGGACCACCCCTCCTCTTGGACTATTTCAATTCTAGATACTTTATTGTCACCATGCTCAGACCAAGTTCCTGAAAACAAAGCCCTAGAACTGTCTGCAGACACTAAGAATCCTGAATGAGAGGAGGAGAGTCTTCATATTTGAACCTCACTACTTTCTAGACTAAATATTGCAAGGTTAGCTGAAGAGATCTAATCAGTTTATCTCAGATAATCCTGTCACTACCAGAGAAGGCAATGAGCCATGTTTCTGACAAGGAAGGTCAATGGAATATTCCAACCTTTGTCCCATCAAGAAGTTGAGCGAGTTTCCAAAAGGAAAAGGTCAGGAAGGTTTCTCACATGCTGTTAGCTGGGAGCTTCTGGTTCAGCCCACTCTTCCCCAGCAGCTTCTCCCTACAACACAACAGGAAGAATCCAAAATGGTTCCTTGGTTCAAAATCATGTGCAAGTGAAAATACACCCAGTTAAGCTGGTAAAACGGGGGTAGATTATCTCTGCTTGGATGAGCTGAAATGCACGAAGGAATCAAAGTCCAGTCGCAAAAGCCTTCGCAGAGAAGATATTAGGTAAGACCAGGTGCTAGGTTCTGCCATTTTGCATAAGCAGTCTGATGACATCAGCTCTGTGGTGCTTCAAGAAGAGCCATGGACCTCAGAAGCGAGGGGGCTAGTCACCTTACCCACCAAGAGAAACGGAACAGTAGCTGGTGGTGGCAATGATGAAGACATGCAGTTCAGGATGAGAGCCTCTGCTTGCTGGATGAACTTCTCCAGCTCATTGAAAGAATGGCAACAAAGTGAATCAGCAATGAGGCACCGGTGAGTGATGATTCTCCTAAATTTCAATGTTATGCCATGTGGTTGAGCAGAGGGCAAAGGAGTTTTTCCAACCCAAACACAAGGACCAGAAGATTGTGCATGGTGCTAAGGAGAGGAGCTCACCAGTGAGAGGCAGAGACCTCTTCTTACCTTTGAGTTGGAGGCACGTCCCAAACCAGTAGGTCCGACACCAAGGGCAGGGGCAGCCTGCCACTGCTGAATGTCCTGAAATCCGACTAAGCAATGTGGGTTGACCCTTCTTCCCAGTTCTAGGAGTCAAAGCCTTGCAAGGGAAACTGATCTTCATAGAATGTTGGAACCCTAAATTCTGAACACAGACACTTTTTGTGTTGGTCAGCGACAGACAATGAAACATCCCTTGAAGCCAGACTTTGTCTTAGACTTAAGATGTGGGCTCAGGCAATTTGTGACATTACTACTAAAACTTAAAAGAAAACGCGATTTTGAGAACAAAGCTTTCTCAGGTCTTACATGGTCTGCAGAAACAAAAGCAGCAAGGACAAATACGATGCTTAAGTAGGAACAGTCTGAAAGTACATGCACTGTTGTGTATGGGTGCACTTCGCCTTCAATACACTTTGCTATAAAGGCTCCTCTGATCTGCAAGAGGGTGCTGCAAGAGCTCCAGAGGACCAGGGACCAGTTGGAAGATAGCTCAAGAAAAGAAGCGCCTTTAAGAAACATTTGTTTGGGGTTTTGTTTTAGTTCGGGCCCTGCTGCCCTTAGAAGGCACATCTAAGGACTAGTTCCTGGCTATCAATCTGAAAGCGGAGTTGAGTACTCCTCTGCCCACAAGCCAGTGGCACTCCAGCTAATTTACGCATTACATTCTCAAAAGAGCGATCATTTATTAAAAACTGAGGTTAAAAACAGTGCACACAGAATGCCCTTAACAACAGCTGTTCTCTAACCAGATCTAGTCAGAATTTTACCTCCAAAACAAAAGAACACAAAGCAGATGCTTTGGGATTAGGTCTTTTTGTCCCTGACAAGCTGAACTACTGCCCCGAGATGGATGCCAACAAGCTGGAGCAAATTCAAAATAAAGCAAGTGAAGCTTGACATGGTATATACACAAGAGGACTGGCTTACGGGTCATCCATGAAGTCGTAGATCTCCCTCATAGCCACACCTCCCACATTGACAAAAAAGACAAGTCGTAACAGGACCAAGTAGTGTTCTGGTGGCATCCAAAGGACAAACTTCAAGTAAAACGTGTTCAGCTCTGCCAATAAAAACTGAGAAAAAGGACATTTTAATTACATTCAGAAGACTTCACTGAATGAAGCCTGGAATCTCCCTCTCTCCCTGCATGACTCCCCCCACAAACTCCTACTCAGTATTACTGAGCGCAACATCATCAGTGGCAACAGTGACCAAGAACAGCTGGGTTGTGAACAATTTTATGTGTGTTGAAGAGGTATTTAAAAAAAACACAACAGAAACCTCAACAAGCACTGCCTCAAATTTTGAACAAGTTTATCGGGAGTTTGAAGTACCTGCAGAACTACCGATATCCAATCCTAAAAGCAACAACTCGTCCTTTCACTATCGTGTAAAATCTGAGGGAACCCCAAAATAACAAGAGGCATAAGCAGTACATCCTGGGTTATTCTGTTTGCTTCGGTTTTTTACGCAGTTATGCAAATGTCACTACCAAAGCCAGCTTAGAAGAATTGCATATACATTTTAGCAAAATGCTCTCAAGTGACCTGCCCTGGCAATGTGATTAAGTGAGCAAGTAGAGACAAGTTTCTCACTTCAAAAGAAATTACAACAAATGGTATTAAGCATTGTTTAATCCAAAAGAGTGAGCCAATACCTGAAGCTGCTTATAAACTGTCAGCTGAAGCTAGGCTTTGCTAAAAGAAACATTACCAAAGACTAGCATAAATTCATAAAATCTGCTCCAGCACCTAAACCCCAGTTTCATCAGGGTGCAAAAAGTTGGGAGTACGCACACAGCAACCATTCAGAGAAACGTGTATTTTATTTATGCAGGCACATTTCCTTTACTTCTCCCATAAACGATGGGAACCTCAGCAAGTCTGTTGTGCTATGTGAACTTGGCAAATGCTTTATGTAGCGGAAATCAGGTGATGTGAACTTGTATTCAACTGACTGAGTTTGCAAACTGCCTGGCACTCACTGCTGGCACTGCTGGACGCTGCTTGTGTACTTACAGACAGCACATTGTTCCTGAAGCACACTCAGGGCTGCAATGTGACAGCAGCGTAAAATGCAATGTTATGCGAGCGAGAGACGTGGTGGTGGCTTGCCAAGCTGACTAATGTGTCCTACTCAGCAAACCGTAATAGGGGACTTCACTGCACAGACCCCAAAATAAACCACCACCAGGTTTCATATTCCACATATGTCAAGATGCTTAAAGGTATGCTGTTCTAGCAGCTGTTAAAAAATGGTTATATCCTGTACCAGCAGCAATACAGAAACTGGTTAATGCCCGCTGTCTCTGGAGTCACTAGAAGTGTCACAAGGCTTGTTAAACTTCACAGTTGCTGAACTGAAATAAGTTTGAGTTGCTCAAAACAGAGCCAAGTGACATCCCATGGACAGCACAAAGGCCAAAGTCCCCCAGCTGACAAGAGGCAGGAGTGGGGAAAAAGCACTTAAACTGCCAAGTTTATCCTCCCCATCAGCACCACGTGCGCGATACCTGTGACATGAAGTTATGGATTCAAGATGATGCATTCCCATAATACAAATTCAGCCACTCAGGTGGCTAGATGAAGGAGGTAGACTGTCAATTTGTTGTGACTGCTGGAGAAGCCATCTTTCTCTTCTGTCTAAATGGGGCAGCTACTGTACCTGAACTGGTCAAGCTGGACAGTGTTAGCACCATCACGTGCTACATGTTCAGTGAAACATTAAAAAAAAATCTAGGATAATTGATTATTTAAGTCTGTATAAAAATATTATCTGAGGCAAAACTGTGTGCTTCAGGAGCCATGCTGCTCAGAGCTAACATGTACAAGCCCGAGGCTTTGGTTACGGTCCTCCCCAGCTGTAATGTGATGTGTATCTGCTTAAGACTGAGAGAAACAAGCCACCTTCATCCAAAACCGATGGTTTTGGTAGCAGCAGTTACTTGCTGAATTATCTGTAGATCACAGTTCATATTGCTCACATTGCCAATCAACACTGTTCAGCAAGCAAGAACAAATATTTATGCAATGAATCTGTAAATGGTACCAGAGACACAGAAACAGACACCTTTTCTGCAGGATTCGGAAGCGATCTCTTCCAGCCTCAACTAAAGACACATCACCATGTCAGCGTTTCAGCCTAAGTTACCCTCGGACAGTTGGTTGAGTGTTACAAAACATTAAATCAAAGGATAGAGAAAAGACAAAAGTTTCCTTACTACAAAGATTATGCCACAAACTGCTAGCCATCTGCGTAAGCTGGATGCTGGCTTCCACTCAAATTTGACCCAGCTATATGGGGTGAACTGGAAGACAATTCTCTTCATTTTACCTCTGAAAAAAAGCAGAACACATTCTTGCAATTTTAAGAAACAGCACATAAGGGACATCTACTAACATTTCCATTTGAGACACCAATTCATGTATGCAAAATGCCTCTATTAACTCCATAAAAATTACTACTTAATGAGATTAACATTCTGAGTTAGAAGGCTGTTATTTGGACTATCATTTTAAACTTTAACATACTACACCCATTGTAGTAAGCAGTTCCTCAGTTCGCAAAGACACACTGCAGGAAAGGGTAGTTCATTACTGGTACAAGACTACAAGGAATTTGTCAAAATTTTAAGTTTCAGTGTCCCAGTTACTACGAAGTTCTGATTACTAGGGAATGCATTATTTGCACAAGGACCAAATATATCCTTGCTGTCAATGAGAGTATGATCCTGACTCGGATTCCTGCATCTCCTTTAACAATTTCATTAAATAAGCTCATTTCCACAAGGTGCCCTCCTTCCCAGACATCAGGCAATGCTCACAACAGACAGGTGTATTTTCAACAAGTTCATTTGCAAGTTAAATAAAACTCTCATAAACAAGCTTCCACGCAGTAGTACGTTACTAGATACTTGAGTCATCTAAACACACATGAATTCTTTAGTTCACGTTAACCCTGACCGAACAAGCCTTCAACAACCGAGATCTTTAACATCTCCGCACTGTGCTCCTGCTTGCGGAGTTACTTTCTACACCAACTTACTTGTATGTAGGAATGTTCCAAAGTCCTTGCCATTTGTATGTTTTCAAAGAAAGCCAAGACAGAGTCTTCATCCCACAGTAAATTCCTAATCCGTTACATAAGATCACATCCATTATCCACTGGAAGGAGAAAAACACAGTGATGCTGGAGAAGCAGCACTAAAGCTTGCACAAGGAAGACACTACAGGTACACATACTTGCAGACACACTCTCAGTCACGAGGATGGAACATCCCCAGAGAAGAGGTGCATGAACTGCCAGAAAGAATCTCAGCTGCCCAAGTCTACTCAAATAAAGCAAAAGTGCTCCACAAGTGATAGCTGCAGCTTCTCTTTTGCTGTATTAATTCTGCTACAGAAGAGACCTCTTCCCACTTACCATCAGCTCAACTCCACTCTGCTAAGTGAGAACTTTAGACTAAACACACCAAACAAAAAAATCTGAACATGTTCCTACGGACTGGATTTTACTATGCCCAATAACTTAACACAGTCTTTAAGCTCCAGGCTGCCTCCTAAAGAAATGACTTCTCTCCAGGCTCAAGATGTGAAAATAAACAAGTGATTTCTCCCCATGCTCTGTCTTACTGCCAAGCGTTAACTCTGGAGATGGAGCTCTTGAGCTGAAAAAAACCTGGCTGTCCTCCACATTCAAAGCAGCAGAGCACAGAGTGTTAATTTCATAAGAAGTTTTTTTGAAGGCAAAATAGCTTTGCTCAATGTCTTTATACATAATGCATTTACTTTCATAAATACAACCATGCAGCAAATCATCACAAGCTTGGGAAAGAGCTTGTACTGGAAGAATAAAAACAAGCCAAAATAACATAAGAACTGCAGCTGTGTGCCCTGAATGTAGATAATTCTGATCGCTCTGGTAACCAATTTACATTTCATAGGAAAATAAAAAATAATTTTAAAAAGTGTGTCACTAAGCTATAGAGCTTGTTTCTTCCATAGAGAAACGAGATCACAGTAGTCCCTCTGGCTTGACAAAATACACACAAGCAGTATTTTAGTGCAAGAGTGGTTACAGACTATCACGTGCAAAGACCATACAGCTTTTCAGGAAGGCCAAAACTTTATCTTTTAAAACCTTTTTATAAACCACACCAGAAATTCTAAACACAGTAATATTTACTGTTTTCAGAAAACAGTGAAGATAGGTTTGCACAGAAGGAAGAGCTGGACACAAATTGCACTGAGTCTGGTTTTGGTTTGGTTTTTTTTTAACAGGCAAAAAAAAAAAATCACTGAAACTTTATACACAAAATTTTACCTTTTTCTTAATAGCAGATTTTATTGTTTGTACCATCACCAAATATTTGAAATTGTTCAGGTAAAGCTTTAGATTCTTGCTCTGATGTGAAATGAACCAAAACAAATATTCAACCCTGTGCAATAGTTTGAAAACCCACAAAATTATACAAACAGTGACAAACATATTACAAACTCAACACGGAGAAGCACTGATGCTCCGGCACGGCAGTAGTCACGCATACACCTTTGGCCACGTGCACATGATATAATTTAGCTCTCACCACTTCCTACCCCCTCCCTTTAAAATATATACTTCCATTTCGACAAATACGTTACAATCTATGCAGTACATACGTGATCCCACCAACATTCGCTGAAGTTTGGAAGCTGGTGTTCCAGACTGTACTCCAGAAACTCGAACATTACACTGATGATCATACACATCCACCAGTCTCGAATCATCAATGTCTATATAAAGGGAGAAAAAGGTCTGTCAAATATCCAAAGTTGCGCAACATACTAAAAACCATTACAAAACTGAACACTTGCACACCAGACCGAGTAGAACCAGACACCACTTAACACTAATGCCCTTTAGAAATCTAAATAAGGAGAACTCCAGAGATACTGTAGAGACACTGCTCAGATTCAGTTTTGCAGCAGTGTATGGAAAAACTATGGCTTTTTCCTCATTTCAAAACAGATCACTTAAGGAATATGAGATTAACCCTTCCAGACTCTGAACGCAGAGGACACACATGGTGTGCTTTGTTTACCGGTTATTTCTACGGTTTAATATCTTGCCTCCAGTATCCAGAAAAGGATCAGGAAACTCATGACAATCTTATTTTTATCATGTGATAGTCTAGTAAAGCCAAATGCTCACAGGCCTCTAAACTTAGCAAGTATGCAGCACAACAGACAAGACAGACACTGAAGAGTACAGATGATGACATTAATACCATTACATGAAAGAATAAAGGCAGGCAAGATGGGATTCAGAAGGAATTTAGTTAAATGAATGGAATTACTTGGTGCTCGACCACCACAGGTAGCATCATCCTAACACTGCTCAAAAAAAGGCTTTTCAGAGCCTGCTTAACACAAACTTTTTGAGTCACCTGCACTAAATCTCAGCTCTGACTGTGCTGGGACACCTGAGTCTACTTTATATCAGCTATCAGCTTGCCAGGGTGAGCAATGAAAAGCAGCATCTTCCCCATTCAGCAATAAGGATTCAGCTGAGCTGCAGTCCTAGAACATACAAACCATCTCAGCCTACTGCCAAAACACGGGAAGAGATTTGAGATAACACCTTAGCTCCTATTTGTAAGTGGGTAACAGCAGAGAGAGCCTGCACACCTGGTCTGCTGTATCCTCAGCAGGGTGCCTAGGTGGAAGGTGGTAACCACACATGTGCTAGTAATGATTCTGCAAAAGTCAACTAGCTTGGTGTTGACCACCTCAACCAGAAGATGGAAAAATATAAGATATGCTTTATCACGTTAGTCGGACAACATGTGACCTAAACGCCTGCAAAGCAAACGGGGAGGCCCACAGTAATTTCTGATGAATAAGGCACATTCATTTTCAACATTGCCACTCTGGTGCTTTGAGATACAGCTTGAAAGAAGACAAGCCCAAATACAGCCTCCTCTCTGTTTATGAAGACAACACGCTCAACTTCCAGCTTTTTATAGAAAAATATGTTAACTGACAAATAAGAAATATAGCAGCCGGTTTCCTTCCAGCTTGGCAGCACAGAAACACCTTGCAGAGTACGCTGGGCTCTTCAAACCAGACTGCAGGTTGACAAGATGACACATCATCTCAAGCATTTCTGCAGAAACAGTCTCTTTAATAAAAACTAGGCTTCTTCCAGACCAAGACAGATAATAGCTTGACTGAGTGGACTGGCATATTGAATTCTATCCCATCCCAGTTCCTCAGGAACGTGTTACTACTCCCCTCATGTCTTGTTACCGGGCTCTCACTATTTAGGCATTTTTTTCCTCAGTATGACATTATTTGTAAAAATAAATACAGAGTGTAACTGAAATGCTATTTTTATATTTAAGTTTCTAATGTAATTCTCTTGGATAAAGAAGATCCCAGTTTCTCCAAATTTAAAATTCTGTATACTGATAGAGCAAGCCACAGACAAGCTGATCTGAAGTCAAAGTCTCCCCATGCCTAGCATACTCATCTTTTGGTTATGGGGGGGGGGGGGGGGTGGGGGGGGGAAGAAAACCAGAACAAACCAAAAACACTGATAGGAATACATCTGCACTTTTGAAAAGAAAAACCACCAGCTATAGCTTATTTTTAAAATGGCCTGAGCTTTTTCAGCTTATTATATATGGTGGTCTTGTAGGTAAAAACCAAACAAGGTCTGCAGGGCAAAATAAAGTTAGCTAGTAAGTTTGCTCAGGCTAAAAAAAAAGCTAATACTTAGACCAAAGCAATCAACAAAACATGTGCTGAATGTGTTCTGCCAGAGACAAGCACAACTGGAATTCCTTCCACAACTGGTTGACATTGACTAAAAAGTAGCAAGAATTAAACCACTACCCATTTAATGATTTAAAATCCGGATTTGGATGCCACTGGGAAAAGCCTGCCTTGGAATAGTAGTAGTATATCATCATGCATCTATGTCTGGCTAACAGTAGACTTTCACTGCCTTCTCTGAACGCTGTCGTCCCCATACTCTATATTCAAAGGTCATTCAAGAATTTAT
Organism: Pelecanus crispus; assembly: GCF_030463565.1. NCBI lineage: Eukaryota > Metazoa > Chordata > Aves > Pelecaniformes > Pelecanidae > Pelecanus > Pelecanus crispus. The sequence goes on along the minus strand of NC_134648.1, from coordinate 607,551 downwards.
CTTACTACAGGAGTAAAGGTTTTTGCTTTTATTGATCTGACCTCAGAATGAATTATGGTGGAGGAGTGAGCTTGTCAATGTAAAGTTACTCTGGAAAGAAATGAGGTGACCTAACACGGTCAGGAGGGGGGAAAAAAAAAAAAAGCCTTTCATGTATTACAAACACTTAGTCTAGTTCACAGATGACTGCCTAATATAATTGATCACGAAGACTGGCATCACTAAAACAGAAGCAGTCAGGCTTTAAGAGTAGAATAGTACTGTAACAGAAGACCCATTCTTACTTTCAGGTACCAGCCAAAGAAGTGAGCAGGAACAAATCCATCCAGTTTGTCCTACAAACCAAGAAGAGAGTGTAGGTCACTTTGCACTACAAACAATAACCCATTAAGGCTTATTTTTTCCCCAATGCAGCAATAAACTTCAGTTGTTTCACATATAAATACTAGATGCATTTTATGAGCTTCTTTGTTCTCAAGTACAGTGAACAAACAAACAATTTTCAAAGCAAAGTCACAATTTTAAGGGGCAGAAACTGGAATTAGGATCGTATTGATAAAGCGGAGACTATCTTTTTAATGCTAAATGTCATGTTCCTTGCCTTCCAGGGGGACAGAAGCAGAAGACGTTCAAGCCAGGGCAAGAACATGCATTTCTTTATCAGACCCCCACCTTGTATCTAGCAGAGCTTCTTAAATCTTATCAGTCCTGCCACCATAAATCCCTGGGCAAAGAGTGCCCTTCCTCCTCCCAGTTTTGGTGCAAAACTAGAGCAGGACAGCTGTAATTGCTCTGTTACTCGGTTCCTGATGCACTGAAGACTTACACGGTAGACCCAAAGGATTCAGTGCTCCTTACAACACAAGCACTAGCAGCTCTATGCAATCAGGGAGTTGTAAATAATCAGGATTCCTTTGCCCTTAACCTGCCAGTTTCCGGTATTCAGAAAAGTGCAATTTATGGGTTGCTTGGCAACATGCAACTTTTGAACTTTGTGCCTCAAGGTGACTGCAAGTAGAAGATTCTTTAAGCACACAAACCCAAACTCCTGAGGGAAAAGGTTTACATCAATAATCTGAGAAACAAGGATTGTTAAACAGCTTTCTCTCTCCCCTGGGCAGTGTAATTAGGATACAAAGAGACACACCTCCACCCGATCGACAGGAAAGGTCAAGAGAAGAGAAATAAGAAAGCTAAAGAGTCAGTCATGACCTGTTCGCTCATTCAACGCTCAGAAAGACTCATGACTGCACGTTGAAGAGTGCCATTAAGCAAACTTTTACCAACAAACAGACTCATTAGCAAGTAACTTCATTTGCTCCTTACCCAGATGTTGTGAAATGGATCAGTTTCATTGCCAGGATCATAAATAAGGCAGTTTCCACCATAGTCTCTTTCCGGCAAAGGAACACCTAAATGTGGATCAATGTACTTCATGAACTGCCTGCCATCCTGTACCGTCTGCAAAAGGAACACAAGCCCCACGTTTCCCTCTTATTAAGTATTAATACACAGAAAAGTACAAAGATAATGAAAATCAACATTGTATCCTCAAATGGGTGGGTTTTTTTCCAAATGTGTTGCAGAACAAATCTTGAAATATATCCAAGACCTCAAAGCAGCACACAGCATACGTACCTGACTTTCTGGGCCTCCTGTGCTAAATATTAAGGGAAAAAAAATGACTACAGAATGAAGTGAAGGTGAAAAATCAGAGATCTTTAACTGCATTTCCTAAGCCACTCCTCCACGCCCCTCCTCGAGCCCAGCACTCGAACTGGCACACAACTCATCCTTCCCACCGACCCTGCTGCCCCTCCTCTCCCCTCCTTGGGCTTGGTGAAGAGGAAGCAGCCCGTAACTCAGGAGAGGCTCGTTCAATGACTGCAGCTCCTGCGCGAGTGACCTCTTGGTTTCCTCGAACGCAAGGATCCAGCGGCACCTCAAACGTGCAGCTCGAAAGACAGCACACGCAGACACCAGCGGACTGAGCACGCCGATTACGCGCGCCGTCAGCAGGCTCAGTCGCCCACGCGTGCTCAGCTCTCTTCAGCTACAGAAAGGGAACTGCACCGCGTTTCATGGCAGGAAGAAATCAGTGCAGCTCGTTGGACAGTCGTTTCAAATGAGGTCCCATTAGCAGCACAGGTAATAAACTTGAAGCAAACAGCAAGGAAGAAATTACCAAAATATTAGCTAGAAACAGTGAGCAAAACTTCAACTAATTTTCTATTAACTCACACATTTGCCGAGTAAGTACTTCCCAATGAAGCTGCTCACTGTTGTGGTCAGTGTTTTACAACAGAAGCAACGTAACATCTCCGACGGACTAGCAGACAGCAAAAGCGGGGCAAGGCCAAAATTAGTTAATAGCAATAATAATAATAAAATTATAGAATAAAACCACTAAAGTCACATTAAGACAAGTTTCAACTGTGAGCGAGCTTGTATTTGCTTTTAAGGAAGTTTAGTCACCTACAGATTCAGCATAATTTTAACGTTATTTAAACCTGTGCAAAGTAATAATGTATTTTTAGTAAAGAGCTGAGCAACACTAGTGAGTGTCCTTAACAACCAAATGGCTGGTAACAACATACCGTCAGAGGAAAGCAAAGCAACTCCAGGCTTTTCTATTAGAATTCAGAACTATGACAGTACTATCAAATAAAAATTAAACATATTATTCAGTCTGACTGCAGCTAGTCAGGAGTATCATTTCCAAGGATGCCTGGAGAAAAACCAGGGTGACATGGAACAGTAAGAACATAAGAATCAATTGGAACTGGGTAAGTATTCCTCAGCGGTGAGGAATAACAACAAAAAAAGACAGACCTGTTCCTGGCTGTGGAAGGGTCAGAACTCCACTCCCTCCAAGCAGGACAGGCAGCCTGCGAGAAACCCTACCGAGACATCAGGGCCCTGCGGAAGGGTTTACACGGAACCCCCAAGTTATGTCAACGGGGCAGCTGTTTACTGATCTACTGCGGACACATTCCAGCTGCCCACTGAAACCAGCCAGGCAAACAAACAAACAAAAAACCCCCAAAACAAAACCCCAAAAGGACAGTTTTGTGTTAAGAAACTTGGCACTGGCCTTTGGGGAGGCTGCAGGAAAGCCAAGCAGAACAAGAAATGCTGGAGTCAAAGGAAATCTTTGATTAGCTGCAAAGGGTTTGATCAATATTAAAAACTTGTGTGCAAAGCAAATGCCCTACTCCAACAGAAGACGGATGACAGATCCCGACACCTCTGAATTCCAGCCCAACTTCTTCAAGTTCACTTGGTCTCTAGAAGCAAAACTTTTAAAAAAAAAAAAGTTCCTCATCCTTTCATCTAAAATGATTTTTTAAAGCTACCCGATGAGTATGTGATGGTACTTGCACAACCCTTTTAAAATACGGAGCGCCAAACGTTACTAAGACGTCAGCAAGAAGGACCTGTCTGAAAACGAACCACTGGGGACCCTAATCGGAACCCGAATCTGAGAAGTAGCCAGTGTCCGACAGAACAGGCCAGTCACCTCTCCTGGCTTAATATCGCAACATTTGCTTGTGGTTTCAGATCACACGGCTGCCCGAGATGACTGCGATCACTGGACTGCGTAACTGAGGAAAGGTGGTGAGTCTCCTTCAAAGTCTCAGGCTCTTTCTTGGCACTCAGACTTGATCTGCAGTGATGTAAGTAGACATATAGGAACACAATGGCTTTGTCAATAGCGTCAGGTTTACTCTTCCTGCTTATCTCAAAATACTTTACCTCAACTGCTGCATTTCTGAGAAGTCACAGAATTGTAAAAGCCAGGGGAAAATGCTCAGTTTACTGAAGGACGAGAATACATTAAAAAAGAACGTGCTTTATTTGGAAGTACTGACGGCATGTCTTTCTAGAAAAAACATCATCCTCAGTTTGCTGCCACTACACAAAGTCGTGCATGACATTTCGGTTTATCGCAAAAAAAAAAAATGTTCAAAGCACTTATCATCCATGGTAGAAAGTATTTCAAAAGATTAAACGAGATGAATTCACTCCGCAATCTGTAGGATCTAAGAAACTAACGGCTGGTACACAAGTTCAGCAAGTCACATCAAGCCCAGCAGAGCAGAGGCTAAACATCAGCAGCACCAACTCCTGATCGTTTGAGCTAAGCAACAACTCTGGCTTCTTACCAACTCGTTTAAGAACGCTTCACTGCGCTGCGTAACCTGGGCTGAGACTAACTGGAGGTTAGACAACAAGGTGAAATGTTTTTGTAATATTACAATTTTTCCTCAACCTAGAAGTCTTATTAAATAGCGCAGTGATTTGATTTCACAAAAATGAAGAGCATCTCCTGTAGTCAACGAGAATCCTGAAGAACACCACAAAGGATTTTATATCCACATTAAACTGGCATTTAGTAACTAGAGGTCTAAGTTACTTACCTGAAAGAGTATAAAGATGAGGAAGAGCTCATACACAACGCTGACACACAGCCAAAACCGCCAGTAAGCTACAGAAACAGACAAGTGGGATGTTAGCAAGCTTTCAAGCACAACAGCAGTCAATTATTCATTTACTGTAATGTAACTAAACATTTCAAGAAGGGATGCTCCCACCAAGAAATTATAAAGCCCAGTATTCAAGTAACATGTTCACCATCCTTCCTAAAGAGTACAACCAGAAAGGCTCTTTAACTGCCAGACAGGCTGCTGTGTAGACTTGCCGGAATTGCTCAGGCCATAACCTGGGTCTGTGAGAACGGGCCAGGATCCCTAAGAACGCTGCAACCCAATGAACTAAATATTTAAGAATTAGAAGGAAAGATACACACCACTTGCAATGCTTTCTAGCAGTCCTTGGAAGAGAACTATATCCTTCCTGAACTGATCGCATTTCTTTCTCCACGATCTCGCGGAACCTGAGCTGTCCAACTTTGGTTTTCTCAGCCGTATCGCGGCTAACGCGCTTTGCCAACTTCTACCTATGTGCTGCTAAACCAGACAAGAATAAGCCCGGCAGGAGGAACCACTGCTTTCACCTTTGTAAGCCCATCTTCTTCCCTGAAGACAAGATTGTTTCCTCAAGGGGCAGAAAGGGTGGTCAAGAATTGGAAGAGGCTGCCCAGAGAGGTGGTGGAGTCCCCATCCCTGGAAGCGTTCAAAAAACGGGCAGAGGTGGCACTTGGGGACATGGTTTAGTCTAGTCTACCCTTGATTGGTTTAGTGTGGACTTGGTAGTGTAGGTTAATGGTTGGACTGGATGATCTTAAAGGGCTTTTCCAACCTAAACGATTCTAGGATTCTATGATTCAGAAAGCATTTCAAAATACCAAAGATATTTTGACTTTTTTAGGAATTAAATAAAAAAGGTACCAAAGGTTTAGCAGGTGCTAGATGCAAGACCTATGAGATCATCTGCAACTCTTCATAATGAGAGAAACATCATGCGAAACTCCACTGCTTCAGAGTCTGCAGTCATTCCTCACCCTCCAGCATGCCTGGTTACAGAGCTTCTCACGCTGAAGCAACACCTGAATCTAAAGGGCACACAAGTTAAAGTATTTGTACACTTCCAGTTCCATCACTGTCCCCTCAGTTCTTCTGAAAGACTCATTCCTCAGGTGGTAGGCTCTCTGACCACCCTGGGTACAAGCTTTGTGGTCCACGGCTTGCACTCGTGCTCCTCATTCACCCTACTCCACCCAGAGACTGGTTTGGCCTCTATTCCGTAAGGATTTCTGGACTCTGAAATCTCATCCAGCGCTTTTGTTAACTCCTACACCGGAGGAAGCAGGTTAATGCAGAGCCAGTATGTGCACAGACTGCTCCAGCATTTTTTCCTAACGACATCCAAAAACTCACACAAGGAATTCGGCAAAACTTGACTCGTTGCCAGCGGATATTTAAATCTCTCAGTAGCACCACGCACTAATCACTCTGGAATGATTTTAATAGACTTTCCTTCAGGTGTTTCCTGTTTACACTTACAAAAGAGAGCTCTCCATCCAGGGTTACATCTAGGTGATAGTTAGAATTGGGCTGGGGCAAAGAGGAATCAAGACAGTCGCTCCTACGGTTGAGGGGAGACAAGCTGTTCCACCTGCATGAACATGGTTTGCCATGAAATGAAAAACCCAAAAACCTTCAGGCCTGATTTGGGCATTTATCTCTATTAACTCCAAGGCAACTGAGGTATGTTAATGCTTAAAAGCAGGACCACGACATAAATAATGCAAGAACTAAACATAAACTCCAAGCTTGCAAACATACTTGTCAGCTCTAGAGCCTGAAATCAACTAGCCACGGTGTTGCAGAGCTTGTTTGCCCCCTGAAACAAAGATAAATGTCTTTGCCCAATCCAGCCTCAAGTAGAAAAAAAAATTTTTTAAAAAATCCACATTTTTAAAAGAAGTCTCTGACAGCCTGCTTCCAACACCATCATCAAAATAGACTGAAATGTGAGAAGGTGTGACCTGTTTTCAGCAAAAACATTAATTTCATCAAAATGGCCTACTTTACAGTTCCAGGGAAAAAAATAATTAAGCAGGTGTGGCCTGGATAACAGGAAGTTCAGAGCTCTGTAACTGCTTTCACCGGTAATTGGAACTTTTAAGATTTTTACTTAAAGTCTACAAACATAATTTCTTAATTATGCAATACAATGAAGCGTCTTCTTAGGGGTCAGTCATTAAAACCCCCAAACAAACCTCTGAACACACGTTATCAGGCGGGTTTGCCCCTTGGTCTCCTTGAGGGAAGGAGAAGCGGAGTTGCAATACCCAGTGCCTCTTGTGCGGCTCCTCACGCAAGAGTTGTAGAAACCATTACTTGAGACTGCCGTCCTTCCCTCAGATCTGATTAACTTCAAACCCACGGGCAAGCTTCACTCGGAAGGACCGACGAGAGCGTGCGTGCACCCTCTTGTCTTTCTAGAATGCAGCTTAGGAAAAAAAAACGAGCAGAAACATCCTCATCAATCAAAGGATTGTTCGGAAGAGAGGAACCTCTGCCCAAACCGGCACCTGTGCTGCTGAAAAATACTTCTGCCTTCTGAATGCCAGTCTGCAGGATAGAAATACAGTGGTGACTTTTTTAAGTGATTAAAAAAAAAATCGGTTTGTGTTTGATGAGGTGTTTTCTATCCTTTCCTATAATGACTGCATCCCTTGAAGAGCAAGCACTATGTTCGTGCCAGAAGAAAGAATTAACCTTCACTAACACTTCTCCCACAAGAACTGAGCATTGCTTCCTTCAAACATCACCTTCAGACTATAAGCCTTAAAAATACTGAGTCTTTTCTGACCTGTAAAGCCTTGTATGACAGATTTTACGCTACTCACAGACATAAATGTGGCAGACTAGTTCTGAAACTGATGCACAAATAGTTCAGAAAGCAGAAAAATCTAAATCCTTATCTGAGCTTTTGCTCTCCTAGATACGCAGGGTTCTGGCAACAGATGATCTGCGGCTGCGGAATGTGCTCAGCAGTACTTCATAATAAAAAAATAAGATCTGGTTATAATTTAGCATGCTTTCTCCCCGGCTGCCATAAGTACCCAAGAGGTTTTGAAGACCACTTTACACCTGTACATGTACAGCAGAAACAGGATGGTTTCACAGCTGTACAAGTGTCGCGTTCTCTCTCTCCCTGGACTGGCCACAGCTTTAGCTATAGTTATTTTTGTCATACCTCCAATATTTGTTTTCCTTAAATGCACTTGTCACCATGACCTTCCCTCGAATTAGGACTATCTTCCTGATTAAGTAGGCTTCAGCTAATCATTTCCATACCTGATAATTTAGCGATTACTGTGCTCAAGCACTGAACCGTTGCCATTGCAGGGAGACTCGCGAGCACAAGTGAACACTGAGCAGGAGAGCACTGCCTGGCTGGGTGCACAGCCAGCCTTACCCCTGTTTATCAACAGAGGCTCGAGTTTAGCCTATGCCACCTGAAAGGGTGCATGAGTAAAGGAAAAAAAATTCAAAGTTATTTGCCCAGGCAAGGCATAGAGCTGCTGAGCGGGTGGAGGCTATGAAGCGCTCATCAGAAGTTGCACCGGACTTGAGCAGGGAGAAGGGTCTGGTCTGAGCAGCCGCATGAGCCTGGGCCAGCGTATGCCTGCTCGGATTACTGCTCAGGGGTACGGCTTTTCCATAGCAAGCTCAAGTTCAAAAGCACCACCCGTGACCAGAGCTGCAATGCCTAGGAGGTGGGACATCCGAGAGAGTAATAGAGGCAGGCGAGCCCCGCGGACTAGTCCTAGCGCTGCGTGGGCAATTTTGTATTTCTAAATGCAATGCCTGAACACATTAAATGCTACGTTAAGACAGAAAAATAGGAGTTAAAAGCTCAGCTTGTCCAAACCCCTACAGTCATTTATTCCACCCAGTCAGTGAAAAAGCAGCCAGTTAGTACCACTATCCCAATAGCCCAATACAGCTGTGCAAAACCAGTGGCGATTCCTGAATTGTTAAAGGAGTTGTCAGAAAGGGGCAGATCACGTACTATTCCCTGGATGAAGTTCTAATGAAAGGATTTCTTCCTTGCAGCATTACAAGGCAGCCAGCTGCTCCATCCCGCTTCGCCAGCAGCCTGCTCTGCCCGTGCCGTCTCCCCAGGGACAGGGACAGAAGAGATCCCGCTCCTGCCTGCTCATTTCTAGCTACGCCAGCCCTCTAGCCCATGGCTTAGTTAAGAACTCGATACTTGCCAAACCGCTTGTGCCGTCAGGTGCGATGTATGAAGTCAAAGCAAGTGTTGGCAAAGGTTGGGAATATTAAAAGCTATTTCTTAGGGCATTAGTAACTGTCATGGAAAATTTCTTTAAAATGCCAACGTGGGCATGTTATCTTGACAAAGACAATAAAGCACCACTGAACTCTTGCAACACTGTTTGCATATTCAAGGCTCCATAAAAGGAGCTGACAGTAAGAATGAAGAGTATCTTTTATCTGCAAATACTAAAAAGCCAGCACACTGATGCTGACTTTATCCATGATTAATTTTATCATGAAATGCATTACACTCCCCAATTGTGGGTGCTCACCCACCAATAAAGGGACCCTCAAGCAGAGCTTAAGATTTGTCCCCTATAAAACATTGTTCCTTGGGGATAAGGCAGCGTTCCTCTTTTGCTGGAAGGTTTGGATGGAGGCCTTGAAGCCAGCGCTTTACAGGAAGGACATGGAAAATGGGATAAAAAGCAGGGTAAGTCTGTAAAGACGGCTTGCCTAAATAGTCATACATACTTATTTTCACGATAGCCCTACGTTTCTGAATTACAGTAAGGCAACTGGTATAGGTGCATCTGGCAAATTATTAGCTAACCCAGAGGAAGGGCGGGGGGAGAAATCAGTAGAAAAACAGTAAAGCTGGATGAGCCATTGGGGAAAGCTGACATTTCTGGTAATGCTGAAAGGAAGGCTAAAAAAAAAAATAAAATCACCAGTCTGGCTGGATACCGCTTACATGGTGGCTAAGATCAGTTTCATTAATGGCCTTAGTGGAGAGCAGGTTAATAACACAAACAGCAGCAGGGAAGACAGGGACAGCAAAGAGAAAATCAGATGATCTCCAAGGGCTGGAGTAATAGAACAGCTCGTACAGTTTCACACTTCGGAACCACTAAGTTTTGAGGTTAGCTCACCAGCTGAAATAGAAGCATTCGGTTATTAGCTGCCAGGCACTGAGCTGCCACTGTAATACAGTCATGAAAAAAGCACATGCCATAAAGACAGCCATCAAGGTGCTGCCGGAGATACTGGGAAGCATTAACGCTATCACAAAAAACTTTAAGTGCTCTCACACCTGCAATATCCTACACGGTTCTGGACAGCCATTTTCAAAGAAGAAAACTCCAAACGCACAAAGATAAGAACTACCAAAACGTTAGGAGGAAAGCAGACTTATACTGAGGGGGGAGACTAAAAGCAAAACTTGTTGCTTTAGCAAAACCAATGGCAAATTGGTATACGCGAGTCGTGTATAAATAAATCAGGTGGATAAACACGGAGTAAGTAGAGCTATTTAAACAGAACAACATTAGCCACAAAACCCAAACCAAAATATCAAATGACTCTGAGCTGGTCATAAATAAGTACGCATATACTGAATGACAGGGCTCCAAAGCCACCCGGCAGAGGCAGGGCACGAAGCCTAGCTGCTTTTAAGATACAGCCTGAAGGGCTGCTGTAACAGATCTGATGTGGCTGCGTGTGATCGCAGCGACCCGACTGACCCAGACGCTTCCTTCTGCCCTATAAATGGAAGCAGCGCACACCAGCAGCCTGCGCTGCCCGCTCCTCGGGGATGAGGTCCTTCTCGCGGAGCAGCCCACAAAGCTAAGGTCAGAGACTCAACTGCCCGACGGCAACCGCCTAAGACACCCCTGTAACGGGAGAGCTGACACCGAGCTCACGGGGCTGCGATGCCGTGCCCTCCGCTGCCTGCAAGAGCCTTCCCGCAGAGCTGCGGAGGAAGACTGCCGTTCTCCGCCAGACAGGCACCCAGACGCCTTGCTGCGACCGTGCAAGTATTCGCTACCTTGGCAAACGCCTACAGCCCCTGAAAACCGCTCTTCAGAAGATCATCCCATCAAACAAGCTAGAGGAAAGGCAGAGTTAATGACGACATGAATACGCTCAGTATTTGAAGTGGCTGAACACATGGGAGCTTCTTCAGTCACCCTGTTCATGGACGATTTGATTCTGCTGAAGGGTACGCAGCTTCAGCCCAGCAGCTGCTGTAGCCAAGACAGGAGCACGCAGAGGTGGCAGATGTTGGCTCAGTCTGCGCTAGAAGTTCGCTGTAGAGATCTCTGACCTCTGGACTTTCCCCATCCAATTTGTACTACTTCGTTCCAGGGAATAAAAACGACTTCGGTCTCAGACAAAACCACTGGATGTCCCAAAACTGAAAGCACTCAAGTATCACTGGTGGACTTAAAAGGAGTAAGTTGTCTTGTAGGAGGAACCAGAATTAACTGTAACAGGAAGGAAAGACTAAAACCTATTTTAGTGAGACCCCAGAAATGCAAACTTCTGAATAAAACCTTAAGTTTGCAGAGGTGTGCTGTGGGCATTGCTCTAGAACAATGTCTGCTTTACCGAGGTTTTTAACATGTCTGCTGTTTCTTATATAGAATGGCACTCCTAAATGGGAAGGTTAAATTTTTGGCATAAGAAATTCTTATAGCTTTATTTGACTGTAGGAGAGCCTACTGCTCTCAGGAATGTTATGTAAGCCTATATAAATTCCCTTAATTCTTTCTCAATGATTCACATTTAAGAATAGGCAAAAGATCAAAGATATTAAAGTATTTTCATACTTTACCTGATATAACACTACATGGAAGAGGTTTTGTGTTGTGCTTTCAAATGCTTTCAAGACTTAGAGTCTTACTAGAAATCTTTAAAATAATCTCATCTACCATCAATCTAAAATCAAGGGCTTCTAATCTACCAGTTATTGTGGATAACGGAGATACAGCAACGGGAGCATAATGCTCCAGCAACCAGATACGTCTTTCAAAGTGCACTCTCATTACAGAAAGGAGGGGGAAAAAAAAAAAACCAAAGGGATAAACAAGGGAAGTTAAGGTTTCAAGAATCTGGCAGTTCACACAAAGCCTTTTACTAACAACAGGAAACCAAAACAGGGAGATCCAAAAAAACAACAAAAAAATCCTATGCTACATGCAGATTTAAAGCACAAAAGGATCATTCTGCTGTTTGGAGGCTGGGTGGAAGCTGGAAGGCTACCTGATAAGTGTGCAGTGTTAATGAACCTGTATTATTATTTAAATTACCACTTACCTTCTCTACAGGTACCACAAATATTTGCGTTCACCACAAACCATGCAAATGATCAGAAACAGAATTACTTCAGCAACTTAAATTACCTGGATGAGGTCTTGAAAATGGTCCATCTTTAGCTTGTGTAACTCCAAAACATAAGAAAACCAAAATACTGGCAACAATACCTCTGAAAGTGAAAAACAGAACAAACTGTTTATATGGCATCATCTTCCTAATGAAACTGTGACTTATACTCTTTGATGTAACAAATGTCTGCCCTGTTTCTTAACTACTAAACATGTCAATCCTAAGTAGGTGCCTTTTGGAGATTATATTTCAGGGAAATGGGCATAAATTCCTATACTTTTAAGTGCAGTTTCATGACAGACTGTCTCAAACCCCAACGTTGACCCATTCATCCTCCTCCCCACTAACTGCACGCTTCCATTCCTTCCGTTTTGCTGCCATTTACTGCACCCAGCCAGCCAGGCGCGGAGCCTGATCTGGCCGAGAATTCACCCAGCAAAACCAAAACAGTTCCTTGATCCACACGATGAGCCTTAGCCTGCAGATGATCATGAGATGCACAATGTCAAACACCTCCTTAAGCCTTTGAGAAGCTTTTATACCCACTTTGTGAGAAAGACACTTAAAATTTAGCAGCGAGAAAGCTCTCAAGTTAGAGAGCTGCTCGTTGCTCCAGTAAAATTTCAATGAAATTTAAAACTCAACTGTTGAACTTGTCACCACTCCAAAACCTTTTCTTCAACAGCTAAAGACAAGGAGGAGCTTGTAAGGCCAAACCAGCACTGGTGCTATTTCAAAAGCTGGAACTATAACATAGAGCCTAACAGGACATAACATTCTTCTCCCAAGTAGTCAGCGATAGGACGAGAGGAAATGGGCTCAAGCTGCACCAGGGGAGGTTTAGGTTGGATATTAGGAGAAATTTCTTCATGGAAAGGGTGGTCAAGCATTGGAAGAGGCTGCCCAGAGAGGTGGTGGAGTCACCATCCCTGGAGGGGTTCAAAAAACGGGCAGAGGTGGCACTTGGGGACATGGTTTAGTGGGCATGGGGGTGTTGGGTTGATGGTTGGGCTGAGGATCTTAGAGGTCCTTTCCAATCTTAATGATTCCTAGTTTTACTTTCATTAAAAATAATCCAGCCACCAAGCCAGGAAACATGAAATTATTCCTCTCCCCTTAATTGGTTTAGTGGTGGCCTTGGTAGTGTTGGGTTAATGGTTGGACTGGATGATCTTAAAGGTCTTTGCCAACTTAAACGATTCTATGATAACAGAGACATTAAAGAAAAATAATAATTATCAGACCATGAGCCCAAGTGTACCAAAGACCCACAACCTCATCCCAATCCCCTAAGCCCAGACCTGCACGGTTTTCTCACCCTCAGCGAGGCAAGACCTGCCGCAGTCCTGCCGCCTGCCTCCTTCCAGGACACAGCATTCCTGCACAGTTCCAGAATGAGAGGGTGCAAGGACTGCTCCAGCTGAAAACTAGCCCAGGAAAAACCACCTCCTGTTCAGGGGACTCAGCTCACCACCCTCGCAGCAAAGGAACGCAGCAGCCCCCAGGTCAGGCTACGCTGCCCGCTGAAGCCAACGTGGAGCTGAACCCTTACGGGCAGCCGGAGGGCTCCAGGAAGAGACCCTTACTGATCAAAGAGCAACCAACATTCGAGATCCAGGATTTGAGACCCACTAATCACATGCAGTGTGGTTTTTCGATAAAGGTTTGTTTTGCAAGGAAGAGGAAAAGGAGAGAATGCAAACGCTCATGGCTGAATGCCTGACCCTTCCCGTCAGGACCACCGCTCCTTCGGTGCGCACAGCAGACCTAAGCGGCCGAGATGCGAGCTAGGTGGGCGAGGTCTGGCATTTAACTTCAAAGTACCTAACATCAACTTAAAAGTCTCCTGAGATTTTAAGCAATTGAGATTTTAAACAGCGCACGTGCACAAAACAGCATTTCTTCCTGAGGGGTCACCACTTGTTTTTCATGAAGACAAGGCCCCACGCTCCATACTTGGGCACGCTCCCTTACTCTTAATGGATGAAACGGTATAACGCAATCCAAAAATGCTCTTTTTTCTACATCTGAACTCCCAACAGAACTTTCATGCTTTCTCATATTACCTGCTTAAGAGCTGGCTGAAGAAATAGATAATTGAGAAATACCTCGCTACACTGCAGGCTAAGCGTAGGCCACGTTTGCAGTAAATGATGCAACTCTTGACTGTAAATAAAATGGCTCTGTTTGCAGGAGCTAGAGAAAATACTTAATAATTTTGCTTTTATTGAGAAAATGTTACATACCAGAAGCAACAGCAGACTAGTCATACTTTAAACATTTCAAAAACTTCTTTCAAAATAGAACACAAAAGGATTTATGAAAACTATTTTGTGACATTCACCTCTGAGTATAGAAAGTGTGTGCTTCCTGAAAATAAAAATCACTTTTACTTAACAGATGTAACTCAGTTCCTTTGCTTGCTGTGTGACACTGGGAAGCACAACAGAATTTGCTACTGAATGAAACACCAAATAGATAGTTCCATCATGATTTTCAAAGATGAAGATGCCAAAAAAATTTTCAGCTGATCTCAAATAATGGGAGTATTCTGCATTTTGAGTCACTAGTCTGCATTTGGAAACATCAGGACTACAAATTTACATTTACACAGAATAGTCTGCATTCTGTATCGTGCGACAATACACATCTCTTTGTTCGCTATCGTCATGCTCAGCCATGAACCAAGATGTCCAAGATCATTGTTTTAGGCCTTGTGAGGGTAATTTTCCCAAAGCTGGAGATGAGCTGAATCTCAATCACCACAGGAACTTACAGTTATGTTCCTTTTTCTAAAATCCACTCTCAGCCAAACAGCAGATGCAGCAGCTGCGCCAAAATCAGCTGCAGTTTCAGCTATATTATTTTACTTCAAGTTCACCATGGGAAGTTTTGAAGAAAATAATAAATTTGCATAATAACCATGCCAGCTCCATTATCTTTTTTTTTTTTTTCCCCGGTGGTAACTAAATTTCTGCCCTTAACATGATCCCATTTCCTCCTTTCAAAGCCTAACCAGCAGCTTGGCCTGCTGGCTTACCATGGCTTGAGCTAATAACTTCTCTAGGATTTGGGGCGGGGGGGAAGGTCTTCAAACTACCCCTGCAGGCAGCCTGGAGGGACACGGCTACCTGTATTTTCTTGAGCTAATGTATTTTCTTGAGCAGCAGATCAGGAAGACACTAAATAGTAAAGCGTGCCTACAAAAATAATTTTAGCACTTGACCAAATAAGAAAGGGAGAACATGGCAACAGTTTCATTAGTACAAACAAGCTGTTGTTTGTGTTATATTAAGAGTCGATTCAGAGACACAAGACAATGAAGCTTGTCTACGAGTATCTGTATATCGTCCTTTGTTCCAGGCTTTCGAGTCAGCTCCCACTGCCTGTCCCTCCTCTGGCTGTATCTACAGCAGCACGACTGGTACAGTCCCCTCGGTGGCATCCCAAGCTGAAGAACCGGCAGATGGAGGTCTGGCCTCCTTCTTACCTTGTTCTCTCTGTGGGTGTTCAGCGACAGGAGCTGGAGATCCTCAACTTGCAAGTACACATACGCCTAGATTTGATACCATGGCTGAGCAGTACTGGATCAGCTATTGCCAAAAACCAGTGTAGAAAGGCATCTTAGAAGAGAGACTGTTTCATGGCTTGAAATTCAATGTATAACCCTGATGCATACAGGACTTTTTAAACCTGAATGTGCTTTTTATATGGAAAAAAACCCCAACTTTTTTTCCTGCAAGAACCCCTGCTCTGCATTCAAAGTATTTGGGAGATACGGATTTCTTCCACAGCCATTGTATGCAAAGGAGGTCACTTGAATATTTATTTAGCTACCCTCAGAGCTGGAGCTCAGTCCTGTCAGCTCCTCCTGGGTCCTTAATGGAAGAGGAGAAGTTGACGGTTGTCAGATGGGATGTCAGATTTTAAGGCTGCTTTGAATGCTGCAGGAACTGTGTGAAGAAAAAGTCTCACCGATCAGACAGATTTTGCAGTGCAACATCTTTGGCTAACAAGGTAAATTTTCAGCTGTCTTTACAACAGAGGCAATCACATATATCACTTGATCACATCAATGTCTGTGTGTATGATCCTAATGAACTTAGACTAGATTTACATACAAAACGTTTCTATAAATGTCATCTTGGAAAAAAAAATTCCTCCTTTAATTGCCCTAACATGCTGCAGGAAGGAAAATGCCACTGAAGTGTCAGCATATAGACAGATGCAAATATAAATCTTAGCTATAGATACCACACCCCACCATCTCCTAAGTTCATGCTCTCGTTTGGCTTTTGTCCATCATTTCTCCTGACGACTTATTGCATGAATCCAGCCACTCACCCTGCCCTCAGCTGCTTCTGTAAGCGACTGGATGAAGCTCTTTTACAGGGGAGAAGATGGGAGCCTCAGATGACTTCCTAATGCTTTAGCTAGTCCAGGAAACACCGCAACAGCAGCTAGCACGGCAATTTGTATTCTTTGCTTCAATTTAATGTTCTGCTCTAAGCACCTAATGCAGTTCACGGGCACTCTGGCACCTCTCAGCAAGAGCTTGAAAACAACGGAGGTTTAAGTGTTTGCAAGCATCTCTTTAGACTTTGCACCTAAGCACCGAAACACTGCTCCACTGTCATTGTGCAGTAGTTGGAAATAAAAAAGCGTGACAGCTAGAGACACTGCTCACTGGTAATAAAACTATTTCTGTTCATTAAGCAGGCAAGTGTTCCCATGAAATACGTGCACACAGCGACAGCCTCACACAGGCCAAAATTTTGGATTGAAACACACAACAGCTCTACATTAAGACTGAAAAAGATCTCAGGGTAGGATAAAGTATTTTAAGTTATGGAAGAAAAAAAAAATCTGTGAAAATTGGGGATATGGATATACTTATGCATGTTGTGACCATCTTCTGCTCTGAAATGCCTCTTTTTGTTCAAATATACGCTTAAAGAGCCACGTAAAACTGGTCAGGAACAATGAGATACAAGAGAGCGGCAGGCACACGGAGGTTAAAGGTAAGAACAACGGCTGGGACGTGAATTGAGCTGGAATGCTTCGTGCTTAATGGTGCTAAACTTGGCATAGCACTTACCTCAGAGACCTTCGAAAAGAGATTTATCTAAGTCCAGGTAGGGCTTCACTGAAAACTGACTCAGCACAAGGAGCGTGCTGAACACCACAGACACTTCATCCGTTCTGTAAATCAGGGCCAAGGCAACAGAGGTGAACTTAGGAAAGGCCCGCGGGACTCGTGCATTCGGTCTGCACTGATCTTTAGCTTGGGCAAAGTAATGATTTGGCCGAGTTAACTACTATCTCAAGATCCGGCGTGTAGCTTGAGTGACTGTGGCAATAGCATAAGGGTGCGGCATGAGTGGAAACGGAGATGTATCCTTCAAAACCAGTAACAAAACCCAATATTTAGAAGACCGTATGCAATTCTCAGGATGCTGCTTTTCAAGTATTTTTGCATCTAGATATTGCAGGCAATATTCCACAAGCAGAGATGCGGAAGTGATCAAAGAACATTCGCTACTCGTTGCCTGGTATGACGCTGTTAAATTGATTTTAACAGCTGGCCACATTATTCCCTGCACTGAATATGCAGAAAGCAATTTCTATTTCATGAAAGGTAGGTTAATCTGATTAATCTTCTCTGCTTTTGTTTTTATTAAAGCACTAAAGGCTCTAATCTCAATAATAAGATATTCCACTGAGTCACCTTAGATCTGTATTACTCCCTAATGATGTGTCATCACTCCTCTTTCAGCTTTTCCCCTTCTTTATTTTGAACTGCCATTCCAGAGAATGTCAGGCCTCCATCCGTTCCCTAGACTCATTGTATCTGGGAATAAAATGGCATTTGTTCACACCAAAGCCTTGCAGAAATGTTCCCAGCTCCGGACAGGGCACTGAGTTCCAACTTGTTCCAGCTCACCCCCACGCACCAAAATACAAACCCTCAGCTCGGCACATGGGTGAGTGTAAATTGCATTAGCTGCATCGATTGTGTCACTGACAGAACCACCACCAAGATTATCTCAGGAAATACCCTAATTCCTGCATCTGCATGATGATGAATACTACATCCTGAGTCACTTTAAAAAAAGGAAGAAACCCTTTAATAGCAAGGGGAAAAAAAATAGCTTTATATTTAAGAAACCAGACTGGTAGAAAACAATGATTTTCATGCTTATAGCAAGGATGCTTTGCAGTCTGTAAACACCCCCTTAATTTTTAAAATATACTTAAGATTTTTAAAAGACCACTTGTCTTCCCCCATTTTGTTCCCTAATGTATTTCTTTCAAAAGAGAAGAAATTCAACTACATTGAATCAGTTTAAATTATGGTAGAAATGGACCACGCATGTAAGACTCATCTCATTCTTATTTTCCAAGAGTTTCCCTTTGGGCTGCAAGTTCTCATGTTAATTTTCAACAACAAATAACGATCTGTGTTGAAGTCTTGATTTACAAAGAGCACTTAAGTCAGAAAAATTTTGTCACAGCTCGCATAATTTAGAAAGTTAGGTTATTTTAAGAAAAAGAGGCAGAACCATTGCCAAAGAAACACAGCGGTACTTTGAGGCTTTAGAAAGAGTTTTGTATTTTGTTTTAAATCACACACGCGCAGCAGCCACCAGGTACGGCAGTGAGTGACACTAAACTGATTAGAAATTAAATGCAAGGACCAGCATCAAAGGAGCTTATAGACTTACGCCTGGTTTTGTCACTTTCTAAGGGGTCGGGCATTTAAACAAGTTAACGCAAAGGTCATTTGAGGTAGCTTAGCCACAAGGTAGAAGCGTGTACAGTAATTTGTTCATGCAGCTGCCCTTTTCTAATATATACCTTAAGGAAACACTTTCTCAAATATTTACCTCTTTGTATTGTAGGCTGTATCTTGTGGTGTTTCTTCAAGCAAGGTTACGTAGCCCAGCGCACACGTGAGGATGAACAAGACTGTTAAGGTATGAGCTCTCCTAAAATTCAGAAGAGAGAAAACTCACATCAGAAAGCAGAAGAACTTGTATCTTCACCTGTCAGTGAAGCCTCAGTAAGCCTAATACATAGGCAGCGGTCAATAATACTGAAGAAGTTTTATGGTTTTTTTTAACTGCACAGCAGTTTACAGTGACACTAAATGCAGCTACCGTCCATCGTGCACTGGCACGCGACAAGCCCACCACGGGACGGGTCTCGCCCATTTTCCCCCCCAGCGCTTTGAGTTAAGGAAGGTTTGGACAAACGCTTGCCAAGTGAACCACAGCTACTTGAAAAAAAATTAGCCCCAACTGTGGTAACACCCAGATCTAAAAGCCTTCAGCTTTCTCTCCTGGTTTGTCAGGTGTGTTTGACGGTGCTGGGCACAGCTCTATTTCAAAGCCTATTAATAAAAACTGCAGCAGACTGAACACTCTTAAGACTGAACGGACAAGAACTCACTCCAGCCATGGGAATTGCACCTTACAAGAAAAACTAGTCATTAAAAACCAACAAAAAAATCCCTGAATGAGAACAGTTGCAATTGTAAGAATCACAGTGCTGCCTCTAGGAGCCGTATTTCCAGTAAGTCTTACAGTTTCATTTCATCTTAGACCTGAAGAGCAGGTACAGACCGTCGGCTAGAGGTCTGCGCCCGCAGAACGACGCGCGGCCACCTCTACGGCAGGCTGCTGCTCAACAACCGTGTCAGCAAAGCTCTGCGGAAAAGCTTGGTTCTTCCACGCTCTTAAAACGTGCAGCCTTGCTGGTGTAATACACCGGCACCGGCAGAACGCTGCCGGTGTACGTGGAGCCACAAGCTCCCCACCCATCAGAGCCCGTTCGCTTGCACTGATTTCGGTGTGAAAAAGCCAAGTGCACGCAGACCGGGGAGCTGAGAAGGGAACTGACTGCTGCTAGTCGATATGCATATGCGTACATCTACTGATTAGGACATATATCGTAGTCTTACATTGCACTGTCTGCATTTCTTTTTTTAATTTAAAGTTGAAAATTCCTTTCCTAATGGGAAGCCATTTATTGTTTTCAGTGGAAAACTTCCCTGACCTCACCTCGGAAGCATGGGAAGTCTGGCCATTTCAGATCAAATCACGAGTTCTGGTTTAGAGGACTACACAACATCTCTTAATACAAATCATTAAAACTACACAGGTATCAAGCTCAGAGAACAGAAAAACTGTGAATGAAAATGACTGTATGTGACAAGTATTTGTACGTACTGGCTCTTTTTATATTATACTGTAACAGAAGCTAGCATTACATTTCCATTTTATGCCAAAAGACCAAAGTTTGTATATATCCAAGTTGTACAGTGCATGATAAACTGGAGACCACCAAGGATTTCTAAGAAGTCCACTGACTTACTTTTAAACAGTACTCTACCTAAAATTGCTCTGAAAGTTAAGGTAAGCATTATTTTGATCTACAATTTCAACCTAATCCAAAACTCCGCCACTTCTCACAGCATCCTTTTAATCCCACTGGAAAACCACATGCAATACCTCATAAGCAGATGCAATCCTCTTCTGCCACTGCTAAAAAGGTGCACGGCATTTAACACTATCTTTCCTTGCAGCCCAGAGGACGCAGACTAACCAGCTCCAGGGGGAGAGAAAAAAAAAAGATAAGGACCCACGAGTATTTTCAAAATTAGCAAGGAATCAACACATCAAAAAAAAAAAAAAAAGGCAAAGGCTTCTCAGCAGCAAGCTTCCTGCTCAGCAGATGCATCTTCCCTTTGACTTGCCTCCCAGGATGCCAAATGACAGGTGATTCAGGCATCATATACTTAACATTCATTTAACAGTCACGTGAGTCGGTGCCTGTTTTGTAACCTACAGTCGTTTAAAAACCTAAATACAGTCCTCTCAAAGGAGGCACTACAGCAGGGGACCGGATTAAATGCTCTAATTCACTTAAATCAGACCACGGTCTTGTTCGCTGCATTTATATATGTATGTAATTAATACAAAAACCAACCTATATTTTGATCGTAGAAAAAGGTTACATTAAGTGCAAAGCTATGCATTATATTTGATGTCTTGTTTTATTGTTTACTTTTTTGAAACTACTAAGAGGCTACTAAAGTAAACCTAGAAATGCCGTCTTCCATCTTAAAATTTCACTGTCTGAACGCCTATATGAAGTCAATTACTTTTTCAATGTGTTGAGTGTGGTGTAAATTGCCAAAACCTCGGTTATTAGCATGTCCTCATTTAGATGAACACATCTAGAAACTCCTCTGCTAGCACAAGGATGGTCTCATTTCACTCTTCCTTGTGGGGGGTTTATAGCAAAGTAAAGGGTCAGTGTTTGAGAGCTTCATGCGCCCTGCCTTCGGTTTATTTTTGGTGCCACAACCATCAACCCGAAATTCAACAAGCTCCCCTGTTTCAGGAGAAACAAGAGGCTATACACCTCAGCCTTTCCCTTTTAGTTCAGCTTTCATTTCCAGCTGAAGCCAGATTCTCTTGTAGCAAGTCTTCAAGATGATTAGTCATGTAAATGTATTTTCAGTCAGAAATCCAGAAGCCGGGATGAAAGACTTTCTAGATGGTTTGTCTTCCAGAAAGAGCAAGTCGGCAGCTCTAACCAGAAAATTGCAAGTAGTGACTTTGTGGACTTGGTAATGTTGGGTTAATGGTTGGACTTGATGATCTTAAAGGTCTTTTCCAACCTAAACGATTCTATAAAGTGATGGCAGCTGCTAGAGGTAGCAGAGCATCATGCAAACCTACCTGTCAAAGGGGGGGGGGAGGCAAGCAAACATAGATACACACCGTATCTTTCCACGGCTGGAGAGTTAAAAAAATAAAATAGAAACCCAGAGTCATATGGAACAAGACAAAATGTGAAGCAGTTACACTAGCCAGAAAAATGCATCACATACAGAAGTATGTGTGTGAGCGAAGTCAGGATGAATTAAACTGCATAAAAAGGGATTATTTCCGTCTCCACGTACACTTTAAAATAATACAGCAAGAGGAAGACAACACAGCTAAGAACATCCCCAGCAAGGTAAGCACTACAGGAATTATGCAGAAAGGCTTATGTTCTCCTCGCCCGGAGTCTGCGGAGACTGGGAAGAGCTAAGCTAAGCAGACCAGCTGTCTTCCCCTTGGAATTACACAGGAGTTTGGGCAACACAGCAGAAGCAAGGGGGGTCCAGCCTATAGCCAGTTCTAGGAGGTTTTATGTCAAAAAGTCTGACAAAGCAGTGCCTAAAAGTATATGTATACAAAAATATGTAAGGCCAGGAAGGTCAAAGAGAATTCACAACAAATCCTAAACTGCTAAAAAGCTGGAACATTAAGTAGCTTATTTTTCTGCACTAGCATTCTTCTATCTTACATCTGGCTCTTTCCCCATTTAAACACCGGGGCATGTAAGTGAAATAATTCAAGTTTTGTTTTTATAAAAATACTCGCCCTGCTAACTTCCTTAAGCACCACGGGAGAGCAACGCAGGCAGCATCAGCCACTGCTCCCCTCCCGCGCCGCAGCTCACAAAGAAGCGGGGGCTCTTCCAGTGAACGGGATCAAGTTCAGTCCTAACTTCTCTTTTTCACGGTAATTCATTCTTCCGTCACATTTAGAAACTGTAGGTTTTTCAAGGAAATCACCATCAGAGCTTTTATTTCCCAAACAAAGGATATGACAAAAATTACCGCGGGAAATTTTTGAAGTATCTCTTTTTTTGGGGGGAGATTCGGACAGATCAGCTCCCTGGACAGAAAGGAGGGAGTGAGACCCCGGCAGAGCGGGCGGCTGATGACCGCATTCCCTCTCCAGCACAAACTAAAAATCAGCTTAAGTGAATGGGACCACACCCTCATTATCCACTGCTTTGCATTAGTGTTCTGTTTGTCATAAACGATGCAGTAACTACATTAAAAACAATAACAATCGTTGAGAACACCAGGCAAAGGATTTATTTATTAATCTTCTTGCCAGTTCTCTAAGTGAAACAAAATTCCAAAGAACAGCCAGTACAGTTTGCCTCTTTGGTTTAAAAAGTTGCATTAATGGCTACTGCTAGAGAAGGAATCTGTCAACAAAACCAACTAGTCCTATCTTAGCCCATCATCAACTTTTTCACAGAGAAATAATTTTTTTTCTAGATTCCAAATAATGGTAAAGTCATAAAAGCATTCCTGAAAGAGATTTTAGAAAGAGGAACGAATGTCAAAGCTCTCTACCCTCCATGTACCAACACATCATCCGTCACACGCTGGGAATTCCAAGAAAATATGACAAATAGACAGTACAACCAATCTATTACTTCAACAGCAGCACAGTGTTTAAGTTATTGTGAAGAGTAAGATACAGGAAAATGTAACAAAAATCATAACAATTTAAAACTGACCAATATTTTGACATGCAACACCAGAATTATCATTAACAGGGAAACAATCCTGTTTGGATACAGAGAGGTTTTTGAAGCCTTCAACAAAAATTCAACCTTGGTCATAATCTTGATAATATCCAAAATTAGAGACATGAAACCGAGAGGTTCGTGATGCACAGGGCCCAAGCAAGCAGTCAGGCCTCAACATTTCAAAAATAAGAGTGAACTGCTCGTTTGTGCCCCAAGATCTGCCTCGTCCACCTCGATCACAGCACAATAACCAGTGGCAACCAAACCAAAGCCTGTGCCTTGTACGTGACGCTGCCTGAAAGCTCCAAGCATCTACAGCTGTAACGCAACAGAAACGCGGCTGCTGCTTTTAGGCTGTAGGCTGCGATTTAAAGTCTGTTTAACCTCTGAGAGGTAATAAAAAAGTACCTATTCTTAGGCCAGCAACAAGTCTTCAGCACATCTATAAAGGTACACAATGCTGATTGAATTTCTGTACGTACTTGTGACGCTCCAAAATAGTAACGTTCCTTTTCCTTGCCTGAAGTTGGTGCCTCTCGTAAAACGATCACTGGGTAAGAGAAGTACAGTAACACGTGCCTCCGCAGGGAAATACCTCCATAGGGAAGCCAGAACAATGGATTAAAAAGCAAAGCTTCAGCAAATTAGTCGTTTTCCTCTGAATGAGAGAGAAGACAAAGTTTCCATTCATCAGTTCTAGAGTGTTCACAAGTTAATCAGAGTTCCCAAAGTGATCTATTTCAAATATTAAACATTTTTACGTGTTTAAACCTGTTTAAATTGTTTAAATCGTTTTCGTTTAAAACGATTCCACCGAGACAGCGTGACTTTGCATTACAGGTAACACCCAATTTAAGCAGGTCTTTTAAAAAAATGCCAATAAACGGGAACGGGAGGAAGGTGCCCTTACATCAGGTTTAAGCGCATAAAAGCACGGAGCTAATTTTTCGGGCTGATGATTCGTTTTGTAAACGGCTGTAGAATTCGGGTCCTGCGAGAGCGCTGCGACGAGCCGGGGTTCAGACAGCAGCATGGACGAGGCTCCGCAGAGCGCTCCCGACGCCGGCGCGTTAAACTCTCGCAAGGTCTCTGCACAAAGACATTTCTCCCAGCTTACCTGCAGGAACCGTGCAAGCCCTTCCTTTCAGGAAAGCGTAATGGCATTCTAGTAATCTAGTAAAAAATAAAAAAAAAAATAAATTCTAGATTCTCAGGAGACAGCCACCCTCATCTGCGACAAGAGTTAACTGACCCAGCCGACCGAGACTTGGATTGCACAGCTACCGCCGGGTGCTCTGGCAACGGGACCCTGCCAGGGCATTACCTAAAGGCTAAAAAAGCGCCGGCTGAGTGACGCGGGGCAGCCTGCTGCAAGACGGCTCTGCTTGAGTCCAGCAGCGTGCCTAAGCGCGGTCAGTTCTGAGCAGGCAGAGAATCAGAAGAGTGGTCAGCAAGTACAGAACCTCACCATCGCCCGCTTTAAAGCGGCAAGCTTTTCTAGTATTAAAAAAAAAAAAAAAAATCCAGCAAATGCTAAGTTTCCAACAAGCTTGAGGAACGCTGCCTTGGAAGTGCTGCAGGCAGCCCTCGCCAGAGGGTACAGGACACAGTTCCTGCCAACTCGCAGATCTCCTGTCTCCCTCTTCTCTTTCAACAGATCATCATCTCTTCCTCCAGACAGCCTTTTAGAAAATCTCATGCTGCCGTAGGGTTATTTTTTTAGAGATAAGAACAACATGCAAGGCATGGCTAAGTAATACTTTGTTTTGAATACCAACCCTGTATTTCCAAAAATGGCTGGTTTGCACACACGCACCCTCGCTTCCAAAGAAACGTCCCTGTGCTGGCCATCAGGAGCGATTCTCGCAATACCGCGCGAAACAAGAGAAACATCCAGGCAGAGGCATCTGCAGCCTACCTTCCCCTTAGCTCCAGTTTCTACGCTTTTTGCACCAAACAGGCTGAATTAATTCCTACGAAAGCTGTATCAGTATCAGCCCACAGAGTCTTTTACCTACCACTTCCCTCTTTTTTTTTTGTTTTCTTTTTCCTTTTTAAACTTCCTGAGCTCCACAGATACCTGCTGCCACGCTATGACCTGAGTAACCAACATTATATCCACATGATGGCAATACAGAATTATTTCGTGTGAGAGACAAACACACATGAATAACCAACAGAGGACATTAAAGCTAAATAAATTCAAATTAAAGTAAGGATTAGCAGAAGCAACTAACCCATAGAATCACAACGTAACGTGGTGGCAAAGATGTATCTGGCACCTCCCAACATCTTCAAATCAAGACTGGAAGCCTTCCTGGAAGACGTGCTTTGGTTAAGTGCAAGCTATGAAATATACACAGGAATCAGGGGTAATGCGGGAATTTTAGGAGCAAATCATACACAGTATGGAACTAGATGAGCCCAAGCTGGCGTGAAACGACTCGACACCACACCGCCTTCCGCTGCCTTGCACGGGCAGGGGAGGAACGTTTCCTCTTCCCTTCAAAAAAGTCGCTGCGCACCTCGACGTTCATCACATAGTGCAGATAAATCAACTGCACTATTTCACTGAGCCGTTTTGCCCCCCCACGGAAAGACTCCCAGCTCCTCTTTTTCCAGCTTCAAGTACCTTCAGGCATCTGTCACGGTTACTGCTCACCGGTAACAAAGCCCTGGCTTCTACCGGATTCACCTTTTCCCATACAAAGTCCCAGTAGCAAAACCACGCAAGACGCATCAGCACTCGCTCTTCCGCAGGTGACAGAAACGAAGCCACAGAGATGCTGTAGAAAGCTCTATCTGGGGATATTTAAAAAAAAACCCAAAGCAACCTGGTGGTTTTTCCATGCTAGCTCAGTAAAAATATCAGATCGACCGTGCTTCGCGCTGTACAAAAAATAAAAGTCAAAAATCTCAGCCACAAAGAGGTCCTTTGTTTGCATTCAGAAAGCTAATTCTGCAAGCAGACGGGCAAGAAACAATCAAAGGTGCTGGAGACAACAGCGAGCGTGTTTGCCTGGACCAGCGGCTTGCCAGGCAGGCCTGACAATTTCCAGCTCTCTGCTAGTAGTGATAGGTGTTTTGAAACGAGTTCAGGCTCAGAGGTACGGAGACTGCCAACCTGTTTCATAAAGCTTCCTCCCGTTTCCTTCCCTCGACGTTTCCCAACGACAAGAGCAGCTGTCAAGGCACTGACTGGGCAGGTTCCAACAGCGGCACTAAAATACTGCATTCCAGTTTCAAGCTATTAAGACTGAATAAGAACAGGGGTGTTAAACGGCACGTAACTTGTTTTTCAAAGTTTCAAAAAGATCTAAAAAGAGCAGGCAGATAGCTGGAAAGTGCCCCCTTTCCCAAGCAACACATTTACAGCAGTAAAATCACCTCTGCAAATTGAACTACTTTACTTCCAGAATGACTTCTGACTGTGCCTACAAGTCCCAAATCCTTGGATTTTTCCAAACCGAGCAGGCCTTGTGGGGAACCTTACCCAGTAGCTTCTGAACTGCAAGGAGAAAAGGTACTCTCCATACTTTTCCACGTGGGCAAGGACAGAGGGCACCTACTCTCAAATTTCCATTTGCCGCGGCCACCTCCATAGCACGCAGTGCAAGAACAGTACCAAGGGTCACAGGAAGAAAAATCATTCCTCCGTATAATCTTTACTGTCGGCCACTGTAAGAACTGAGTCATTACCAAAGGGTACGCTAACGCGATCAACGCTGCCGTGCACAGGTCAAAAGTAACAGCAGGTAAACCTTGAAACTTTTACAAGCGTTTAAACTCCTGGCTGCCAGCGCAAGCGACACACTACTAGGGAAAATAAAGTAAGATAAATGAGTTAGGAAACAATTCAGCAAGGCGCTTGCCCGCGCTGCCCTCCTGGAAGGGACAGCCGACAGAGGGGAAGCTCCTGAAAGAGCAGTGCATGGTCGGACTTTCAGAAGAGCAACTCACGTGGCCAAATCAACCGCAGTTACAGCCTTTATTTCAGGATGGCGATCCTGCACCAGCGGCAGACGGCACGCTGGCCCCATGCCCCCACAGCAGCAAAGAGGTGCTGCAAGGTGAGATTATACGATAAAAACGGCGTTAGGCGTTTCTACGGCGGGACAAAACACCTGGCAAGAGCCACCTTAACCAGACGGTAAGAAGATGAGAGTTTTACCCATTTTCCATTTATAAGATGGCACTACTCCGCAGAGCTCGGCGGGATCCGGCTATTCAATCGCTCGCTCAGCCCACACGCGGCAACGCCGGCGCGCTCTCCAAGAAAGTTCCTCTCGCCCTCAAGACGACGACGTCCCTCGGCTACGCTTGCGTGCGTCGGGCTTCTGCAGAGCCCCCCCCCTGCGATCCAGCAGCATCTAAGCGCCCTTTTGCAGCTCGCGCTGGCAGAAATATCACCTAGAATCAACGGCTTCCTCGAGACCAACACCCCCCGCTCCACCGCTGCCCAGATTGGCAGGGCGAGAGCCAAGCGCCCTCCCCCTTCTGCTCCTTAATGTCAAATTCGAGCCAAATCATGTCACCCCCGGCTCGTATTCCAAACGAGGGACCGGACTGCCAGCTCGGCTTCCTTAATCAAGGAGGACGCGCGTTTAACACACGCAGGAAAACGACGGACGTACGCACGCATGTGCTGAAGCGGATTTCTGAACGAGGGGCTTCAGAAGCACCGTTCTAGGTACAAACGCATCTCCTCCTGTGAGGACTGAATTTAGCAAAAACTGACTTGCCCCGCCTGGCCTAACGCAGCATGTCACGGTTTTGCACGCCGATTTTCTGGACCAAACACGCCACAAAACCATACGAAATACCTGACCCGCGGAACTTCAGCATGACAGCTTTAGCTTTCTAGCAGGATTACGGGAAACAACACGGACAGAAAAGCCCTCTCCCAAGGCTGTGGGGAGGGGGAAGAAATAGGTGGAGTTCATGCAACCAATGCGGATAAAACAACCGGAATCAGGCATTCAAGTTTGCCCACAGACTGTGGGCTCCCGAAGCGCCAGCGCACACCTCCCAGGTGCCGCCCGGGTTAGCAGTGAGGATACTTTATGACCAGGGCTGAGAAAGGAGGTGCCGCTGCCAAAAGGCAGTCCTAAATCACCATTAAATTGGCCCGAAACAATAATTCATAGCACCGCGACACCGGGAAAGCCATCTTTAGACACAGCCGACCCTTCCTCAGTTTTAGCACCGGTATCTGTTGCGGTAAAGCAAGAGCAACGTAAATTGCAGACGACAAGCCGTAACTTTTCATCTTTCCTCCCGGACTCCCAAGCCCGATAACCCACGGCCTTCGCGACTCCACACTCCCGCAGAGCCACGCCACGGCGCTGGCAGGCAGCGCGGCTCCTCGAAAGCGACGGAGGAATCAAAGGAACTAAAGGCTGCTGCGGGCAGAGCCCCGCAGAGCGGGGAGCGAGCGGGGGAGCTGCGGGGGACCGGGGCCCCCAGCCCGGTGCGGGGAGCGAGCGGGGGAGCTGCGGGGGACCGGGGCCCCCAGCCCGGTGCGGGGAGCGAGCGGGGGAGCTGCGGGGGACCGGGGCCCCCAGCCCGGTGCGGGGAGCGAGCGGGGGAGCTGCGGGGGACCGGGGCCCCCAGCCCGGTGCGGGGAGCGAGCGGGGGAGCTGCGGGGGACCGGGGCCCCCAGCCCGGTGCGGGGAGCGAGCGGGGGAGCTGCGGGGGACCGGGGCCCCCAGCCCGGTGCGGGGAGCGAGCGGGGGAGCTGCGGGGGACCGGGGCCCCCAGCCCGGTGCGGGGAGCGAGCGGGGGAGCTGCGGGGGACCGGGGCCCCCAGCCCGGTGCGGGGAGCGAGCGGGGGAGCTGCGGGGGACCGGGGCCCCCAGCCCGGTGCGGGGAGCGAGCGGGGGAGCTGCGGGGGACCGGGGCCCCCAGCCCGGTGCGGGGAGCGAGCGGGGGAGCTGCGGGGAACCGGGGCCCCCAGCCCGGTGCGGGGGCCTGCTCGCCACAGAGCGCCGGCGGGGCCGGGCAGGCGGGGGGCGGGCGGGAAGGGGCCCGGCCGGGGCTCGGCGCGCAGGGGCGGCTCTCACCAGAAGAAGGTGTTGGTGCCGTCGTCGTAGACCTCGGACTCGGTGCTGCGGCGCAGGCCGGGGCTCTCCCTCTCGGCGCCGGGCGGCGGGGGCCGCTCTGCCGCCGCGGCGGGGGCGCCGCCGTTGGGCTGCGGGGGCAGCGGGGGCTGCTCCTCCAGGGCGGCCTTGCCCAGGGCCCCGCCGGGGCCCCGCCGCTCCCCGCGCCTCATGGCGGCACCGGCCGCCCAACGGCCGCGCGCGCGAGGGGCGGGCGCGCTCCCGCCGCTGCGCCGGGCTCGTGGCGGGCGGGCCACGCCCCCGACGTGACCCGACGTCGGCGCCCAGCCCTCGCGCGGGCGGCGCAAGCGCAGAAGCGCGGCCGGAGGGAGGGGGGCGGGGTCAGGCGGGGCGTGTCCTGCTGCCGTGGCAACCGGACACACCCCCGGCCCCCCCGCTCCGCCGCCCGCGGGGTCCCGCCGCCCGCCGCCTCCGCCGGGGGAGCCCCGCCGCCCCCCACCCCGGGGGGGAGCCCCGCCGCCCGCAGCCTCAGCCCCGGGCGGGACCCCCGCCACACCTCACCCCCGGCAGGGACCCCCGCACCCCTCAGCCCCCGGCAGGGACCGACCCCCGCCGCCCCTCAGCCTCGGGTGGGACCCCCGCCGCCCCTCACCCCCGGTGGGGAGCCCCGCCACCCTCCACCTCCCCCGGGGGACCCCCGCCACCCCTCAGCCCCCGGGCGGGACCCCCGCCGCCCCTCACCCCCGGGGGAACCCCCGCCGCCCCTCACCCCGGCGGGGACCCCCGCCACCCCTCAGCCCCGGGGGGGACCCCCGCCGCCCCTCAGCCCCGGGCGGGACCCCCGCCACCCCTCAGCCCCGGGGGGGACCCCCGCCGCCCCTCAGCCCCGGGCGGGACCCCCGCCACCCCTCAGCCCCGGGGGGGACCCCCGCCGCCCCTCAGCCCCGGGCGGGACCCCCGCCACCCCTCAGCCCCGGGGGGGACCCCCGCCGCCCCTCAGCCCCGGGCGCGACCCCCGCCGCCCTCCCGCTCCCCCTCCAGGCCCGGGCTGCCGCCCCCCGCCCCAGCCCCTCGCTGAGGCGACCCCTCGCCCTCCCTCACGGGCCTGGGCCCCGGCACCCCCAGGGGTCCCAGCCCCTCCCGGGGCCGCGGCTGAGCCATCAGCGCCCTCACGGCAGAGGGGCCGCAAGCCCCCGAGCCGCAAGCGGAGCAGCGTTCCGGTAACACGGAAGGACGGGGGAAGCGGGGGGCTCACTGACAGCGCAGCAGGAGTTGAGGCGCGTTGGCGCGGGTGCCCGGGGTGGCCCTGTCACCGCAGCCGGGGAGCATCCCCAGCGCTGGGAGAGCTCCCGCACCCCCGTGCCCTCACCTCCCGGGAGCTGGAACTGCCCTCCTTGGAGGCGGCAGGCGTTTGCTTTGTCTGAAGGGGGAAAAAAAAAGCAGAGAAGAATGCTGTTTTCTCTTTCCAAGAAAATACGAAGGAAGGGGGAAAGAAGGCTAAAGAACGCAGCCCTTTTGGTGAGTGCCGAAAGCCTACGTAAGCGCATGAGTGTTGCGCTGCGAGCACGTAAACCCGGCGTTTGCAAACCGTAGCCGCGTTGTAGCAACGCTCGATGCTAAAATTCTGCACCTTTTGGCAAAAGTAACCAAAGAATGCCGATCAAAGGAAACGGCTTCATTCTATACGCGCTCACTTGAATTATTCAGGGGCAAGCGCTCTTTGCCAGGCTGTTGCGCGGCTCGCAGGTCCCCCACATCCCCAGTTAGCCCCATCCCCAATGTCTGTCCCAGCTCCCGCTTCCCCGAGCGATGGGACATTAACCCTCTGACCGCATCCGCAAAAATGTGAGAGTGTTTTGCTGGCAGAGGTTTTTGTTTCCACGCAGCGGGCCCGGAGCCGCCCGCTCGCTGCGGCGGGCGCGTTCTGGGGTGCATCCCGAGAGCCGAGTGCGAAGGCAGGGTGCTGTGGCTGTGGAGCCCACGAGCCGTGCCCTGTCCTTGTAATCCCTCGATCCCCTTCACGGGATTGCTTCCTGCAGCAGAACTTTCCAAGTTATTCTTTGAAATCAACGCAAGGATCAGGGTCTTCAACCTGAACGAATCCAAAGGCAACACGCTGCTCCCGGCCCACGGCAGGGAAACCTTTCTTTCCGGAGAGATGCCAGAGCCATCCTGGCAACGCAGGTAGCACCGGAGGATGCTACGTGGAGAAAAGAGAAAGCCCTGCAGGAGCAGGGAAACGAAACCGAAGAAAGAAATGGAAGAAAAAAAAAAAAAACAAACATTTATGCGACTGCAAATGAATGAGCTGGCCATATGATGGCAGCAACCAGCTAGGAACGGGGAGCCTGGGGTCCATCAGAGCCATTTGTGGATGAAAGGAGCTCTGCTGAGCTGGCAAAGCCGCGCTTCTGCTTGTTTGCTCTCTCAGTTGGCAAAGACAGCTTAAGCTGTGTAGTTGCCACACCTGCGCAGGAAGGATTTAACCAAAGGTTCCCTGAGAAGGAGGAATACTCTGGCCCTTTGAGAAAAAAAAAAAAACCTGCAGAAAGGTATATAAGGGCACCTCTGGCTGCCGCACGATCCCCTGCCAACCTGAAGCACTCTCTCCTGGCCATCCCACAATTTTTCCTGCGACCTGGAGGCACTTTGCTTCTTCCAAGAGCAGCCACCTCCCGCCGCAAGGGCAAAGGCTGAGGCTGCACAGCTTTCTGTCACGGCGGGGAGCAGCCGCATGTGGATTTTTACTATTTAAATTTATTTCAATGATTAAACCGTTCTTATCTCAGCCCAGGAGTGTTTCTCACTCTCACTCCTCCAATTCTCTCCTCCATCCCATCCCAGCGGGGCAGGGGGAGCGAGCGGCTGCGCGGTGCTGAGCTGGGGCTGAACCCCGACAGGCAGCCGATGATTCGGCTTTCTGCAGCACGGCAAGCACCGAGACACGGCCCCGCGGCCCCATCGCCACTGAGGGGCCCTCGGGACAGGCAGGAATTCTCCAAGGGTGGGAGACGCTGACACCTTGCGAGCGATGCGTCGAGTCCAGCAGAGCTTCTTCAGCAGGCTGGACCATGTCAGGACGTGAAAGCAGTCCCCGAGGTCTCAGAGCCTCCCGCGCTAGCAGCTGGCAGCACAAAAAACCCTTTCCTCAGGCTTGGAAAAGAGATTTACTCTCCTAAGCACCCAGTACTTTTTAATGACAAGCAGGGCTTCACCCCAAACCACATCCTCTGCTGTAATGTGTCAGCTGCAGCTCCAGGGATACCGACAGACCTAACACACCAGGGTTTGGGTGAGAATGCCCCGGTTTTACAAGAGAACGCAGACAACTGCACTGCCGCTCGACTCTGCCACAAAATGGCCCTTGGCATCTGTCGGGGTTCAGCCCCAGCTCAGCACCACGCAGCCGCTCGCTCCCCCTGCCCCGGTGGGATGGGGGAGAGAATCGGAGGAGTGAGAGTGAGAAACACTCCTGGGCTGAGATAAGAACAGTTTAATAATGGAAATAAAGTAAAATAGTAGTAGGAATAATAACAATATCATAATACCAGTAATAATACCATGCAAAGCAAGTGATGCCCGATGCAATTGCTCCCCACCCGCCGACCGATGCCCAGCCAGTTCCCAGCAGCGATCACTGCTCCCCGGCCAACCCCCCCAGTTTCCATACTGCCCATGATGCCGTATGGTATGGAACGGCCCTTGGGGCAGTTGGGGTCAGCTCTCCTGGCTGTGCCCCCTCCCAGCTCCTTGTGCCCCTGGCAGAGCAGGGGAAGCTGGAAAGTCCTTGCCTGGCATGAGCAGCGCTGAGCAACAACGAAACCATCAGCGTGTTATCAGCGTTATTCTCATCCTAAAATTTGGTTTTACCAAACCACAGCACTGTGCCTGCTGCCAGGAAGAAAATTAACTCCATCCCAGCCAAAACCAGGACGGCATCATAGGACATGGCTTTTCAGTGATGCTCACCAGCCTGGCACAGCCAGAAGCACACAAGAGGCTGAAAATACCCAGCCAGAGCAGACTTTGCAGCAGAGGCCATAAACCGCGGTAGGAAAGCGCAGTTTGGCCTTTAGGAGCAGCTTTTTGCTGAGGAGGGTTGCGCAGGGCTGCCACAGATCGCCCGAGGGGCAGGGGGGTCCCTGTCAGCGGCGGCTTTCAGGGCTCGGCTGGACAGAGCCCTGACGAGCTCCCACCCGGAGCGGGGGGTTGGACCGGAGAGCTGGCCCAGGGGCCCCTTCCAACAGCAATTCCACGTTTCCACGACTTACGGGGTGAAGCGAAGCCCCCCGGTGCCGTTACCCAGAGCAGCACCACGTCGCGCAGCCAGGGAAAGCCCACCCCGCTCCGCGGCACGCCGGCTCTTCCTCTGCCTGCCCTAGTCTCGGATTCAAAACAACTTTTGGCCAAGAAAGTGGAAATTTTCCCAAGCAGAACCGCTCCCGCTGAACTATCCCCAAAGCACAGCTGGTGGTGCTCGCCGACGGCAGCTTGAGTCCCCCGACCCGACGCATTCTCCTTGCCAGGCTCTCGGCTTCTGGCCAGCTTGCTCATTAGCCGTTTTCTAATAGGATTTTTACTAGCTGCTGAGAAACGCAGACACTATAATCAATCCTAAAGCCTAACAGGTTCAACAAGCATTAGTCAGGCTTCATACGCTGGTTCAGCATCGCTGGCTTCCGTTTGACGCCTGTCTTCCCAGTCCAGGTAGGATTCGAGCCTGACATTAATTTTCTCCGGCCCATTTCATTTAGCAGCTTTTCCCAGATGCTTCTGTCTGCTTTTGACCGATGTCTTCAAAATGAAGACAGAAAGAAAAAGTCCTAATTTTTTTTTTCTTTTTTTTCTTATTTTCCCCACCCATTTACACAAACTGAATTGCTGTTTCTTGCAGTAGCTAAGGATCTCCCTAGCGCTGGGCTCTCAGAGGAAGCTGAGCAGCCAGCTCCTCTCTTTGGTGGGGCAGCAACATCCCTGGGCGGGATGAAGAACCTCTGCTTCAAATCAGCTCCTGAGTGACATAGAGGTGGTTCAGGGAAACACTCGCTAACCAGAAAGTTGCAGTCTGGTGCTGAAAAACATCTACACAACCTCTTCTGAAGGATCTTTCTTCTTCCACGTCCTTCTAGCCAGATACACTGGAAGGCAATACTCTTTAAACGCTTCTCCTGGGGAAGAAGAAGAAAAAAAAAAAATGCAAGACCCTGGGGACTGGAAAGAGCAAATGAATATTTTAGCACCATCCTAAATTAGGGACGCTTGCGTGCAGGATAGCCTTTGTGCACCGAGAAGAGGAGCTCCCTGCCAGGCAGCATCGGCGGAAGGCGGGGTGCAGGCGGGCAGCCTCTGCCTGGCCGAAGTGGTTTCACACATGAAAGCCTTCAGCGGTTCGTTACCGCTCCTCAGGTGGAAATTACCGGTGGAAATCACCGTCTCCGCATCCCGCCCGGACTGACAGGTCAAGGGCGTGCTGCTGGAGAGCTTCGATGCCAGCTCGCCCAGCGCGGGTCAGACCACTGCCCAAGGTGGCTGGAGTCTGTCGGGCTGATGCGGTGCCACGCCGGATCAGGATGGGAACACGGTGCCCGGCCCCAGCAGCAGCAAACAGCGGAGGGTGATAATATCTTAAATAATTCCAGCTGCTTACAAAGCGTGGAGCGGTTGCGATACCTCGGCACATGTATGAGCCAGAGCTCCACAACGCTTCGTGTCTCAAGCAGATTTTTCACCAATAGACTGGAAGGTACGCCATCTCCCTCCCTAATTTTAGTTTTCCATCCTCAGCACCAGTCCCCCAGGAGCGATAAATGCTGACACGGTGCGTTGCAGGAGTGTTGCTGGGAAGGAAAGCGCTGGAAGAGGAACACCATCAATGTGGTCCCCTGCCTTGCTGCTGGAGGAGCTAAATCTTGCCTAGGCAAAGCCGAATTCCTCCTAAAGAGAAGAGGAGGAAAGCGCGCCGTCTCCTCTGAGCGCTGTGAGAGATGCGGTGGGGGTCGGACACCTTGCACAAAGCCAATCCACAGGCACGGGCTCGCCTTCGCCGCCGGCGAGCAAAGCCCCTGAGTTTTCGGGACTGCTGCTGGGTGCCCGCATGCAACCAGCCGGCCTGCCTGGGGGGCAAAGTCCTCCCAGTCCTGCTCGGCGAAGGTTGCAGCAGGAAGGAGATGTGCAGGTGGGGCGGCGCGGCTGTCCCACCTGCGCGTAACCCCGTTCCCGATCAGCCCAGCAGCGCTCACGGTGCAAAGATCCTCGGTCTTCTGTCAGGAGACGTGGAAAGCACCGCCGATCCTACCTTACGAGGCTTCGCTCTCTCCCCAGGTACATGCGCGCGCGCCCTCCCACACCCCCGGGGAGCCGCTGCCGATAAAGACGAGAGCTGCAGCTGATAAAGACAAGAGCTGCAGCTGATAAAGACGAGAGCTGCAGCTGATAAAGATGGTTTTCTCCCCCTGGCCAGCCCTGCAGATTACCCCTGGGAGGCTAAAGGTCTGCCCGCTCCTTCCCCTGCTCTGCTCTTGATTTCACACACAGCAGGAAGTTTGGAACATTACTTTTTCCTTCCTCTTTTTTTTTTTTTTTTTTTTTTTTTTTTTTTGTAAAACTTGCAGGTCTGATCCGGAGTCTGTTCAAGGCACTTGGCAAAGCCACAGACTCTGGGAATACTGGCTGCCTCTCCTGCCAGGATGCAGCCGGATTACCCCCTCGGGACTTATTTTATTTAAGAGCAACCCACAGCAATGCTGTTGGAGAGCACAAGGGAATCCAGACCAGCCATTGGCCCTGCTGCTACACCCAGGAAAAGGCAGCTGCTCTCGTCTTGGAAACTAAAGCAACAAAAAGCCCAGAAAACAGATATAAGGGGAGCTGTCAGAGCTGGCTTACACATAACGACCTTTCCTCTCCCCCGTTTTGTGCAGAGCGAGTTATACCTGGCTCCAAGCCGTAGGTCCAGACGGACCGAGCCTTTGCGAACAATAAAAGCGCTGGGGGATCTGGTTCGGATTGCCAGCGGGCCACGGCTGAGCGTCCCGGCACAAATGCCGCCAGGGAAGCAGAGGCTGAAGCAACCACGCTCTGGTAAATCATGCCGGCTTCGAAGCGACAAGACTCGGGAGCAGCGAGGCAGGAGGGCTCTGTGGTTTGGAGGAACATTCAGAGCACACTTTGACGCTTTCCTCCTCAGCCAGGAGGGCGGGGATATTTGTTCTTAAGGACTCTTAAAATACTTACAGATGTTCCCGTAATTGTTGACACCAAACCCCGATGCCCCTCATGCAACAGCACTATTACCCATGGGGGAAAAAAAAGAAACCACATGAATTCCGGCGCTGTTTTGCCAGCCAGCGAGGCATGAAGAAAGGATTTCTCGGTCTCTGGTCGGTCCTTCCAGGAAGCCAGATTTTCTCCGCAGCTTGCAGAAGGGTTTCTGGAGGCCACGCAGGGAAACCAAAGCGGTGGGGAGCAAAGCAGGCCACTGTCCAAGGCAGGGAGGAAGAGGGCTGCATTCAAGTGGAAAAAACTGCGGAGCGGTCTCTCCTCGCTTGTCTGGGGGCTGACGCTTTGCCTCTTTTCCTTGTCCTGGCTGTTCACAAACTCGCCCCCGGTCCCATCCCATGCACGCCCAAAGCCTGTGCTGCTCCCGTCCCTCTCACATCCAATCTCTTGGAGCCCAGGCTTCACCCCAGGGATGAGGTGGGTTGTGCACAGCTCAGCTTTATTTGCTCTTTTTAGGTTTAATGGGGTTTTTTTTCCCCCCTCCTTGGAAGAAATATTTAACGTTGGGTTTTTTTTCCCCTCCTTGGAAGAAATATTTAATGTTGGGTTTTTTTTCCCCTCCTTGGAAGAAATATTTAATGTTGGGGTTTTTTTCCCCTCCTTGGAAGAAATATCTAATGTTGAGGTTTTTTTCCCCTCCTTGGAAGAAATATTTAATGTTGGGTTTTTTCCCCTCCTTGGAAGAAATATTTAATATTGAGTTTTTTTTCCCCTCCTTGGAAGAAATATTTAATGTTGGGGGTTTTTTCCCCTCCTTGGAAGAAATATTTAATGTTGGGGTTTTTTTCCCCTCCTTGGAAGAAATATCTAATGTTGGTTTTTTTTTCCCCTCCTTGGAAGAAATATTTAATGTTGGGGTTTTTTTCCCCTCCTTGGAAGAAATATTTAATGTTGGGTTTTTTTCCCCTCCTTGGAAGAAATAGTTTAGCGCTTTCTAGAGCTGCTGCCGATACCTCCTTCCTCCTTTCGGCCCCGCTTGCGACACTCTTCGGGGATGCTCGCAGGGTACCGCCAGCGGCGCCGGCACGGAGGGGCAGCCGGGGTGGCAGAGCGTCGTAGCTGCTGGCAGGAGCAACGCGGCACCCCCGCCTGCCGGCGCTCTGGGCGGCGCTGGGCTTGCCACTCCTCGGGGCGAGGGTGAAGGGCAGCTTTCTCACCTCCTCCTCCATATCTGCCGGCTGCCAGGCAGAGGCAGCTCCCTCCCAAGCAGGGCGAGTCCCACGCGGAAGTCGAGTTCGGTTCACGTGAGACCTCGGGCGAAGGAGCCGGGGAAGGAAACCGCACTCCGCGGCGAAACCCCGGGAGCCTCGCGGCTTCTCCCGCCTGCGGCCTCGGCTGCGCCATCTGCCCGGCAGACGGCTCCTCGGAGCCCTGCCCGGAGGAGCGGGAGGCGAGAGGCGGAAAGAGGAAGGCTCTCCACCATGCAGGTAGGAACCAGAGACTGCTCAGCTACTTCCACGAGGCTGCTTTTCAGCGCCTCTGAGCCACCTGTAGCTTGGGAACACGGGATGCTCCATGCTCCGATCTCTACCGGCCTTTAAAGCACTCAAAAAGTACCACGAATCTCCCGCTCGTCTTCCCAGCGAGCAATCTCATTCCGACCACGAACGCGCGGCGGGGAGAGCGGTGCGCGCCGCCAGCTCTGCTGTCCCCCGCGGCCGGGGAGCGAGGCAGAGCCGAGCCCCACGCACCACCCCAAACGGCCGGGGGGTCCGGCCGGGGGGTCCGGCCGGGGGGGCCACGCGCGGCCCCAGCTGTCGGCTCCAGAGCTCAGGGGTGCCGGGGCACAGACCGGCGAGGGACGGTTTTGCGCCGAGACCAGACCTTTTGCTCGTGCAAACCCAGGCGCCGCGTACAGCGGCGGAGGTGACGGCCCCCGATGTGTCGGGAGCGCCTGAAATAAAGCGAGGGGAGAGGGGGAGCTGTGAAGTTTTGTTTCTCCAGCTTGAAAGAAAAGGTGCGGCTTTCTGTTATCCAAAAAGCCAGGCAAACTCTCTGAGATTGGGGCAGCTAGTAACCGCACGGGTGTACGACCTGCCTGTTCGGCTCAAGATTGTCACATTTCTTAGGAAACTGTGGGGCAAGGCAGAAGTGCTCCAAGGGAAGTGTTTGGAAGAAACATCCCTGAGATAAGAGCAATTTGATGATCTCAGTGTGGGTGACGGGAACCACCCAAGCCCTCACCGATCCGCCATTGGAAAGGAAAACAAGGATGCCAGATCCCACCCAGGTCCTTTGCCCGAGTTACTCACACGGGTTCCTACACCCCCAGCCCAAGGGTGCCTGTTAGAATTTCTGGGAAGGATCCGGCAGCCTCGCACGGGGCAGCGTTACCTGGCCCGCGAGCAGGGGACGGGGACGCGCCGGTGCAGCTGCAGAGGAACCGGGCACACTTCAGGGCACGCGAACCCTTTTTCAGCATTGCAAATTCCTGCTTCTCGTCGTGCAAATTACTTCCCCGACACCTTTGCCCAGCGGGCCTCCAACCCCGCTCCAACCACGGGCCGGGAGAGAGCGAAACAGGCGCCGTCCTCGATAGCAGGGATTAGAGTCCAGGGTTTATACAACCGCTGCAGAGCCGAGGTGGCTGCACAAGGGGCCGATCTGAGCGCCTTGTGCTGCCGGAGCAAAGCGGCCGTAATCTGACAGCGTCGCTGGTCCCCCGGGACAAAAAAAAAAAAAATAGGTGTGGGATCTGGTGATCCCAGGTCCCTGCCTTCTGCAGCTGTCCCTGCGTGCAAGCCGCATCTGGCCCCAAAAGCAGGCTGGGCTCCTGCACGACAGCCCCAGCAGCCAGGGCTTAAAGCAGCCTTCGCCTCGCCAGGACGCCAGCAGCCACCGAAATGAATTAAACCTGCTGAAATGCTGCCCTTCCCTCGTCACAGGTTTGCAAATCCCCCTCTGCAGCTGAACGCTGAATTCAGCTGAATGCTGAATTTTTATCTGTTACCGCTCCAGAGGCGGGTGCTGGGAATTGTCTGCGCTAATCTGCAAATAATTCACAAATTCCTCCCCATTTTTCAGTCCTATGCAGAGGCGCTCGCGGTGCCTGCGGAGCGGGTACCAGGCGGTAAATCGCGTTGCTATGGGAACACAGAGAAAAGCCAGACCCCGCCACCACGGCATCCTTATTGCCTAGAGCGCTGTTCACGGGCGGCCTGAGAAGCACCCCCGCCGATTCTTAGGACTTGACTGGAAAATTAGAAAGCAACGAGTCCCTCCTGGGATTAAAATCAGTGCTTGGTATCTCGGGACCGTGGAGAAGCAGGGGCAGGATCTGGCTGCGTCAGGTCCGAGGGAGCAGCGGGAGCGCTGGTGGAGGAAGGATGCTCTGCCGAAGCTCTGCAGGCTCAGCCCCAGCGCTCGCCCCTGGGGAAGGTCCCGCGGCAGGGGCTGGTGGGATCGGGGGTAAGGCTCCCGATGCTCCAGCCCCCCAGCCTGGCTACGCAGACCAAGCCCCGCGGCTGGATAAGTCCCATTTGCGAGCCTACCTCGGTAATCCCATCAGCTTCTTCCCCAGAAAACTGGGATGCTTTGACTTCCGAGCAGGGGACGCTGCCTGCAGACGGTGGAGCTGGGAGCCACCTGGAAGCAGGAGCCGCAACGCTAGCAGGTCCATTCGCCTCGTCCCGAGCGCCGTTGGGGTCGACGCCAGCGGGGCGGCCGTGCAGGGCTGCTGACCCCAGCGGCATCGGGGTTTTGAAACCCCCATGTCCCCAAAGGGCCGTTTCCCCTCCACGTTGCAGGGACGACTGGCAGACCTTAGATCCCTGCCAGCATCAGAGCATCAGCAGATGGGGCAGAGCCCTGACGGGACCCCCGCTCCCTCCCCTGTGCCCAGCGCGGGGCTCTTGCCCAGGGACGGGGAGAGCTGCCGCAGCGCTTACCCACCTGGGGACACCGACCCGAGCCAAAACCCAATTCTCCCACCCCAAACCCTGCTCAGGGCTTTGGCGGAGCAGAGGACAGCACCGCGGCCTCCCGCCCCTGCGTCCTGGCCTAAATTGGGGCACCTTTTAGCGGTGGGGAGCGCTGGTCCTTACTACCACAGCATCTCTGGGGAGAACGTCCCTCTTCCCAAGCCTTCTCACTTTGGCTTTCTGCTGGTCAGCTCCCCGCGGCCCTTTGGCTTTAGGGGAAGCCAGGGCCCTAGCTCCACGTGTGAGAGCATTTGGCAGAGCATCGCAGCCCTTTCCTCATCCCGGTCTCTCCTGCTCCCGTGGCCTCATTCTTCAGTGAAAGCTTGGGATCCAGATCTTACATCAGGGCATGATTTCACCACCACCGATCTGCTCCCGAGATTACAGCTGGATGAACTCGTCTGGCCGGCCGCTGTTTCAGGTCACGACGTCTTCGGTGGCAGCACCGCCTGACGATATCCCCATCCCCTGGCAGACCCTTCCCGCTTCCGTGCTGGGTCACCGTGCCCTCGGGGCGGGCGGCACGACTGTTTGTGGGGCTGCACCGTGAGGCACATCAGAGAACTGCGAAGACCCCCAGAAATGCTGGTTTTAGGACAGCATCCATCCCCTGCCCCGTCACAGTATGGTCCGCAGGGCGCATCTTTATTAAGCTCACTGCATTCGCTGGGATCCGAAGCCTGGCGTGCTCTTGCCAATCCATCGAAAGACCGGCTGGACTGATGCCCTCTCGCCTAAGAGGGAACTGTGGCTGCAAAACCAGGCTGAGATCACATCAGGGAAGCCAGGCGTTGGGACAGGGACAAGGCGGTTTGAAGCCGATGTGCTCCAGTCCTGGGCACCCACCAGGTCCAGGCCACCCAAGGGCACTCGCTGCAGCGTCCTTGGGGGAGCAGCACCCCGGGCTGGGAAATCACGCGGGGCAGAGGGCAGCTGCTGCCACAGGGCCGCCTTATTTGCTCCACGCACCCCCAGAGCCGCACCACTCGGGCGTCTGAGCCTCATTAGGCTGAAATAGCGAAGGCGAGCCGTCGCGTTTGCCCCTGCGCGGCATCTCTCTTGGGAGCTGGTGGCACGCGGGAGGGAACCAGGCAGAAGCCAGGCATCAGCAGCTCGTCTTCCCCTCTCTATCCCTTGGCCGCAGACCGAGGCATCCGAGGTGTTTTCCAAGAACTCATTTTTCACCTGCTTCGCTGCAGTCTGCGGGGTTGCGCAAGCCTCTGATTGTCCGTGCCCCACTTCACCAGAATTTAAAACTGCCTTCCCCACCCTCGCCAAAAAGCTAACAGTGCCCCATCTGAAAGGAACAGCTGAAGAGGGGAAAAGGTTGATTAAAGATTGTAAAAAGCACTGTGGCATGGAGAGAGTGTCAAGTGTTGACACGCTTCCAGTACAAATATCAGGGCATCAGGTGAAACAAGGAGGAGCAAAGTGCAGAGCAGAGGGATGGTTTGGTTTTCTTTTCCCCCCTCCTGTCTGGCTCCCTTGTGACCCCAAGGTGCCGTAAATGTTGGGCATTACGTGAGCTCAAGAGGAGGCTGCACGTGCTCATGGAGCGGCAGTCCCTCCAGGATCCCTAAACACGAATATTTGGCTCGGGAAGATCCCAAACCGGAGAGCAGGAGCGTATGGGAGAAGGTTTCCGACAAGCCTGCTCGTACCCTCCTCGCCGGGCATCCCCTCCTGGCTGCTGGGAGAGGAAAACTGCGCCAGGTGGATCCTGATCTCATGTTGTAACGCAATTTTATCTACACGGGCTCTGTCCGTTTTGGTGTACTGCAAGTACGACCAACAGCACGCCCTAGAGCGCCGAAACACCAGGCAGGCTTTGCCGAGGGGCAGGTTTTTGCGTACCACAAGCGGAGCACCGCTCGCCTGCGCTCACCCGCAGCGGGGCAGCTTCATCCCGGTGCCCGCAGCCGGCTCTGATCCGGGGCATGGCGATGCCGTCCAAACGTTTGCAGGGAGAGGCTCGCCCCGTGCCCAGACACGGGATCTCCCCGGGAGCCCGCTGAAGCCTTCGCTGGTTTTCTTCTCCGCAGGACGACATTCTGTTGACTCCCTGGAGGGATTTTCCCATCGAGGACGCGGACCCATTTGCCTCCCCGGTAAGCTTTGCCCCCTCCGCACTTGCAGCGAGTGCAGCACAGCTCAAAGAGGGGAGCGGGGCAGTGTCAAGGCAGCAGCTGCCTCAGTTTCCCCATCCCCGTTCTCCTGCTCACTCCCAGTTCCCAGGGGACCCCTGCACCTCATGGTGCAGCCCCACGAACTTCGGATGAAGGTCCGAACCTCTGAGAGGCTGGAGCCGAGAGGGAGAGCTCTCAGCTTGCCACCCCCATGAATCCCCCGGTGCTTTCTGTGGGCAGGATGAAGAGAAGTGGGATTTCATCCTGGTAAGCGGCATCCACGAAGTGGGCAGCGAGAAAGAGATCAAGAGGAAGAAGTTCCTGGATGAGCTGAGCAAGAAGGGGTTCACCATCAAGGTGAGGGGCTGTAGGAGCACAAGGCAGCAGAAACTTGGCTCTCTTGTGGCACCCGGGATCCAAGCCTGGTTTGGGCTCCTGCGTCCCAGGAGATGGGAGAGACCTGAACCGTTGAGCTGATCACCGATCGGTGCTGGCAAATAAACCACTCGCTCAGCCAGGGGAGACCCCAGCCCCAGGACTCACACGGCCCCTGGCCCTTGCAGGTCCGCCCCTTTCCCTGCCCCTCTGGCGCTGCCAGCGTCGTTCTAACAGCCCTTCGCTTCTACCCACTAGAAAATCGAAGACAAGAAGCTATTTTATGGAGTCCGTGCCCCAGAACAGATCTTCCGGAAATACCAGTGCCTCCTGAGGAACCCCGACAGAAAGCTGAACAACCCCGATGTCCATCACAAAACACCGGTGACCACGAGGTGGGTGCTGAGCCGGGCTGTGACTGCCAGCATCTTGCACTCCCCTTTCTCTGCATCAGCATCCATTTCCAGCTCAGCTCACAGTTGTGCCAGGCTTTTCATTTTCCACAGGCAGCCACTCCATGCAAAGTTGCCAGCTTAGAATCACAGAATTGTTTGGGTTGGAAAAGACCTTTAAGATCATCCAGTCAACCATTAACTACAAAGTCCACCACTAAACCAATTAAGGGTAGAGTAGAAATTTCACGTTTCCTGGCTTGGTAGCTGGATTATTTTTTAATGAAAGTAAAAACAGGAATCATTCAGGTTGGAAAGGACCTCTCCCCACTGTCTGCAGCCAGCTCTCCATTCCTTCCCCCCTTCCTTCCCTGGATTTTGGTGCACACCTTCTCCCTTCCCTCCCCTGTTTTCCAGGGCCACACAACACAAGTCTGTATCCCCAGAGCAGCCTTTAACCACAGTTTCTCCTTGCTCAGGATACGGATCGTGAACTTCATCCTGCAGAACACGACGACGCCCGACCTCGGTAAGGGAACGGGGCCGGCCAGGGTGATGCTCAGCCTGGATCTGCAGCAAGGCTCCTGCCCCGTGGCGGGCACGGGCATCCCCAGCTGCCTCGCCACCCCCGGGGAGGGTGCAGAAGGGGGAAGAAAGCCGGGGTGCAGCTCAGACAAGTAAATTCCCCGCTGCATCCAGCGGCTGGGAGATTTGGACTGCAGGAACCAGCAACAGCCCCCTACTCCCTCTCCCCAAGCCCCTGACCTCTGCTGCCCACCGCCACTCTCCTGTGGCCCCAGAAGGGCTCACCCCTCTCCGACACCCCAGGACAAGCCGGGCAGCACAGGGTGCTGGCTTTCCAGCTGGCTCCGAGGACCTGCCTACCCAGGTAGGCTCCCAGAGCCAGCCACAACGCAGCCTGCAGCAGCCTGGCAGAGTAGCACAACCGCAAGGATTAGCGCTGATCTCCTTTGAATAGCTCAGCCTCTCCCAGCCTTTTTTTTTTGTTGTTGTTGCGCTCCCCTCAAAGGCTCCAGAAAAGGTTTGGGGTGATTCTGCCTGGCGGGGAGCACATGGGGCGAGAGCAAAGCTTCACTAGTCCTCTCCGTTCTGCTCTGCTACCAGAGAAGCTGCAGGACCTGATGAAGAAGAAGGTCTTCGAGGCGACGTTTCCCCTGCACGAGGTGAGGCTGAGCACACGGGTGCCTGGGAGGAAAAGCCACGAGAGGCGAAGGAGCAAGACTGGGTTGGG
Source organism: Pelecanus crispus (assembly GCF_030463565.1). NCBI lineage: Eukaryota > Metazoa > Chordata > Aves > Pelecaniformes > Pelecanidae > Pelecanus > Pelecanus crispus. The sequence goes on along the minus strand of NC_134648.1, from coordinate 562,897 downwards.
GAGAGCTTCGGTACCTGGGGCTGCATCAGGACCTCTCCGGACGAAGGGCGCGACGGGGCTCCTGACAGCAGCCTGGGAGCTGAGCTGGGGACTGAGGTTGCCCTGATATTCCTGTATCCAACCAACTTCTCTGCTCTCCAGAAAGAAGAGGTAAGGGAATTCCTAAAGGAGAGATGGGCTCGCTGGAGAGATATATTTTGCCAACAGCCGATTGAGAAGATCAGGTAACAGAGGCAGAAGAGGCACGGCAGAGCCTTCTAACCAAGAGGTCCCACCGGAAACCCAGAGCGCTTTATGCCCTTTGCCAGGCTCCTGTGTTTTCTCTTAAATCATTAGTTTGAAGCTGGCTCTTCTCACACAGATCCGGCTCCTTCTGAAGCCTGCAAAGTTCTTACCCTAAGGGGTATCCCTGTGGCACAGAGCTGCTGCTTCTAATTTTGCAGTATGAAACACCGCCCCCCCCGCATCCGCACGGTTTTTAATTAGCCCATTCCATTTTCAATTAGCCCATTTTGTTTTCAGTCGCGCACTCCCACGTTCAAAAGGAAGGTGAGGTGGGAACGGAGCATCCGTGCAGCACATCCAGCCTGAGGCGGGACTTGGGGCGTTAAAGGCAACAAGGGGCCCCTATAACCACATTAAAACTCAGGGGAGAGCACAGCCCTTCTTTTAAAAGGGGAAGAAAACCAACTCTCCATGGCCAGGGGAAGGAGGTTAAAAAGAACACGCTACTTCATGAAGTTGTCAGTGGGCTCTGTTAGGGAGATGAAACGTTAAAAATGGAGATGTGGTCTACTTCCTTAAATATTTATTACAGTTTACAAGTCTAGCAGAGGCACTAGGGACTCCTGATGCCTCTGTGGTGCACAGGGTCAGACAACTCATCATTTCTAAGGTCAATGCATCGTGACTTCTTGCTATCACGGGGGGATTAAGGGGCTGCGGATGAAATCAGGTGGGAGGGGAGGAGCGTTGGAGCTTTCTGTTGGTTTTGAACAAAGGCCAGGGAGCACGTCACCACCTTTGGCTGCTGGTCGAAAATTCGTTCCTCTGGAATACAGGAGGGGAGGCAGGTCCATCAGTCAGTAGTCACCATCATTTCTCACCCACGCCTCCAGCCCTCTTCCCCACACCAGAAAAACCGAGATACTGCCGCCATAAGAATGGGATGTGAAAGCACTGCAGGGAGATAGCTGAGCCCAGAAGGAGAAATTGCTCTGGTTTGAGAAACACCGCAGCCCCCTCATCTTCTTCAAGCCTAGCTTTTTTAACATTGTTCTGTAGACACCGAATGCAGCTTGGTCTCTCAACCATTCCCACCCCCCTTACCTGGCATACGGTCGATCTGACCGCGTGCAGGCATCTCCCCTTGAGTTTGACCCCCTGGGCTCACGGAAAGGCAGAAGCAGTGCTTGTGGGACCATGCCCACTTCGTATGGAAGTGGGCATCAGCGAGAGTGGCTCTCCCTGTGGCATATTAACCAAGATGGGAAGAAAAAAAAAAAAAAAAGAAGAAAAAAGGAAATAAAATCTCACTCCTTAGTTTGCAATCAGTCACGAGGCTGACTAAGAACAGGAGAAGCCTTCTCACAGGCTTCTCTAAACCCCTGCAAGACAGCGTGCCCTGCAGCACCCGTGCAGACCGAGCCAGCCCCCGCGCCAGCCTCCCGCTGCTCTCCATCCTGCGTTCCCCTCCCGGCCGGAGCTGTGCTCTCAGCACGTCTCTGCTGTGCAGCCCCACGGTGATGTCCACAACGCGCTTCACTGCATTCCCCTGCAGTCAGAGCGCAAGGAGAGCCAGCTATCTCTCCTTGCACATGCTGCTGCTGAAATCCCCTGGGAAATGCTGGACGCTTGCGGTGCCTCCAGCTCCTCCACTCACTTGGGCTGACTCTCCCAATCCCAACAAAATCCCCTGACACGCAGACAGCGCTGCCCCTCCCGGACCCAATATCCCTTTGGGGGTGGAAGAGCATTTTCTAGTGACCCCCAACAACCTCTTCCACTGGCCACAGACCGCATCTCGCCTTTCCTTCTAGGTGCTATTTTGGTGAGAAGGTGGCCTTGTACTTTGCCTGGCTGGGCTGGTACACCTACCTGCTGGGAATCGCTGCAGTGGCCGGACTGGTGGTCTTCGTGGCTGGGATTACCGTTTTCAATTCCAGCCAGGTGAGGTAAGGCAGTTGGGAATGCCAAACGCACGCCCCGTTCAGGAGCCTTTGCTCGTAGGCACGTGGCTTTGAGCCACTGTTATTCCCCTTTGCTTCCCTCTACGCCTTTCTCTCTAGCAAGGAGATCTGTGAAGCTGACAGCACCATCATGTGCCCGCTCTGCGACCAGAAGTGCCCGTTCTGGCTGCTCTCCGACACCTGCACCTACGCCAAGGTAGGTAACCCCCTTCCCAAGACAGGCTCGAGGCAAAGGATGGGGAAACGCTCCCAACTTGTGCTGTTCCCACACCACTAGAAAGAAAAGCCATGCCAGCAAACCGGCTCCAACACGCAGGAAACCTCCCCTACCCTCCGTCATAAGGAGGGGGTACAGCCAGATCACCGTCTCCATCACCACCAAGGAAGAGCTTACCACTAACAAGTCCCAGTGTCCATCCCCTTCCTGAATTTTGCCCTCCTGTAGCATCTTCACCTCTCTCAGGGAGGACCAGGGTGGCAAGATGACCACGGAGACCTCTCCCCAGACCCCGAGGTGCCACAGCCCCTGCACCCCGCTGCCCTATCACACTCTTCCTTGATCTTCTCCAGGTCACTCACATGATTGACAACGAGGGGACAGTTTTGTTTGCCATGTTCATGGCGATCTGGGGTAAGTGCCAACATCTCGGTGCCCAGCACGCACAGCTTGGAAGAGGGAGAGCAGCCCACTGTGTCTTAGGGGGAGAGCAGGTGGAGGAAAATGAGACACCAACACAGCTTCACCAGTCAGAGGCTTTTTAGTCCTTAGCTCCTCCACTTCCAGGGCTATGGGCTCCCCTTCCAGACAAGGCAAGGGACAAAAATCACCCTGGCAATTTCCTTCTGCTCCCCAAACACTCCTTACCTGTCCTGCCTGAGAGCTTTTACTCCTTCACCCACCGCAACCTCCTGCAAAGCACCCAACAGCCTCTCCAGCTGGGCTTTTCTAGCAGCTGCCTGTAAGTAGTCGCAGCTGCAGGAAGGAGGGACCACCAGATCCCTCATCAACCTTCCCAGCTTGCTACATGGTCTCTTAGCTGCTCTGGAACAAGCACGGCAGACCGCTGGGCTCCGGGCTGGTGTGATCCCATCGCCATATTAGCTCCACACCTCGTCTGGCTTTACTACAGCCCTTTCACTTACAAACACCACTGCAGGTGTGGGCTAGGCATTTCACCTGCGAGACCACGGTCTGAGCAGGTCACGGACATGGTCTTGCGTGTCGCTGTGGGCTGGTTTGCACAGGGGCAAGCTCAGGAACGCCAGTCCAGATTAGCAGACGGGGTGGTTGTAAGTGGATTTGCAGAGGTGCAGCCATGCTGGGGCGCAGTGCAGGATACCCATTCCACTTGAAAGGTGTCTTTTTCATTAATCCAGAATAACGTGTCTGGCTGGCGCCACGTAAACATGCCCACCACAGCAGAACAGCCCTGCTGCTTACTCTGGTTTATGCCAAATCCCCTGCAGACACTAGAGCTGGCCTGACTCCCAGTGAAAACTCACCCGCACGCCTCCGTCCCCCTCCCCACGTGGGGCCGAGCTCTCGTTGCTGCATGCCCAGGGTCCTTCTCGGCCGCTGAGGTGCAGAGGCGGCTGCCTGTCCTTCGTGGCCCAAGGGCAGTCCGGGCTGATGTGCCATCAGGTTGGGTGGTAACGTGGCTGTCCGTCCCACTCTGTGGGATGGAGGGGTGACTTCATCTCCAGGGCCATCCCCGAGTGTCGCAGTGCTCGCTCCTTCCCCCCACAGCCACTGTGTTCCTGGAGCTGTGGAAGAGGCGGAGAGCCACTGTGGTCACCGACTGGGACCTGTACAAGTGGGATGAGGAGGAGGTGAGGATGTCATCTTTCCTGCTTAGTGCTTCCCTTTTCAGTGCAGGAGTCAGCTGGACCTACAGCAAAGACACGTCACAGGGACCCCCTTGCCCAGCTTGATTCTCTGTAGATGTAAACATCTCATGGAGACACTTAAACAGCAAAGCCAGCATCTGGCAGTCCTGGGAGAGTCCTGGGAGAGACAGAGCCCTCCAGAGAGTTAAGCAGATGCTAGCCACCTCTCTCCATTGCTAGTCACCTCTCCGTGTGCGCAAAGGCTTGAACTCCATCAGGACTGGCCATGCTGGTGTGGGCTGGGTGGGGTGTTCATCCCTGTCCTTCCCTGGTGCTGCTCATCCCATATGCCCATTAGCACAACGACCCCTGGACTTTCCACTACCCGGGCACAGCTCTGCTGGATCCTTTCTTCCCCTTTTCTTTTTTCTTTTTAAGGAGGATCTGGCTATGGAGCTGCTCAATAATTTGCAGCAAGAACCCCGGCAGTACCAGCACTCCTACTTCCGCAGCACCATCATACTCCTCTTGGTTCTGCTGATGGTACGTGCCAGGGTGAACATAGGAAGATCTGGTTTAAGGGCACAAGGGCTTTCGTCCTTCCCTCCCTACTCCGTGGCAAGAACAGCACCTCAGAGTGTCCTATTGCTGGAGCAAAGGCAGCGACCAGGTTGTTAGGGCAGCCCCGTGCCCGTCACAAGGATCCAGGGGCCTCCCTATGCTCACGCCTCGCTGTGCTGATGGGAGAGGCCAGCCACCCTTTGGGGATCTGGGCTGACGGCTCTGCTCTTGCAGTGGAAGGCAGTGAGGATCAAGGCAGTAACAGAGAGGGTAGGAAGAGGCAAACCCTCGATGCCCTTGTTTCTCCCCGTGGGCCAATGGAAAGAGTCTAGACGAGTAGCTCAGGTGGAGACCTCCACCTTATGAACGTCTCATCCTTAACTGAAGAGCACTGGCTTGCATTTGAGGCCACGTCCAGATGAGTTCTGGTGAAGGGAGCCAGGGTTTGAAGGGCTGGTGGTCCTCAGGTGGGATGATGCCCTCCATGCTTGGCTTCTCACCACTCCGTTGCCCTCCTCCACAGATTGCTGTGCTGATCGGCATCGCCCATGCGCTCGTCATTTACCGGGTGGTAGCGACGGCTTTCTTCACCCAGAGCAACTCTGAGTTCCTCCGCGAGCAGGCCAACACGATGGCGGTGATGACGGGGGCCGTGCTGCACTACATCACCATTGTCACCATGACCAAGGTGCGGAGCAAGACGCAGGGCGGGCAGCGGGTCTTCTCCTTGCTTTTCCACCATCAACCCTCCCCTCTCATTCGATACCTCTCTCCTGCAGGTCAACAGACGCGTGGCCCTCTATCTCTGTGACCTGGGTAAGGGAAACTGGGGGCTGTCTCCCACCTGCACCCGCACCCCGCAATGCTGAGCTGCACAGCAGTACGCAGGGACTGCAGCGCTGCACCCCCTTGGTCCCCAAATGCAGCCAGGCTCCTGGCCCCTTCCCTTCCTCCACTGTCACAAAGCATCTACCGGGCGGCTCTTGCCATGCAGGTCCCACAGGAGGCCAGCAGCCCCCCAGCACACAAGCCCACACGCTGCCAGCTGGCTGTCCCACAGCCACGTTACGCTTTGGAGGGGCAGTCACCCTACTGCAGGGCTGAGACCTGGCGTGAGCAGGAAGTCACCACAGCTGCAGGAGAGCTCACAATATGGTTTTCCTCCCAGCTAGGGCCCCTTCTCCCCCAGCTCAAGGCTCTGAGGGACTTTCCTGCTTAGCTGGGCTCAGCACCATCAAAGGGCTCAGATGATGGGCAGGGAAGGCTCCATGAGGGCAGAGACACCCTTCCAACCTTCAAAGAGCTGCTGTGGCATCCGAGGGGGAGCAGGGCAAGGTCCCACCACTCTGTGACCAAGCCCCTGGGCCTTGCTCTCTTCCCCAGAGAAACCACGGACCTTCTCCCAGCGTGAGAACAACTTCACCGTGAAGCTCTTCACCTTCCAATTCTTCACAAACTTCTCTTCGCTCATCTACATCGCCTTTTTCCTGGGACGGTGAGTGGTGGCTGGGAGTCTGGGCGGGAGCAGAGGGGAGCCTGGGTTTGGGGCATAAATCCCCAACTCTTCCCAGGGTCTAGGGACAGCCCAGTGCTGCTACCCTCCCCACCAGGCACTGGCACCCCATTTGGGACCTCAGGAGGGCCATGACTTTTCCCTGTGGGCACGGTGGGTGGGGGAAGCCCCTTGCCTCTCCACCAGTGCCTGGAGGTTGATGTCCTCCATCCTGCACCTGGGTGTTCATCCAACGGGGGTCAGCAGTGGGGCTCAACAGCTATCGCTCTTGTTGCTTCCTTGCTCAGGATCAACGGCCACCCAGGGAACTACGTGCGCATTGCTGGCAAGTGGAGGCTGGAGGAGGTGAGGGACTTGCCGTGAAGTTCCGACCCCACACAATTCCTACTCTTCCTCTCCCTGCTGCCCATCAAGGCTCTGGGAATCTCAGCTTCCTCCTACAGTACCTGCCCTGGCCAAAGACCCTGGGGCCAGGCCGCCCTGCTTGCAGGGCACAGCTCCTCTTCTCTCGTCCCTTTGCAGTGCCACCCCAGCGGCTGCATCACCGACCTCTTCATCCAGATGGCCATCATTATGCTGCTCAAGCAGACCATCAGCAACGTGATGGAGTATCTCATCCCGTAAGCTTCCCTCCAGCCTGCGGAGTGCTCACTGGTGCTCCTGCGCATTCAGGACAGCTTCCCAGCTCTTACAGAGAGTAACCCTGGTCTTTGGGCCAAGATTTCCTCCTCTTCCTTCCTCGCGTCTCCAGGGCTGTCACTGGCTGCAGTTCAGCCCTGCTGTCCTCTGCAGGCAGCTGTACAAATCGCTCCCTCTCCTTGCAGCTGGATAACCCACAAGATACACAAGAAGCAGCAGCGTCCCAAGAAGAGAAGCGTGATGTTAGGAGAGGAGGAGGAGGTCGAGGACCCCTGCAAAAGGCAGTGGCTGAGCAACTATCAACTCAACGAGGTCAACGTCTTCAGCTTGTTTGATGAGTTCCTGGAGATGGGTATGTAGGGCAGGGGGTCAAGTGAGGAGGGATGCTGGGTGCAGAGACGCGTGCCCTCCTTGGCTGGAGAGAGCCTGATGCTGGGGAGCCCACACACAGATGAGGGAGAGCTCTGAGACCCAGCTCCATGCCCAGCCCCACTCCAAGAGCTCTGGCACACCATGGAGATCGTTCCCGAAACAAGGGAGAACAGGCAACGGTGCTGGCCTTGGGCCTCTGCCCAGGACCTTCCAGCCCTCCCAGGAGTGTCAAGGTGATGGCTGTAACCCCAGGGCTGGCTCAACCAGCGCCCTGAGGGTCCCCCACAGATCGCCCTCTCCCACAGCCCTGCGAGAGGTGGGTGTCCCCTGTGGGGGTGTGAGGTCCCCAAGACAGGTCCAGCTCCCCCTTTCACCCCTGCGAAGCCCCTCTGACACAAGCCACAAGGCAGGACAAATGCAGACAGCGGTCAGGACCCGGTGAGATGTCCCCTCTGCGGTGGCTTCACACCAGCACCCGGCATTTTCCCCCTCCCCAGTGATCCAGTACAGCTTCACCACAATTTTCGTTGCTGCCTTTCCCCTCGCCCCGCTGCTGGCGTTCTGCAACAACCTCTTCGAGATCCGCCTGGACGCCATCAAGATGATGCGGCTATACCGGCGCATGGTGCCCAGGAAGGCCAAGGACATCGGTGAGATGGGGCCCGTGCAGCACCCTCCTTCCAGTGCTGCTGCTTGTGCGAACGGTGCCGGCGTTAAGCCCTTTCCCCGGTGTGAAGCCCTTGAGCATCCCCTTGCCAGGCACTGGTACGGCTTCACCGCGGAGTGAGAGCACAGGGAGAGCTGTGGGCTGGGGACGGAGAAGCAATTTCAGACCCTGCAGAGGCTGAGGGGTAGCTTGGGTGCCTGCTTCCTTGACCTCTTCTGGCCGTGCCAAACCTGTCCCTGAGCTGGGGCTTGGTCTGCAACCCTTGAAGAGCAGCAGTGAGCTCAGAGGGGCCTCGCTGACTGCTCTTCTCCCGCAGGAATCTGGCTGCAGGTCCTGGAGGCCATCGGCATCCTGGCTGTCATCGGGAACGGACTGGTGATCGCCATCACGTCCGACTTCATTCCCCTGCAGGTCTACAAGTACACATACAGCCCCTGCGTGATGGAAAACAGCACTGGTGTGGAGTGAGTGCTGCCAGCCGGCTGCTCGCAGCCCTGCCCGCAGTGTCCCTGCCCGCACTGTCCCTGCCTCCCTCAGTGCCATGGGTGCAGCAGCGCGAGGCAGCTGAGCGGTCCCCCACAGTGGGGTGGGGGGAAAGGGGAGCAGGGGAGGGTCTTCCAGATGGCACCGTCTTCAGCATCCCAGCCAGCCTCCCGCTCCCATCGTCCCCATGGCGGGTAAACTGGTAGCCCTGAATGGAAAGAGCACCGTGGAATGTTGGAGAGCTGCAGGACTGCCTGCGTGCCTGCCCATGCTCTCTCCTGCCCTCCCCCTTTTCCTCCAAGCCTTGGCTCACTGGCCAAGTTCACTCAAACTGGACAGAACATCTCAGAGACATTCATTTCCCCCGGCCTTTGTGCAAATGGGTAGCTAGCGAGGGGAGGGAGAGCCCCAGATGGGTGCTGGCTTCCCCAAAATGGGCTGTGCTCAACCATACTACGAGTCACCTGAGAATCCACATGCCAGGGAAACCGTAGACACGAAAGCTGCAGACAGACAGACATGCTTTGCAGCAGTCAGAGGCCTTTGAGTCCCCTAGAAGACACAAGAGCGGCAGGTTTCGGTTAGGGCGTGCCACAACCCCCCAGCGCAGCCACGAACCGGGAGCATCCCCCCCACCGCCGGGCCAATGTGCCTGACGTGATCTTCCCCGCCCGCAGCTGCTCGACCGGCTACATCAACCACAGCCTCTCCGTCTTCCGCATTCGGGACTTCGAGCCGCACACAAAGGTGCCCGAAACGCTGCCGGACTTCATCAAGGCCGAGATCAAGGAGTGCAGGTAACAGCAGCCCGCGGCCAGTAGCATTCCCCCGTCCTGAGCCCCTCGCCGCGGCATCCAGCCTGCAGCCGGGGAAGGGGCAGGTGGTGGGGCTGGGCTGGGGGGCAGCCGTGCGGAGGGAGCCGCCGCGGCTCCTCTGGGACCCCCATGGAGGGAGCCGGGGCAGGGCGCGATGCCCGGCGCGGGGGGAGCCTGGGCCGGCACCGACGGGGCTGCGCTGCAGGTACCGGGATTACAGGAACGCCGACGACTACAGCTACACCGTCCAGTTCTGGCACATCTTCGCAGCCCGGCTGGCCTTCCTCATCCTCTTTGAGGTGAGCACCTGGGGAGGAGGATGCGGCAGTGGGGGGGACGGTGGCGGGGGGAAGGGGCCGGGTCGGTGCCGCTGGCACGGGCCACGCTAACCGGCCCGGGGAGCTCCTCGCGCCCCTTTGCTTTCCGCAGCACGTGGCTCTGTGCGTCAAACTGATCGCGGCCTGGTACGTCCCCGACGTCCCTCAGTCGGTTAAGAATCAGTTCCTGGGCAGAAAACACAGCGACCTTCGCAAGGACCTGAGGTGGGTGATGGCCCAGACGGGGCTGCGGTGCTCAGAGCCCGCGTGGCCTCCGGACCTGCCCGGCCGCAGGCTCCAGCCGCTGCAGGGCCCCGCGGTCAGGCTTGACGCCCGCCACAGGCACGGAGAGGGTGGGGCGGCGAGCTCCGGTCCTCGGGGCAGCTCCTCCATCGCCCTTTTCAGGGAAGCTTCTCCCCCAGCTCCCAGCACAGCTTCTACTACCTGGGACCTACAGCGGAAAAAATGTTCTTTTTAAGATGAGCTGCGTTACCTATAAATGAGGGCCCATCTCCCTCCATAGGATCATAGAATCATAGAATCGTTTAGGTTGGAAAAGCCGTTTAAGATCACCCAGTCCAACCATTAACCTACACTGCCAAGTCCACACTAAACCAATCAAGGGTAGACCAGACTGAACCATGTCCCCAAGTGCCACCTCTGCCCGTTTTTTGAATGCTTCCAGGGATGGGGACTGCACCACCTCTCTGGGCAGCCTGTTCCAATGCTTGACCACCCTTTCCGTAAAGAAATTTTTCCTAATATCCAACCTAAACCTGCCCTGGCGCAGCTTGAGCCCATTTCCTCTTGTCCATGCCTGTGGCCTCGCTCGCTAGCCCAGGTGCCTGGCTTTCAGGCACTCAGGGCCAGCGAAATGAGTCCCACCGGAGGCCACTCAATGCTAGAGCTCACCAGCGGAAGGGTCTGCTTGGCTTTGGCTTTTCCTTCAGAAAAAGAAAAGCTCCAAGTAAAAACAAGGAGCAATTTTGCCCACGTTTTCCATTTCAACTGTGTTTAAAAAAAAATCATTAAGTATTTCAGCTGGAAGCAGAACCAATGTAGCTGAGAGCTGTAGGCTGGGCTGCCCCGGTGCTGCTGGCCTTCATGGACTGAGCCCCGCTTTGGAGGAGGGCTCAGCCCGCCCCTCTTCACGGCCACCCCATCCCAGCTGCCACCCCAAAACCCCAGCGGGGCTCGGGAAGCGCCACGCTGCCACAGTTCAGCTCTCCGGCTCTGGCTTCCCGTTGACAGAGGGATTTCCCGCAAACAGGGATTTTCCACAAAGAGCGTGTCATTCTTTTTCCATTTAATTTTGGCAAAGGCCCTATTCCCGCTCTGAATATCTCCCTACGCTTCCCCATTGCTTCCCGATTCGGACAGCTCCCTTCCCCACCGCCCCTCTCCTTTCTCCCCAGCATGATGGAGTCCTCCACCGAGGTGTAGCCACCGCTCACCGAGGAGAACGAGAAACACCGACTTGAGCCCCCCTCCCCAGCCCGGCAGTGCCGCGGGCGCGGGAGGAACCACCACGGCACCGCCGGCAGAGATGGGCCACGTGCCCCGGCTATGACCGAGCTTGGACTTGAACTGGGAAGCGACAACGTGACGGTGGTTTCGCAGGAGAGGGATGCTTTCCGACTTGCACGGCCGTGACGAGGAAGAAGGTGGTGGCAGAGCTGGGGATGGTGCCTCCCCAGCACACCGAGTAGCTGGGGAAGAGCTTTGGCACTACGGACAAACCTCGGTGCAGCACCCAGCCGCCGCTGGTCTGCCGGAGATGATCCGGCTTCCTCCTCAGTCGTGGCCTTAACATGCAACTTGGCGTCGCAGGAAAGGCCAGTTCCCTCATTTCAGGTTCCCTCTCCAGCTCTGTTTTTGCACTTTGGCCTCTTTTCCCTTTGCCTTCAGTGACCTCCCTGCTCTTGCACTGCTGAGAAACTTGAGTCCTTCCTCTCCCACCACAGCCAGCACAATCCTCCTCTGGGGACGACTACCGCGTGGCTGCCGCTCCAGCCCGCTGTTTTCACGGACGTGGGAAAAACACAGCTGTCAGCCTGACTGTGTTTTGCTCCAGGCTCTGCCAAGCCTCTGTAGCTGCCCTGAGCTCGCCCAACAGTTGTGCCTGGCTCAGCTACCATGAGCAAGATGATAAATAAACGTAACACCCACGTGGACACAAGCGGCCAGATCTTCAGCTGCCGTTGGGTCACTGTATTCACACTGGTATCATTCCTGCCTCCTTCCTTTGCTATCCACATCACCCAAGGACATCATCCCCCCAAACCTTTTTTTGCCTTAACGTGGATAATCTAAAAAGGCTGGGGCTGAAGCGTCAGCGCGTAGCCCTTAGCTAGGGCCGAGTGTGGGTGCTGGTGAGACAGCTGAAAGAAGTTGGCACTTTGGCCATGCACAGTGGGAAAACAACCTGTTAAATGTGCTGGGGTGACAGATACTGAGCTACACAGAAAACCCAGGGTGACAGGGCTAGCAAGGGTTCTCTCTTGCTCCAAAACACAACCTTCTAGCCTAAAACCGAGCCTGATGTTTCTCCACCTCTTCCCTTCGAGCCCTGCAGTGCTGGCTGGGGCTGCCCTCCTTCTCCCGAAACTCCAGGCAGAAGGCGGTTTGTCTGCAGCAGAGAGCCGGGGTTACATCCCACGGCTGGGCTGCTGTCACAGCCAGCACCGCGACTTGTCTAATACATGCGCATTCCTGCCCTCTTAGAATCATCGAATCGTTTAGGTTGGAAAAGCCCTTTAAGATCATCCAGTCCAACCAGTAACCTACATTACCAAGTCTACTCTAAGCCAATCAAGGGTAGACCAGACTGAACCATGTCCCCAAGTGCCACCTCTGCCCGTTTTTTGAACGCTTCCAGGGATGGGGACTCCCCCACCTCTCTGGGCAGCCTCTTCCAATGCTTGACCACCCTCTCCATAAAGAAATTTTTCCTAATTTCCAACCTAAACCTCCCCTGGCGCAGCTTGAGCCCATTTCCTCTCATCCTATCGCTAACTACTTGGCAGAAGAGCCCCACCCCCACCTCACTACACCCTCCTGCCAGGAGCTGCAGAGCGATCAGGTCTCCCCTCAGCCTCCTCTTCTCCAGGCTGAACACCCCCAGCTCCCTCAGCCGCTCCCCACCAGCCCTGTGCTCCACACCCTTCCCCAGCTCCGCTGCCCTTCTCTGGACACACTCCAGCACCCCAATGTCCTTCTTGTGTTGAGGGGCCCAAAACTGGACACAGCATTCCAGGTGCGGCCTCACCAGTGCCGAGCACAGGGGCACAATCACCTCCCTGCTCCTGCTGGCCACACTATTCCTGACACAAGCCAGGATGCTGTTGGCCTTCTTGGCCACCTGGGCACACTGCTAGCTCATGGTCAGCTTTGCTCTCCACTGGGTCTGCCTTTAGCGATTCGTTTGCTGACTCGAGGCAGGGTTATTTGTGCTTAAGGAACAAAATCTTTGTTCATCGCTGCCCAGGAATGATAACATGCCTGCAAACACGTGACTCTTCACTCAACGTCGGGTGCGGAAACAGCCCTTTGACGCCCCATGAGATTCCACACACACGTTACGTCAGGCCCACGCAGCCTCGCTGAGCTGGGTTTGCAAACGCACAGGGAAAAAGCTTTTCTCTTAATTTTTTTCCTAATTCCAGTTAACGAGGAAGGCAGTAGCATGGGACAGGTGACCGCAGCTAGGTTTCCAGCTTTCTTGTAGAATCATCGAATCGTTGAGGTTGGCAAAGACCTTTAGGATCATCCAGTCCAACCATTAACCCAAGACTACCAAGTCCACCACTGAACCAATTAAGGGCAGAGTCATAATTTAATGTTTCCTGCCTTGGTGGCTGGATTATTTTTTAATGAAAGTAAAAACTAAGGAATCACTAAGGTTGGAAAGGCCCTCTAAGATCATCAGCCCAACCATCAACCCAACACCCCCGTGCCCACTAAACCATGGCCCAAAGTGTCACATGGTCCTTGTAAACTCCAGGGCAAATCCACTGGAGCGTTTCAAAGCTTTAGAGACTTTTTTCTTTATAAGAACTGCAAACTTTTAACCGGTTTGTAAGTTTAAGCTCGAGCCCCACCCTTTCATCCCCTCCTCTATAACATGGCAATAGGCACCTCCCTGCGCTGGAGGTGAATTGCGGGGAGAAACTGGATGAAACGCGGGACCTGCGTGGGTGTCACAGCGTGAACACGCGTGTGTGCACGTGTAACGGCTGTGGCAGCCACCCCGCGAGCTCAGAGAGACGCAGACAAGCAAACGTGAGCACCGCAGGTCAGGAACAACCATTTCATTAAGGCTGATTTGTCTTGTTCTGTAATTAAAAGTCAGACCGGTCCAAGCCCCTGCTGCGGCTAGAGCCGTAGCGCTGTACAGAAGCGATGCTTCTTCCCGTAACGAAGGTGCTCGCTGTATACGGCACCCTGAGCGCTGCACGTGTCACGGGGGCCACATCGCTTTCGGCTCGCTGGAAAGGTCAGAGCAGCCACGCACCTGGAGTGCCCTCAGCCCCCGTTCGAGAGCAAACAGCCAGCGCCCGCTGTGCCTCCTCGGAGAGGAGCAGTGATTGCAATTAAGGGTGTGTTACGAGGCGGCACCTCATCCTGCAGCAATATTCTCATTTCTGGGACTTGGAAGCGAACCCTGGTTTTGTATCGTATCGATGGCCTTGAAACGCAGTTGCCCGGCAGCTCTAAGTAGCTTAAATTTAATTAGCTTCAAGCTGTTAAATGCATCAAGAATTGGCCATCAGCAGGCTGTCGGGGTTCAGCCCCAGCCCCAGCTCAGCACGACACAGCTGCTCGCTCACTGCCCCTACCCTGATGGGATGGGGGAGAGAACTGGAGGAGTGAGAGTGAGAAACACTCCTGGGTTGAGATAAGAACAGTTTAATCATTGAAATAAAATAAAGTAAAATAATAATAATAACAATATAATAATAATAGTAATAACAATATCCAAAGCAAGTGATGCCCAATGCAATTGCTCCCCACCCGCCGACCGATGCCCAGCCAGTTCCCAGCAGCGATCGCTGCTCCCCGGCCAACCCCCCCAGTTTCCATACTGCCCATGATGCCGTATGGTATGGAATGGCCCTTGGGGCAGGTTGGGTCAGCTGGCCTGGCTGTGCCCCCTCCCAGCTCCTTGTGCCCCTGGCAGAGCATGGGAAGCTGCAAAGTCCTTGCCTGGCATGAGCAGTGCTGAGCAACAACTAAACCATCAGCGTGTTATCAGCGTTCTTCTCCTACTAAATCCAAACCACAGCACTGTGCCTGCTGCTAGGAAGAAAATTAACTCCATCCCAGCCGAAACCAGGACATGGGCTCATGCCACGCGGTAGTGTTCATTCGCCCGCTAGCGCGCAGGGAGCCGCTCGTGCCGCAGCAGCGCGCGCTCGCCTCAGCTGGGGAGCCGCAGCAGCGGGCAGGACGGGGCCTCAAGCCCCAGCGCGGCACAGGGTCCGAAGGCGACAGCCTCGGCTCATGGGGATTTTGAGAGGGGATTCCGAGGCAGGGAGAGCCGCCTCCTTGCCCAGGCGTGCTGACCCCAGCTGCCGCGCGCCCGGTGGGACGCGGCTCTGCCGAAGCGCAGGGCAGGGTCACAACCGCTCCGCTGCCGAAGCCGTGTCGCCGCCGGTGTTGCCGAGGGTCCCGCCACAGGAGGCAGGGGGTCCCGGAGGCGACACGCATGAGTCGGTGCTGCAGAGAAAGGCACCAGGGTTAAGCCAGCCTGCAAACCTCGCTCCCGAGAGCGTGGAAAGCCACCACCTCGCACGGAACTGAAACAAGCCACGCTCTCAGCCCTCCGGCTTCTTCTGTCCTTTCACCACTGCGACCAAAACCGCCTCTGCTCCTCGCTTTTGACTTACCTACCCACAGGAGCAACTCCGATGGGCAAGAAAGGCTTTATCAGCTCCCAATTTGCTACTGAGCCGCCTCACGCCCTCCCCATCCCCACCCCCAGGACCTGTTCCTTGGGATCATTTGTCATCCCACAAAGCCAACTCGTTTACGCTGGCTTTCGCAGCCCGTGCCTCCAAGCGGCCACGGGACTGTGGATGAGAGAAGCCACCCCCAAAAGAGCTGCTGAAATTGCTGCTACATTGAACAGGCTCTCAGCTGCCTCGCTGGAGGGCACAGGACCATGGGGAGGAACCAGGAGGGGGTTTGTTGGAGGAACCTCCTCCAGCGGGGTTCCTCTGTCCCTTTTCCCCGCCGCCACAGGTCAACAGCACCGATATTGTACGCAATCATAGAATCATAGAATCGTTTAGGTTGGAAAAGACCTTTAAGATCAGCCAGTCCAACCATTAACCTAACACTGCCAAGTCTACTCCAAGCCAATCAAGGGTAGACTAGACTAAACCATGTCCCGTAATGACCAATAACGATCAAGAGTGGAGGGTGTTTCTCCTTGTGAACAAGCCCACAGACCTACCTGCGACCTGTGTATCATATATATATAAAAACATACACATACACGCTTCACCCAGGGACACGAGGCCCCATGGAGACGAGCACCAGCTCTACACAAGCCCAAGCGCCTTTGCCAGCGCTTGTCTCCCTCGACCCCAAGCTCTTCCATCAGGGAAGAGGCCAGCCCTGGGCTCTTGGGCCCGGCTGCGAGAGGGGTTTGCTAAAGGAAATAAAAATAAGTGATTAATTAGAAGCGAAAACATGCCGGGCAGGGCAGCGAGGAGGCGGCGAAGGCTGGCTGTCCAGGGTGGACAGCACCTTGGCCGCGGTGTTGCCCCATCCCGGCTGCACGTTGCCGTGCTCAGCCCCGGCAGCACCACTCGGCCGGAGGGGGGTTATGTCTTTTTTTAATTGTTGGCAACGGGGAAGTTGGAACCATTGTTTTCCGCGAGTCGGGGACGGTGGACAGCTGAAGGAGCCCGTCCTGCCTGGCTGTTCACCCACCCCAGCCACGGTGCAGAGGTGCGAAAGCCGCCGGCGAGGAGCCCGGCAAAGGTGCCGGGTCCCGACACCATCCCAGAGCCTCTAACCCTGCTCGAGCCGGAGCCTTGCAGGAGGAAAATAGCCTCTTTTTTTTAATTTTCTGCCCCAAAGCACGTGCTGGCCCATGTTTTCGCCGCTCGGCGGCTGCGGGTCAGGTCGGCGTTCCTCTTACGCCGGCCGAGGCTGGTTGCAGCACCAGGCGTTGCCGCCGCTGTGAACGCAGCCCGTGCCTGGGGCGTGCTGGGGCACTAATCGCCTCCTCGGTAATTACGACAAGAATCTCCTGCTGTTCGCGAGTGGCCATGGCTGGGCCCGGTTCCCCGTGGCCAGCGCCAGCCGGAGCAGCCAGCCCGCGGTACCGGTTTCAACTTGCAAAGAGGCTTCTAAAGTCACGGAGGAGAAGGAAACAGACGGGAGACCCCACGACACGCACGGGCACGGCTGCCCGGCCTCCCCGCACCCCCCTCCATCAGTAACTCACCTGAACGAAGCCTGGGAGTATCGAGTTTGCCAGCGCTCAGCAAACCGTGGCCCCAAAGCGTTGGCTCTCCCCACGGCGCTGCGTTGAGCAGGCACCCCGAATCCCCCCGGCACGCTGCGGTGCAAGCCCCCGGCCGCCGCCACGGCCCGGCGAGCTGGTATTACCGGTGGCGGCAGGTGCCGGGTGCGGGTTTCGTCTTGTCCCGACACCTCCGTGGGCTTTTCCAGCCATGGAGAGCCGGGGGCTTTCCTCCTCAGCCCCGGGAGCTTTGTGCAACCTGAGTGCGCCCGGGGCTGCTGGGCCAGCAGGCTGGATGGGTTGCATTCCCTCTCCTTTTTTCCTCTTTTTTTTTCTTTTCCCCTCCCCTAGAGCCTGAGGTTTTTTTTTTTTTTTTCCCCACAGGTTCAGGTGGAGATGGAGGTGGAGCAGCGGGAGGGACGGCCAACCCCTCCTGCAGGCCTGGCGCCCGGCGATTGGGGCGGCGGGAGAGCCCGGCAAAGGGCAGGGGCTGAACCGGGAGGGGGAAAAATAAATAAATTTAAAAAAAAAAAAAAAGAAAGAAAAAAAAACCCCAAGCACTGATCTGGCAGGTCCAGTCGGCTCGCGGTGCAGAAGGGAGGCGACTGGCAGGACGCCTGCGGCCAGGGCACCGGGGGAAGCTCCCAAGGTAAATGCAGCTCTCCTGCGCTTCCCTTTCCGCACCGGTGCCATCTCCGCCGGGGTCAGCAGGGTTTCGCCCTCTCCCCGCAAGCCCTGCTGCTCTCCTCCTCCGGCTCCCTGGCTCCGCTTGCTCCCTGCTCCCTGCCGCCGTGCCTCCCTGCCCGCCCCGCTCTCCCCGCGGCCGTGCTCGGGGGGATGCTGCAGCCTGACCACTGCTCGGGGGGATGCTGCAGCCCGACCACTGCTCGGCGTGGATGCTGCAGCCCGACCACTGCTCGGGGTGGATGCTGCAGCCCGACCATCGCCCACCACCCCACGGCACCCGCGCTGTCCTCCACCGTGCTTGGAGCGCTACAAAGCCAGGCTATCCCCAAACCCAAGAGGTAGGAAACGGGAGCGTGCCGCTGCCCGTTACCTGTGCACCTCCCTCCCTCCTGGGCAGCGGCCCTGACACCCAGCTGCCCTTCGGGCATCCGTCGCCATTGCATGCTCCAGAGCAAAGGGGCCCTGGCTGGCTGCGCATCTCCACGGGGCTGGGGAGGCGTTTAGGGCCTCCCTGAGGTCCCCGGCCAGCCTGCGTCTTGTTGGGGCTTCCTTATTTCCAACCATCAGAGTGAAACGATTTACGAGCGACCCATCCGGGCAGGACCAAGCAGAGCCGGAGCATCCCCACCAGGCAGAGAAAGCCCCAGCCACCCCTGGTGTAGCATCTCCTATCCCCTTCCCCGTGCGAAATTCGGGTGGGCTGGCTCATCTCCATCCCTTGCTCTTCCATCCCTGGCTGCGGAGAAACCCAGTTAATGCTTTAGGCATAAATCGCTTTCCAGCTGCTCAAGCTGAACACCTTACGAGCGTCCCTCACGTACCTTGACCCACAGTCTCACCCCGCGCCCGGCGCCAGGGCTGCTGTGCCAAAGGGAAGCGGCGTGCCCCCGTCGCCGGTCACGGCAGCGCAGCGCTGCAGACCTCCCCCCTTCCCCTTTGCACCGGCAGCAGAGACACACGGTTTCTCCAGGGATGAGCCCAGCCTTAGTAGCCCTGCTGCTACCCAAAACCAGTTTGCAACTGAGGGCGATAAAGCTCTGGTGCAAAGAGGCAGCTGAGAGAGATTTTTATCCCTCCTGGCCCCAGCAGTTGCGCTCTGCGTATGTGTTTACAGTCGTGCTGCCTTGCAGAAACACCAGCAACGTGACGTCCTTGTTATTCCCACATCGGCCCCAGCGGACATGCTGCCTGCACCGGGCGCTCTGCGGGTGTTTGGGGACAGAGGAGCCCAACCCCGCCGCGGGGCTCTGCTTCGCCGTCTGCTCCCAGTGCCTCCTTGCACCGCTGCGATTTATCGGCGGGGCGCGGGGTGTCCTCCCTGGTCCCCCTCTTCCTGCGGGGCTACTGCAGTGGCACGGCCGCCGATTGCACGATGCCAGCCGGGGGCCGGTCCCCACGCACCGTCCTTGTGCTCCCTGCTTGCCCGCACGCACGGCACGTCATGCGGCATTGCCTCTCCCCGGGCACGGCCGCAGAGTAGCAACGCACCGAGCCTCCTAGCAGGAGGGGAGGGCTGCACCCACTTGGCTTAGCTCGACGCTCCGAGAGCTCACGAGATAGGAAGCCCGTGTTTCTATAAATAAACCGCCCCGCTGTTTAATTAGCAATTTCAATGGGCACGTCAGGCTGGAAGCAGCACTGCAGCCAAGACGGCGTGTTGGTAGCACGGAGGGGGGTCCCGCTGAGCCCCCCCAGACGCAGGCAGGGGGGCAGCTCGCTGTGGTTTCGCGGGGAGGTGTTGCACGCCCCGCGGTTGAGCTACGACCGTGGCTCGTTTGCCCTCGCTGGCACCTGGTTTGAGCTGAAGCCACTTTTTTAACGTCCTGCAGCCCCCGGTTGGTCATTAATCACCTCCTCCCCGTGAATTCACGGTCGGGAAAGCCAGGCTGCGAGTCGGCACGGTGCAGGGAGGGCAGGCAACACATCGGCCACCAAGCCGTGGCCGGGACATGGCTTTGGCTTTACCCCAGAGCGGCACCCACTCCCCCCCAGACCCAAATCGCTGTGGGGAGCGATGGGGACTGCCGGGGTGCTCCCAGTGCCGGCCCAGCCCGGCGCAGCCAGCGCTCACGGAGCCGTTCCCGATCTATCCCAGGCCCAGCCCGCCCTGCGGCGGTGGCAGCGGACTTTGCCCCCTGCAAGACGCCGTGCCGCAGGGGCCCTCCTGCCGCGGGTGGCCCGCCGGCAATGCCAGCAGCTCCTCCGCGCATCGCCTGAGCACGCCATGGCAGGTAGGCTGCAAAATCAAAACTTTCACCTCTTTTCAGCTGGGAAGGACCCCTCGCTGGCAGGCATGGCAGGGGGTCTGGCTTGCTGTTCCAGCTTTGCCTCGTAGGGCGGGCAAGGGTCTGTCCCAGCCCCAAAAACCAGCTCGGCCTGTTGCAAAACAGCCGCAAGCACCGCTCGCTGCCAGACCCCCGCAGCAGAGCTTGTTTTTCCAGGGAAGCCGGGATGGCTCTGACAGTTGCCCGCCCAGCTGGGAGCTGGATCAGCCTTCCCATCTGAAACCCCCTTCCTGCTGTGCCCCCAGACTTTTGCAGCGTGCCCCCCGAAATCCTCGTCCCAGCCACCAACGAGACGCTGGAGCTGGCCCTGGGGACCCAGATAGCGCTGAACTGCACCGTGCGCTGGGCGGCCGCCGAGCACTGCGAGCCCGTCCCTGCCTGGACCAAAGACGGGCAATGGTTGGGCAGCGAGAGCAGCCAGGACACTGCCTGGTAAGGAGCCTGCCCTGGGGTCTGTCCGTCCATCTGTCCACCTCTCAGGGTGG
This sequence comes from Pelecanus crispus, assembly GCF_030463565.1. Classification (NCBI taxonomy): domain Eukaryota; kingdom Metazoa; phylum Chordata; class Aves; order Pelecaniformes; family Pelecanidae; genus Pelecanus; species Pelecanus crispus. Next base: position 542,580 of record NC_134648.1, on the reverse strand, counting down.
GTCACCGCACGGCCCAACCCACGCTGGCCCTATCTCCCCCCAGGTTTGCCCCAAACGCCTCGGAGCGGCTCCTCGCCAGCGTCCTGCAGCTCAACCTCACGCACGATGCCGACTTCGGGGTGTTTGCCTGCTGGGTCAGCAATGCCACGGCCACCTTCACCCTGCGGCGAGTGGGTAGGGACACGCTGGGGACAGAGAAGGGACCCCCCCAAGGAGGACCCGCTCGCACAGGGCAGGGCACGGCAGCCCCGCGGGGATCGGCGCTGCCTCTCCCAGGGCAGTGCATCGTGGTGCAAACCTCCACCAAACCCAGGAAACCTGGGCCAAGTCCGCACTCACCGTGCCTTTCCCTGTCCTCGCAGAGGCGGCAGGGCACGTGCCTGCGGTGCTGGCAGCCCTCCTGGTCCTGGCGTTCCTGGTGCTTCTGGCAGGGCTCTATGTCCGATGCCGCCTGAGCGTGCTCCTCTGGTACCGGAACCACTACGGCGAGCTGGAGATCAACGGTGAGCCACGGGAGAAGGGCACGGGGGGGGTGCCCCCCTTGGGAAAAGCCTCCCCTGGGCCAGGGGCTCGCCAACGCACAAAGCCCGGCGCTACACCCGCCCCTTCCCCATGGCTCTCCCCAGACGGGAAGCTGTACGACGCCTACGTCTCCCACGCCACCGCCCCGGATGACCGAAAGTTTGTCCACTTCATCGTGAAGCCACAGCTGGAGAACCGCTACGGCTACAAGCTCTTCCTGGACGAGCAAACCATCCTGCCCAACTCAGGTAGGCGCCGGACCCCCGCGGGGCCGGGCAGAGGGGTGACACCAGCACCTGGGGGCTTGAAATTCCTTTGCCTGCAGAGCCGTCGGCCGACCTGATCATGAACGTGAGCCGGTGCCGGCGTCTCATCGTGGTCCTCTCGGTCGCGTACCTGGAGCAGGACTGGTGCAACAGCAGCTTCAGGTAGGAGCGGCTCCTGCCTGCTGCCAGGGGAGAGGAGCCGGCGGGTCCTTCGCCCCCCTGCCACGTGCCTGTCTCGCAGGGAAGGGCTTTGGAGGCTGCTGGAGCTTTCCAAGAAACCCATCTTCATCGTCTTCGAGAGCCAGTACCGGGAGATCGCCCACCCCGCCATCAGCCTGCTGAAGCAGCACCGGAGCGCGGTGACCTTGCTGGTGTGGCGAGCGGGCTCCATGGTGAGAGCCGGGCAGGACCCTGCCCCACCAGCACCCCCGTTTCCATCCCCAGCGCCCCGTTTTGTGCCAGCCTCCCCATGACACCCCAGGGCTGCTCCCTGCGCGTCAGTGCTCCTACAAAGCAGGTTGGGGCTCTCGTCTTTTAGAGGTGATTTTAAAAAAAAACCAACAGAAACAGCCCCAGATCGAGGTGCTCGCTCCCCAGACTTGCACAATCAGGAGCCCCGTGCCCCTCCGGGGTCTCCCCCAGCCCAGGCGCCAGCGTGAAGCCTCAGCTGCCGGAGCAAAGCTTTGGCCCGTGGCTGCTGCAGCCATTTCAGGGCCAGGCTGGGAGCTGGAGCCCTGGGGAGCGTTTCAGCAGGTCAGGCCGGTTTCTCCACTGGCGTGTGGGCATGCTGCCATGCCGGGAACGCAGCCCTCGCCTTGGCTGAGCTCCCAGAGCTGGGAAGAGTGAGCCGAGCCCCACAGAGCCTTCCCCAGCCCCGTGTGGGGCAGGGCTTGGCTTGGCGGCGGTCCCGACGCAGCTCATCATCTCCCTGCCCCACGCAGACCCCGTCGTCGGACTTCTGGAAGGAGCTGTGCCTGGCCCTGCCCCGCAAGGTGTCCTTCCAGGGGACCATGGGCGACCCGCAGACCCAGCTGCAGGAGGACAAGGACCCCATGCTGGTCCTGCACAGCAGCTACCTGGACAGCGGTGCAGACCTCCACCCAGATGGGGACCTCGGCACAGGTCCTCGTGCTCTGCTGCTTCTCCTGGGGGGGACAGATGCGCACCGGCGGTCACCTTTGGGGTCTTCTTCGCCCTCCCGTGGCAGGCGGGCAGGGTTTAGCGCCTTCCCCGCCGCTTAAAACCCATCTCCCCGCTCCTCCCAGGCCTCCGAGGGTGCTTTTTCAGAAGCCCCCCGCCCTCCCGCATCGGCGGCCTCGGCGCTCCCACGGCTTTGGCTGCTGGCACGACGGAGGACAGACGGCTGAGGGACGGCCCGAGACCCGAGCTCGACGTCTCAGACTTGGGATCGCGCAACTATGGCGCCCGCAGGGACTTCTACTGCCTGGTGACGGAGGATGACATCTGAGCGGGGCTGCGGGCCAGCCAAGGTGCCGTCCCCCTTCCCCGCGGGGCCGCACGGACACAGGCCACGGCCAGAGGAGCCCGGGCTTTGTGATGGGACCAAAGCCAAAGTCTTGGTGGGAAAGACAGGAGCCAGCTCCTTCCAGCAGCCCGTCCTACGGTGGAAAACCATCACCAGGGGACACCCCTGCCCGTAGCGCCTGGGCACCCTTGGGTGCTGGGCCCCCCTCCCTCGCCGTGGGTGGCAGGGACATTTTTCCTGCATGGTGCACAAGCGTTGGGATGGCTGATGCTCTCCAAGAAGCAACGTGCCGCAGTCCCAGTGGCTGAGAAACGCCCGACAGGAGCAGCTGCAGCACCCTGTCTCCCATGGAAAGCCCCATGGCAATAAAACGCTGCTGCTCCGAGTGGGTCTCGTCCATCGGCGGGGACACGGGTGCCACCGGCGGGTCTCTCCCCACCATGGGCAGCGGGGCAGGCAGCGCTGTGCTACGTCCCATCCCCGTGCCACGTCCCGTCCCCGTGCCGCGTCCCGTCCCTGTGCCAGCATCCCCACCACGCCGACTCGGAGCAACGCCCGGACGCGGCGAGTGGGGCGGCACCGCGGTGCGAGCTCCCACACCCTGGCATCCCACGGGGTGCTCTCCTCCCCTCCCGCGTGCTGGCCGAGCACGGGGGCAAGCGGATGTCGTTCAAGGCCTTTATTTCGGGCATGCGCAGGGCTCGGGTGGTTGGTACACAGGGAGCTGGGGAGACAAACGCACCCTGACACCCCAGCATGGATGGCACCGGCTCCCAGCACGTCGGGGGGCCACACCAGCCCTGGATGCGGCCCCTCCCGGCAGCGCCGCCCGGTCTCCCCCGCCCTCCCACCCCCCATACCTACTCTACCGCATTTCCCAAACGGGGCACGCCATGCCCCCCCAAGCGCAGGGTCTCCCCGCCCAGCCCCAAACCTGCCAGCAGACCAAAGCCACCCCGCAGCCCACCCATGCGTCCCGGCTGGCCGCCACAGTGGCGGGCGGCGGCAGGGAGAGCTTTGGACCCGCTGCCCCACCTGCGCCAGCCGTGCCGGGCAGCGAGGGCATCTCCCCACCCCGCGGGGAGACGCCAGCCAGCAAACACAAGCCGGCTGGCCCTGCCCGAATCCTGCTTACGCAGCACCGGCCGGGCTCAGCCCTGAGCAGCGCGGCTGGCAAGGAGCGGCGGCGGCGGCGGCTCTGCCTGCGCCGGGACAGGCCCGGCGGGGCGTACGGATGGGGATGGCGTGGCACGGAGATCCCCCGGCTCCTCGCAGCGAGGGCATGGGCAGCCTCAATCACAGCCCACCCCCCCCACGCGCATCCCCGGCAAAGGGGGGAACTCGGCCCCACGTCGCCGATGCCGCTTCCCAGCTCCTCACAGCCGCGGTGCCAAGCCCGTAAAAATTTGGGAAGCCACCTCAGACCTCCCACAAACCACCTGAGCTATGCCAAGCCCCGTCCCCACCCAGCCGGGGCAGAGCACATGCAACCCTCCCAGCCCCCGGTGCGCCGCGACTCGGGGAGCTGGAACGGGGTGCCCCAGAAGCCCCCCTCCCCACCAGCATTGCTTTGCAGGAGCCTCCCCAAAGCCCTACAGCTCCTGCCCCTCCGCCGAGCCGCGAGACAAATTGAGCTTTGCAGCCCGCTGCCCAGGAGCGGGCAGGGTCCCCAGGCGCTGAGGACCCTTGGGTGCCATAGGGCTGTCCCCAACTAACGGGGGTCCCAGCAGGGCCCCGCAGCAGAGCCAAAAGCAGTCGCTGGGTTTAAGGCTGCGGCAGGAGGGAGGACAAGCGTCCCCCGACCAGGGGAAGGGGGGCCTGGGGGAGGCATGAGGGACGCAGCGGGGACTATGCTACGGAGCAGGGGTCCGGCGGCGAGCAGCCTCCCCAGCGCATGGCCAGCGGCAAGGAGCATCCCGGCGGGGAGAGTCAGGGCTGGGCAGTCCGGCTCCCGGGGGTTGTCCTCACAGGCCAAGGAAGTCCTCCTTCCGAAACCCCTTCTGCAAGGAGACAGGCCACCCGTCACACGGGGGGGGACGCCAGCGCCGTCACCGTTCCTGCCCGAGGACACCCCCGCCTGTGCCTCGCTGGGCGGTGGGAGCGCAAACACGAACCCGCTCTGCTCGGGCACCGACGGAGCCACGCTGTCCCCACGGTGGGCACGTGGCTGTCCCCACCCCACTGGCGCAGGTGCCACCGCAAGGACGATGCTCTGGGGACGTCCCCAGCCCTTCAGGAAGGGGAGGCATGGAGCTGGGGCCCATCGTATGCCTGGAAGCATTTGGGTGGCGTGGCTTTCCGGGGTGAAGCCCCTGGCCTTGACTCGCTCAGGATCCACCCCGGGATCCACCCCGCGATCCCGCCGGCCGGAGGAGGCACTGGAGGGTGGTACATACCATCTTGAAGTCCCGGTGGAGCTTGGTGTATTGCCACATGTTGCCCAGGAGGCTGGCTGCTGCTCTGGAGGACTTCTCGTTGTCCGAGCTGGGACAGGGATAGGATGCAATGAGCTTTAGGTACCGCTGGCCACAGGACGGTGCCCATCAGCCCGAGGATACCACCCCAGAAGGGCCCAGAGGGGCTGAGGACTTAGCGCTGGTGGGAAGAGGCACAAGACTAAAGGCTGGAGCCCACCGCAACGGGCAGGGTGGCAAGCGCTTCTGGCAGGAGAGGCGAGAAGCACCCAGATGGGAAGAAGGTGGCTGCAGCAATGGGCAACCCCATGGTGGGGACGCATGGTGGGCCGTCCTGAGGAGGCGGCAAAGGGGTGGGAAGGTGGCCATGAGGCCACCCTGAGCTGCTCTGGGGACTCCCAACACCAAGCCTTGGGAAGGGAGACTGGTTGTGACCCTCTTCCACCTTGCTGGACCAGGGGAGGAAGGGGAGAGCAGGACTGGAGCCCAGGTCAGAGCTGGGATGGCAGAGTGGACAGGGAGCTCCTACCTGTCCCTTCTCTTCTTGATGTAGAAGAGCTTCCTGAGGCCGTCAAAGTACACGATGTCACGGGCAGCCATGGGGCTCTCCACCACCAGGTTGTTGAGGACTGCGATGATGTTCACAATGACATCGGTGGGCGGCGCCTTGTCCCCGATGCTCCCCGGCAGCTTCTCGATCAAGTGGCTGACCACCTTGGTCGCTGGTGGGCAAAGGTATCACGTCAGGGCTGGTGGCCAGACCCAGGGGACACGCGGCAGCCTGGGGATGAACCCTGCAACCTCCCGGGGGCAATGAGGGCACAGAGGGCCCAGCCAAGGGCCTGCAGGGCAGCAGCAGGGACATCTTCAAGCCCTTTGCTCTCTGGAGTCTCTGCTGAGACCCCCTGGCACCTGGAGTTGGTGGGAGAGGAGTTGGGGTATGGGGCAAAGCCAAGGGAGATGGTGGGGTTGGAGGCAGAGCAGAACGCGGTGGGGGTGTTTGGTTACTGGGGACGGACCGGCCACCGCGCACTCGGCTGTGAGCGGGGATGCAGCAGGCAGGAAAGTGCTGAGACATGGCTGGAGGTAACCGGAGGACAGAGCAAGGAGGAAAAGGGCGGAGGGCATCCATCGGGCTCCTCCTCGCAACCCTGGCCCTGCCCGTCCCTCCCTGGCACTCACACATCTCGTCCTTGTTGCGGGCATGGCGGGACAGGTTGCGGATGAGCCCCGTCAGGGAGCGCAGCTGGTGGTGGTCGGCGGTGCGGACGCGGTCCAGCACAGGGTTCAGGATGCGCTCCTGCTCCAGGGCCAGCCGGCTCAGCACGCCCGCCCACTGCCAAGGCAAACACCCGCTTGGAGACACCCGCCACGGACCCACCGGCTGCCTCCTCCTCCCACCCTATCTTCCTCCTCCTCCTCCTCTTGCTCAACGGGGCCCGGGCAGGGTGACCCATGCCCAGGTGGTGAGTAGCACGACGGCCACGTCCCCCACCCAGGAGAGGCTGGTGCCAACCCTCAGGGAGGTGCATCCCCTCCCCGGGCACAGCTGTGGCTGGCTGGGCGGTGGGGACAAGCAGGCAAGACGGGACAAGCCCTGGGGGACGGTCCCCTCCCGTGCCCTCACCCTGCGGTCCCCGGCGGTGATGTTCTGCAGGGCGCCCGAGGCCGCCTCCGTTGTGTGCTTGTTGAGCTCGCAGCGCTGCAGCAGCCGGTTGTAGATGCCCCACGATCTGTGGGTTCCAGAGCCACTCCATGCCCTTGGGGTCCTTGGAGACCTCCGTGAAGGTGACGATGTCGGCGTTCAGGTAGTGCTGCGGGGACAGGGGCGGCACGGTTAGACTCACGGGGGATGTCCCCTCTGCAGCATCCCTCGCTGCTGGTTTTTCCCTTTTCCCTGCGTGCCTGGCCTCAACCATTGGGCAGGCTCCGTGCTGGCAGCGATCCGGCAGGTCACCCCAGCTGCGTCACGCCCCGTGGCACGGCAAAGCGGGGGTTCGGCACCCTAATTCACCCCCACACACCTGATTCACCCTGCGCTGAGCTCACCCGCGTGTCCCACCCATCAGCTGAGGCCGGCGTCCACCTCCGCCCCGGCGCCACCTCCACCGCCAGCTGCTTCCCAGCACCAGCCCCGCCCCAGGCGACACGGCCGCCCGCGTTGCCCACCGCTTCCCAGCCGCTGACCTCCCGTGCTTTCTTGCTCTGGGGGCTGAAGCAGCCCACCAGCTCCCCCGTCACCGTGCTGCTGTTATTCCTCCGGTGGCCTTCCAAGCGCTGGAGGGAGGACGGGGGCATTTCGTCGTACAGGCGGTAGGAGAGGTTGCGCAGGAACGCAGACGGCGTTCTCCACGCTCTGCGGGGAAGGGAGATGGGACATGAGGCTGTCGGTCCTTGTGCCGCCTGCCAGGGCATCTCCAGCTGGCATCTCCCCTGGGGCACGATCCCATGGGGCTCTGTGGCCAGAATCACCCCGATGACACCAGCGGTGCCCCACTGTGCCCAGTAAGCCCAGACGGCGCCAGACTGGTTTTCCCACCATCACATGAAGACGTGCCTTTGCACCATGATGGACAGGCGGATGCCAGGAAGGGAGCTGCACCCCATCTGAGGGCACCCAAACCCTACCAGCACTCGGCGCCCGGGGCTCACCTTGTCCTCTGACTTGCCCACTTCCAGGGAGCTGTTCACATAGTGGATCATGGAGTCCACCAGCCCGTGGCACTCGCGCATCTTCTGCCGAGTCTGCTGGCTGGCAGAGCTGAGATTTCTGCATGGGGAACGCGGGTCCGTCACGGCGAGAAGGGGCTTCCCCACAGCCACCCCCTCCTGCCACTGGGCACCACCCCACGCGGGGAGGGCAGCCAATACCCCTCTCGTGGGGCTGACCAGGCTTTGCCTTGATGCACAAGCGCCGCAAGGGATGGAGACCCCAGAAACGAGCCCTGGGGACCTTGCTCCCTACGTATACAGCACAGGTGGTGCCTCTTCCTCCACCCAAACCTTCACCCACAGTGAGAGGGCCGGAGCCGGCCCAGAGCAGGTACCTGAGGAAGCCCGTGGAGTTGTAGAAGATCTCCGCCTCTGAGGGGTTCTGCTGGATGACACCCCGAGCCCCCCAGCCCGGAGAGGGGGACCAGGACCAGGTCCGTGATCTGCTCCAGCGTGTCCCGGGCCAGGCGATCCTTCAGGTTGTCACTGGAGGAGAGGTTCCACAGGATCCCTGAGCAGAGGGGGATCCTCAGTCCCAGGAATGGCTGGAGAGCACGTCCACCCCGACTCACCTCCCCGGGGGGCTCGTGCCGACCACCCGCAGCCAGGAGCAGCCACGGGATGGGATGGGTGACAATGATGCCAAGAGGTCATCCCCGTGAAGCATCATCCCAGCCTTACTCATGGGGTGGGGGCACCACATGCCACCCCAAGGGAGGAGGACCCCTGCCCACCCCTGCCACTGTCTCCAAACCTGTGACGTTCTTGCGGAGCTCGTCGTCGGGCTCCCGCAGCGTCCGCATGAGCTCGTAGATGCCGTTCTCCTCCACCAGCGCCAGCTTGTTCTCGGCGTTGTCGTAGATGAGGTTGCGCATGGCGCCCGTGGCATGGCGCTGCACCTCCTGGTTGGGGCTGTTGAACAGCTTCACCAGCTTGGGCATGGCCTGGAGGCTGCGGGCCTGGGAGGGGAGAGCCCGGCTGGGTTAAGCTGTCCAGCCGCTCTCCCATTCGGCTGGGGCTCCCGCCATCTCCTCCACCCTCCCTGGGGTGCCCCACCACAGCAGAGGCGCTGGGACAGCCCCTTCCCTCTTGGCGCCTGGGTGCTCACCTGCTTCTTGGCATTGCTGTCGCTGTAGCATTTGTGCTGGAGGTAGGCAGCGCCCAGGACCTGCAGGTTGGGGTCGCTGGCTATCAGGTATTTCACTGCGGAGGGCAGGTCGATGTCATCAAACCTGGAAAGCCACAGGTAGGTGAGGAAGAGCCCGAGCAGAGCATCCCATGGGGGTCCTCCACCTCTGCGTCCCACCATGTCCCGCAGCTCAGAGGAGACACATCAACCCATCTCCCTCCCCACCGTTCTTGGGACGCGGGACTCCAGCCCCAGCTGAACGAGCACCTTCCTACCCTCACGTCTCAGGATGCGTCCACGAGAGGAACTAAGGCTGCACGCAGGACACACTTGAAGGTCAACCCATGCCACGGCCCATCACTACGGGGCCAAATTGTGTCCACCATCTCACCCCTCCTCCTGCATCCCTTGCAGCAAGGTAACGCCAGGCAAGAGATGGAAGGTTTTGCCCTCAACCGGCCAAGTGACTACGGTGGGGACAAGGACTACGGCGGGGACAAGGACTACGGCAGTGCCGGGCCAGCCCTGTTGGCACTCACCCCCCCGACTGGTGGCTGAGCAGCGTGCTGTGCCCGTTGTACATCTCCATGGCACGCTGGTCCTGGAGGTGGTGGCTGGACTCGGCCAGGCTGCGCACGGAGGGCGCGCGGGAGCTGTGCTCCATCATCCCCATGTACGAGCTCCCGAGGCCTGCCTGCGAGGATGCCTGGATGCTGGATGCGAAGGAGCCGGTGCTAAGCCGCGACCGGTTGTTGCTCTGGAAGCGCTGGAGCGTGCGCATGGCGGGTGCCCGGATGGTGCGGCTCTGGGTCACCTCGCCACCCTCCAGCCAGTCGGAAGCGGCCTTGGCGGCGGAGCCGGCGCTCATCTGCCTCTCGAAGGTGTAGGAGCGGGTGAAGCCGCCGTTGCCTTGGCTTTTGTAGAGGGGACGGTGACCCACGGAGTCCAGCTGCTCCGAGATGACGCTGTATCGGTCGTCTGCGATGGCGGTGGGCTGGAGTGGCCCGTCGGCCAGCCGCAGGGAGTGCAGCGAGAGGGTGTCAAAGTTCTGCCGGGGCCGGTAGTTGCGCTCGTGGAAGGAGCTAGGTCGCGGCGAGGTGCTGGTGGCTTGCGACATGGCGTAGCCGGTGCTGTAGCCCCGGGTCTTTGCCAGGCCCCCGTTGCTGATGGTCGCCATCCGCTTGTGCGGGGTGAGGTCCACCGCTGAGCGCGAGGACCAGCTGCTGCCCTTCAGGGTGCCAAAATCCTTCTTGGCCAGCGGCTGATAGAGCTGCGGGGGGGAAAAGCGTGGGGTGAGGGGGTGCCCGCGAGCCTGTCCCTCCATCCCCACCACGGGGAGAGGCAAGGATGGAGCCAAGAGCCTCCCTTGGCACAACCAAAGCTACAGCCAGCGGCTGGGTCTCCGCCGGCATCCCCAGCTGCCGCGGTGATAGGCGCCGGCGCGGGGTGGGGGACGAACCCCCCGGGTACGTACCGAGGCTTTGGAGTCCAAGCCATTGCTCTGGGAGCGGGAGCTGAAGGAGGAGCGCAGGGTCGTGCCGTACTGACCTCCTGCGGGATGGAGACCGAGGGGCTAGCGTGAGCACCGGGGCGGCCGAAGGGGTGGTCTTGGGGACCGAAGGGGTGGTCTTGGGGACCCAAGATCCTCCCAAACTCATCCCGGGGGGATCTGCTTCAGAACCCACGGCAGTGCCAGCGGCGCTGAGGGGGACGAGGGAGCGGGAGGACGCTGCCTTCGCCTGCCTGCCGGCAACGGGGAGCAGGTGAGGCAGCAGCAGCGCTGAGCGGCGGCCTCCCTGCCTTCCACGGTGCCCTGGCAGCCATGGGGGTAATCGCCACCTTGGCGGGAACGCGGCGGCTCAGCTCAGCCCCCTCTGCCATAGCCAGATCGGCAGCTCCGGCATCCCCCCCCCCCCCCAAAAGCCAGTCTGGGCTCCACCACCCTGGGCACCGGACCCCAGCAAGGACCCGGCCGCCCCACTGCACCCCACGCCGCCCTCCCGCCTCGCCACCACCCTTGGGCTGCCAGCGAGGACGGGGCCGCCGCCAGCACCGGCGGTGACGGGAGCGTGACTCACGCCTGCGCCCGGGGCGGCCCTCGGGGTGCCGAGGGGAAGCCGCTCCCCGCCGCCGAGGTCTCCCAACGCCTTGGATCGAGGGGGGCTTGGCGAAACCCCGCCGCCGGTGCCGGGCGAAGCAGCGGGGCGGAGGCGGCGAGCGCAGACGTTAAATGGAGGAGCTTGGAGCCCGGCCAGCGGCGCCGCTCAAAGGCTGGGGAGGACGGGGAGGGATCGGCCAGGGTGAGAAAAACCTCCCCCTCCAGCCCAAAGTGGGGTGTGGGACCCCCCCCAGTGCAAATCCCCCCCCCCACGCCCCCGGGGGCGGGTTGGGAAACTGAGGCACGACCCCCACGCGCGGCGAAACGAGCCCACGCTGGGGCCGTGCCGCCCCCGTCCCCGGTGCTGGGGGTGCGGCGGGGGGCTCGGCCGGGGTCGGGGGCAACCCCAGCCCCAAGCCAGGGCGTGAGCCAAAGGCCGGCACCGGCCGAGGGGCTCCCACCGCCCGTTTCGACGCGTGCGCCCGGGGGGCTCCAGGGGTTCTCCCACCTCTGCCGCCGTCGGCGTGGTCGGGGGCTTCGGGGCGGGCGGCCGCTTGCCCCCTCAGCATCATGCGGATGCGGACCTGCTCCTGGACGCGGGCGCTGCGTAGCCGCTGGGCCTCGGCCGCCTCCCGGCTCCTGCCGTCCAGCTGCCGGTCCGAGGGCAAGGCCAGCGAGCAGACGCCGGCCTCGGGCTGCAGGGCGGACAGCAAGAAGGTGTTGGTCTCCTGCATGGCGGCGGTGTGGGAGCGGAGGCGAGCAAGGCCGCCCTGTGCAGGTGAGCGTGGCGGCGGCGGCTTCCCTGAGCCGTAGGGAGGCACCCGACCCGCCCCGCCGCCGCCACGCCTCGGCCACCGCCGCCGGCGGGAAGGAGGGGGCCACACCGGGCCCCCGCCGCCGCCACCCGCCACCGCCGGAGGTGGAGGCACCCGGGGGTGACCTCGCGGGGACGAGGGCGCGAGGGAGGCGGACGGCCCTGGGGGGGCCGGGGTGGTCGTACCTGCGGCCCCACCGGGGAGAGCCAGGTCCCCCCCCAGGCAGCCTCCCCATTGACCCCCAGGCTCCTGGGCAGCCCCACCAGCGAGCCCCAGACCCCCACATTGTCCCTCTGGCAAGACCCAGACCCCCGCATGGCCTCCCAGGAGAGCCCTGGACCCCCACATTGTCCCTCTGGCAAGCCCCGGACCCCTGCATGGCCCCACCAGTGAGCCCCAGACCCCCACATTGTCCCTCTGGCGAGCCCCGGACCCCCCGCATGGCCTCCCAGGAAAGCCCCAGACCCCCACGTTGTCCCTCTGGCAAGACCCAGACCCTTGCATGGCCTCCCAGGAAAGCCCCAGACCCCGACATTGTCCCTCTGGCGAGCCCCGGACCCCTGCATGGCCCCACCAGTGAGCCCCAGACCCCTGCGTTGTCACCCCAACAAGCCCAAGACCCCCAGGCTACCTCCCTGGAGAGCCCCGGATCTCCGGGCAAGCTCCCCAGCCAGCCCTGGGCCCCCGCATGGCCCCACCAGCAAACCCCAGACCCCCAAATTGTCCCTCTGGTGAGCCCCGGACCCCCACATGGGCTCCCAGGAGAGCCCTGGACCCCCACATTGTCCCTCTGGCGAGCCCCAGACCCCCGCATGGCCCCACCAGCAAGCCCCAGACCCCCAAACTGCCCCTCTGGCGAGCCCCGGACCCCCGCACGGCCTCCCAGGAGAGCCCCGGCCCCTCGGGCAGCCCCACCGCTGACCCCAGCCTCCTCGGGCTGCCCACCAAAACCCCTCGGGGCGGGGGGGCAGCTCGCCGAAGGGCCGGAGCGGGGGCTAATTGGCGGTAATTACTGGCCAGGGCCTCCCTGCTTTGCTTTTCAAATCAGCCAGGGAATTAAAAAAACAACAACAATAATAATAAAATTCAAAAAAAGGGGGCAGCTCAGCGCCAGCAGGCCCAGTAGTAATGAACACGGGGTGACTCAGCCGCTGCCACGGCACAGGTACTAATTAGGCTCGCCCCACCCGCTGAGCCGCCCCGGCCGACCTCGGCATGGCCGGGGTGGGGGACGCCACGTACCCCCCACCCCACTGTGCTCAGGAACGCTCCCGAAATCCCCACAGCGTTGTTTCACGCCGCTCGCCCTCAGCCCCTGACTCACTAACTGAGCTGCTCACTCCTGAACCGAGTTGTGCCTGTTCTCAGCCACGCCCGGGCACTCAGGCTCTGCCCCTGCTTGTGGGCACGGGGCGTTTCGCCCGGCGGCTCCAGCACGGCACATCAGCCAGAGAAGCCGGTGCTGGCTTTGGCCATTTGAAGGCGAGCGTGGCGACGCGGCCTTGGCTCTGCAGCGAGCCGCGGCTCGGCGTCACCGCTCTGAACCCGCCCGGCAGAAGCGTTACGGGCTTCGCTGGCCGGGCCTTGCGACACCCGGTGATGACAGCACCGGGATGGCTTTTGTGCTTTGTGAGGAGGGTGAAAAGGGCGGCTGTCCCTGAGGAATGTGCCGCCGTCAGCAGGAGCAGCGGCGGATGCCGGGGTGGGGTAGCGAGAGCAGCGGGCCAGCGTTTTGGGGTGACGGTCCCTACTTTGACGGCCTCCCCAAACCCCAGCGGGCTGCAAACCCCGGTGCCACCATCGCATCGTGCCTGGGGACCAAGGCGGGGACCCACCTCCCCTGCTCGGGGACTTCACGCGTTTACTGGGAGCCTCCCCTTCGCCTAGGGGTCACGCCAGGCCCTTTTGGGGTACAGCACCCACAAGCCCCCCCCTTCTTCTCCAACCCCGGCACCACCCACACAGGGAGCGTCGGTGGGTGCACCAAGTTTGGCAGAGCCCAACGGGGCGCTCCCAACCCTCCCGGCCTGGATGAATCACGGGTTCCCCCCCGGGAGCAGGCGGGGAGGGCGGTTCGCTCCCGTGCAAGCCGATGCCTGCCCACCGTCCCCGTGCCAGGCGCCGAGGGGCTTGGGGACAGCCCCGGGACCCCCTCCAGCCCCGGGACCCCCTCCAGCCCCGGGGGACGAAAGGGCTCCCAGGCACGGCCCCGAGCCCGCTGGCAGCCCCGCTCCCCCCGGCTCTGCCTCCCTTCCCAGCCCCCATTGTGACACTGCCCTGCAGCTCAAAAATGGAAATTGGGGGGTCACGGGGGGGGTTGGAGGGGTTTGAGGGGGGTTTGAAGCCGAAACCAGGAGCACCCGCCTCGTAAAGTGGCTCGTTAATAGGGGAAGTGTTGGATGGGAGCGGGGATGCGCTGGGATGCTTAAAAAGCAGCAAATTGGCACAAAAACCCCCCACATTTGGAACAAAATTGGGGGATTCCTGAGGGGATCCGGCCGTGATCAGGGCGACGCAGGGTTAAATAAACTCGGTCTGGGGGTCCCTAAATCGGTCGCTGACCCCCCAGCCTAGAGGCGCCCGTATCCCTTCCTCTGTGGGGTGACAGAGCCACGTCCCCACAGAGACCCCAGCTCCCGGGTGCGCGTTGTCCTCTCCCACCCCCTGAGCACCGCTGAGCGCCTGTCCCCAAAACCGGGTCCCCAGGGAAGCCTGCGGCTGCCGGTGCCACCGGCGTTTCAGGCAGGGAGTGGCCAACGCGGCACCACGCAGCCTGGCCGCAGCGTACATGTGCCGAGAGCCACGCTGGGGAAACTGAGGCACGAGGAGAGGAGGGGAAAGCGGGGGGGGGGAAAGCCTTTTGGCCAAAGCTGGGCAGGAGCAGGCAGCTGCTGGATCCGGCAGCCGCACGGTCCCTGTGCACCCAGGGCACGAGGACTGGTGGCGGGGCGGTGGCCACCGGCTTCCCCCGGGGACCCGCGTCGGGGACAGCCACGGCGATGGGTGCGGGACCGGCCGGCACGTACCTTGTTGGGTGGCCCCGGAGGGCCGTTGCCCTGCAGCATCCTCCCGGGCAGGCGGGTGCACCCCTGGGTGCTACACGGGCACCCCGGCACGGGGGTGGGCGATGCCGTCTGCGGCGGGGCCGGTGCGGGGGGCGTGGGGCCAAGGCGCGGGCCCGCCCCGGCAGCTTACCCAACCAGTCTCTTCGCCGTTGTTTTGCATGTGCGCTGGAAACACGCTCGCCTCGCAGCCAAGTTTGCGCGTTCGGGGCTTGCGGCGGCTCCACAAAAAGCCTCGGCACGGCCGCGATGCCAGCGGGGTGCCCAGGGGACCCAGCCGCCCCATCTCGGGCAGCGGAGCCGCGTTCTCGGCTGCCTTCGTGATGCTCCAAAAAAATCACCATTGGTCCCCACCACCGTGGCCGTGGTCCAACGTGTCCTTTCCACCGCATCCCCTTGAACCCCTCCAGCCCGGGGCACCCATGGGTGCCACAAGGAGGATTTTGGGGCTGCCAAAAGAAGACGGAGGGGAGGCAGAGCTGGGGAGGGGGGTTGGGGTAAGGGGGGCTCCCCTGGGCCCCGGGGGTTCATAGGGAGCGTGTTTGCATGTGTGGGATGGAGCAGGAGCCCTTTGAAGCCAGATAAGCCGAGAGGGAGCGTTTGAAACGGGCCAAACCAGTTTGGGGGCCATCGCTTCCACCAGCACCACAGCCCGGGCTCCACGCCGCACCCGGCGCTCGCTGCCGGGGGGGTCACCTCTCGGCAGCCCCCAAAGCCCAGCGCGGGGCAAGAGGCTGCCCCGGACCCTCCACCCGGCCACTGCTGTCACGCTTGGCCCGTTCTCAGCCTGGAGGTGTCGGGGAGGCTCCCGTGCTCCCCCTCGCCCTCCACGACCCCTCGCTCGGCCCCACGGCCATGGCAGCCCTATAGCGAGGCTGCTCGGGGCTGGCGTTCACCTCCGCCGCCCCGAACAAGCCCCAGCGCCTTCGCCAGCATCCCCCCGGGGCAGGGCGAGCCGCCCGGCGATTGCCTCGCCCCAGCACCGCGGTTGCTGCTCTGAAAGCGGGGACCTGCCTGCACCCCGCTGTCACTTGGGGCTCCAACGCCTGGCCGGGGAGAGGCTCCCTGCCCTCCCGGCGGTCCCTGTGAGCAAAACTGGAGAAACAAAAACCCTCCGGACTCTTGCTACCGGCGCTGCGCCCAGCAGACACCATCGCCAGCTCCAAATCGTTCCCAGCGGGGCTGGAGCAGTGCGTCCAGTGGGGATGGGGCTGGTGGCACCAGTCCCTTCCAGCATCAGCTCTGCATCTGGCCGAGCCCCGTGCCGGCTCCGATGCCGGCAGCTCTGCGAGCTCGCCCAGCTGGGAAGCTGCTGGAAAAGTCGTGCCTAAGGAAAAGCGGCTTTAGGGATCCCGCTGCTGGCCCCGGGGGACTGCGGGGCCACCCGCCCTGCCCGGCACTTCTTAGCCCACAGGCCAACTCCTGGCACAGTGGGCAGAGACCTCGCCCACAACAAAGCGCTTCCAAAGTGCTGGAAAAAACAGGCAGCGTGGAGAGAAAAACCCGCTGCCTGCCCAAGACTGTCCCCTCCCGGCAAATCCCGGGGCCAGTAGTACCAAATTTGGGGTAAAAAGCCCCCAGAGCCTCAGATTGCAGCTGTTTTCTGATGGTAAGCACGTTGCCGAGCCCACCGCCTCCATCCTCAGCCCAAAACTCAGCAGATGCTCAAACAGAGCCCGGGGGATGCAGACGGGGAATAAAACGCTCGGGGCCAGAAATTCCGGGGCTATTTCAGCTCTCCCCGGGGTGCTCACGGTTGTTGAAAGCTCACGGCGGAGGGCAACAAGGACACGGAGGTCGCAGCCCAGGGGATTTGCAGGGACAGGGCGACCGGGTTGAGGAGCAGGAGCTCGCGGCAGCCAGGCCCGTGGCAAAGCGGGTTTGCTGGAGCCCACGAGGTGCTGCGTGCAGCCGGGCACGTCCCCGTGCAAGGGGAAAAGGTGAGCAGAGAGCCAGGGGAGACACGGCCGTCCTGTGAACAAGAGTGCAAGGGCGCGCGGGAGCAGCTCATGGCTCTCCCCACAGCTCGGCAGCCCCGGGGGGCATCGGGGAGAGCCCCCCACGCAGCGTGTGGGGTGCAGGCAGCTGCCCGGGTGGAGCCCAGCTGCGGGGCGGAGGCTCAGCAACCTCCCTGCAAGCCTGGGCGTGCGTCCGGGCATCAAAAACACGGCTGCTGCCTCCTCCTCCTCGCTGCACAAAACAGCGAAGGGGCCCCTTGCGACACCGCTGCCGCCTGCTCCCACTGAAGAGAGCGGATCCTTGCCCCGTACCCGTCCTCCTCTTCCTCCTCGGTCCCACCGGGAGCCCTGCCTGGGGGTTTCTGACCTTTCCTCCCAGCGCCAGCCGGGCTCAGCCCAACGCTTCCACCGGCACGCTCCCCGGCGAGCTCCCCGTGAGCACCGGGCACGGCTGCTCCCTCCTGCGGGGCATGCCACGGGGTCAGGGCTTCCCGAGCCCTCCGGGGCATTACAAACAGCAGCGGTGATTTCGAGCGGGCAAAAGCGTCCTCCCAGCCCGCACGGCCACCGGCCACGGCCAAGGGACTTGGGAGGGGCGAGGGACAGAGGCCAACCTGGCTTCTCGTGCCCTACACCCGGCTGGGGACCGTATGCCAAGGCACGAGGGCGATGGAGGGGAAGGAAATCCCAGCCAAGACATTGATTTTATTTTTCAAGAATAAAAAAGAAAAAAACCAAAAAAAACCCCAAAACAGACAAAACTTCCTGAAAACAGCTTCCTACCTTATAATTTCACAGAAATTAGCTTGGAAACGTCATTTGCTCTCCCCCTGCTCCTGTACCTGCTGCGGGCTCTGCCCTTTCCCACCCCAACCCAGCCCCCCGGGCGCAGGCAATGCCAGCCCGTGGTGCCAAGGGGCTCTGCCCCCCATGCTGTGCGGCCGCCGGCCGCCGTGGCGTGGCCCCGTGCGGCAGGGCAGAGCGGGACCCCTCTGCCCCCGCCGCGGTGGCTCCGCGGGTCCCCGGGAGGGGAGCAGGAGGGTTTGGGCAGCCCCCCCTGCCCCGCCCCAAAAGCTCAGCTCTCCAACCTGGCACAGGGACAAGGAATTTTGGGAGGAGCGACCCAGCAAAGGGGCTGCAGAGCGAGCGCGGCCGTGAGCTGGGGTACCGCTTTTCCGCCTCCGGCATCACCGGCCCGGCACAGCCCCCAGGGACTCACCGGCTCCGGGGATCAGCCCCGGCGGCTTTACCCCTCCCGACAGCAGGACGCCCGTTGTCCCGATGCTAATGAGTTAATAAATTCATTTCTGACTAAGAAATTAGACCCTTAAGAAAAAAATCACCACCCGCTTTCACCCTCCCCGCTCCCCCCTCCCCTCCCCAAAATAACCGCGGTTCGTTTAGGGGTGCCCTCCGTGCCGGCACCAAGGCGCGTTGGCAGAGGTCGGGGACGGCCGGGTGCCGGCAGCGGCTTGGCTCCGGTGGGCACGGGGCGGTCGGCAGCTGCGGGCCGGGCTCGGGGCGCTAGTCCTTGGGTGGCTTCTTGCTGCGGGCGTTCCACATGCCGCGCTTGGAGTGGTAGTAATGGTAAAAGTTCCTGAGACGCAAGCGCTCCACCTCCAGCCCGCTCTGAAGGACCCTGCAGCCAGACGGAGGGACGGCCGCTCAGGGAATGGAGGGGACGGCCGCCGCGCTCCTAAAGGGAGGCTTTGCCCCGTCCCCGCCGCCTCGCCCCAGCCTTTAGCCAGCTGGATGGAGGGGAGGGGGTGTTTCCCAGGGGATGCGCCCAAATCCGTGCGGCCAGCCCTGCCCTGGGGGGGTTACGGGGCTGCCGGAACCCCCAGCCTCACCTGTCCAGGAGCTCCCAGTCCTCCCCACCCCAGCGGTCTCTGAACTCCTCCGTGTTCATCCCTCCCACGCGGTCGAAGTCCGACTTGTAGATGCCGAAGAGGCCGAAGCCGTTCACCTCCCAGTAGCCTGGAGGAGGGAGAGCAATGAGGCCAATGGTGCAGGGGGACCCCCAAATCCCCAGCCATCACCTCTGCGCTCTCCCCCCGACCTGGGAGCCACGAGAACGCCCCATCCCAACCCCTCTTCCCACCACGGGTCTGTCCCCACCACCACCACCACCTCCCGTGGGGGTGCACTGGTGACAGACTGGTTTTGGGGGGGCATCACACCCAGCGCGCCTCAAGCACCCTCGGGCTTGAATCCCATCTTTGCCAGAGCAAAACGAACCCATCCTCCCCGCACAGCTGAGCCCAGCTGGGACCCAAACCCAGCGCCGCAGCTCTCCCGGGGCAGGCGGGGGACGTTTTCCAGCCGGAAAAGCGTCACGGCAGACGGGACCCCCCTTACCGTTGGGCTCCCGCGGGGAGCTGCCGCAGCTCAGCCTCATGACGATGGGCGCGTAGGCCAGCTTCCCTTCCACGCAGTGCTTCCGGATGCTGTCCAGGATATTGGGGGGGAAATGGATGTGCAGGTCGCAGAGGAACACGATGCTGTGACCGTCCTGGGAGGGGAGGAACAGACACAGGCGGGAGGATCAGGGCGAAACAGCTCCGGGAGAGAAGCCAAGGCGAGAGCCGATTCCTCTCCACCGGCTCACCTCGACCGTGTCCACGCCAGCCTGCAGCCCGGCCGAGCGCTCGAAGTTCCCCGTACGCCGCAGGTACTGGTAGCTGAGGAGAGAGGACAGGGGATCGGTGCTGGTGACCAAAAGGGACACAGCCAAGAGGGGGTCAGGGACCATCAGCAAGGAGAGGGGACCTGCTCAGGAAGGGGGTCAGCGCCTACAACTCATGCCGAGGGTCCCCCCACGGAGGCAGAGGAGGTTTCTGCATCCCCGTCTCCTCCTGGGAAACAAGTTTAAACACCCAGAAAGGAGGAGGAGGAGGGGGCAGCGAGGCAGAGCCCCGTGCCGGGCTGGGGAAGGAGCAGGAGGTTGTGCCAGCACCAGGACGGCCCCGTCCCACCGCGGGGAGCCCCGCAGACCCCCTGAGGCAGCCTCAGGGAGAGCAGGGTGGGACCGGGAGCTTGTGCGGGGTGGCTTACCGGGGCAGTCGGGCATCCTGTAGGGCTTTCTCGACATCCATGTCGTCGCTGTCAAAGTCCACCAGGATGACGTTGAAGTTGGCATCCTTCGTAGCCCCGTACAGGCGGGCCATGTCCGAGATGAACTGCTGGACCCAGCGGGCTTGGTTCTTCACTGCCAGACACAGCCACAAACGTCCCTCAGGCTCATCGCGGGGTCCCAAGAGCACCCCCTCCCCAACCAAACCAACACCCCTTCTGATGAGAAGCAGTAACCTCAGCATCTCATGAGAGGAGAGAACCTCATCGCCCTTGGGCCAGCCTGGAGGATGCAACCGGGGAGCGAAGGGGTTGCCTTCCTCCCGCTGGAGGATGCTGAGGGCAGAGGGAGCAGCAGACACCCCGGAGAGACGCATTCTGCTGTCACCTACCAGGTACCACGAAGTGCACCATGACATCCTGCTTCCAGCTGAGCCGCAGGGGCCGGCACAGGACAGGTCTTCCGTAGAGGATGCTCCAGGTGCTCGGCTGGGGCTCGGTGGCCCCCAGGGCCGGCCCTTCGGGGTTGGCCTCGGCGCTGTCGTCCTGCTTGCCCTGGTGCAAGAGGACGTATACGTACTCGGAGAGCCGCACCGTCTGCTGGCCCCGCTCTGCCAGCTCCAGCTCCAGCAGGTAGCGGTTCCCCCGGGCCGTGTCCCGACGCTTCTCCACGTTGACGATCCTCAGGAGGGTGTAGATGCTACGGGGAAAGGAGCCGCACTTGAAAGCGCCGTCACTGTGAGCTCTGGTCCCCACAGCTCCCTTGCTCGTAGGGTTGGCCTGAACCCCGCCCCAACTCACTCAGCCCCAAGGAGCCAAGCGGGGCAAAGGCATCTCCTCCCAACCTCCTGCCCATGCCCCGCTCCCTCCCTACCCTCCATTCTTCTCATTGAGCTTCTCCATGTACTGTGCCACCACGTCGACGACCTCGCTCTCGCTCAGCTGCAGGTTGCCCGACACATTGCAGCGCAGGTCATTCCAGTCGGAGCGCAGGAGCTCGAAGTCCACCGAGCTGACGCTGAACGTCCTCTGCCAGTTGATGGAGTCCTCCAGCCAGCTCTGCTGCAGCTCCCCGGTCTCGTAGCTGTAGTCCGACACCTCTTCTTCCTCCTCCTCCTCTTCCTCCTGGCCCTTTCCCTCCTCCTGTTGGGATGTCGTCGTTTCTGACATCTTCAGAAAGGATGTCACCCGCGTCCCCTCCGAGTGGGTCGCCTCAGAGGAGTTGTAATTGGTGGTGGCCGCTGTCCTGCCCGGGGCAGGAGTCATGTCCTCACGGGTCTCCCTACTGAAGAGCCCTTCGGTCCCCAGGGCGAGGAGGCTGGGCAGCGCCTGCCACTCAGTCCCCAGCTTGGACGGACGTTCCCACCTCCTGCCGCCCGCCCCGCCCGCTCTTCCGCCTGGCAGGGTCCTTCTCCTTGGAGATGTTGCTCAGGAGCCAGGGGGTCCGGCGGCCAGGGACAGCACGGAGCCTGCTGGAGGTGGCAGGATGCTTCTGAGGGGTCCTGGAGCGAAGATGGACTTTCTTCAGAGGTTTCGGGTAAAGAAAGATGCCAGGGAAGACCGGCTCCTGGGCCGGGGCTTTGCGCTTCCCGGGCTGCAGCCTGGTCACGTAGACCTTCTCCTGGGCTTTCCGGGGCTTTTTGTCCTCCCTGGGTGCCACAGGCTTGCTGGGACCTGGCGTTTTGGCTTTGCCACCGAAGATGGGAACAGAGAGGTGGGGTTGGAGGCTCAGAGCCCCGGCATGCTTCGAAGATGCCAGCAGCCCCAGTTCATCCTCCTCGCCCTCGCTGGGATCCTGGGGTAACCAACTGAGCATCCGCCCATGGACCTGCTCTGCTGTGGGGCCCACGTCCTCCTCGCCGCGGAGGTCCTCGGGGACGGCCGCCGGGCTAGTGCTGGCCTGGCGGGACGTGCCCCATCTTCCCGGCTGCCCAGGCGTGCTCGCCTCGTGCCGGGCCTGACCCTGCTTGCGGCGAAAGCTGTAATAATCCAGATCGTCTCCGTAATCCCCGGCGACCGGCGGGGTCTCTTTCCCTTTGGCTCTGGGTACCGGCCCAGAGCTCTTCTTGGCTTCGGGAGGTGGGTCTGTGGGCTCAGGGCTGTCCACTGCTTCCTCCTCCTCCTCATCCTCGAGGAAATCTAGGGAGTAAAGCCAGAGATAAATACCCCGAGGGTCCCGGCTACTCAGCACACCCCCCTGCAGCGTGCTGGCCCAAGACAAGGAGGCAAAGCTTGTCTCCAGCAAGAGATCAACCTGCGCACGGCCGCTGGGCAAGGGAGGCTGAGAGCCGGCGGGCACCGACCGACGCTCACCAGGGCTGGCAGCTCCAGGCTCTGCCCGTTAGCCCCTCCAAACTTTGCCCGCATCTTGGCACCACTCTTATTTCATCCGGGAGCAAACCAAGCCTGCCAGGGCTTTGCCGGGCTGCAAACCGACGGCAAGGCAAGCTCTGAACACCCCAGCGCCTGCGGGTCCCCGTCAGCATCCCCGGACTCCACGCCAGGCACGGTCATATCCTGCTGCCCACTGAGCAGGCCAACCCAGGAGACGTGGATACACGGCTTCAAAGCAGCAGGGAGAGTGAATCCCACCCCTAGCACCCCTCTTCCCACATCCCGCAGCGCTCGGTGGCTGAGCCGAGTGGGATGCGTGACCACAGAGCGCACGGGACTGCTCGGAGGCAAGCTGCTCCACGCAGCCCTGCCCTCCTCAAGCCCCCTGGCATCGCTGGAGGCATCCCAATGAGCCGCAGCTCCGAGCGGACGGGCTGGCGCGTGAGGATGCCGGGTGCTCAGCCCCGTGCCAAGCTGCTGAGAGATGCCCAAAAAGCTGCCAGCGGGGAGCGGTGACTCACTGTCTGGGTTGAGGAAGAGAAATGCTCGCTGGCGTGGATCCTCCTCCTCCTCATCCATCTTCATGTACTTATAAAAACCAAACCTGGGAGACAGAGGAAAGATGAGGTCCCGGAGATAAGGGAGGGGTGTACGCGCGAAGGGACGTGCTCGCACACACGTGAGCCCGCGTGTGCGTAGGGAGGAACATCCCCAGCTGCAGCGCAAGCACCTGGGCACAGCCCGGCTCCGAAGGGAGCTGGGATTCCCAAAATCCAGGAGCACTGCCAGGTCTCAAGCTGCTACATGCCTGAGAGATGGGAAAAGAGCCAGCCTGGAGGTGGCCCTTCCACAGGGGACGGAGCGTGGGGACACACAGCTGAGGATGCGTCATCTCAGCGCCGCTTCTCCAGCTCTCCGAGTGCCCCGTTGACATCAGCCCCTTCCTCCCCCTCCATGTGCCACCCCCAAATACCGGCCCCCCCAACCCTTACTTCTCCAGGTAGAGGGGAGACTCCCTGTAGAAGCACTTGTTCTCCGTCTCCATGTGAGTGAGGCGTGTGAAGTCGTTGGGGTACACAAATGAGAGGTAGACCTGGGGAGATGACCATGCCACCATCACGCCGGTGCAGAGGAGGCTCGCTCCGAGGAATCCAGGGCCAGCAGGGCTAGGAGCCGTGGACCCGAGGCCACTGGCATGGCCCCTCAACACCAAGGTGACCCCCAGCATCTCAAACACCCCACGGAGCTTTTAACCCAAACGCTTTTGGGTCAAGATGGGGAAGCTCAGCCTGATCCTTCAGCGAGGGATGTTTTCTCCTGGGTTTTAACCAGGTGGAAACATCCCTGCCCTGGGGTGGGGGCAAAGCGCTTTGCTTCGCCACGTCTCCCATGGGAGCGTGACCCCATCCCTGTTGCAGACACTTACAAATTGCAGGCCCTGGTAGCGGGCGATGGGGAAGTCCTTCACCACGTAGGTGGGGCTGTAGGCACAGGGCACCAGCACGTTCTCCACTCGAGAGGCCTCGATGGCAGGGGCTGAGGAGAAGCAGCCGCAGCTCAGCCCCAAGCCGTGCCCCACCACCCCCCCAGAGCCCAGCCCATCCCATCTTGCCCCCCTGTAGACCCCAGCAGAGATGCCCTCCACCCAAGTGATGGGCAGAAGGTAGGAGGGATGGCCTGGGTGCCTGTGGCAGCCAGGTCCTGCCTTTTTCCTCCCCAAAACCCCAGGGAGATGTGCGAGGGTCCGGTGCCAGCCACTTACTGAGGAAGAAGGTGTCCCTGGGGTCAGACTTCAGCATGTCAGCCCCGTGCTCGTCTTGCTGTGCCTCCCAGAGGTAGCTCCCGCTGTGGCTGGCCAAGGTCTGCGGGATGTGCTCCACGTGGTTCATCTTCAGGGACGATTCATCTGAAGAAGGCAAGGACAGGGGCTGAACCCCACGGGCATATGCATACGGAGCGCTGCCCCAGCAGCATCCTCCAAGGTGGCACTTCCCAACATTTCCATCCCTCCCACCAAGAGGGCTCGGCGGATTGTGGATTCCTCCTGCTCCCGGGGGAACAAGGGGAGCCGATGCGTTTGCACGAGGGCAAACCCAGCTCCTCCGGCCCCCTCACACGCTCACGGACCCCATGACTAATCAGCCTAATGATTATTGCCATCAACTAATGAGCACCAGGAGGACAAGGGTACAGCTGATCTCAGGCAGGCAGCCGGGCTCCGATTACAGCACCGCGCACCACGCTCAAAGACAAGGGGCGGGAACGCTTGGGGGCTTTGACTCCCAAGGACACAGGAATTAAACCGTGAACGTTCTTCCCCGTAGAGGTGCAGGTAAATGCCACATGAGCTGGTTTCGCCTCCTGTTCAGGGATGAGGGCGGCACGTTGTCCTTGGCTACCAACCAGCCCCCAGACCTCCCTGAGGGAGGTCACCTTGCTCCGGTCACCTTGGCCGTGCTCAGAGCTGCCTGCCCCAAGCCCCGAGGGTGCACGCTTTCCAGGCAGCCCTGCCTGCTGCAGAGCTGCGGGGAAGCAGGCAGGTCCTGAAGCAAACACGACTCCCTTTCCCGAGCCCCAAATTCTTCTGCTTGCAGCAGGGAAGGGCTCCCCAGACGCCTCCGTGCAGCTGGCTGAGGTTGGGCTGCAACCCCGGAAAAGCCCATAGGGAGGGAAGGAAGGAAGGAAGGAGGACGCTCTGCGTGCTGCTGGCATCCCCCGCGCCACAGGGATGCGCTCCCCACGGGTGATGTGGCTTCGCCCCGGGATGCTGCTGGGGTCTGAGGGAGCCAGGAAGTGGGAAAGAGAAGCGGAAAGAGCCGGCGCTGATGGATAGCTGTCTGGGGGCAGAATTTATCTACGCTCCATCCATCTCATGGGCACCTGCATCAATACCAGCCATACCCCTCCATCGCTCCTCTCCCCATTGATCCCGCCTGTTGCCTGTCCCCTCCCGCCTTATCGACACCTTCCAGGGCATGTTGATGACCAGTCCTCCAGCGTATCGAGCACTGGGGCAGGACCCATCTATCAAGTCCTTTCTCGCTGCCAGGGAAGGGGCAGGAAGCAGAAGATCTATAGATTTAATTAAACCTTGCACCATCCATCCCTGCTTACGCGACAGCTCCTCATAACTCAGGGCCAGGCCAAGGAGCCAGCCCTCCGCGGTCTCATTAGCCGGGACGAGGCTGGAGCACCAGGAGAGCCGCGTTTCCATGGTGCATCACTTCGGCATCCCATTTTTAGGAGGGTCGCAGCACGCTCCCGGCATCAACCCTACCCACCGCAGCCCCCTGCCTCCTCCCTTACACCCAGCAGAAGCTCTGGGGGGCGTTGAGAGGCTGAGATCTTTCCCCAGGATCTGATTTCCTGGGATCTGGTTTCCTTCCCGGGCTCTGGTGCCGTCTCTCCCCGGCTGCACCAACACGTACAGCCCCCTCGAGAGCTTGCTTGCCGTGGCTGCCGGCGGGCACGCGTGGCCCTTACCTGTGTACAGAGAGATGTAGGAGGAGTCGATCACTTCAAACTTCAAGCTGGGGAGGAAAACTCGCCACTAGGAAAAAACAAGAGGAAAAGCAGAATGAGTGGGAGGGTGGCAGGGGTTCAGGATGCAGTTGCCCAACCCCAGGCACCCTAGGATGGGTCCTCCCCCATCCTCAGCTCCCAGGAATTTGCCTGCGCTGATCCCAGCCCCGACCTTGCAGGGGAGGAACAAGGGAGAGGACTGATCCTGCCCCAGCACAGGCGCAGGCCCATCTCCTGCCTCCACCCCAGGCGATTTGGGATTAGCAGGCACCCCTGCGCGGTCAGAACGGGGAAGGCTCGCGGAGCTGGGACACGGGCTCATGCTGCTTCCCTCTCGGGACCCCCGCACGGCCCCCCGCGGTCCCCTGCGCCAGGCAGGCCAGACCCAGCCCCGCACCAGCGGCGGCATCAGGAACATCACGGGAGGCAGCAGAGCCAAGCGCCCTGCCCCAGGGGGGAGTGACGATGCAGGGGCACGGGGCAGCTTCTCCGCACGCCGACCTCGGGAACGGAGCAGGGAGGCCACGGCACCCACCACGGACCGGAGCCAAACCTGACCGGTGCCGCGTGAACGCACGTTAGCAGCAGATGAGTTTGCATTGACCTAAGAGGGGTCTTCCTAGCTGCCCGCACTGATTTAACTACGTGCGCTTTAAAAGCGCGTCTCCAGGCTTTGTCCGGACAAGCCCTTAAATACCCACAGGGAGAGACGCATTAGGGTCCTGCTTTTTTGTTGTTGTTGTTTCTTTCTGAAGATCTGAAAGGCTTCCCTCCCTCCCTCCAGCAAAAAAAAAAATATGTCTCCCCCGTCTATTTGTTTTTCGCAGCAAAAATGCAGATCGTATCGGCAGGGACCGAGATGGAAGCCTAGGAAGGCGAGGCTGAGCGACTGGGAGGAGAGAGCCAGCGAGGAAGGGCTGTTGTCAGCCTCTCCGATGCGTTGCTGGCACAAGTTTGACTCCAGTGATTAATGACTGCTTGGGAGAAAGGAAACCTTTGCTAACAAGCCAACATCATCCCCTCCCAAAGACAGCCCAAGCTCCCAGCACACACGCTCCAGGCTTTGCCAGGGTTGTGCAGCCAAGGCAGACAAGTTCAGATTTGAAACTCATGGTATCTCCAAGGGGGAAAAGAAAAAAGGGACCCACCCCATCACCTCGGCCACCTCTCCGTCTCTCCCACCTCTGACCCTGGGGTGCAAGCCAGCAAGGTGGGCTGCCACTGGCACACGGGGTCCTGGGAACTGCCTGCTCCGGTACACCGTCTGGGCTCTCCTTGCCCATGGCCACGGGCTCCTCAGAGAAGAAGCCCACGGGGGACCTTTCTCCCTCTGCCAGCCCTTCTGCAGAAGGCCAAGGAGAAAGGAGAAGGGATGGGCTGGCCGCGCAGAGCTGGGTGTACTAGCGTCGCTGGAGCCCAGGGTGGAGGGGCTGCTCCGTTAGCATCCATTACGGGAGCACATCAGCAAGGCAGGAGCACAAGTGAGGGACAGGAGGGTCTTTAGCTCCCGAAAGGCCATCGGCACGAAAGGATTGATAAGCACGGAGGAAAGCAGGCATCCTGCGCAGGAATAGCCCACGGAGATGGGCCCAGATCCATCAGAGCGACGCTGACTCCATCTCCTCTGCAGACTGAGCCGCTGGCAGCCATGGAAGGGGGGAAATCGTAGCTTTGCTCCACGATAAAGCATTTTAAGGCACATCGGGAAAAGCCCTGGCACCAGCTCTTGACAGGACAAGCCTTGAAAGGAGCACAGCGCGGGGGCATTTACTCACGCCAACTTCCACGTGGTCTGAGCCTCGGTCATCTTGTTTGTGGAGCAGCTCAAAGTAGTAGCGTCTGGAGGACATGAGGCTGTGCAAGAGGGGGAAGAGCCGGTTAGAAATCATTGCTGAGCTGACTGCTACCACTGCCGGGGTGATGGAAGCTCCCCTGCTAGAGGAGCCATCTCAGGAAACCCTCTCTGTCTTGCTCGCACATGGCTAAGCCTTCATGGGGCAAGGAGACAGGCAGTGTGGTGTGGGTATCTGCTCCCCCATCCCACTGCTGAGAACCTTCAAGAGATCGGGGGGATCCCCCGTCCCCACCTCATCATGTGCAGAGGTGGCTGCAGCCCCCAACACCTCCAAGCCATGGACCTGGGGGAATGGTTGGTGGAGCTCCTGTCCAGCCCAGACCCCACGTGCCTTTTGGGAAGAGACCACAGCCCAGGTCTGCTCCTGGGAGGGGGAACTGGTCAGAGCCAGCGTGGAGCCAGCAGCTCTGTCTCCCCGACTCCATCCACCTGGAAGGGGCAGCAGGAGCAAGGACACACTTACCGCAGAGGCTTAGAGACTTGCGAGCTGAATTTGGTGAACTCTCCTGGCGCCGTCCACTCGGTGCCCAGCTGAGGGAAGGACGAAGGAGCACGTGAGACCCCCGGGGACAGCACGGGCCAAGCGGGCATGAGGCCCAAACCCCACCAGGCCGTGAGAATTCTCTCCTCCACCTCCATCGGGCACTATGCCATGCTGCAGAAAGGCTCTTCGGGCAGCAGGATATCCCAGGGGCTCTATCCCAGGGCCTGCTTGTCCCCAGCTGGTGGCACTCCTGCCACAAGAACTTGTCACCGGCCAACGCCACCAAGGTCCCAAAAATGCATGGGTCTGATGGACCACGGGGCTTCCAGTTATAGGAGATAACACCAAGAAAATCCAGGAGCAAATATTAAACCTCCTATTCTGGGACATAAGCTGGTCTTTGGTAGCTACAACTAGGATGGGACCAAGGGGCAGATGGGCCTTCAGAAGCCAAACCAGGCCTGGCCAGGGGCAGAGATGGGAACAGGCTGAAATAGCCCGGCATTTCCCAAGGGAGCAAAGAAGCAGGAGAGCTGCCTCTGGCAAAGTCACGCACGGGCCCCGCACACTCCCTTTAAGAGCTGTTGCAGCAGAGGGACTTGTAGGAGGGAGAATTTGCGGTGGCTAAAGAGCGCCCGTGGGTTTGAAACGTCGTTAATTGAGCGCTAGGGATCCCCAAAAGGCGCTCAGGATGGTTAACAGCACACTGGGAGCAAGGCACCCCGAGGGAGGAGATGCCCTCAGTGGGAGCTCGAGCATCCCTGGTGCGGGGAATGGTGCGGGGAAAATCACCAGGGAAAGGTCAAGCACGACGGCGCGTACCTTGCCCACGAACGCAGCCAGCCGGGAGTTGGACGGACTCTCGTCAGAGCTGAGCCAGAACTCCGAATTGTCATCCGATGCCACGGAAAACTGGAAATCCCCTGGGGAGAGCAAAGGAGAAGGTCACCACGGAGGGATACAGCAGCCCCGGCGGCATGGGCTCAGCCCCGGTGCCTCGTTGCAAGACAGGGAAACAGGGATGGATGGATGGAGGTAACAGGGCCACCCCGGACCCCACATTGTGGCTCTGCCCTGGACGGCATCGGGGCTTTGCCTCCCTTCAAAGCAACCAGGGAAAAGGGTCTTTGCTCCAGAAGGACCCTCCTGCCTGGGAGCCAGGGGTTTGGGGACTGTCTTTAATAGCCTTTCTGTCCTCGTGTGGCCCAAGAAGGCAGAAGGAGGCAACTTCTCCACGTTGCTGCAGGGGGAGAAGAGGCCAAGCTCCATCACTCACCATCCTTGAAGGGGTGGATGTAGCCAAAAATCCTCAGCCCGTAGTTCTTCCACTTGGGCGACACA
Source organism: Pelecanus crispus (assembly GCF_030463565.1). Lineage (NCBI taxonomy): Eukaryota > Metazoa > Chordata > Aves > Pelecaniformes > Pelecanidae > Pelecanus > Pelecanus crispus. The sequence continues at coordinate 513,510 of NC_134648.1, read as the reverse complement.
GCCAGCTTCTTCACTGTGGTGCGGGTCTGCGGAGGAGAGACAGACGTGACAGCATGAACAGCTCACACCCAGGCTCATGCCTGGCACCAACACCACCCAGCCCACCTCCTCCTTGTTACCCTGGGGTCCCGCGCCCCTGGCACCAGCGGGGACATGGAGGTCCCACCACCACCCACCTCTCCCTCCACCCCTGCTCTGCTGAGAATCACCTGCCCCGAACCAAACCAAAAAGCCTGCAAAAGCAAAGTCTTGAGGACCAAGCCCACAGCCTGTGGAGATCCAGCAGCATGCAGAGAGGGACAAGCAGACCCTCCCTCCGACCCACCGCCACCAGGGCTGAGACTCACGTGGGGAAAGAGCGGAAAATGGAGGTTCTTCCTCAGGTGCCTCACGGCCCCTCCACACCAGTCTTCGAAGACGTGCAAGTTTGCCTTCCCTTTGTACTGCGGGACGAGAGGGAGATGAGTGGGGCGTCCTCCTCCCGTCCCCCCTCGCCTCCCAAGGGCAGCGTTAGGGCAGGCTGAAACGCAGATGTCGAGCCCTAGGGATGTCACCTGCCCGGCCTCAGCTCTCCTGCAGTGACACTGAGGAACGGCTGAGCTCCCAGCCCTGTGCCAGCCCCAGGGTCAGGACACCAAGCCCCAGGAGGTGGCCACAAGGCCAACCCCCATGAGATAACCCTCCTCCCGCTGCCGCTCCTTTGGGTCCCAAGGGCACTTGGGCAGGGGATGTTGCCTGCATGTGGCACCAAAAGCCCGACCCCGTCCTTCACCCACCCCCAGCATTCACCCCACCAGCACACAGCCAGCACCCGGAGACCAGCACAGCGCGGGCCCATCTGGAGAAGGCACGCAGCAAGATGTCCCCCTGCACACCCGCACGTGGGGGCACAGCCTGACGAGGGAGCCGACGCACACCCGCAGCACGCACCCGCCGGCTCCTACACGCGGGCAAGGAGCTCGTCCTCATGGGCACCATGCTGACCGCGGGAGCAGGCAGAGCTGGGTGATGGAGGGCAGGAGGAGGACAGCTGGAGATGGCTTTGGAGCCTGGCACGCCGGGGAGACATGGGCTGCGGGCTCCCCAAAGAGGGGCTGGGGGGACCTCCTCCTGGGACCTCCTCCTCCTCCTCCATCACCCCGCTTTGCTGCTCCCTACTCGCCTACCTGCTCGTTCCAGGGCAAAGCCTGCGTGGTCAGGTTGAGTTTGGGGCGCGCGGTGGCTCGGTCGGACCGTCGGCCTCGGGAAAACCAGCCGTCCAGGTCCTGCCCGTCGTTCTGCCAAGGAAGCAGGAGGGAGAATGAGAGACGGGGGCGTGTCGGGGTTCAGCCCCAGCTCAGCACCACGCAGCCGCTCGCTCCCTCCCCCTGCCCCGGTGGGATGGGGGAGAGAATCGGAGGAGTGAGAGTGAGAAACACTCCTGGGGTGAGATAAGAACAGTTTAATCATTGAAATAAAGTAAAATAGTAATGCTAATAGTAACAGTATAATAATGATAATAATAATAATGATATCCAAAGCAAGTGATGCCCAATGCAATTGCTCCCCACCCGCCGACCGATGCCCAGCCAGTTCCCAGCAGCGATCGCTGCTCCCCGGCCAACCCCCCCAGTTTCCATACTGCCCATGATGCCGTATGGTATGGAACGGCCCTTGGGGCAGTTGGGATCAACTCTCCTGGCTGTGCCCCCTCCCAGCTCCTTGTGCCCCTGGCAGAGCAGGGGAAGCTGCAAAGTCCTTGCCTGGCATAAGCAGTGCTGAGCAACAACTAAACCATCAGCGTGTTATCAGCGTTATTCTCCTACTAAATGCAAACCACAGCACTGTGCCTGCTACTGGGAAGAAAATTAACTCTATCCCAGCCGGAACCAGGACAGGGGGGATCGGGACCAGCCCAGCCGTGCTTGCAGGAGGTCTCCCTAGATCCAAACATCTCCTTTTGGATATCAAGCGTTGCCAAACCAAGACAAAACCTTTCAAGGCTAACGGCAAAGGAAAGCAGAGGCAGGATGAAGCAGAAAAATATTAGCAAGGTGTCCCGGGGAGCGGAGTTTCAAAATGTTCCAGCTAAACTCGCTTCCCTTCCTCTGCCAAGGAGAGAAACTTCTCCCAAACAGTGAGTTTTCTGTTCATCCAAAATATTTGCCCAGTCTGACGGGCTACTGGAAACGGAGTATTTTGGGCTCCATCTCCAAAAGAGCAGAAGCAACCTCTACGTCTGCTCACGGGCAGAGGGAGCGGGACGTTTCTCCGCTCCCCCTCTTCCTTTAAAGGGGATTAGGTTAATTGTGTCTTGTAATTTAGAGGGATTAGGTGAGCATTCGCCTGACCCCGGCTTGCCGAAAAGGTGACGGGTGGCAAGGAAGAGCCGGGCGCTTCTGGAGCCCGCCCAGAGCATCCTCCTGTTCCACCGCGCTGGCAGCGCAGGCAGAGCCAGCGCGAGCCGGTGCCGTCCCCGTGGGCACTGCCCCGACTCTGCCATCGCCCCCCAGGGAGCAGGGGCAGAGGGGGGACGAGGGGCCGGCTAGCACGTGGGGAAGGAAGAGCCACCCACCCTCGCCAAAGCGAGCACCCACCCGCCACTCCGTCCCTTGCCTGGGGCGACGGGGAGCTGCGCCGGTGACACGGGGACGCGGCAAGCGTCACAGCCCATCGTCACGCTGGCGACGCCTGCACTCGGCATCAGCCCCCTCCGGGGACGGGACCGAGGGGGGCACGGATGTCCCTGCCACCTGTCCCAGCAGGATTCACCGTCATCGCCCCCCGTGGCCTCAGCTGGGCGAGGAGGGACCATGCCACCCCCCCGAAGAGCGGAGCCGACCCTCTCCAACAGCAGAGCCCGGCTCCGAGCCCAGGCAAGAAGCACCGCAGCATCGACAAAGCGCAGCCCATTAGGATGCACAGTGCCAAAGAAATAATTAGCAAACTTTGCCTAAACGAACTCATTAGCATCCCAGAGGAGGGGAGCGGTGCCCTTGGAAGATGTTATTAGGGAGGTGGCATAATTGTGCCGCGCTTGTTGGAAGGATTCACCCTCCTCCCAGGGAAAGCAGAGACGCAATTCCCGCTGTCCCCCTCCCTCCTCACCCAGCACCATCCCGTGCTTTCTCTGGGCACCTCATGTTTCTCCTTTGGTCTGTACGTCCTCATCCATGAGGAGATGGGAGAGATCAGAGCAGGGGCCGTCCTTTCTCGCCCATCCCCTGCCAGCCAGGCGCAATCAGCCTCTTCCCCATCCCTATTTCTCACCGCCTAATCGCTGCCCAGCCTGAAGCCGGCTCTCCTTAGCAGCACGCAGCTCTCCGCCCCCAGTGCCTGGAAAAACCCCTCTGTCCCTCTGTGGAGAGGGACTGGGATGGGTCTCCATCCTTCGGGTGGGACGGGTGGAGGACAAGCCACTGGCATCCCTGCCCTGCCCCACAGATAAAGGGCCGGCTGTGCCGACAGCGAGATCCGCAGTTCGGGGCGCACCAGGAGGAAAGTTTTCCATCTGCTTTTTTGAAGGAGCATTTTTGCTCCTGTTTGCGGAGCCCTTTCCAGCCGGGCTGTTTGCTTTCCAACTGGAGTGAACTTTTCCCCTGCCCGCCCCAACAGAGGGGTCTATTCACAGCCCAGCTCCCCACAGCTGGAAACGGCGGGTGGGTTATTTGCTGAAGGAGGGCTGGGCTTTTAATTGCAGAGCCAGGGATGCTGTAGACATCCAGCGGCCGAGAAAGACACTGGGCAGGGCTAGGCATAAAGCGATGGGCACCGAGAGGGCTCCGGGCACAGGGACTCGCTGCTCTCCCCTCCCTCCAGACACAAAACACGCACCCGTGCTCCAAGAACTGCAGCTCGGGCATAGCCCAAGCGATGCCCACCCCGATGGCAACTCGCCCTCACGGGGGCTGGCGGCTGTTTGGCAGCGACTGCGGGTGGGACGGGGCAGGGGACAGCACCTGCCTTCCCTTCTGCCATCCCACCTGCCTGCCCTGCTCCGAAGCCTCTTGGTGACAACAGGCTGCAGAGGGGACAGCAGGGTGTCCTCGCGGCTACGATGCCAAGCGCCTCCCGGGCTGTGAGCAAGGAGAGGTCCTCTCTCCAGCGTCTGCTTGGAGACCCCACTCGGGGCATACTGGGTCCAGTTTGGGGCTCTCCAGTGCAGGACAGACAGGAGGTCAGCAAGATGGAGCAGAGGACACAGCAGACGGCGGCTTTGCCCAGCAAAGCAGGACCTTATCGCCGCTGACAGCTACGCAAGAGCGCGGTGCCGAGACGATGGTGCCAGACTTGTCAGAGGAGCACAGCGACAAGGCAAGAGGCACAAGGCACAACACTGGAAGTTTGAGTGGGATATTAGGGATAATTTTTATCCACCATGATGGTCGCTGAGCAGAACCAGAGAGGTTGTGCCCTCTCCATCCCTGGGTCTACTCAGCTGGACAAGGCTTGGAGCACCCTGCTCTCGGTGGCTGTGTACTGGGTACGGCACTTGGACCAGCGACCTCCGTAGGTCCCTTCCCACCCGGCCGCGCTCCAGCTCTCCGATTACCATCGGCTCCTCCTCACGGCTCTCGCTGGAGTCCTCGGCTTTCCTCTGCCGTGCCGATGCCTGGGCTGCCGCCGGCCGTCTGCCGGGATCGGTCACCTCCCCCAGCCTCTCGCCATCTGCAAGGGGAGCAGAAGAAGGACTGAGAGCACAGCCGCCTCCCACGTCCTCCCCAGCCCCACACTGCTCTGCTTTTGGGGACACCCCCTTGCCCCGGCACGGGGAAGGGCAGGCGCTGCCATCGCCGCTGCTCCCGGGGGGAACGGACACGGGGGGCTCCGGCTGCGATTCCCCTTGTTCCATTTGCACTAAGCAGCTTGCAGCAGCTCATCAGCATCGGGTTTAATTACACCCCCCGCAGCCCAGCTCGCGGCCCTTTACGTCAGAGGCGGCCGGGATAAGCTCCTGTGGGATCTCACTCCACTCCCCAATCCATCCTCGGGGACGCATCCCTGCTCCCCTGCCCCTCCGGTCCCCGGCTCTCCCGGAGCATCCCACGGCTCTGCCCAGAGCACACCGGCTTTGAGACCCCACCCCCAGGCGTATTCTCCCCAAACCCATCTTCCCACCCCCCAACGCCACACTAAAGGCACCACCGTGAAAACCTCGGTCACGGAAGACTTCGTTACCGTGTGCTGCATTAATTATTCCCAACCTACAGACTCTGCAGCTCACACCCATCCTCCTCGGGCTGCGAAGGGAGGGTTTATTTTAAACCACCCTTGCTTCCCAGCACTAAAATAACCGACTTGCCCCAAAATAAGGGCGCAGACTTAGGAAACGCATTAGTTATTTTGGAGGGGGGACATCCCCTTTCTTTGCCACAGCGGGTGGGTGCCTCTGAATTTTTTTAGACAGGCACCCCAAAACCGGGCTCAGATGGAGGGAGGTGACGCAGCGGCTCCTCCGCTCCCGTGGTGTGACCGTCGCTTCTGGCATCCGCCTTTCAAACCGGCATCGAGGGAAGCTCAACGCGACGCTCAGAGAGGCGGGTGCCTAAGAGCCACCGCCGTGAACGCCCGTGGGTCCCCCCAAAAACCAGCCACCCCCCTCAATAAGGGGGAGCCCCAAACGTGGTGAGCGGCGGCACAGCCCTGTCCCCCGGCCTCGGGCATCGCAGCAAGGGGGTCACCGACGCCCTCCCAATGGCGAGATGCCCTTCCCCGTCCCTCCGCACCCTCCCTCCCCCCAACAGCAAGTCCTGGGGGGCTCCCACCCCCCCAAAGCCAAACAGCCTGGGTGGCTGCCATGGTGGGAGCTGCCACGGTGGCTTCGGACCCCGCCACCGGCCGAGGAGGGGCTTGGGGTGCCCCCGGAGCCCCCCGCCGCACGCCTCCCGTGCCATTAGTATTCCAGCGGCCACGCAGCCGGCGTCTCCTTGGAGATGGCAGCACAAATCCCATCCCCACCGCGGGGACAGGAAATTAAGCTCTAAAGCCCCTTCTTCTGCTCTCAGCCATTCTTCAGCCCCTGGCAGCTCCGGCTCTCTCCTGGCAGCTCCCTGCCTCCCTCCAGCCGCCCTCCTCCCCTCGCCCATCTCCATCCCCGCATCGCCCCTCCCGCGGCCCCCCGGGATGTGATGGGGAGCATCGCAGGGAGGAGCGGGACCACATCCAGCACTCTCCTTCCGTCGTCTCCGCTCTCGAGAGCCCCCCATCGCTCCTAGGGATGCTCCTGCCAGCACAGGCGGTGGAAACGAAGCCGATCCTCGCTGTGCCGAGGCCGCAGCTGCCGCTGCTCCGGCACAGAGCACTGGGGACAGCGTTATTGCCCCCCATGCTGATCTGTGGGTTAATCACAGCCACGAGTAGGAGTTCGACGCTCCCAAGGGCCCTGCCGAGGGCTGGGATGCAGCGGCCGGCTCTGCGGTACCCACGCAGGGTATCTCTCCCGGCCTTGGAGGAGACGAACCTCTCTCCTGCTGGCTTTGCCGGCTCGGCATCCGCTTGCCACGCTGGCTGGGGGTGCCACGCTGCGAGTCTCGTCCCTGGGGCAGCCTAAACCCCCGGACAGGCCTCTGCAAACCTGAGCCAGCAGCATCCCGGGCTGCATCCACGGGGGATGGCTGGATACGGTCACCCTCCTCCGCTCAGCCCTTGTCGCTCGCCTCTGGCTACCGCACCCGGGTTTGGGCCTCTGCTACAAGGCGTCAGGTAAATTGGAGAGAGATTATTTGATATAAATTGGAGCAACGAAGGGAAAAAGCACGTTTCCCTCAGCGAGGCTGCACAGGCTCCGTCCTCGGAGACTCTCAAGACCCAAAGCCACGAGCCCCCCGCTCGCTCTCCATCCCCATCACCCAGCTCCATCCTCAGCAGGACCCTCCCAAGCTCAGACAGCTCCTCTCGGCCACCATGAGGGAGCAGGACAGGGCTCGTGCTCCCTGCTTCGCATCTAAATTAAACGCCACCGCTGCTCTGACAGGGTTTGAGTAACACCGAGGCTCAAAACCTGCATGCCTTCAGCAAAACCCTCTCTCTTCTTGGCAGGGAGGCAAGTGCTCGCTCCGAGAGGCGCCCGCATCCCGGGACGAGCGAAAGCGCCAGCGGAGCCCCAGAAAAAGGCTTCCGAGCTTCTGCGCCGACGTTTACTCCCCTGCAATACAAATATTGGATAGGAAAGTCAAGAGCAGCCCTAGCCAAATGCCCAAATGCTAATCAGCCTGTGTGGGAACTGGAAATAAATGCCCGCCTTGATAAGGGGAGCGAAAGGCCAGCACCTTGTACCAACAAGTGTCACTTTGCTCCCCTCAAAATATCGAGCCCTTTTGGTCTGAACCTCACCCGAGAGGAGCAGGTCAGGGGGTACGAGAAGAAGAGGAGGGGGAAAGCAGCGCCGGGAGGAAGGGGGATTTCGGTTTCCCCCTACGCATCCTCCCAGCACCCTCCAGGACCACCCGCCAGCCGTGCCCAGCCCCAGCATCCCCCCCGGGATGCACAGCCAGCGCCGCCGCGCTGATTAATTCTGCTAACCTGCCTCTTTCTCTTTCTGGAGGACCAGAAAGCGCTGCGTAAAGGCGGGTGGCAGAGGATGGGGGAAGGTCTGGAGGACGAGCAAGGGATCTGCTCGCTCGGGGGACGGCATTACCCGGGGGGTGCTCGGCAGGGATGCATTAAGAGCTCTTCCACCAGCAAGCGCGGGAGCGACGCTGAAGCTTTCAGAGCAGCACAAGGAGGGGGCAGGAGATGCACACGCCATCGCACCAACCAGCTCTGAGTCACAGCAGCCTCCAGACAACGAGCCAGGGCCGGGAGCGGTGCTCGGGATGAGACCACGGGTGCAAGGGACCAAGCACCAACCCCATCGCACGGCGCAGAGACCAGGGCGATGCCTGCCCGGGGGAGATGAGTTTCCCCCGTTATCACGGTCATATAAACCCGCTTCGTGCCGCCTCCCCGCTCCGCTGGGAAGCACAGAGGGCCTTTCACGCAGCGAACTCCGGCCTCCCCACCTCCCTCCTCTTCCCCTCCTGCTCGGCTGACAGCACGCAGCTCGCTCTGAACACAGCCCCTTTCTTCGGTTGGGTCTCGGAGCCGGGATTTCTCCCGCAGCTTTCTGGGCCCTTTCCAAACCCTCCAACGTGGTTAGAGATGCCCCTCGCTTACGCTTCCTCCCGCATCTCCTAATTGCTTTTAACAAGGCTCCCCTCCACCGTCGCTTGCTGCAAGCTTGCTCCGCTCTCACCTACCACGTTCCCAGACCAGTCAGCCAGGGATAAACCCAGACACAGCCCAGCAAGCCGAACTCCCTCAGCACGGATAGGGGGAAGCTCACAGGAGCATCCGCAAAAGGATCGGGGTTGGGATTCCCAAAATCCCTGGCTCCTGCCCTCCAGCTGGATGCTCGGCCCTGACAAGCTCCGGCTGCTCAACGGGGAGGGTCCCATGGGAAGATGTCGGGTGGGATGCTGGTCCTGGCCATCAAGCAACCACGTACGGAATGGATGGAGCCACCGGAGAGAAACTGCCGTGATGGGATGGCAGTCAGGGAATGCCTTGGCGCGCTCTGCCCAGCTCCGGCTGCGGCTCTGCTCCCCATCCCAAAGGCGCCCACGCAAGGATGAAAACCCCTGAGCAGCAGACGAGGACTCTTCGGGAACAAAGAGCATCGGCTCGGCGGCAGGCACGGCGCTGGAGGAGCAGGAAACTGCCCGGGACCTCGCGGCATCCTCCCACCCGACACACGTGCGTGGTCAGAGTCCGACCCTGCTTTGCTCCAGGCTGTTTGCCCAGGTGAACGATGCTGAGCCCTCGAGGCTTCAGGGGTGAGACTTCTTCCTTCGGGAGAAGCCTCCAGCAGCAGCACTGCCAGCAGCTGAGGACCCTCAGGACCCTTCTTCTCTCTTTTCCCCCCCAAAACAGACCCCGAAGGGCACCAAGCGCCTGGGTTCAGCCAGCGGGAGGAGAAACGACGCATCCCAGCCCGAGTTCCCAAGCGCAGCAGCTGGGTGGGATTCAGGGCACGGTCCCTGTGTTATTTCCAACCCCTTTCCCACCAACCTGATGCCCCAGACCCGACATGTGGAGCGATTTATCCATCGCCAGGAGCCACATCCCGCTGTAATACAGCCTTCTGCGGGGCTCCCCATCCCCCTCAGCCCCGCCGTGCTTGTCCCCTGCCTGCCCTGCACCTCCCTGCCCAAGCCCGGCCGCCTGCAAAGCTCCCAGCCTCTGCAAAGCCCCGATAGACACAGGCGAGCTGGCTGGGACTGCAGAGGACTGGAAAAATGAGCAAAACATCACATCTGAGCTCAAACCCCCAAAATCTTGTGCTAAAAACAAAACCAAAAGCATATAAGCTGCAATTTGGAAGTGCCCCGTGGGGCCTCCCGAGAGCTGTGGTTTGGTTTCCCAGGCCCCGTGTCACCTGCAAGGGCCGGACGCCTTGGCCAGCCTCCCCCCGGCGCCGTGCCGTCGCAGCAGACGCCCACGCCTGCGAGGAAGCCTCAGCGCCGCTGCACGCAGGAGCCCACGGTTCCTCACCAGCTACCCCGGCCAGCAAACCATGACCAGAGCGACGGAAGGGAGATCATAGAATCATCGAATCGTTGAGGTTGGAAAAGCCCTTCAAGATCACCCAGTCCAACCATTAACCTACACTGCCAAATCCACCACTGAACCAATTAAGGGCAGAGTCATAATTAATTTCATGTTTCCTGCCTTGGTGGCTGGATCATTTTTTAATGAAAGTAAAACTAGGAATCATTAAGGTTGGAAAGGCCCTCTAAGATCATCAGTCCAACCATCAACCCAACACCCCCATGCCCACTAAACCATGGCCCCAAGTGCCACCTCTGCCCGTTTTTTGAACCCCTCCAGGGATGGGGACTCCCCCACCTCTCTGGGCAGCCTCTTCCAATGCTTGGCCACTCTTTCCGTGAAGAAATTTTTCCTAATATCCAACCTAAACCTCCCCTGATGCAGCTTGAGCCCATTTCATCCTATCGCTAACTCCATGGGAGAAGAGACCAACACCCCCTCCCTGCCCCCTCCTGTCAGGCAGCTGTAGAGAGCGATAAGGTCTCCCCTCAGCCTCCTCTTCTCCAGGCTGAACACCCCCAGCTCCCTCAGCCGCTCCCCACCAGCCCTGTGCTCCAGACCCTGCCCCAGCTCCGCTGCCCTTCTCTGGACACGCTCCAGCACCCCAATGTCCTTCTTGTGCCGAGGGGCCCAAAACTGGACACAGCATTCCAGGTGCGGCCTCACCAGTGCCGAGCACAGGGGCACAATCACCCCCCTGCTCCTGCTGGCCACACTACCCCTGACACAAGCCAGGATGCTGTTGGCCTTCTTGGCCACCTGGGCACACTGCTGGCTCATGTTCAGCCGCTGTCGACCAACACCCCCAGGTCCTTTTCGGCCAGGCAGCTTTCCAGCCACTCTTCCCCAAGCCTGCAGCGCTGCATGAGGCATTTAGTTAAATTAGTCCCAAACCACGCCAGGACCGGCGGCAGGGCGATGCCCGGGGGGTGCCCACCCCCGCGGGGGCCAGCGGGAAGGAGAGAGCCCTCCCCAGGGCTCTGCTGCCCACCCTCGGGCCCCCCAGAGCTGCTGTCGCGCTAGCTCCCGCTTTCCCCTGCAACACGAGCGGTGGCATCCCTCCGGCCACGCGGGACGGCTCCGCGCCCCGGCGCATCCTCCCAGGATGCTGCCACGGGGCAGAAAACCGAGCCCGGCCCTCGGGGCTGAACCCCCAAGGGCTGAACGGGGGCACGCTGCCGTGATGGGGCTCAGGGGGAAGCGCAAGGAGCAGCAATGTGAAGCGAGGTGACATTTACACCCAGACACAGCTGCAGCAAAGGTGGCAGTGTCGGCGTTTTTATTAAACCCACCGGTTTAATTACCAGCAGCCCGGTGCTCTCCAGTGCAGATGCAGCCTCCGAGCCAGCCGCCGGAGGAGAGAGGCGCGAGCATCCCTCCACCGATCCTCCTAACGAGCTGTTAAGCAATTATAATTAGCCAGCAAGGAGTCAATATTGCAAACCCCCTTCCACCACCGCAAAAACGCAGCGCTGCCCGCCGGGAAAAAAAAAAAAAAAACAACCAAAAAAACCCAAAAACCCACCATGCTGCCTGCAGCGCTGCCTGCAGCGCTGCCTGCTCCACGGCGCCGGGGGTGCAGGAGCTCACGTGGGCCGGGTGACAGCAGGTGACACCGATGGGGTCGAGGAGGACGGGGCTTGTGACCATGGGGATGCAGGCAGGGTGCAGGATCCGTCCCCCGGAGAGCCCTTCCCCGCCTGCTTCAGTCACTCTTCCTCACTCTGGTGCCGCTCTTACCGGCCGCCGGCTGAGAAAAGGGTTTCGTTTCGGTCCCCGGGTGGCTACCTCAAGGCACAGACGCCTCGCCGAGGGAAGAGCGAGGGGATTTTTTTCTTTTTCCCCCCCCTGCCTCCCCGAAACCAATTCGTTTCACGCTGTTTATCACCTCTGTGACATCCCTCTCAGGCAGCACAATGGAAATCAATGCCGAATCGCTCAAGGCTGGCAACGGAGCTGCCATGGGACCGCTCAAGCGGACAGACACCCACCAGGAAAGGCAGCCCTGACGTTTCCACCCTCAGCTCCGGCTCCCGAATCCCCCCCGTGCAGCGACAGCACCCAGATCTGCCCCGCTCCGCCCCACGCCTCACCGCGCACCCGCTGCCCTCCGTCCCCCATCTCCCCCGGCATCCTTGCATTTTGCCCCAGCTCCGAAGCGTGCTGGAGCCGCTCCGGCCGGACCACGCACCCGTCCCCCCGCCCTGCCCACTTCCACGGGGACGATGCTCCCTCAGGGCCCTCGGCACGAAGCTTTCGCTTCCCGGGACACAGCACCCAGGGGAGGCTACTCATAGCCTGTGATGTGCTGGGAATCGGGCAGAATTCCTTAAAGTGCCTTAAAGTATTTCAGCCTCCAGCCTCCCTGCTGCCCTGCGGACAGCCCGTGGGGTGCCCCACGCCAGCTGCCAGCCTTCCGACCTGTTCCAGCCAGCGTCTGGTTTATCTCCACCAGCCCCGGCTGCTTTTAGCCTTTTCCTTCGCTTTAATTTGGCGGCGAACGCGGCTGAGCTCTACCCCTCCGCGGGGACCATCCGCTCCCGTTCAGCCTCCCCCAGCCCCCAAAATCCTCCTGCGCATCGCGCTAGCGAGGCTCCCGGCGGTCAGCTGCCGGCTCCCAGCCCTCTCCTCGCCCGGCCGAAATCCCTCGGCCCCGCCATTGCCAAGGCAAGCAGCCACCGACACCTCGGGGCTGCCCGTCCCCTCCCGAAGAGCGGCGCCGGAGGGGCCCGGCCGCGGCACGGCGCGGGGAAGGGATGGAGGGGAGACGCACGGCGGTGCTGGGAAGGATAAAGCTCCCAGGCGCCAACGCAAAGAGCTCCCGGTGCTCGGGAAAAGCCCGCGCCGGGGGGCGTGGAAAGCGTTTCGCCCTCCCCGAGCATCTCCGGGTGTACGGCAGCTACGCCTTCGCAGCGGAGAATTTCCCGAATGGAGACCCAACGTCCCTGCCCTGGCCCTCGCAGCCGTCACCTCCGGGCCAGGGGAAGCCAAACACGACGGCAGTGGCCGAGGCGCCCGTGTGGCACCCACCGAGACCCCCTCAGGGGTAACCCGCAGCTCCTCCCAGCGCAGCTACGGCCGCCCAAGCGCCCGGCGCCGTGACGGGCTCGCAGCGCAGCGAGCTGGCCGGCTGCGGGACAGGGCCGCTCGGCATCGCGCCGCCACGGCCGCCCCCGGCATGCCAGGAGCCCCCGCTCCTCGCCCCCTCCGCCGCCGCGCTCCCTCGATCGCCGCTTTGGTGCCGAAGCCGGCGGCACAGAGAGGGCCGCGAGCGCGGCCGCGCAGCCAGACTGGGGACGCGCTCGCCTCCCCGCATCCCCCCCGAGTCTGGCAGCCGCAGATACGGGCAGCCAGCAAAGGTCCCTGCCGTGCCAAACCCCCCGGGACGGCGTGCCGGATGAGCGGAGCTGCGGGTCCTTCGATGCCCTCTCCAGGATGCTCCGAACGCTGCTCAACTCCATCGTGGCACGGCAAGACCAGAGGAGAAATGCCATGAGCAGAGGAGGAATGCCATGAGCAGAGGAGGAATGCCATGCAGCAGAGGAGGAATGCCATGGGGCAGAGGAGGAATGCCATGGGGCAGAGGAGGAATGCCATGGGGCAGAGGAGAAACGCCATGAGCAGAGGAGAAGAAATGCCATGCGGCAGAGGAGAAGAAATGCCATGCGGCAGAGGAGAAGAAATGCCATGCGGCAGAGGAGAAATGCCATGCGCAGAGGAGAAATGCCATGCGGCAGAGGAGAAATGCCATGCGGCAGAGGAGAAATGCCGTGCGGCAGAGGAGAAGAAATGCCGTGCGGCAGAGAAGGAATGCCATGCAGCAGAGGAGAAGAAATGCCATGCGGCGGAGAAGGAATGCCATGCGGCAGAGGAGAAGAAATGCCATGCGCAGAGGAGAAGAAATGCCATGCAGCAGAGAAGGAATGCCATGCAGCAGAGGAGAAGGAATGCCATGGGGCAGAGGAGAAGGAATGCCATGGGGCAGAGGAGAAGAAATGCCATGCGGCAGAGGAGAAGAAATGCCATGCGGCAGAGGAGAAGAAATGCCATGCGGCAGAGGAGAAGAAATGCCATGCGGCAGAGGAGAAATGCCATGCGGCAGAGGAGAAGAAATGCCATGCGGCAGAGGAACACGCCGCCCCAGCACTGGGCCAGCCGGGCTTTTCCAGAGCCCCCTTCCATACGTATCCACCTTTCTCCCAGACGCGGAGGAGGTGGCCAGTGACCCCGGCTCGCTGCAGAGCATCAACAGCTCCGCAGTTAGAGGAGACTTCAAAAGAAGCCCCAAGAGGAGGGAAACAGCGCTGGAAATTAATTGACAGCAAACGGCCACATTAAAAGGGATGGAGAATATTTTTTATCAGGTTGTTTTATGTCGTGCTTTCTGTTTTTAAAAGGACTTAAGCTGCCAGGTCTTGGAAAAGCCTCCATGGCTGAGGAGGGATGAAGGGACAGAGCGCTTCGCTCTCTCCTCCCTCTGCCATCGCCTGCTGACACACGCACGTGCCAAAACCATCCCCGCTGCCCAGGGTCTGGGGTTTACGCAGAGACCGGAGCGACAAACGCGCCCGCGACACCCTTTCCTTGGGGAGGGACCGCGCAGCTCCCAGGAGGGCAAAGCAAAGGGCGAAGCATCCCTAGAAATAAAGCCGCATCCCCAGAAATAAAGCTGCATCCCTAGAAATAAAGCCACACCCCCAGAAATAAAGCTGCACCCCCAGAAATAAAGCTGCATCCCTAGAAATAAAGCTGCATCCCTAGAAATAAAGCCACACCCCCAGAAATAAAGCCGCACCCCAGAAATAAAGCTGCATCCCTAGAAATAAAGCCGCGTGCCCAGAAATAAAGCTGCACCCCCAGAAATAAAGCTGCACCCCCAGAAATAAAGCTGCATCCCTAGAAATAAAGCTGCATGCCTAGAAGTAAAGCCGCACCCCTGCCATCACGTGCTCAGTGCCAGAAATCCTGGGGTGCGCAGGGTGAATCCCCAGGGATCCGCTCCCCCCCTCGCCCACCCTGCACCTGAATATTTCGGGCAGAGGGAGCAGGTCCCAGGGCCAGGGTGATAAAGCCCTTTTCCCTGGGTACGGGGCCAGATCATCGAATCGTTGAGGTTGGCAAAGACCTTCAAGATCACCCAGTCCAACCATTAACCCAACACTACCACGTCCACCACTGAACCAATTAAGGGCAGAGTCATAATTTCATGTTTCCTGGCTTGGCGGCTGGATTATTTCTTAATGAAAGTAAAAACTGGGAATCATTAAGGTTGGAAAGGATCTCTAAGATCATCAGCCCAACCATCAACCCAACACCCCCATGCCCACTAAACCATGGCCCCAAGTGCCACCTCTGCCCGTTTGTTGAACCCCTCCAGGGATGGGGACTCCCCCACCTCTCTGGGCAGCCTCTTCCAATGCTTGACTACCTTTTTGTCCTGGTTTCGGCTGGGATAGGGTTAATTTTCTTCCTAGCAGCAGGCACAGTGCTGTGGTTTGGATTTAGTAGGAGAATAACGCTGATAACACACTGATGGTTTAGTTGTTGCTCAGCGCTGCTCATGCCAGGCAAGGACTTTCCAGCTTCCCCTGCTCTGCCAGGGGCACAAGGAGCTGGGAGGGGGCACAGCCAGGAGAGCTGACCCCAACTGCCCCAAGGGCCGTTCCATACCATACGGCATCATGGGCAGTATGGAAACTGGGGGGGTTGGCCGGGGAGCAGCGATCGCTGCTGGGAACTGGCTGGGCATCGGTCGGCGGGTGGGGAGCAATTGCATTGGGCATCACTTGCTTTGGATATTGTTATTACTATTATTATTATATTATTATTATTATTTTACTTTATTTTATTTCAATGATTAAACTGTTCTTATCTCACCCCAGGAGCATTTCTCACTCTCACTCCTCCGATTCTCTCCCCCATCCCACCGGGGCAGGGGGAAGGGAGCGAGCGGCTGCGTGGTGCTGAGCTGGGGCTGGGGCTGAACCACGACACCTTTCCATGAAGAAATTTTTCCTAATATCCAACCTAAACCTCCCCTGGCACAGCTTGAGGCCATTTCCTCTCGTCCTGTCGCTCCAGCCCCCCCGGCCCTGCCCTACCAGCCACGGCTGCGGGCAAGAGGAGCGGCTCCAGCACCGAGCCCAGCTCCGGGTCCCCACGCCGTCACCGGCCCGCCGCAGCGCCGGGGGCAGAGGGCCGGAGCAGGGACAGGATCAGGCCCAGGCACCCTGCCCAGTCCCAGCGCCGGGGTGCATCGCAGCGAGCCCTTAGCCCCCCAAACCCGCAGCGAGCAGAGCTGCACCCACCAGCAGCAGGAGGGCAGAGTTAAGGATAAATCACCCCAGCGTAACCCTTTTTTTTTTTTTTTTTTTGCTTCACTACCAAGCCCTGCAATTCCCCACCTCCCCTGGCTTCAAGGGACTTTTTTGGGGACCCCCCCAGACTCCAAGGGGAGCAGGTCGCAGCCAGGCTGGGGCGGGATGCTGCTGCGGGGTGGTTCAAACCCAGTCGTGCCTTTGAATAGTCAAATTTTTGCCTTTGAAAAACCCAAAATAGGCACGTACCAAATTTTTTGCATACTTCTCCCCCATCACCTGCCAGAAAGCCCCGAGCTGCTCTCAGCCCCTCCCAACCAAGAGACAGGGCTCGCTTGTCCATGCGTCCGCTTGTCCATGCGTCCGGCTCCTTTTCCATCCGGCTCGCTCTTGGCAGGTCGGTGCGGTGACAAAGAGCCGATTCAGGGCAGCGGGGCACCCGAAAGGAGCAGGGCAAGGAGCCCAGGGCAAAGCAGGCCACAGCCCGGCGAGGAAGATGAGGGCTGCAGGGCTTCCTGGCCGGAGAAACGGTCCCAGAGCCACCAAAGCCAGCCCATCCCCCTGGCTCCAAACCTGCCTTTTCGGCAGCGGGGATGGGACCAGCTTTGCCCGGCACCGGGACCCCAAGGGGTGTCCGTCTGGGGAAAGCAGCCTTTTCTAGCAGGGATAGGAGAGCGGGGCGATGCCAAGAGAAAGAAAAGCAGCATCCCAGCCTCCTCGCGAAGCCTGCTGCCCTTCCTCTTCAAAGGGCTCTTCCTCATCCTCTTCCCTACCTGCTCCCGGCATCCCTGACAAAAGGAGCGAAACCCACCGCTGTTTGCAGCGTTTCAGCCTCCCAATTAAAATCAAAGGACATATTGCAGCCGCTCCGTCCAAAAAAAGCCACGTTATCCCCTGCAGCTCGGGGGAAACGCTGCCGCGCGCCATCCCAAACCCTCTCCCTCCTGCTCGCCCCGCGTGAGACCCCGGAGAGGTCCCCGGGGGGCACAGGCAAGGACGAGGCTCTGCAGGCAGCGACGGGCCGAGCCCAACAAAGAGCATCCAACCCACCGCTGCCCCCGGCGCCGGGCATTTTTGGGGGCCCGCCAGAGCACGGGCGTCCCCCGCTCCCGCACGCCGGCAGCTCTTCTTCCAGACAGAGCTCGCGAGGATGCACGGGCAGGGCCGGGCAGTGCCACGGCCCGCGGGCGTCGAGAAGCCCGGCTGCGTTTTCCTCCCCAGACGGCCCCGCTTTAGCCATGAACGGGCTTCAGCGTCCTCCAGCGCAGAGCCCAGCCGCGACGCCCTGCTGAACCCCGCTCCCGGCCCCGCCGCAGCACCCCGTGCTCAATCACCGCCCCGGCGAGACGGCTGCGGGGAGAGCAGGGCCAGCCCTGCTCCCTGCTAAGAGCCAATTTAGATTTTTACTGTAATTTTTTTTCCCTTCTTCCCTTTTTTTCTTTTCCCCCCTTCTTTTTTTTTTTTTTTTTTTCCCTTTCCACCTGGCACGCCAGCATTTCCACCCCATTGACTCGGAGCAGTTTCCAGCCGGGAGAACACCGTAATGGCCTCATTATTTCAGATGAGGAATCTGTGTGTTCAATTAGGCAGAGAAGGGTAATTATCTACTTGTAGAAGATAAGAAAAGGGGGGTTATTTCATCAGAGGCATCGCACCAGCATGGTTCCCAGCCAAGTCCCCGGATGCGCCAGCTCCACGTGCAACCGCCGGCCGGGCCGAGGGGACCCGGGCACCCCCAAATAATCCCCCCCACACCTCTGCTGCGCTCCTCGGCACGCGCAGACCCCACCACCGCCGCTTGGCCGGGTCCTCCCCACCTCACACCCCCCAGGCTACCAAAAAGCCTCGTGCCCTGCACCTTCAGCCTGCAGAAAGTACATCTGCTTGGTGACGCTTCATTTAATGAGTAATTAACCTTTTTTTTTTTTTTTTCATACATCCTCTGCCAGCTGATGCAAGACGGGCAGCACCCTCAGCAGCAGCCAGACAGGTTCTAGCTCACAGCGGCCAAAAAAAAAAAAAAAAAAAGTCATCTCCAAATCTCAGACGCTTCTCGGTGCGCAGGCCCTTGCAGTGACGCTGAAGAGCCCTGCATCCTCCCCAGCCTCCTCTCCCTCTCGGGGACAAGGCTGTGCGTCCCCAAGGGATCTGGGACCAGGACGCAGCAGAGCGCGCCGCAGCGGGGTCCCAGCGGGCGCAGATCCCACGGCCGTACGGGTCGGGGCGGAGGAAGGAGCCACGCGAGCCGGGAGGGCACGGTGACCCCCGCGCGCTCGCCCCAGCCCAGGGACACCCGCTAAGCCCCGGGGAATATCGGGTACCCTCCGCTTCCCATCGGGAACGCAACGCACGCCGACGGCGTGGGGTGTCTCCTGCGAAAGCTGGGAGATGGAGAAGAGCAAACTCCAGCCCCGCCGCGGCAGGACCCCTGGGGCCACGGGAAGCAAGATTTTCCCCACGACGCGAAGGCGGCTCCAACACAAGCGAGGTGGAGGGGGAAAACATCTCCGGGCAGAGGGGGGCTGCCCCAGAGCCCCCTCCAGCACAGCTCCGCCTTTCAGCTCTCCCCACGGCTCAGCCCCAAACCCTTCCCTCTCCCTGCAAACTCTCACACCGAGTTTTTTCTTGAATATATATTTTTTTCCCTTGGATAATTTTTTTTTTTTATTCCTCTCTTTTTTTTTTTTTTTTTTTTTTAATTCCATTCAATATTTTTCCAACTAAACCGGCTCCCTGGCTCTCCCACTCCGGCTCTCTGCTGGGTTGCAGCTGCAGGACTGGGGTCCATCTACGCGTGACCAAATCCCCTCCCCAGCCTCCACCCAACCCCTCTCCATCACCACACTTCAAAAAAAAAAAAAAAAAAAGGCTCAGCAGGACCTAAACTCCACCTTTGCCACGCGCTCGCCCAGGCTTTAGGGGCCGATTGGAAAATCCCAGCGCAAGGAGCAGCCTCTCCCCGGAGTCTGGCCCCGGACAGCGGAGAGAGGGGCATGATCCAGCCCAGGAGAGGTGCAGGTTCCCCTGGGGAAGCACCCACCTCGCCGCACCCCAGCCAGAGAAGGTGCCCGTGCTCCCCGTGGCATGGGGCAAACCCAAATCCCATCGCCGGACCAGCGGAAAACACTGCCGGAGCTCAGTCCTCGCCCAGCACCTCCCAAGCCGCGATGGCCCTGCGCTGTCCCCGTGCACCGCACCGTCCCCATCTCTTCCCCACCTCCCACGGACCCTCTTCTCCCCTGAAGTCGGGTGCCGATTGCCCCCCGGCTCGCAGCCGTCCAGCTGCGCAGCAGCCGCAGGGTCTCCCCGCTGCGAGCCGGAGCGGGGCTGTGCATCTCCTCGCTGCTACAGCAAACCCTGCGGGCCCCCCTCGGAGCATCCCGGGGGGCAGGCTGGGATGCAGGGCACGCAGGGAGGAGGCGAGGGAGAGCAGGAACGGGCACCCACCGGTCCCGCACCCGAAAACGCGCCCAGGGAAGGCGCTTGCTCGCCGGCACACAGTCATCGCTCTGTGCATCCTCCCCGGATGAAGCTGCGGAGGAAAACCTCGTCTCGCCCTCGCACCGCTGCATCCCGACACCCAGAGGGACCCCGATCCGCGGTTTTCACGGCCAGCCGTCCGCAGGGCCAGCGATCCCGTGCCATCTCCCCCCTGCCCGAGGCTGCCGGTCCCGAAAGAGGAAGGACCGGGCCCTCCTCAGCACCGGGATAATCGCGGAGCCGGGGGGCAGCTCCTCGCGGTTAGACTTCTGTAACTTGTGGCTTTTCCATCAGGCACAACCCTGCAGCGGAGAGAAGAAAACAAGCGGCGCAGCCTCCCCGTAGCGGCTCCTTTGAGGCGATGCACAAGCAGCCTCATTTCCTGCCTCTCTTATTAGCGTTATCACAATTTCCCCCCCAATTTTACCGTCAGGCCCAAAAATTTGCAGGATCATGCTGCTGCTACGGTCAGAAACTTTCAGTTTGCCAGCTGAGAGGCTTCACCGGCCTCCAGAACTGCTCCGACCCGCTCAGGAAAGCCATTTCGTGCCTAAATAAGCACTAACTCTCATTTCTTTCTAATTTTTTTAGGACAAAAACCACTAGGCGAGTTCAGCCCGACCCGAAACGTTACAGCTCAAGTTTCACCCGCCGATATTTCGTGTAGTTTTATGCTGCCCGAGCAGCCCAGCGAGGTCTGCAAGGGTAAAGCCAGGAGCAATTAACCACGAAGCTGAGCCGTAGGGCGAGCGCTAGCACCTGCCCCCTGGCTTAGCCCCGCGGAGCATCCCGGATTGCATCCCGGATTGCATCCCCAGGCGCCAGCTGGGGGCTGGAGGAGGAGGAAGGATTTTTCTATTTTTTTTTTCGGCTAGAGAAGCGCAGGCTGAGAAAGTGTTGGGAGAGGACGGGAGGGTTGGCTTTGCCCCTTCCAGGCAGCGACGAGCGGCTATAAATGGCCTTCTTTGTCATCGCAGCCAAAGCGGCGGGCGGAAAAATGAGGACAGAGCCGCTCGAGGGAGGGGAATAAAGAACCCCCGACGGGTTTGGGGGGTCCCTCCTGGGTCTCTGCCGGTCACCCCGGTCCCCAAAGGTGCAGCGGCAGGGTGCGGTGCGAGGTGCCCGTGGTGGGGTCCCGCTCTCCCCAAACCCGGGCGGTGCAGAAAGGCCCCATTGGGGGGGGGGGGGTCGCACCCCTGCGGGTGCTCGGTGGGGGGGGGTCGCACCCCTGCGGGTGCTGGGGGGAGCGGAGCCGGGGGCAGGGGGGAGCCCAGAGTGGTGGGGGGCACCCACCACGCTTTGGGGGCGACCCCCAAACCCCACCGAGGCCTCGTACCGAGGGGTGGGGGGGGTCCCGGTGCTGCCCCCGGCTGGGGGGGGGGGTCGCCCGCCCCCCGGTTACCTCTGCCGTAGGCGAAGGGGAGGCGCAGGGCGCGGCCCTGGCGCACCAGGCTGATGTGGAGGTAGGTGAACCAGACGGCGAAGGTGAGCAGCACCAGCAGCAGCAGCAGCTTCAGCTGCTTCCGGAGCTTCTTCACCGGGAGCCGCGGCATCCTGCCGCCCGCATCGCCGCCGCCGCCGCCGCCGGCCTAGCCCCGGCCCATCGAGCCCCCTAAGCCCGGCCCGCTCGCTACGAGCCGGCTGCGAGGGCAGCGGGGCGGCGGCGCGGCTCGGCGCGGTGGCCCCCGGCCGCCCGGTGCATCGCCATCGCCGCCGCCGCCGCCCCGTCGCGCCGCCACCCGCGGGCGGGGGAATGAATGAGCGGGGCCGCGGCGGGAGGGGGGCGCCGCGGCCCGGCCCCGCCCCGCCGGCGCTGCCGCCACGCCCCCTCGGCCCGAGCGACGGCCCCGCCCGCCAATCGCCAGGCGCCCGCCGCGGGCCCGCCGCCAATGGGCGCCCGGCGGGGGGAGGAGCCGGCGGAGGCGCCGCGCGTCTCCACGCCAACGGGCCGGCATCCCCGCGAGGCGCCGCGGGCGAGGCCATGCGGGGCGCGGGGGGGGGGGCGGTGGCCGTGTCCCCGTTCCCGTTCCTGTCCCGCAGCGGCGGGAGGGCGGAGCGGCGGCGGGGAGGGAGGGGGAAGGTGTCTCCGCGCCGCGGGGCCCGGCGAGGCCGGCAGGAGGGGTGACGCGGGCCTCGGCGGGGCCGCCCCCCAGCTCTCCCCCCCGCGGCGGGGATGGTACGTTCCCGCGCGGCCGCGGCAGGGGGCTGCGGGGCCCGCTCCGGCCGGCGGGGCGGGGGGGGATCCCCCTCGCGGGTGCGCGGATCCACCCGATCCCCCCGCAGGGTGCAGGGATCCCGTGGGGACGGGAGCGGGAATTCCCCTGATCCCCACCTGCTGGGTGCAGGAATCCCATGGGGGCTGGGATCCCCAGGATCCTCTGCACTGGGTGCAGGGATCCCATGGGGGCTGGGATCCCCAGGAACCTCTGCACTGGGTGCAGGGATCCCATGGGGGCTGGGAACCCCGGGATCCCTCTCACTGGGTACAGGGATCCCATGGGGATGGATGCAGGGATCCCTGGGATCCCCCTCACTGGGTGCAGGGATCCCATAGGGGCAGGTGCTGGGATCCCTCTGATTCCCACCTGCTGGGTGCAGGAATCCCATGGGGGCTGGGAACCCTGGGATCCCCCTCACTGGATGCAGGGATCCCATGGGGGCTGGGAACCCCAGGATCCCCTCGCTGGGTACAGGTATCCCATAGGGATGGATGCAGGGATCCCTGGGATCCCCCTCACTGGGTGCAGGGATCCCATAGGGACGGCTGCTGGGATCCCCCTGATGCCCACCTGCTGGGTGCAGGAATCCCATGGGGGCTGAGATCCCCAGGATCCTCTACACTGGGTGCAGGGATCCACAGGATCCCCCTCACTGGGTGCAGGAATCCCATGGGGGCTGGGAACCCCGGGATCCCCTCGCTGGGTGCAGGAATCCCATGGGGGCTGAGATCCCCAGGATCCTCTACACTGGGTGCAGGGATCCACAGGATCCCCCTCACTGGGTGCAGGAATCCCATGGGGGCTGGGAACCCCGGGATCCCCTCGCTGGGTGCAGGAATCCCATGGGGGCTGAGATCCCCAGGATCCTCTACACTGGGTGCAGGGATCCACAGGATCCCCCTCACTGGATGCAGGGATCCCATGGGGGCTGGGATCCCCA
The DNA here is from genome assembly GCF_030463565.1 of Pelecanus crispus. Taxonomy (NCBI): domain Eukaryota; kingdom Metazoa; phylum Chordata; class Aves; order Pelecaniformes; family Pelecanidae; genus Pelecanus; species Pelecanus crispus. The sequence goes on along the minus strand of NC_134648.1, from coordinate 490,987 downwards.
GGATCCTCTACACTGGGTGCAGGGATCCACAGGATCCCCCTCACTGGATGCAGGGATCCCATGGGGGCTGGGAACCCTGGGATCCCCTCGCTGGGTGCAGGGACCCCGGGGCCGAGGCCTCCTCTGCCAGTGGGGCCGTCCGAAGCGCGAGGGCTGTAGCTCGCCCCGCGCGAAGCCCAGGGGTAATTAAAGACAGGGTAATTAAAGACGTAATTATGCCGGCAGCGACCAAGGCCTCACCGCCGGAGGGATGCGGACCGCGCCGCCTGGAAGCAGCCGCTCGCCAGGGCCGCTCCTCGGGGCCGCGGCCCTGAGCCCCCCGGCCACCTCTGCCCAGCCAGGCTGAGACCGGCCACAACTCATTTCACTGCATGGGCTGGTGTTCCGCAGCACAGTGCCGAAAGCATCAGATTTTGGTTTGGGTTTTTTTTTCTTCCCCCTCCTTTCCCACTCCACAAGTTGAGGCAGCAGCTCCTCCTCGCTGCAGCTCAGGGTTGTGGGAAAAAACACGCAAGAAATCAGTTATTAGAGAAAAAAAATACATTCACAGCTGGGAAAACTAGAGGGCACCAGCGCTCCGGTTTGCGCTAACCTGCGCTCAGCTCCCTGAGGGCTGCGGAAGGTTAATTAGCTCCTAATTGAGCCCAATTTATACCAACAGGCGGGGAAAGCAGCAGAGCGGGAAGCTCGGCCCTCGTTCAGAAGCGGACCCCAGCAAGAACGGGACCCCAGCAAGAACGGGACCCCAGCAAGAACCAGACCCCACCAAGCCCTGCAGCGGGCTGGGGCGGCCGGGGGCTTGCAGGGCTGCCCCAGCCAGGAGGAGGAGGAGGAGGCCGGGATGAAGGGGATCTCTGCACGAGGCTCTCCCAGCGGGTGCGGAAGATGCACATTTGGGGAAATTAAGCTGTTATTTCCCCCATTTTTTGCACCCCTCCAGCAAAGGGAGTGGGAGGCCATGGGTCGGGGCACGCTGTCTGCAGAGCCCTCAGGCAGGGGAACACAGTTCAGCCTCCTCCCACCCTGCCAGCCGCCCCGCGGGGGTCTGGGAGGTTTGGGAATGCCGGTGGGATGTCCTGAAAAATTTGCGACTGGCCCGTGCCAACCAAGGAGAGCGGCTGTGGCACAAAGTACAGAATTACAAGAGCAAACACGCTCGCACACAACGAGTCCCAGCCGAATCGGGGCACGCCGAACGTGGCTTCACGCAGGGTTCTTATACCCATCAATCCTTCAGGTACAAGACAAGGAAATGGGCTCAAGCTGTGCCAGGAGAGGTTTAGGTTGGATATTAGGAGAAATTTCTTCACGGAAAGGGTGGTCAAGCATTGGAAGAGGCTGCCCAGAGAGGTGGGGGAGTCCCCATCCCTGGAGGGGTTCAACAAACGGGCAGAGGTGGCACTTGGGGACATGGTTTAGTGGGCATGGGGGTGTTGGGTTGATGGTTGGGCTGATGATCTTAGAGATCCTTTCCAACCTTAATGATTCCCGGTTTTACTTTCATTATAAATGATCCAGCCACCAAGGCAGGAAACATGAAATTCTTCCTCTCCCCTTAATTGGTTTAGTGGTGGACATGGTAGTGTGAGGTTAATGGTTGGACTGGATGATCTTCAAGGTCTTTTCCAACCTAAACGATTCAAGGATTCTATGACTTGACTAACCACTGGCACCCACGCTACCGATTACTAATCCGAGTCAAACTTTGCAAAGCCGCTCCACTCTTGCAGCACTCTCGCTGCTGGTCTATCGATCCCGCTGCCCCTGGAGTCACTCCCGCTGGAGCTACTGATCTGCGACGCCGGACGACGCTGCGAGGGTTTCAAAGACGCGGCAGAGCGGCTGGGATGCGGGCATTGCCTTGGTTGTCCCAGGGTATCCTTTATCATTCACGGACAGCTTGAAGCTTCTGAGAAGCAAAGTCCATCTTTCCAAGGCCAGGCTGTCATTTGATTTGTTTTATTTAAGCATGAGCAATCCCAGAGTTGCCAGTAAAATTTTATTATCTCCTTATATTGCAGTGTATAACGTGAATTAAGACATATTAACAAAGTTAATGCGCTGTCACGCTATAAAGACAGGTTGGTGTAATAGTTGGGGAAGGCAATTTTCGTACGGGGAACGGTGCCCTCGGGGACCACAGGGAGCCAGTGCGGGACTTTCCACGGGCCCCAAATGATGTCCCTGGTGAAAGTGGCACCTCCCGGCCTCACCCCATATTTGTGGGGGACGGGCTCGGAGCCAGGCTTGGGTCCCTCCTCAAGAGTGGGGTTTGTTCCTGGCTGCTTGGACCCTACAAAAGCTGCCTTATTGGTGACAGAGCCGGAGGGGACGAGCTCGCAGCCAGCCGCAGCCTGCCCGGGTGCTGCCCAAATCCGCTCTCTGCCCCCACCAGCGGGATTTCGGGGATTTCACAGGCAGGAACAAGCCCAAGCCCTTCGCATGACATCCTGCCTCCCTGTGCCGAGCACCCCATTCCAGCAATGTGCTTGGCCCTGCCTTGATGAGGGTTCCAGGAAGAACCCTCCTCCAAAAAATCGGGGGAGTGGCGATCCACACCGTGCAAAAATCCTGGGCTGCTTCTGCCAAAAGCCCTTCTCCTCAATGGAGCTAGAAATTTCAGGGGACGAGAAGGTGTACCCCATCAGCCTCGACCGCTTGCACACACCAAAAATCCAAACTGCCGGCAGCGGGGAGCTGGGGTTTGGGGCTGCAAGCAGGGAGGGAAGGGGGGTTCCCAGCGCCGTGTGGCAGGGACCTTATTTAGGGTTTCTTCACCAAGCACCCCAAAACACTCGCAGTTGACCCCAGACAGCAACCCCGGGAGGGGACAAAGAAGGGGACAAAGAAAGGGACAAGGAAAGAAGGGGGCAAAGAAAAAGAGGGCAAAGAAGGGGGTAAAGAAGGGGACAAGGAGAGAAGGGGGTAATGAAGGGGGAAAGAATGGGGTAAAGCAAGAAGGAAGAAACAAGGCGGGCAAAGAAGGGAGCAAAGAAAAAGAAGGCAAAGAAGGGGACAAGGAAAGCAGGGAACAAAGAAAGAAGAGGGGAAAGAAGGGGTGTCGTGGTTTAACCCCAGCCGGCAGCGGAGCCCCACACAGCCGCTCACTCACTCCCCCCCGGTGGGATGGGGCAGAGAATCATAAGAGCAAAAGTGAGAAAACTCGTGGGCTGAGATCAAGACAGTTTAAGAGGTAAAGCAAAAGCCGCACGCGCAAGCAAAGCAGATCAAGGAATTCATTCCCTGCTTCCCATGGGCAGGCAGGTGCTCAGCCATCCCTGGGAAAGCAGGGCTCCAGCACGCGTAACGGTGACTTGGGCAGCCAAACGCCATCACTCCGCACGTCCCCCCCTTCCTTCTTCTTCCCCCAGCTCTACGTGCCGAGCACGACGCCGTACGGTGTGGGACATCCCTTGGTCAGTGGGGGTCAGCTGTCCCGGCCGTGTCCCCTCCCAGTTCCTTGGGCCCCCCAGCCTGCTCGCTGCTGGGGTGGGTGAGGAGCAGAAACAGCCTTGGCTCTGTGTGAGCGCTGCTCAGCAAGAACGAAACATCCCTGGGTTACCAACACTGTTTCCAGCACAAATCCAAGCCATAGCCCCATATGAGCTACTAAGAAGAAAATCAACTCTATCCCAGCCAAACCCAGCACATCCTCCACCCCTTATTCCATACCTTACGTCACGCTCAGGTCCCACACTATCCAATACATCCTCGTTAACCACCACCCCCCTTCCCATCCTTTGATATAATACACGGACATCATCCCCCTAGGCTATGGACCACCCCTGTAAAGTGTCTGTAAAATGTCCACAGATACCCGCAAAATGTCCACTGAGTTCATTTAGTCCCTGGCTTCGGGCTCCATCAGTTACGGCGGTCACGCAGGACAGGAGGGGTGGTGTGCGGCACGGAGTTACTGGGCACCAAAGCCAGCTCGGGTCGGGTCACTGCTGCGCTTGCACTGCTGCTTGTAAGGCTTCTCCTCCGTGGGTTCAGGTGGTTCCTGCTATAGTAATTCCTACAACATGCAATTCAAATCATGGGTTACAACAGTTTAAAGGTGTTTCCATTACAATCTCCACCCCTGGCACCTTGGGACCAGACCATGGGGTTTAACATTGCAATGAACTCCTCCCCTTGCCCCTGCTCCAGCTTGGACTTATCCATAAACTGCAGTCCCTTAGGGGTGTACCTGCTCCGAGTGGAGAGTTATCCATGAGCCACCATCTCTCCAGGGCTATACCTGCTGTGGCATAGACTTATCCAACACCACAGTCACTTTGAGGTGCGCCTGCTCCAGCGTGGCCTCCTCCACGGGCCACGGCGCCTTCAGAGATAGACCCGCTCCAGCGTGGCCTCCTCCACGGGCCACGGCGCCTTCAGAGATAGACCCGCTCCAGCGTGGCCTCCTCCACGGGCCACGGCGCCTTCAGAGATAGACCCGCTCCAGCGTGGCCTCCTCCAGGGGCCACGGCGCCTTCAGAGATAGACCCGCTCCAGCGTGGCCTCCTCCACGGGCCACGGCGCCTTCAGAGATAGACCCGCTCCAGCGTGGCCTCCTCCACGGGCCACGACGCCTTCAGAGATAGACCTGCTCCAGCGTGGCAGCGTGGCCTTCTCCACGGGCCACGACGCCTTCAGAGATAGACCTGCTCCAGCATGGCCTCCTCCATGGGCCACGACGCCTTCAGAGAGAGACCCACTCCAGCGTGGCCTTCTCCAGCGTTGCCTTCTCCATGGGCCACGATGCCTTCAGAGATAGACCCGCTCCAGCGTGGCCTTCTCCATGGGCCACGACGCCTTCAGAGACAGACCTGCTCCAGCGTGGCCTTCTCCATGGGCCACGACACCTTCAGAGATAGACCCGCTCCAGCGTGGCAGCGTGGCCTTCTCCACGGGCCACGATGCCTTCAGAGATAGACCTGCTCCAGCGTGGCCTTCTCCATGGGCCACGACGCCTTCAGAGATCGACCCGCTCCAGCGTGGCCTTCTCCATGGGCCACGACGCCTTCAGAGATCGACCTGCTCCAGCGTGGCCTTCTCCATGGGCCACGACACCTTCAGAGATAGACCCGCTCCAGCGTGGCCTTCTCCATGGGCCACGACACCTTCAGAGATCGACCTGCTCCAGCGTGGCCTTCTCCATGGGCCACGATGCCTTCAGAGATAGACCCGCTCCAGCGTGGCAGCATGGCCTTCTCCACAGGCCACGACACCTTCAGAGATAGACCTGCTCCAGCGTGGTCTTCTCCATGGGCCACGACACCTTCAGAGATAGACCCACTCCAGCGTGGCCTTCTCCAGCGTGGCCTTCTCCATGGGCCACGATGCCTTCAGAGATAGACCTGCTCCAGCGTGGCCTTCTCCATGGGCCACGACACCTTCAGAGATAGACCCGCTCCAGCGTGGCAGCGTGGCCTTCTCCACGGGCCACGATGCCTTCAGAGATAGACCTGCTCCAGCGTGGCCTTCTCCATGGGCCATGACGCCTTCAGAGATAGACCTGCTCCAGCGTGGCCTTCTCCATGGGCCACGATGCCTTCAGAGAGAGACCCACTCCAGCGTGGCCTTCTCCAGCGTGGCCTCCTCCAGCGTGGCCTCCTCCATGGGCCACGACGCCTTCAGAGATAGACCCGCTCCAGCGTGGCCTTCTCCATGGGCCACGACGCCTTCAGAGACAGACCTGCTCCAGCGTGGCCTTACCCACAGCCAGTCCCTTCAGGAGTAAACCTGCTCCAGCGTGGCCTTACCCATGGCTGCAGTCCCTCCAGGGGCGTCCCTGCTCTGCTGTGGGCTCATCCACGGCCATAACGCTTTGAGGTGCTCCAGCCTGACCTCATGCAGAGCCGCAGATGCTTCGAGGTGTACCTTCCCCAGCGTGGACTTACCCTTGGGCCACAACCTCTTCAGAGCTGCACCTGCTGTGGCACAGACATAACCACGGCCACAGACGCTTTGAGACGTATTTCCTCTGGCGTGGGCTTATCCGCGGCCGCAGACGCCTGCCCCGTGGCCTTGTCCTTCGGCTCGAGCTCGCGCTGGGAGCTCCAGCCTGTCCAAGCAGAGCAGCGCAGAGCCCGCCGCGACGCCCTGGCCGCCTGCCAGCCCAGGCGCATCGCCACCGCCGTTATCACAACGCTCCCAAGGCACGGCAGCGCCGGATGATGAGCGGGACGGCAAGACGGCAAAGCGGCGAAAGGGAGAAGCCGCTGCCGCCGCCGCCGCCGCCGCCGAGCGCGCCAGGCTCAAAGACAGAGCGAGGCGAGCGAGCCCGGCGGCCGGCGCAGGAGCGGGCCCATTAATGGCTAAACAGCGGTAACGGCCATAAACGCGAGCGAGCGTTTTCCGGAAACCTGTCGCCACCTTGAACCCTTCGGGCCCCACGCTGGGCGCCAAGACGGGCTGCCGCTGCCGAAGCCGGCGAGCAGCTCAGCCCCACCCCGCGGGAAGGGGGAGAGAGTCGGAAGTGTGAAGGTGAGAAAACTTGCGGGTTGAGATAAAGGCGCTTTAATAAGTAAAGCAAAAGCCGTGCTTGCAGCCGGAGCAACGCAAAGGATTCGTTGCCGTGCTTCCCGCGGGCGGGCGGGTGTTCGGCCATCCCCGGGAAGCCGGGCTCCATCTTGCGTAATGGCGACTGGGGAGGGCGAATATCGTGGCTCTGGCCGTCCCCGCCGCCGCCGCCTTCTCCCCCCAGCCCTGCACGCGGAGGACGATGCCCTGAGCGTGGGGCATGGCCGGGGTCCGCCACCCCGGCTCCTCGTGCCCCCGGCCCGCTCGCCGGCGGGGCCAGCAGCCGCGGCGGCCTTGCGGGCCCGAATGGCGCCCGCCTCGCCCCGCACCCCTCCCCAGCGCGAACCCCGCGGCCTGCCAGCCCCAACCGGCCCAAGGCCAGGCCGGGGCCCTCCTCTCCCCCCCGCCAAGGGGTGCCCGGAGGGGCCGGCCCCGCCCCGTCCCATCCGCGGTCTCGAGTAAACGAAACCACGGCCGGACGCCCGCCTCCTCCCCGCCCGCCGCAGCGCCGAAGCCGCCCGGGATGGAGCGGTCGCTAACGCGGGGAGACCGGTTGCCACCCTACGAGCCGCTGCCGGAGGGGTTGGACATGGAGGGGCTGCCGCGGAGCACGGTGGTGGCGGTGGAGCCGGGGCCGCCGCCGCCGCCCCCCCGCGACCACCTGGCCTGGTCCCTCTGCACGACGCTGTACGCCAACGTCTGCTGCCTGGGCTTCATGGCGCTCGTCTTCTCCGTCAAGGTCGGGGGGTCCCGCCCGGGGACGCACGGGGGGCGGAGGGAGGGCGGGGGGAGCCCGGCCCTCGGCTGGGTGGAGGGGTCGGGGCGGCCCCGGGGGGCTCCTCGGAGCCCCCAGCGCCAGGGAGACCCGTGGACCCCCCAGAGCCCCGTGGACCCCCAGAGCCCCATGGACCCCCAGAGCCCCCATGGACCCCCCAGAGCCCCAACCCCAGAGAGCTCCATGGACCCCCAGAGCCCCCATGGACCCCCAGAGCCCCAACCCCAGAGAGCCCCATGGACCCCCCAGAGCCCCCATGGACCCCCAGAGCCCCATGGACCCCCCAGAGCCCCAACCCCAGGGTGCCCAATGGACCCCCCAGAGTCCCCATGGACCCCCCAGAGCCCCATGGACCCCCAGAGCCCCCATGGACCCCCAGAGCCCCAACCCCAGAGAGACCCATGGACCCCCCAGAGTCCCCATGGACCCCCAGAGCCCCAACCCCAGAGAGACCCATGGACCCCCCACAGTCCCCATGGACCCCCAGAGCCCCAACCCCGGGGATACCCATGGAGCCCCTGGAGCACCAACCCCGGGGTGCCCAATGGACCCCCCAGAGCCCCCATGGACCCCCAGAGCCCCAACCCCGGGGTGCCCCCATGGACCCCCCAGAGCCCCCATGGACCCCCAGAGCCCCAACCCCGGGGTGCCCCCATGGACCCCCCAGAGCCCCCATGGACCCTCCGGAGCCCCAACCCCGGGGTGCCCAATGGACCCCCCAGAGCCCCCATGGACCCCCAGAGCCCCTGTGGACCCCCAGAGCCCCAACCCCGGGGTGCCCGAAGCTCCCCACAGAGCCCCCATGGACCCCCAGAGCCCCTGTGGACCCCCAGAGCCCCAACCCCGGGGTGCCCAATGGACCCCCCAGAGCCCCCATGGACCCCCAGAGCCCCAACCCCGGGGTGCTCAAGGCACCCCACAGAGCCCCCAAGCCAGGAGCCCCATGGACCCCCCAGAGCCCCCAGCCCCAGGTAGCTCCATGGACCTCACAGAGCCTCAAACCCGCGGATGCCCAATGGAACCCCCAAAGCCCCCACCCCATGGACCCCTGCCCCCCCCAGAGCCCCGGTGCTGGCTGGAAGCTCTGGAGAAGGCTGGGGTTGGGGGCAGTGGGGGCACTGGCACCCCAGCATACCCCTGGTGCTACGGGGGAGGGGGCTCAGCCCAGCGCAGCAGCTCGGGCTTGCACGGCCCCCCCAGCGCCTCTCCCACCCGGCTGCAGCCCGGGTCCCCCCGGGGCGTCCCCCTCCGCTGGCTCCCTCCAACCCCACTGACTCTTCCCCTCTGCCTCCCCCCAGTCCAGGGACCGCAAAGTCCTCGGCGACTACAGCGGGGCGCTCAGCTACGGCTCCACCGCCAAGTACCTGAACATCACCGCCCTGGTGCTAAACATCCTCCTCGTCATCCTCATCATCGTCCTGATCGCTACCGGCACCATCGCCCTGATGAACGTCTTCCACCATGAGCCAGAATACAACTCCTTCGGCCCCACTTAGCCCTTCCCTGGCTCCACGGGCAGAGCATCCCGTGCTGCGTCTGCTCGGAGTCCCGTCGCCCCTCGGAGCGGGGCGGGATGTCCTCCCTGCAGCCCCCCGAAGCCCGCTGGGCTCCTGTCCCGCTTTCCTCACCGCTCAAAGCCCCTGCAGAGCCCCCTCTGATGGCCGCCCTCGTTGGCCTTGCTGGAAGTGCCTGGAGACCTCTCCTCTGGCAGGAGCCGAGCACCCAAAAACTGGCCGTAGCATAGGGCAACCGTGCTTCTCCGCTTGCCGCTTCACTCTGGTTTTGTAGCCCCACGTGCCTCTAAGAATAGTCCTAAGGAGAAGTTTGGAGAAAACCTGGTTCAAATAAAGGTTTCTTTTTGCTTTTACCCCCGGCTCAGTTTCATTTTGGCAGGGAGTGGTTTGGGGGTGTCCCCCCGCCCTGGCTTGGCCGGATGAGAAACGGCGTCCACCCTTGGGACGCGCCTGGAGAGGGAAGTTGTCCCTTGGCACGGAGCGGTGCAGGGATGATGCTCAAGGATGCGCCCGGCTCCGTGAGCGCGGGTACTCGTGGGGAAGAGGCCTGTGTTCGGGACGCGGAGCGCTTGTGAGGCTCACCCCGAGGGTGCGGGCAGCACCTCATCTTTGCTGGGGTGTCACCAGGAGCATCCCCATCCTCACCGGGAGCATCCCCATCCTCACCGACCCTCGGGGGGGGAGCAGCAAGCGGAGCCGAGAGCAAGCTTGATTTTGGGTGATTTTGGCGGGGGGGACGGGACAGGGCTGTGCAAGATGAGCTGGAACACGGCTCTGTGCAGCCACGTGCGGGGCAGCGGAAGCTGGGAGAGACTTCCAGCGGGAAGGGGAAGCTGTGGGTGGTGTGGCTCCATCCCAAAGCGCCGTGCTGTGGGAGAGCGCCGTCCAACTCGGCCCCGAGAGATGGGGCGGCGCTGGGGCCGCCGCTGGTGGGGACGCCAGCCAGGCAGGGCTGCTTTTGGGGTGAAGCGAGGGGGGCTTCTCCTCCCCTCCAACGCTTTTTCAGCATCGAGCCTTCACGCCAGCCGTCCCCGCGGCCTGGATGTAACGGCTGGCTGGGAAGCGGGCAGCGATCCTCGCGCCTCCGCGGCTGCCGGCACGTGGCATTCGGCTGCCCGGCTTCGGCGATGCCCAGGCAAGACCCCACGAAAAATCCTGGCTGAAGCCCACTTGACAGAGCTTCAAGTACGCGGTTGGCTTGGCTCCCCCTTTCCCCGGCTTGCTGGAAGCCTTTGCGCTCCTCGCCCTTGGCAGGCTCAGGTCCTCGGGGCTGGGACCCTACGAGGATAGGGAAAAAAGCCCTTTTTTTTTTTTTTTCCTCCTCTTCCCAAGAACATCAGACCTCTGCCAAGAAGCTGTGCTTATGAGTAAGATGTCAGAAATCCCACCGGCAAAACACAACGGTATTTATTGCAGGATCCTTGGCACCAGCTTCCTCGTGAATCATTTGCTCCTCCGCTTCTTCCTGTAAGAGCAAACAAGCGCAGGCTCCCAGTTGCAAAGAGGGCTGCTCGCTGCCCGCCCAGCTCGCGGGCCGCCGCCGTGCCTGCCAGCACCACGCCAGCCCAGCCAAATCCGGCACAGGTGGGACAGCCAGCACAGGGGCACTCCGAAAGCGGGGAGAGCAAAGCCCTTTTTCCGGGGTAAATCCACCCGATTCGGGAGCTGCCGCCCGGCAGTGTGTAAGAGCGGGGCAGCAGTGCTCCGAGGATGCAAACAGCCTGTTCGTGCTCTTACAGGAATTGCTTCAGGCTGTTGGCAAGCAGCCACCGAGCCCTCGAACTCCCGGCCACGCTGCAGAAGCGAGTGCCGAGCGAGCGGTGGGACCCGTGCCGGCCCTCGGCGAGCCGCGTAACCTGGCGAGCCGCTCCCAAACCAGCTGAACAAGAAGCCTCCCGCAAACCTGATGGTTCCGCATTCGCCTTGCAGAGCCTTCCCTCCGGGCATGCAAAAGCTACCACCCGCCACCCCGGCATTTCGCTTTCCTGCACCCTCCCTCCGGCGCGTGCCCCAAAAGCCATCACCCACCGCATCCCCTGAACTCTGCCCGTCCCTGCTCACGAGCCATCCCCGGGCATTAAAGCACCTCGCCAAGGGCCGGGGGTATGCGCGGGAGCGGGGCCGGGCAGAGGCACCTGGCCAGCAGCAGCGATGTGTGTTGAACTTTGTCTCCGGCGTCTCGTTTGCTCAAGTGCAAGGGCAAACAAACCAGAAAGCTGGAAACGCAGGTAGGGAGGTGGGAACTCCGGTGGGTGGCTGGTGCCGAGCTCGGGGCGGTGAGACACCAGCTGTAATCCCGCCTGTGCCAGGGGGTTGCGGGAAATGGCGTCCCTAAACCGATGCTCGGAAACGATGGACGAGGAACGAACCAGCTGCGCTCGGTCCTTGCAGCTGCCGGTTGCCCCTGGCCGGCGTCCCCACGCTGCGGGTCCCTTCGCCTCCGCACGAGCTGGAGAAGCAGGTGGTGCCCCATGGAGGGGCCCTGGCACCCCAAAACGGGGAACCTGCGGCTGGGCTCCTGCAAGCAGCTTTTTTGGCAGCGCCGTCCGTCGGGCATTGGGGCTGGGGTGCAAACGCTCCCCTGAAGTCCCCACCAAGCCCTCGCCCTCCTCCACCCATCCTCTTGCCCATCCCCGCCGGCCTTCCCGCTTCCCGCAGTGATTCCTTAATTATCACCACGACCTAACAAACCTCCTTAACCTCAATGAGCAGCCCTGTGCCACCAGGGAAGTAGCTGAGGAAAAACAAAACCCCAAAACTTTAATTTTCTGTGGCTTTGGGACAAGTGACATCAGGGGCTGGCACTTTCAGATCCGCGCCCGAATTACCGGGATGGCCAGAAAACCCAGGCGGCAGTGAGGACAGGTGACAAACACCTTTGCCCTCCTCCTGGCACCAACCCTCCACTCTTCCTGAGCCGGGAAAAATCCATTTCTCACAAATATATCGGGGCTGGATTTCCCTTTCTCAGCCTCTCACTTGGCTGCGGGAGCCGGCCACCGAGCAGGACAGTTGCTGATGTTCCCAAAACCCACGCAGTTCGTAGCTCTGTGCCTTGGTGGTTTTTTTGATTCAAATAGTTTTTCCCTCCCTGCTGCTTTCTTGAAGCTTTCTTCTTTTTTTTTTTTTCCCCCACACCTCAACCTTTTTCGGGCAGCCACAAGCCCTCATCGCGGCTGCAAGACCCCATCATGGATGGCAAAACCAAAGGGAGGACAAAAAAAACCCTCGAAACCCAACATGCAAACTCAGCGGGCTGGGTGACCCCCGCCGCTGCTGCTGGCTGTAGCCTCCACGGATGGTGAGCTAGCCCTGGGCAGCGGTTTGCAGCTGGGGAGGGGATTTGGGGGGGGGGGGCTGGTGGCTGCCCCCCCACCGGTGGCACATCCCTGCTGTCTTCCCGTGCCCGGTGTCCCCGCGGTGACTAACCCCAGCGGCGCAGCTCTGCCCAGGGCAGAAATCACTTACCAGCCCGAGAGGGCAAAAAGCAACGAGCAACAGGCGAGGCGCCCGCCCCATGGCATCGCCCACCCCATGGCATCGCCCGCCCCATGGGCATCCCCCTCCGCCTGCCCCCCAGACCCCGCTTGGGGCTGCGGCTCTCGCCCCGCCTGGCCCTAAGCCCCCAGCCCGCCCGGGGAGCCCACCCCAGCCCGCAGCCCGGCCCCCAGCGAGCCGCTGCGCCCGCGCCGGTGCCCTGCGTGCTGCTGGGCAGGGTGGCCCCACCCCGGCAAACCCTTGCTCTCGCCTATAACTAGCCCAGGCGCCCGTGCCCCTGCTCCACACCCGCACCGGGCGGCCATGGAGCATTTCCCCCAGGCCGTCAGCATCAACATGCAGCCCTACGACAGGAACGGGGTAGGACCCCCCGCCACCGCCTTCGGCCCCACCATCACCTCTTTTGTTCAGCCGGAGCCCGTCCCCAGCTCCCAGGACTTTGTGCTCTGGTCCTTCTTCAACGCCATGTTCTGCAACCCCTTCTGCCTGGGCTTCATCGCGCTCGTCTTCTCCATTAAGGTGAGGCGTGAAGTCGGCCCCATCCTGACACTCCCCTGTCCGGCTCGGGGGTCCCGCCTGCCGCCTGCCGCCATGCCAGGGCTCCTTCATCCCGCCTCCTCCTGTCCCATCTTGTCCCACCCCACCTCACCCTGTCCCATCTTGTCCCACCCTGCCCCAGCTTGCCCCAAACCGCCCCCGTTTCCCATCCTTCCCCCCACGAGACACCCTCCGCTCCCTCCTGCCACGTGCAGCCCCACCACGCCGCCCCGCGCCGCCCGTCCTCCCGCGCTGCGTCGGGGAAGGGGGACGCGGGCAGCACGGCGGGTCCGGCTCTGCTCCCGCAGACTCGAGCGAGCCCCAAACCCTCTCCCGCAGGGAGATAAGGTGGGCAGCCAGCTCCCAGCTCCTCCCGCGGCGCTCCCAAAGCCGCCACGAGGCTTGGCCCCTACCTGAGATAAGGGACGGCTGCTCCCTGCGTGCTTTTCCTTTATTACCTTGAAAGCAAATAATCTTTAACGGGCACCCTGATAACCGCGGACAGGCGCGTGTCAGCATCTGCCGGCACCGCGGGAAGTGCCGTGTGGGCGCTCCCGACCGGACCCCCCTCTTCTGCCCAGCTCTCCCCCTCCTGCGCTGCCGCCCCGGCCCCCCGAGAGCGCCGCGCAGCGCGCTGCCAGACGTAATGGCTTTTAGTAAGCCATTAAGAAAGCGCTTTCAGGCTGCCGCGAGCTCCGCTGCTGCCGCGGCGGGCTGGGTTTCTTGGGGTTGTGGCAGAGCCCGGTGGATCCCGGCGCCAGGCTTCGGCGAGGCCAGCTGCTCAATGGCAAGGGAGACCGGGATGAACCCTCAGCCCATCGCCATCACCGCCATCGCCTCCGGCTTGTGCACTTTCATTACCCGTCTCCCTCTCCCGATCCGCAGGCCAGAGATAGGATAATCGCCCACGACCAGGCAGCTGCTGGCAGCTACGGGAGGACGGCAAAGCACCTGAACATCGCCGCGCTCTGCCTGGGCATCGTGGTTACCATCATCTGCATCGTGTTGCTGGCTCTGTACTACAACAGCTTGTTGGCGAGCAGAAACGTCTAACCCCGTCCCAGCGAGGAGCAGCGGCGCTGGGGCCTCGTTTTTCCTTCCCCTCCACCCCGCTCACCCGAAACCCACCCGCCTCACTCGTGGGGGAGCCGTGCGGCTCCTGCGGCACCCTCCTCCCCGCGCCCACTGGACAAGGGGGTGTCCTCAGGCACCGTCCTGGCACAGCCTGACCGAGACAACCCTCTTCGGCACGAACCCGTGGGGTGAGCTCACAGTCAATAAAGCTCCTTCCCTGCCTGTTGGAAATGTCACGCTTTTGGGTTTTGGGAGGCGTTACCCCCCCCCAGGCATCCCCACCGTGGGGGACCAGGGCTACCCCGTAACTCAGACGAGCGGGGAGGCAGGGCTGACGGAGGAAGAGCAGCAGCGGCTCGGAAAGGGGGTTGCCATGTCGGTGCTGTTGATTAAATGCAAACACACACACCCTCCCCAGGTTTCTGGGGTGTTTAGAGACAGCCTGCACCCCTCCCAAACCAGTTTCTGTGCTTCTTCCTGCCTGCATCATCTACCATGCGGGCAGACGCGGCCACCGCAGGGACAGGGACCGCCGGGCTCGGCAGCTGCTGCTGGGAAGCCCAGGGCTCAGCGGGGGAGCTGGGGGGGGTCCCACCTTTCCTCATTTCAACACCCTGAAACCGTCCTCCAAGCCCACACCTGCCCCTGCCCCACCTCGGCGCTGCCACACCACCCTTCGCTGCCAAGGGAGCGGCTCTCCAAGGCGGAAATTTGGCTTTTGAGTCCCCAAAGTCCCCTTGAGTCCCCTCTCAGTCCCCAAAGCCCCCTCAGAGTCCCCAAAGTCCCCTTAAGCCCCCTCTGAGTCCCCAAAGTCCCCCAGTCCCCTCTCAGTCCCCAAAGTCCCCTCTCAGCCCCCAAAGTCCCCTGAGCCTCCTCTCAGTCCCCAAAGTTCCCTCGGGTCCCCTCTTTGTCCCCAAAGCCCCTTTACAGCCCCCTCTGAGTCTCCAAAGTCCCCTTGGGTCCTCTCTCAGTCCGCAAAGCCCCCTTACAGCCCCCTCTGAGTCCCCAAAGTCCCCTCAGGTCCCCTCTCTGTCCCCAAAGCCCCCTCTCCATCCCCAAAGCCCCCTCAAGCCCCCTCTGAGTCCCCAAAGTCCCCCAGTCCCCTCTCAGTCCCCAAAGTCCCCTCTCAGCCCCCAAAGTCCCCTGAGCCTCCTCTCAGTCCCCAAAGTTCCCTCGGGTCCCCTCTCTGTCCCCAAAGCCCCCTTACAGCCCCCTCTGAGTCCCCAAAGTCCCCTTGGGTCCCCTCTCAGTCTGCAAAGCCCCCTTACAGCCCCCTCTGAGTCCCCAAAGTCCCCTCAGGTCCCCTCTCAGTCCCCAAAGCCCCCTTACAGCCCCCTCTGAGTCCCCAAAGTCCCCTCGGGTCCCCTCTCTGTCCCCAAAGCCCCCTCTGAGTCCCCAAAGCCCCCTCAAGCCCCCTCTGAGTCCCCAAAGTCCCCTCAGGTCCCCTCTCAGTCCCCAAAGCCCCCTCAAGCCCCCTCTGAGTCCCCAAAGCCCCCTCGGGTCCCCTCTCTGTCCCCAAAGCCCCCTCAAGCCCCCTCTGAGTCCCCAAAGCCCCCTCGGGTCCCCTCTCTGTCCCCAAAGCCCCCTCAAGCCCCCTCTGAGTCCCCAAAGCCCCCTCGGGTCCCCTCTCTGTCCCCAAAGCCCCCTCAAGCCCCCTCTGAGTCCCCAAAGCCCCCTCGGGTCCCCTCTCTGTCCCCAAAGCCCCCTCTGAGTCCCCAAAGCCCCCTTACAGCCCCCTCTGAGTCCCCAAAGTCCCCTCAGGTCCCCTCTCTGTCCCCAAAGCCCCCTCTCCGTCCCCAAAGCCCCCTCAAGCCCCCTCTGAGTCCCCAAAGCCCCCTCAAGCCCCCCCTCAGCCCCAAAGCCCCCCCCCCGCCCCCCCCGCTGCCGCCCGGGGGGGGGCACAGGGACAGGGGTGGCCGTGCCCTGCGTGCCGATGCCGCCCCCCGAGGAGGGGGCCGAGCCCCAGGCCGGTCCCGGGGGGGGTGGGGGGGGGTCGGGGGGGTCCCGTCCGCTCCGCCCGCGCTGGGAGGGCCGGGGGCGGTGCCGGCCCGCTCCCCCGCTCCGGGGGGGGCTCGGTTTCGCTTCCCCGGCGCTGCCCGCCCTCGGCTGCCGGCGCCGGCCGGCCATGAAGCCGCGGCAGGCGGAGGTGGCCCTGGCCATGCAGCCCCCCGGGGGGCGGGCAGCCCCCGCCGCCGGCCCCGAGGAGCGGCCCCGGGACTACGTGCTCTGGTCCCTCTTCAACGTGCTGCTGGGCCACGGGCTCGCCTACCTGGGCTGCCTCTGCTTCCCCGCGCTCCTCTTCTCCATCAAGGTGAGGGGGGGGCGGGACAGGGACCCCCACCCACCGCGTCCCCGTCCCCCTTCTCCCGGGACCCCCCGAGCCAGCCCAGCGCGGTGCCTAGAGCCATCCCGGCCCGGGACCCCCGGCACGTCCCGACCCG
The DNA here is from genome assembly GCF_030463565.1 of Pelecanus crispus. NCBI lineage: Eukaryota > Metazoa > Chordata > Aves > Pelecaniformes > Pelecanidae > Pelecanus > Pelecanus crispus. Next base: position 474,638 of record NC_134648.1, on the reverse strand, counting down.
GGACCCCCGCGCCTGAGCCCCCCCCCCCTCCCCCGACGCCACCCCTGTGCTGAGAAACCCCCCTCGATCGTGTCCCCCCGACCCGGAGCCCCCTCACCCGCTCCCCCCCGACCCAGCCCTCTCCGACACCGCCCCCCCCCATCAGCCCACCCCAGTGCCCCCCCCCCCCCATCCCGGGACCCCCAGATGCGGTCTCCCATCCCAGACCCCCCTGATGCCACCCTGCCCCGCGACCCCCAGATGCGGTCTCCCATCCCAGACCCCCCTGATGCCACCCTGCCCCGCGACCCCCAGATGCGGTCTCCCATCCCAGACCCCCCTGATGCCACCCTGCCCCGGGACCCCCAGATGCGGTCTCCCATCCCAGACCCCCCTGATGCCACCCTGCCCCGGGACCCCCCAGATCCGGTCTCCCATCCCAGACCCCCCTGATGCCACCCTGCCCCGGGACCCCCAGATGCGGTGTGTCCCCCCGCCCCCAGCCCCGATCCAGTCCCCCGCCGAGCCTGCCCACTCCGAGCAGCGGGGCTGCGGGTGGGGGGAGCGGGCAGTGCCCCATGGCTTCACCCCCGTCCTGGGGTGATGCATCCCGGAGCTCCCGCCACCCCCGGGCCCCCAAATGGGTCCCCCCTGCTGACCCCCCACCCCCGTTTTCCCCCCACAGGCCCGCGACTGCAAGGTGCTGGGGGACCTGGAGGGCGCCCGGCGGCACGCTGCCCGTGCCAAGGCGTGGAACATCACCTGCACCCTGCTCATGGTCCTCACCGTGGTGATCGTCATCATCATGGTCATCGTCGTCGCCCTTCAGCGCACCACCACCTGACGGCCGCGCGGCCGCCGACCTGCTTGCTGCCACCCTCTGGGGTGCTTCTCCAACCCCCCTCCCCCCAAAAGGTCCCCGTGTCCCCACTTTGGGTGCATGGCACAGGGGGAAGGGGGCAACGCCGCGTCCCCTCGCTGCCTGCAGCCCTGGGTGTCCCGGCACGGTCACCGCGTGGCAGGAGATGGGTGGGCCAGGGCTGACACCCCCTTTCTTCTTCGCTCGCGCGCCTCGGCAGGGAGCTGCTGGGCTTCCCGCGTTCGGCCGAGCTGTGACACGTGTATAGGTCGCTGCTGCCGCAAATAAAGCTCGTCCTGCCAAACCCCCTCGCCTGTCGCCTTACTCACAGCGGGGAAGGAGCGGGGGGTCCTCGCGCATCTCCGGGACGGGCTCCTCCTCCCGCTGCCAGCTCCACGCCACTCTGCCTCCATCCCCGCCGCAGTGCAGAGCGCTTCCAGCCCAGATCACAGATAAGTTTCTTCCTAAAAGTTTAGGCACGGCAGAAGGAGGAAAGAAAAAAAAAAATCTCCGTGTTTTTCTGGCCATACATACCCCATCCCGCCGCACAGCCCCATCTCCTCCCACTTCCAGGGATCCCCACAGAAGCAGCTCTTCCACACCTGGGTATTAAGTTCCCATTTAACTCATTCGGCGGCCCAAACGCGCTGCAAAGGAGGGGTCTTCCCGGCCAAGACCACCCGGAGGGATGGGGCTGAAGGTGTTGGTGCAAGCTGGCGCGGCGAGAGATCCTGGCACCGAGGGCCTGGCTGGTGTCGGCCCCCCGGGGTGACGGTCACTCGGTTTCAAAGCCATCCCATGGCTCCATCCCCACGGTCCTCCCCGAGCGCTCAGCCTCTCCCTCCGTCACGCTGGAGCCGTCTGTGCTCCTCATCGTGGGAGGAAGGCTGGATATAAAAAGCCCGTAGGCTCGCAAACCCCAGTTTGTTTCTCCTAGCTCCCAGCCAAGCACGCCTGACAACCACAGCCCGGGGAGGGCTGTAATTTCTTGGGTTTATATATAGAGGAGCCGAGGCCGTGCCGCAGACAGGGACTATATAAAAGGGGCCGCCCTGCCCCGCTCCCCCAGCCAGGCTGGTGGAGCAGGAGAGGCGCGGGGTGCCCCTCTCCGTGGCCATGGACACCTCCTACCCGCGGGAGGACTACCTGCCCGCGCCGTCCCACAAGCGGGAGCCGGCTCCCACCGCCAGCGCCTCCCCGCTGCCCCGCGACCACCTCATCTGGTCCATCTTCAACACCATCTACATGAACTTCTGCTGCCTCGGCTTCGTGGCGCTCGCTTTCTCCGTCAAGGTACGGGCGCCCAGCGGGGATGGGAGACCCAACATTTGGGGGTCATCCGGGGAGCCCTCCCCGTGCTGGTGCCAAGGGATGGACTTGCCAAGGGGACGCGGAGCATCTGAAATAACTACCTGGGAGGGCTGGGGTGGGAGGCGAGAGCCCAGCACCCGCGAGAGGCTGGTTGCAGGTGGCACCATCGCTTGGTAAAGCTCCCATGCTTCTCCTGCCACCGATTAACAAGGGTTAGGTTATTAACAAGCTAAGAGACTCCTCAGCTAACCACAGCCGGGGACGGACTGCTCCTTCCTAGAAGGTGCTGGGGGGCCATCACGTCCCTGGCCCCTCCGGCAGGAGCAGCTCCAGCTGGACTGGACCAGGAGAGGTGGAGAGATGGGGGAAAGCGAGGGCTGGAGCCAGCAAGGCTCCAAAAGAAGCAGGAGAGAAGCAGAAGGGAAAAACCCAGCGGCAAAGACAGCGGAGCCGGGGGGAAGCAGGGGCGCGTGGAGCTGGTGGGGCAGCCTGGGATGGATGGATGGGTGGGTGGGTGGGTGGATGGCCACCCTCTGGGGTGGCAGGGAGCTGGCTGGCAGTGTGGCACTGCCCGGAGGGCTGAATTGCGGGCTGCGAGGGTGCCGAAGCCACGTAGCCGGGCTGGGAGGAGGCACGGGGAGGGAGCTGCGGGCAGCCCGGGTGCTGCTGCCGCCCCATCTCTCGGCTGTTGCAGGCGCGGGACCGGAAAGTGGCTGGGGACGTGGAAGCCGCTCGGCGCTTCAGCTCCAAGGCCAGGTGCTACAACACCCTGGCCACGGCGGGGAGCGTGGTGCTGCCGCTGCTGCTCGCCACCTTGGTCATCATGGGCGTCATCCACCTCTCCAAGCTCGCCCAGGACTCCGTCAGCTTCTTCACCTACCAGTTCAGCGGGAGTGACGATGAGGACAAGTGACCCGTGGGCGAAGGGCTCGTAGAAACTCCCTCGCGTTGCTGGTGGCCCCCCCTGCCCCCCCCAAAAAAGACCACTGGTCCAGCATAACCCAGCCACCACCCGTCTCTGCCACCCAGGGCCACATCTGCAAGCTTTCTCGCCGACCAGGCAGCGCGTGGCCGGGGGGAGGCAGCCCCGCAAGCTTCTCCCCGACGACGGCTGCATCCTCCTCACCCTCCCCTGCCTGCTCCAGCTCCCCCCGTGCCCGACCCCGGCTCCCGGCCACGCTTCTTGGGGGCAGCCGGATTATTTTTGTTTACCCTGGTTTTTTTTAACTCCCTTTATCCTGTGTGGAGCGCAGCATCCCTCCAGCCTCAGTCGTTACTATTTAAATCATTAAACCATTTCACACATTGCAAATCTTCTGCATGCGTGTGCGTAGTGCAGGGCTGGGCGGGGTGTGTGCTAAATACGGCTTTTTCATTCTACTTGGGGTTTTCCCAGCCAGGAGAAGTAGTCACCTCCACGACCCTCAGAGCCACCCAACCCAAAACAGCCACAGGCCACCGGGCCCCACCTGTGACTGAGGAAGGGAAAGAAGCAGAGACGTTTCTTGGGCCCGCGGGGACATGCTGAAGCAGATGAGATGTCGTCCCCTCCACGACTTGCAAGCTCACTGCGGCAGAGCCCCCAGCAGGTCCCCGGGCGAGAACAGAGGGGATGAGCGCAGGATGCAGCCCCACTGCTCTGTGCTGTCCCCCCCTGTTGCCCTCCCCGGGCCAGAGCCGGCTCATTTTGGCAACTGGACCAAAAGGATCCCTTTCTCGAGGTGGGGAGGGGGGCACGGACACAGGAGGACACCCCGGGATGGACCCCTTTTAGTGCCACCTGGGACCTGGCTTAGAGCTGGGCTTTAGCCCCAGCCCCATCAAAATCCAAGCCCAGGTGCACCCACGGGGCTGTTATCGGGGGCAAGGGGACAGGGGGTGCTTTTGTCCTGCCCTGCTGCTGAGGACTGCTGCTAATTAGGGGTTGGGTGACTTCTGACAAGGCCTGACAGAGAGCCAGCGTAATTATAAGGCGGGGGAGTTGCTTCGCCTCCTTCCCTAAGTGTTCCCACATGCTGCCTGCAGCAGGGAGCAGCCGCAGGGCTTTTTATAAACTGGGTGGGATTCGGCCAAGATCCCTGGGGTTTGTTTAGAAAGGACAGACCCCGGCAGGGCAGGGAGCGCCTTCGACATCCCCTTGCTGTCACCCATGGCTGCTCTAGCACAGGCGTGGGGCTGGGAGACGGGGCAGCAAAACCACCCCCAGGAAGGGGGATGCAGGAGGGGAGGATGCTGCGAGGTGCAGAGCCGGGTGTTGGGCGGGTACCGTGCCCCCCGTTTGCAAGCGTCCCTAGGCACAGCCCTTCCCCTTCTCTCCCTCGGGGCTTTCTGGGACACCAAAAATGCCTTAAGTAAATCCACCGCCGTCATTGCTGGAGGGCTCTGCTCAGACCCCAGAACAATGCTGCACTTGCGTCAGATGACGACAACATTAACGATGACTGATGCCTGGGCTTCCTGTAGCCCTTCAAACATTGAGTAAGAAGGGCTTTAATTCCAAAACTGCTTGAAAAGAGAGACAACAATGTAGATAGGGGGTTAAAAACGTGATAGGGGTGTTATACGCCAAATAACACAAAAGAAAAGGAGTCGTGCGCTGCCCAAACGGGGCTAAAATGCTTTTGGCTGTGTGTTTTGTGACTAGTAGGCGTGCCAAAACAACGCTCAGCTCCAGCCTTACTCCTGTCCGCTCCGCAGCGCTGCCTGCTGCCCCACGCCGCCGTGGCAGAGTTTCTCATTAGGGGGTCAGCAGGATTTGGGGGGTCCCGGTCGCTCGGAGTATTGAAACCCCGGAGGCAGCTGTGCGCTGCAGCCAAGGGATCCTCCTCTTTTTGGTCACTGGCTGGGGGGAGCGACATGGCAAAGCAGCAGCGGCCGAGTCTCCGCAGCCCTTTGAGACCCTGAGCAACGCAGGCGTCCGGAAGAAGGCGAGGACCGAGCCAGGATGTGCTGGAGCAGCGCAGATACAGGCTGGACTAAATAGAGATTTATCAGCTGGGGCACCCTTATACATGCAGATGTTTAAAGCATAAACAAGTCATGGGTGTTTAGATAACTTGTTTAAAACAGTCGCTTTCAGGCTTGGTTTCGCTTCCTCTGCTAAGTGAGAGATGTTGATGGCACAGGAAGGGCAGTCAGGGGGCTCGGTGCCCCCCAGCACAGACAAGGATGCTCAGCATCGCCCAGGGACCTGCTGCCACCCCAGCCATGGCGAGAGCTCCGAGTCCACCACCCCTCCCCGGGGCCACAAAAAGACAGGCAGAGTGCACGGTCCCACAGGGGCAAAGGGTTTATGGCACAGCCTGGGACCCCCACCTTTGCCTTCCCCCTCTGCCAGCATCTGCTCTTCAACTGGTTTCTGCTGCTGTGGTGGGTAAAACCCAGATCAGCCAAGGTTTAAATTGCCTTGGTGGATGCCCTCTGAATCCAGCCAGCCGCCGTGGGGAAAGAGACACTCTGCCCTACAACGAAAAACAACCTGTGTGAGATATGGGAGCGGTTTCTCCCCAAATTCTCTGTGTTTTAGGCAACAGAGCCCTTTGTTTGAGGCGGTGACACCGTACCTTCACGCAGGGGAAACCGCTGCCCCCCACTCCTCCAGCACAGCTTCCAGGGGAGATGCCGGAGGGTCCCGGGGGCACTCGCTCACTTTGACCCTGATCTCTTCTTTGGTGATGGTGAACTTCAGTTTGTTGCCCAAGTAGGAGACGCCGGTGACTTTCAACTTGTGGACGTCATCGGGAAAGGCAGGGTTGAAGCGGAGGCTGGTCTTTGTGATCCTGGAAAGGCAGGAGCAGGTCAGCGGTGGGAACAAAGGGTGGGCGCAAAGCAAAGCAGCTTTGTAGGGTCGGCCACCTCCCCAGACAGCACAGCCTCGTACATCCCGAGATGTACATGGGATCGAGTGCACCCTCAGTAAGTTTGCAGACGACACCAAATTGGGTGGGAGTGTCGATCTGCTCAAGGGTAGGATGGCCCTGCAGAGGGACCTGGACAGACTGGATCGATGGGCCGTGGCCAACTGTATGAGGTTCAACAAGGCCAAGTGCCGGGTCCTGCACTTCGGTCACAACAACCCCATGCAACGCTACAGGCTTGGGGAGGAGTGGCTGGAAAGCTGCCTGGCCGAAAAGGATCTGGGGGTGTTAGTAGATAGCCGGCTGAACTTGAGCCAGCAGTGTGCCCAGGTGGCCAAGAAGGCCAACAGCATCCTGGCTTGTATCAGGAATGCTGTGGCCAGCAGGAGCAGGGAGGTGATTGTCCCCCTGTACTCGGCGCTGGTGAGGCCGCACCTGGAATACTGTGTCCAGTTTTGGGCCCCTCACTACAAGAAAGACATTGAGGTGCTGGAGCGTGTTCAGAGGCGGGCAACGAAGCTGGTGAAGGGTCTGGAGAACAAGTCTTATGAGGAGCGGCTGAGGGAACTGGGGTTGTTTAGCCTGGAAAAGAGGAGGCTGAGGGGAGACCTTATCGCTCTCTACAACTACCTGAAAGGAGGTTGTAGTGAGGTGGGTGTTGGTCTCTTCTCCCAAGTAGCTAGCGATAGGACAAGAGGAAATGGGCTTAAGCTGCGCCAGGGGAGGTTTAGACTGGAGATTAGGAAGAATTTCTTTACGGAAAGGGTGGTCAGGCATTGGAACAGGCTGCCCAGAGAGGTGGTGGAGTCACCATCCCTGGAGGCGTTTAAAAAACGGGTAGATGTGGCACTTCGGGATATGGTTTAGTCTGGTCTACCCTTGATTAGTCTAGAGTGGGCTTGGTAGTGTAGGTTAATGGTTGGACTGGATGATCTTAAATGTCTTTTCCAACCTAGATGATTCTATGATTCTATGATCCCAGAGGCCCCTCCCGTTACTCTGTGCATCTGTGGGCAGAAAGAGTCCTTGGCATATCCCAAGGACCCCCAGGCAAATCCCAAACACACTGATGAAGCATCTGGTAAAGAGCTACGCGGGTTGTGATTTCACAGCCCAGCACCCTAAGGCATTCCTGTCCCTCTCATAGCTCCTCACTTGTGGCCTGTGGTTTCCATTAGCTTGGATTCTTTTAGTAAAAAAAAAAAAAAAAGAAGAAAAAGTCTTTATTTTTTTAAGGCAGCTCAGTTCCCCACTCATGCTTAGAAGGTGGCTTCATAAGCTGCTACACCAGCAGAATTTTGGAAATACCCTGCGCTGAGATGGGGAGGGGAGCAGGGCACAGGAACAAGCAGAAGTGGCCGGGGACCCCAAGCAGGAATTGCCATTGAAGTCTGGTCACACAGCCTACGGGCGCAGGCTCTGCGCCATGTGCTGGAACTGAACTCCAGCCATGTGAGGAGTTCAGGAGATGGCTGTAGCTGGGATTTTTAGGATGCAAGCTCAGCTTCAGCCAAAATACCTAGCAGCAAGTATCTGTTCTCATCTGCCGCTGCTCTGAAAGCTATACAACACCGGCGAGGAGATGGTGGGCGCTCACCTCACGCCTGCTGGAGATGCTCCTGGAAGTGCTGCTCAATTAAATTGCAAGACACACCTGACTGATAGCATGGCCCCTCTCCCCTGTAATTCGCCATCTCAACAAAGATGCATCCACACAGCTCCGTTTTCACTTTCCCTCTGGGCTGTGACCAAAGCCAGTCGCCAGGTGACGTTCAGAAACCCACATCAGCTCCCACTCCCACCAGTTTGAACGGCTTTAAACTCAGCACCGCTGTACATGTTCCTTCACCAAAAGATCAAAATTAAGCAAACAGCTTGAGTCCTTTCTCCAAGCCCTTACCCAAAGTCAAACAGAGCCCATGTGTGTGTTTTGGTTTTGGATGAGGAAAGACAATGGTCACTTATCTCCTACTCAAATCTTGACACGTGAGAGCTCTTAACCATCACCTCCAGTCTGTTGAGAGGGCTCAATGGACTGGAGAGGACTCAAGAGAGGCTCAAGAGACTGGAGAGACTCAGCGGCAGGCTAGTGTGCCAGCCAGGGGCCGTGGCTTACAACGGGCAAGGCAAGAGTGCAGCCTTGAGGGCTGCATAGATGTCATCTCAACATCTGCAGAAACTTGGCTGGAGCCCCAAAGCCTGTGGCTTGAGCCTGTGCCGAGAGGCCCAACCTGACACACACAGAGCATCTGCAGACCTTTGAGCTTCGCAAAAGCTGAGATTAAGGTTTTTCAGCTGGGAATACAGTAGCTCACACCCAGCTCCACCAAGAAACTGGTGGGTTTCTCAGCAGCTTCTGGCCACACACACAGAGTAAAAACATATAGTTAGTGCTAGAAGGTTTCACTGGAAATCAAAAGGCTTGTCAGTTTGATCCATCCTCAATTAAACTAAGAATACGCTCAAGAGACTGTTGCTTCGGGGTTGAAACCACCAGGCTGCTTTGGATACGAGATGCAGCCTTGAAATTATATGATCAGCTTAATGTTTTTTCTAAGATATTTTAATGCTGTGGTGATGCCAGCTGAGCACTTTCCTCCACAGAGCCACGTGTGTGCAGATGGCAGATTGCTTCAGAGGGGCTGCAGAAGGTCTTGCCACACCACATCCAAAGGAGATGGGATGATGTTACAGCTAAGCCAGAGGACAGACTTAGGGAATGACATTTAGCTTCCCAAATGTGCAACTCACTCATCAAGTGACCCAGAGAGAGTCTCTTACCTGTTCCAAATCTGCTCCCAGTCTTTAAAGTGGGAATAGGCCTACGGCAGCTCAGTGCGGTGGTAGAGGACGGGGGTCTCCGTTTACAAAGGTCCCCTTAGAAAGACCACAGTGTATAGGGTATAACAAGAAGCAGTCTTGCGTTTGCCTGCAAGGTGGTTGTATGGACTTTCTCTTCACTTAGCCAAAAGGCCAATGCAATTGGTGGATGGTAGTCTTTAAGCTTCATCCACACCTAGTGAAGCCAAAGCTACAACCACCTATGGAGTGGGCGGGTCTGGATGTGTTTCTGATACGCAGACGTCAAAATGGTACAGGCTAGCCACAATCCTGAGATCATACAGAGATGTCCCTCTTCACTGAGGGTGTCAACCAGTGTTGAAGAGCTCAGTGCTGGCCTAGCTTTGACTCCTTTTCAAGCCAATGGCTTTCAACACTGACATAGCTGGAGGAGAAATGGACCAAAGCTTATCATTTCTGGTAGCTCCACCCTGTTCCTGACCAGTGACTAACTGTGCCCAGCATCCACAGTTCATCCAGGATCATTAATATTCCTGTTTGTTTGTTCCTACCATTGTCTGCAATGTTCTTACCTTCTGGGAGCTTTGGAGGATATCCTGGACGCTGCAAGTTCCTTCCTTTTTCATGAGTAAGAACACATTGCTCCAGCTAAACAGTAAGGTTTCAAGTAACATGTAGTTGCTTAGAAATTAAATGTGACATAACATAGGTCTCACCTGAACCCTGTGTAGCCAAAGAGGACAGCTTGCAAGAATCCACCCATCCCTGTCAAGAAGTTCACAGCTCCCGACCCATCCGAGTTCTCCACCCAGATCTGCTCCAGCAGGAGAAAGAACGACTCAGCAGTTGCATTGGGACTCTTCATACAGTTTTGTGGGTTTGAATATGCTTATCATCGTCACTGTCACATACATGGGGTGTTGCAATGACCGTGCCCTGCTGCCCATCCTGGCATGAGGTGGTGCGTGGGCTCTGATGCGCCTCTAAATGCCACCATCTCCATTCCCTTTCCCATCCCTGGCAGGCAGAAGGAAGCCTGGGGTGATCATGATACTGACCCAGGGCTTTGTATTGCCTGGTAGGAAGTAGATGCCTTGTTACTGCTCTTCAGAGGCGTGCAGAGAAGAGACAGAGCGTGCATCCACCTAGCTCAACCTAACAGTAACCTAGTGACCACAAGTGCAGTCAGCATAGGCTCCAGCCCAAGTGATGTCTCTCAGTGCCATGTCACCTACTTGCAAACAGGCAAGATAGAAAGAAGAAGCGTTTGTCACAGGGAAGCACCCACGCCACGCCACGCAGCTAACCTTGAAGGGCTCCATGATGTTGCTGAAACACTTGTTCAGTTGGCTCTGGGCTCTCTGCACCTCCTTTAGCTCCAGCCAGCCCACTGCAAACATGCTCTGCAGGAGAGAAAAAACCAGCCTTTCACCAGCTGCTGTCTCCCCCAGGGGTGACAATGCAGCAAAAGCTTCAGAGTGACACTACAACTGGCACCCCTCTGACCCAGAGTAGACATCTTCAGCACACATCTCTAGCTCTGCACTGTCCACACTCCCTTAGAGTTTAAAGCAGGTCTGACACATCATGGTGGTGGAGTCCCCATCCCTGGAGGGGTTCAAAAAATGGGCAGAGGTGGCACTTTGGGACATGGTTTAGTGGGCATGGGGGTGTTGGGGTGACGGTTGGACTGATGATCTTAGAGGGCCTTTCCAACCTTAGTGATTCCTAGTTTTTTACTTTCATTAAAAATAATCCAGCCACCAAGCCAGGAAACATGAAATTAATTACTACTCTCCCCTTAATTGGTTTAGTGTGGACTTGGTAGTGTTAGGCTAATGGTTGGACTGGATGATCTTCAAGGTCTTTTCCAACCTAAACAATTCTATCATTCTATGCCCGCTGATGGGGCTGGCAGTGACTAACTCAGACGGAAACAACCACCTCATGGATGAATCCCACCTTAGGCTTTGCCCCTCTCCTCACCCAGGTCATGGCTGGCCCGTCCAGCTCAGTGACGGGTTCATACACCTCCAGGTCATTTCTCCGGACTTCAGAGCTCATGGGGTGCATCAGCGGGAATCCAAGCAAGACAACGTCAGCTTGTTTCACAGGCTCACCTGGGGAAAGGAGTTGCTCAGACCACGTATACCAGCTGGGAATAACTGGCAGACCGATTGTCTATGTGTTCATACGGGGAACAAACCTGACTCACACAGAATCATAAACTTAGAACAACAAACGCCACTTCAACAAGGGGAAGGTAGTGGAACTGCAGGGAGGACAACTCCTTGCTGCCTTGCCAAAGGCAGACCAGAGCAGCAGCTTGTGGTTTGTCCTTGGTGCTGTGTTTGCTGGCAGCTGTGTTGAGGCAGGAGGCTGGCACAGCCCCAGCATGATGGCACCCAGACTGGCGTCACCTAAACTTCAGGTGCAAAGGAACAGCTCCCACGATCCCGCGCACCCAGATTACCCTGCCCCTAACTGTGAGAAAAGGGGCACGAGACCGGGCATGCATTTCCACTGGAACCCTTCGCTTCCAGAGGGCCAGGCGCTGCTGGAAGGGCAGCACATGGCACTTGACCTTGGAAAGACCTAACTGCCAGCAATGGGTTCACAGCAACCATGTCATCTCCAGCCCAGTACTAAAAGTCTCTTCCTACTTTCTGTGTTCCCAGATTTCCTAATTTTATGAGCCCACTAATGAGAAATAATCCACCAAGAGGCAGAAAAAAACATCTACAAGCCAGGCTCTCCACACTGGCAACCCAAATGCTGCACTTGGAGAGCAACGCTACGGAGTTTTACTTCGGCCAACCATTCAGCTGCCGTTCCCATGTTCGAACCAGTCAGAGTCCCCACTTCTTGCAGGCTTACAAAGAGCAGTGGCCAACCCAAAGATCTGCTGCCGCCTCTCCGCTCACCTGGGCTGTAACCGTCGTACTCGGGATGATATTTCTTCTCTGCATCAAAGGGCACTTTGACTTTCTTGGCACAGTCCACCCACTCCTCTGGCACAGGGATCAAGAAGTCCCGAGCAACATCAGCTGCAAAATTTAAGCTGAAAAGAAGCAAGAAACAATGCTTTGTGTCAGGCATGGGTGCCTGTGACCCCCTCAGAGAGGGGCAGAGGAGAAAGGGAACTGAAAGAACCTACTGAGCCGTAACTGCAAAGAAACAGCTACTGGGAAAGAACGTGAGTCAAAGTTTAAGCTTGGGGTGATAGCTTTCATTGCTGGAGTTGGGAGTCCATTCCTCTAGCTTTAGATGTCTCCAGCTGGCTAGTTGTACAAACATCTCATAAAACACAGGGAGAGAAACCCTCCCGTGAAGTGAAATCCCTCTCAGTCTCATGCGGACACCTGAAACAGGTCAGATGAACCGCCACGGGACCACCTACTCCTTTCCACTGGCTGTAAAGGCCGGCAAAGGAGACCAGCTGGGACAGGCACGTGAAGGCGTATCGCACGCAGGAGCCCTGCTGCCTCCTGCCCCTGCCAGGCTGCTAGGCAGGGAAGGAGAGATGGGCCAGTGCTTCAACAAGGCATGCGCGTTACCTCCGCTGGGCCACGGCGTTGGTGTAAACAGAGTTATCAACCCGGTAGTGATACTCATCCGGGGGCATGACACCTGGAGGAAGAGGAAGGGAACACTTCACACCGCAGCATGCACGAGGTTTGGCATGGCTTTGCGCCCCTCCTCAGGGAAGCAGCATGACAAAGGGAACCCCTGCCCACGTGGCAAGGCATTGCCTCTGCTCCTGGCAGGATCCCACAGCGACCTCGGTGCAATGCTCACTAGATGAGAATGTAAGTGGTATGCTTGTCGTGAAGGAGAAACAACCTGGCTTACAGCTTTGGTTGATGGGCAGCAGAGACCTCAACCCGAGGGCATCTCCCCCACTTCACAGGCAAGGTGCCCTTCGAGTCATTAATTCTTTCAAGGCATTCAATCAAGTCGATCAAGTCATTAAATCTTTCCCTAGCTACAAGCTCAGCTCCTTCCTTTGCTGCTTTTGTGCAGATTGTCCCCAGGAGGAGAGGCAGCCACTTCCCAAGAGAAATGTGAAAACAGACATTTGAATACGTGACTCCTTCGGGGGCACTGGGGCTGTCTCCAAGGATCTTCGCACCAAGAGCCAGCCTGCAGCAACCCCGGCGGCTCTTCTAGCTCTGATCACCCCAGTTTCAGCGAGACCCCTTCGCTCTAACCCAGTCTCCTCCTCCAGACCCTCCTCCCACAAAGACCTCTCCTTCACTTCCCATTTTCTTCCTCCGTGCCCCCTTTCAGAAGCAGCCCATCAGTGGCAACTTGCACTCGTTAGCATAACGTGCTTCAGCGGGATTGCTGCCTGCAGACACCCTTTGCCCTGGCAGACATATCAACCACTGTCCTTGTTCAGCACCAGATGTCCTTCAAGGGGTTAAACTCCTGCAGGCTCCTGGGGCATTTAAACTCAGGTCTTTTAGAAAAGACTTAGACAAGAAAAGTCCTTCCTCTCTAAAGCCTTTGCACCCTAAGTGCCACCGGTCACAACAGCAGATCTGAAGGCACCCATGCTTGTGGCATCAGCTTGCACCACCACGGAAGGAGACATTTAGAGGTGTCCTATGAGTGGCGAGGGGCTGAGAGAAAAAACAACCAATACTGCAGCATTGGAAGAGAGCTGAGCACCTTGTCCCACGTTTGCACGGACACAAACGTTATCTGTGAGATATTCCAGAGGGCAGGAGTCTGAAGAGCCCATGCACTCCCGTCCAGGTCTGGCTGGAGGGGCTCCGAGCCTCTGCTCGCAAACCCCCTCCCCTGCAAACAGGTCTGGCAGTGGCAGAAGTACCTTTGATGTGATAGCATTGCTCCTCCTCGCTCCACACCATCCTGCTGCACCAGTACTGAGCCACGGCATTCACCAGCTTCCAGCCTCCATCCTCCCTGAACAGCTTCTGGTCCTGGAGGGAGCCAAAGCCAGAGAAAAACAAGGACATGAGGGAGACTCAACCAGACTCAAACGCGGGAAGATGACAGAAGCTCTAGGAGATAGGAGATAGATGTAGCAAGAGAAAAGGTCAGAAAACTGGCCTGGATTGAGTCAACAGGATGCTGAGCCACCCTCGAGGAGCAAGGACAGAGGAGGCAGGGCTGAAGAAGGAACGCGGGGTGCTACCAGCAACTCTGACGGGAGCAGACAACAGCAGAGTTTCTCTGGGAAGGGACGGTGACAGTCACCAGATGCCCTGCAGGCCCTGCCGCCGGGCCACCCAGGAGGCACGCGCTCCCTTTACCTGCGTGGTGCAATAATACTGCTCAAAGGCCATCAAAACGTCCCCAGTGACATGGATTTCTTGGGCTCCATAGATCTCCTCAGGGCAGACTTCCTGGCCAGTGGCTGCACTCTCCCACGGGAACTTAGCACCCTGCCAGGAGAAGACATCCATGAGGCAGCCAAGCACAACACCTCGAGATGCTCTCCCCGGACCACCGCCTGCGGGCAATGCCCTGCTCACAGCCCCTGGCAGGACTAGAGCCAGAGGGGAAGAGCGAAGCCCAACTGTCCCCCTTGGTGACAGCGGCTGGGCTGCGTTGCCCTCCGCCCAACATCTCTGGCCCCACCTTGTAGCCTTGCTCCTGCGCGTTGCGTAAGGCTCCTTCCAGCGTGCGAATCCGGTACTCCAGGATGGCTCGGGCAGCTTCAGGATAAAACAGCAGAATGTTCGGGAATATCCAGGTGTCCTGGAAACATCCAAGCAAGGCAAGATGATGGGATTGGCTGGTGGGGCACCCAAATGCTCCCACCAGTTTCACCCGTCAAGTCCGGCCCCATCCCAAATGCTCCGACCATGATTTTGCTACTACTTAAAGATGCTGTCCCATGGGTTCACTAAAAGGGAAAAATCCACAAGGGACCATTTCTGCCCATGCCTGCTACTCTCTGCTATCTCACTAGGATGGTCTCAGAGGACCTCCCATCATGCAAGAGAAGGGAGGCAGGAGTCCACCAAAGCCAGAGGCGCTGGAGAGGGTCAAAACCACAAGCATCACCAGGAAGAAAGCACACGAGGTCCACAGGACTGAAAAGCCCTTGCCCACTGAAAGACCAGAGTGCGTTTAGCACAGGAGGCTCAACACCACCCAGCAGCGTCTCCTGCACGGCTGCTCCAAGAGCAGATCTAAGCTTCTGGCTGGGGCAAAGCCACCCAGCCCAGCCGGCTTAAGTACGCACCAAACCTACATTTAAAAGCTGAATGTGCCCATCGCAGAAAACGCTTCAATTTTTTTCAGTGGTTCAGGCAAAATAGGGCTCACCCATGCCACCAAGGCTGGGAGGAGAAGGGCAGGTTTCAACTTGCTTTGTTTTAAACAGCTAGAAGTTGGTGGCCACGCTCTAAGCTAGTCACTGAAGCTCCTTTGGGTGAGCACCCTGAACTATCTTAGCCCCAGACCTCAGCTTGTGGAAGGGCAGCAGCCCCAGGCATCTAGCTTCAATTTGGGCAATTTGCTTTCGAGTTAGAGGACAACCCAGATGAGTAACTCCAGGGATCGAGCTGGGTCTGGGTAGCTGTTACGAAAGGAGCAGGAGGGTGCTCTCCAAGAGGCTGGTGCCAAGGTACCCCTACTTGGGGGTAAGGGGGAGGCCTCCCAGCAGCCTCCTGCTGAGTCTTCTCCACCCCAGTCATTGTGCAAAGCCCCCAGGTCACCAGCTAGCACGGCCTCCACCCACCTGGTCCCAGAAGACGTGCCCCCAGTAGTCCTCGCCCTGAGTGCCGTTGGACAAGCCGCCAGGGCTGATGCCGTGGAAGATGAAGCCCGGGTTCCCCGGGGGTGGGATGGAGCTCAGCAGGTAGTAGAGGCAGCCGTAGAGGGCCTGCCTCAAAGGCAGAGGTCCATCCAGGTCTACGCAGCAGCCTCGCCACAGCGTGGCCCATGCGTGGATGTGGGAGGAGTGCAGGGAGCCAGCAGCGATGAGAGCCAGCCCTTCGCTGTAGCTCCTCTTCGCCTCCTCTTCGCTCTCGGCCACGGCTACCAGGAACTCCCAGGATCGCTCCCGCTCCTCCCTGCGCAACGTCAAGGTTTGCGGCACAGGAGTCCAGAGCATGTGAACGGTGGGACGGGGTCCCCCCTCCACCTCGGGAACCAGCGTCTTTCCGTAGATGTAGCTGCGGGAGACAGCAAGCAACAGGGAAAGGGAGAGCGGAGCTGGTGGGACTCCATGCACATCCACCCACACAGAGGGGACCTCCCCCCAGCCGCGGGCAACCAGGCTCCCGGTCCCACCTAGGATGGAAGCTCCCTCATCCCCACGCCGCAGCTCGGCTGCCGTCCCGCCCCCAAAGCGCAGGAGACAGATTCATTACAACTGGTCCCCAATCCCAGCAAGGCGTTTTTAGAGGCCACCTCCTCCAAACTCACTATCTTCCCGAAACTCACTTCTTTGCAATCACATCTAGTCCCTGTGGCCTTCGCTGCTCTTTTACATGTCAGTGTAAGTAGTAATTCTGGAGTTGCAACTCAAAAATGTTTCCACACTTAATTTGGGGTTTTTTTTTATGTACCTGCCAGGAAGAAGTGGCTTTGCACAAGCCTCCACGCTGCTTACCATTTCAGTCTAGCTTAGCCTTACTTTTGCAATTTATTTCCTAACGGTGAGCAGGGCAGCGTGCAACAGCCCATGAAGGATGCGCTCAGGGCAAGGTCCCCCACCATGATCCAAACTCACTGTGCTCCCTGGAAGTCTGGTCCTTGGTTCAGGTCCAAGTCCTGGCTCTTTGGCACAAAAGGAGTCTGGAGCTGGACCGTGATGGGTTGGGTGGTGCGGGCGGATTGTCGGATGGTGATGCTGAAGGCCATCAAATGGACAAGGGAATGGTGAGCGTAGATCTGATGGGTGGCTGTGTAATCAGTTGACTGCAGCACATGGCTGAAGGTTCCTGTAAGCACACCAAGAGCCATCAGCCTTTTGAACCATCGGGTCCTGATGTTCTGCCCCAGGCTCCCACCTCTGCCCTATCTACTGGTTCCTCCTGGGAAATACGGTCCCTTTGCCGGTTCCAGATCCAAACACAGCTTTTAACTGGACGACGCTGTTAACGCGCTGCAACGCTGTAAACACACTGAATCTGGCCAAGTCGCTGAGGAATGATTTGTGCTATAAAACATTTTACCAGGCTTCGTGATTAAACAGTGTTTGCCGAGCCTGGCTCCAGCAGAGATTGAGATACAGTCTGAAAATTGCTCTTATTCTCACAAGAAAGGGGAATTTTCCACTTGCTCCAACACGACTTCAGAAGAACAACACCCCGCAGGTGAACGGAGAACAGGGAGAAGCAAGATGTGACCTTGTAGAAGAGGCAACACAGGCAAAGAGACTTCTAACTTCTCAAAGAGGGTCACCAGCAGTTAGAGGGAAAGAGCGATGGGTGCCCACGATGGAGGTCTGAAAGGAGGCAGCAGGACAGGGAGATTCCTGCCCGTGCCCTGCTCTTTACCTGTCCGGGCGTTCAAGGTGAAGGTCTCAGCCAGGCTGCCCGCACCGGGCACCGTCATCCTCACGTTGACGGGGCTGGGGATGTCGGCACGGTGCGTGTCTCCCACCGCCCCGTTGTACACACCGTTGACGTGGAGGATGTCCCGGTACACGCGGGTGCCCAGGTAC
The DNA here is from genome assembly GCF_030463565.1 of Pelecanus crispus. Lineage (NCBI taxonomy): Eukaryota > Metazoa > Chordata > Aves > Pelecaniformes > Pelecanidae > Pelecanus > Pelecanus crispus. The sequence continues at coordinate 457,180 of NC_134648.1, read as the reverse complement.
GCGTTCGTCACCGTGGCCAGCAGCCGGGGGTCTGAGGGCAGAGAGGTGGAAGCGAACACGGCAGGGTCCTCTTTGCCATCAGCCATTTTTACCAACCCGAGCTGCAGAACAACAACAACAGAGTCAGGTACAAGGGTTGAACGGACGAAGTCGGGGCAGGCTGAGCGTGGCCGTGCCGGATGCCAGCCAAAAGCGGGGTCTGCAAAGCTGCTCCTCTCTCCAAAACCCTCCTGTAACACCCCGCTCCTCGGCAAAGCTGGCTGCTGACCCAGCTTTCCCCCCAGCGCCTGGGGCGGGTCTCCTCCCCCGGGGTTCGTGCCCCCCTTTTGCAGCTTCCCCTGCTCCCCCTTGGCTCCCACCAGCTCCCGGCCAAGCGACGCGGCTCCTCCAGCCCTCGGCAACTCTCTGCCTGCGTCGCTTCTCCAATTCCCCCCCGCTTCCTCTTCTGCTGCCCTCTCCCTGACAAGATCTCACCAATTTCTCACAATACAACACAGCCACCTTCCTCTTCTTTCTTCCTCTTCCTCCCCACGCTATTCTACGACACTATTAACTACTCTCCTGTGGCCTCGGCGGCTGCCTGCCTCCCATCTCACTGTGCCCCCGTGCTTCCCCGCGCTCTTGCATCTCCAGCTCAGCCTCAGCCGCTGGCTTGCTGGGGTAGTAGCTTTTTATTTCATTGATATGTATAAATACCTTAAAAGATATAGTTATATATAACAGACAAACATATATATAAAGATATATTAAAGATATATACGCATATAAACAGCACCTCACAAAAGGGAGCTGTAGCTGGCGCCTGGCAATGCTAAGCGCCAGACTAACACAGGAACAGTACAGCGAGGCACGGAGGCACTCTCCGAGCGGAGCTGGAAAGCCAGCCAGGGCGGCACGAGAGGCGAGAGCGCGCCCCGGCCAGGCTGGCAGTCCCCAAAATCCCGCTCCGATAGCAGCTGGCTGCTGGCAGCTCTCAGGAACGGCTCGGTTTCCTCACGCCAGGCAGTGCCCGAGGTTGAATCGTGAGAAAAATCCTCTTCCTGCCTTCAGGAAAGTTAAAAAGCCAAGCAACCAAACAAAAAACCAACAACAAAAGGGGGGCAGAAAGCGAGGAGGTTAGATCTTGCCTTTGGTCTGGGGCTGAGCATGAACTCTGGCCGTGCAGACGGAAGCTGCTGCCGTGGGGCTCCCGCTCGGGGGGAAGGACGGAAGTTACCCAAGGGAGAAAGGAGGAAGGAAATAATGTTATCTCCCCTCATTGAAATAATAATAATAAAAAAAATCTTGACGTCTGGGTGTTGGCCCAGACGAGCTCATTGCCCACAGCAGGGCACACAGAGGTCCCAGGGCTCCCCTGCGCCCCGGGGAAGGAGGAATCGGGAGAGAAAAAGCAGTCCCCGATGATTTACAACCTAAAAGCCGCCTGAGAAGCACAGCAACGCCCCAGGTGGAGAGCTGCGGCTGCCCCGCAGCACGCACGGGGCGAGCAGCCCGCGCACGGGGCAAGCAGCGCACACATGGGGCGAGCAGCACACGCACAGGGCAAGCAGCCCATGCACGGGGCGAGCCGTGCACACACGGGGCAAGCTGTGCACACACGGGGCAAGCTGTGCACACGCACAGGGCGAGCAGCCCACGCATGGGGCGAACAGCTGGCGCTCGGGGCGAGCAGTGCACATATAGGGCAAGCAGCCCACGCATGGGGCGAGCTGTGCACACGCACGGGGCGAGCTGTGCACACGCACGGGGCGAGCTGTGCACATATAGGGCAAGCAGCCCACGCACGGGGCAAGCAGCCCATGCACGGGGCAAGCTGTGCACACGCACGGGGCAAGCTGTGCACACGCACCGCTGCGGCAGGAACCCCACGTGACGACCGCCCTTTGGCCCCAGCCACGCTCTAACCCTTCTCCTCGCCTGCTTTCAAAGGGAAGGGATCCGGACTGCAGCTTTGGCACGCTTTTCCTCCCCACCACCCCTCTGCCCCCACCGCTGCACGCTTGTCCGGGCACGGCGCCGGTGCCAGCGAGCAGCCGGCCCCGTCTCCCCGCACCGCGGGGGCATTGCTGGCATCCAGCCCCGCTTCTCCCGGCCCCTAACATCTCCTGTCACTTCTGAAGCCCGGTTGCAGACAGAGCAGAGCTTTACCAAGCTGTCCCCAAAGAGGGACAGGTCATGATTCCATGTGCCGTTACACAAGAAAATGCCCATCCTTCCCCGGGCTGGGCTGCACCACGCAGCAGGGCCGCACCGTCTGGGACACGGCGGCTGTCCCCAGCGGGCTCTTTGCCCTGGCGCGACCGTGCCCTGGCGCGACCGTGCCCTGGCTCTCGCCCTGCTGCACTGCGGTTCTCCAAAGAGACCCGTGCCAGAGTTTGACCGGCGTGAGCCCGCGCGGCAGCAGCCCCGGCACTGCACGCACGTCCCCGACCGCGGCAAAGGCTCGAGCCATCTCTTTCCCCGCAGACCTTTTTGGAGCTGGCAAAGCTCCTGCTGCCTTGTGTCGCAGGCGAGCCAAAAAGCAGCTCCCGTCACTGTTGAGTGCAACCGCCAAAATTCACCCCATGCCATGCCCTTCAGCAAAGGGAGATGATGGCCCCTCCACAGACACTTTCACTTCCCATCAAACACGGTAAGCGTAGGACAGCACTGAAGTACTGTGTTACAAACCCAAGATCGGGCCGGGGAGCAGGGGGAAGAGCAAATTACCGTGGATCTAAGTGGATGTTCCCCCCGGATCCCAGGCATGCCTCCAGCTTACTTGCCAACGCTCACTAGAAGATGGAGGCACCCAGATTCGTCTGTTTGTTACCTGACCCTACGTCTCTTCATCTCAAAGCCTTCCCTGCTTCCTTTCCCACACTACGGACCAACTCCGAGCTCAGCCCAAGCGTGGGGCAGCCCCAGCACCTTCAAGGTTCCCCCCGCAGCCCGCCTCGAGCACTGCCCGCGTCCCTGACGTGGCAGAGGGGCACCACGCCAGCGGCCTCTCTGTCCTGCCCCATGCAGCGCGTTTGGTCCTTGCAGGAGCAAACCTCTCCTAGCAGGAAGATCTACAGTCCTGTCCTCGTGGACTAGGGGATGTCAGCCAGATGCTGCGCCTCTTACCAACCCGCTGCCGCAGTGCTCAGAGAGGACGATTATCTTATTGAACGATTCAGCATTTACGGGATAGACATTACACATCTGTTCTCCTCTCTCTAAATCCACAGAAAAGCCAATGTCCGACTCGAGCAAAGCTGCCATCAGCGTTAAGGAGGTGAAAACGCGTTTCCTCAGTCCAGAAGCAGCACAAGAGAGGTGGTGGAGTCACCATCCCTGGAAGCGTTCAAAAAACGGGCAGACGTAGCACTTTGGGACATGGTTCAGTCTCGTCTACCCTTGATTGGTTTAGTGTGGACTTGGCAGTGTAGGTTAATGGTTGGACTGGATGATCTTGAAGGTCTTTTCCAACCTCAACGATTCGATGACTCTAAGACGCCGCATCTCTGCCAGCGGCTGCTTGGGGAAGATGAAAGCTCCTCACTGCTTCCCCCCGAGCAAGCTGGGATGAGTCGCTGCAAGTTCAGCCTCAAGCCCACCACTGCCGGCCCCAGGGAGAGCAGATACAGCCATCGACCGAGCCAGGAGGAAGGCAAGATCAGAGACCGTGCTGGGAACGTGGCGTGAGCTCGTAGGGAAGAGACTGGGGGCGCAGAGAAAGGCAATGTTGCTTGCCCTACCTCCGGGTCCAGCCATGCTAAGCAGGACTGAAGGGAGGGTTTTCCATGGGCACACGTGGTAGCGTGGCCTGGCGTGGCCTTCCTGCCAAAAACCACCCAGGGAGGAAGCTGAGGAAAAGGAGTAGCGGCAAGGGTGCCTGTGTTAACAAAAAGAGCTGCTCTACACCTTCCTTCCTCTCGGTGGAAGGGGTCAAAGAGCTCTCCTGTGTCAACTGCGCCTGGTCGCCTCCTCCCCAGCTTCCCAGATTCAGCAGGAAAGCAGCCGCAGAGGCAGACGCTCTCCGCGCAGCAGAGCCTTGCTGGATGAGTCCTATTGCTGCAGATACCCGAGAGGTGCCTTGGAGAAACCCTGACGAGCAGCCAAGGGCAGAGCCCAGCCATTAACAGTTGCTCCCAGCTCTACTCCTTTCCTGTTCGAGGATCTAAACCCATACCTTGCTCCAGCAAGTTTAATTTAGCATTTTCTTTAATCCTCACACCCGCCAGCTGGTCTCGGGCAAGGGCTGAGTCTATGGCAGAGGCAAACCCATGCAACGTGCCGGAGAGCGGGCAGGCTCCGCGGGCGTCAGGGCAGACCCCAGCAAGGCTCTGGGGCACGAGCATCTCCTCCGGCAGCCGCCAGCGCACCGGCGAAGAGCGTTTCACTGCCCCAGCTGACCCCCAGGGCACGCGCTCCACTTCCTTGGCTTTTACTGAAGGAATATTGAAATATTCTTTTTCAGAAAAGCCCTTTCTCGCAGCAAGCCAAAGCCTCCTCCAACTCTGCCGTAGCTTTTTTCAAAGTAGCTGATCGCTCTGTGACCAGAAGGGAAGGGTTCTGAAGGCTCTTTTTTCCTTATTCATCTGCACAGTATCATTTTCTCCTGCGCAAGTCAGGGCACAGACAAGTTTCTCCAAGAATTTCAGAGGAAATCCATTAACCACATCTGCCCTTTACCACCAGCTGTTTCTCCAGCTTGTCAAGGATTTTAATTGGTCCTTTTCTTTAGCTCCTGTTCAAAATAAAATTTGCAAGGCTTTACTCCTCAACGAGATTATTCTCCTACTATTCACAGAAAACACAGCCAAGCCTTTCACCGCTGCCCCGGATCAGCGTGGCCACTCTCGCTGTCACCCCTGTTAATCCCAGCAATGCTCCTCAACGCGAGCTTTTGCCACAGACGAGAGGCTTGATCTACAGGAGCAAAAGAAGGTTTCTAGGTAGGTTTTCAGGACAGGAGCGAGGCACAGCACTGCTCCCCCTCCTTCACACCCTAAAACGCTGAACACCTGCGGGCCGGTGCCAAGAGGGGCTCCGAGATGCCCGCAAAGAGCAGAGCGGTGCGGCCGTGCTGCCAGCGCCGGCGGGCACCGCAGCTCTTGTTCGGTCGAGCAGATCGAACTGCTCCCCTGAGCAGACGCGTCCTTCGCTATCCTTTGGTCCAGACTAACAGAAACGGAGCTAGAACCGCTCACAGCCCATGGGCAGCTGGGGCGAGATAGGGAGGGAGGCGGCTGCTACCTGGCTGCTCCTTCCTGACAAGGAGGAGAAAGAAGAACTGCTCCCAGCGGCACGCAGGTCAGTATTTCTGTCACTAAAAGCGGCATAAAGAGGCACAGCAGAACATGGGTTTTGCAGAAAATCCACCAAGGCTAAAGGGAAAGCAGATGAGTGCAAAATGCCATCTAAGAGGGTTTCCTGGAGTCGCTTATTCCTTTCCCTGGTCTCACAGAGGCAGGTGTTTTGTGAAACTGCTCAAAAGAAAAATCTTTACTGTCGGAGGCTCCACCACCCCCCCAGCTTTGTGTCTGCTGCGCAGATTACCGACTGTCAGCTGGTTGGAAATAAGGCTCTGATGAGCAGGGAATCGAAGGGAAATCCTTTGGAAAGCCAGCTGCAAGCAGCAGATATAAGGTAAAAGGATTCTGTTACTGCTTTTAAATTTCAGCAGTCATCTTCCGTCAGCAAACGTGCGCTTGACCAGTCACGCTCCGTGCAGCCCATCATGCCATTTTTAAGGGGAAAAACCTGCACCTTCCCAAGACAGATGTTCTGGGAAAAGAGCTCTGACCTCCTTCTAAAGGCAAGACCCAATTCCATCCCGCAGAAGAGCCTGCCGCGACCACGAAGCCCAGGAGCTGCCAGGAGAGTCAGGGAGAGGAAGGTGGCATTCCCAGCGCCGGGAAGAACTCTGAGCAGGTCTGTACAAATCCTGGCAAACTTTCTGCAGAGCTGTTTTTAAGGGAGAGAAGGACACAGCTGGGTTATTCAGCGGAGCAGGCAGGCGTTGAAGTTGAAAGGGCTATTTCTACTGTTTCTCCCGCTGACACGCATCCACACATCGGAGGAACGAGACCCAGGCTCAAGGCTTTCACTTCTGCTCCCGGGTCGGGTCAGGCTGGAAGTTGCTTTTGCAAACTCCAGCCCAGCTTGGTCAAACGCCGGCAGCAGATCTGTCAGCACCTGAGATGGTCTGTGGCTGACAGGCTCACCAGACAGGCACCACCACGCAGGGAGGAGCCTGTGCACACGCGGTTTGGAGCCTGCACAAACACTGAGCCACAGAGAAGATGGAGAAGCCGTCGCCACGGACGGGACGAGCAAGGTCCTGCTCACTGCGATCAGAGAGGATCGGGCACCGCATCTGCAACAGCTTCAAAAAAAAAAAAAAAGTACATTGTGTTTTGAGTGTTTTAAATTTTAACAAGCCCAAGAGAAGAGGTCTGCTCTCCAGCAGAGCATCGCAGAGAGGTCCCACCTTGCTGGCTGGGGACGCAGGTTTTGACCTCAGAGGCATGGGGAGTTGGGTGCTGCTGAGCGGACAAAAAAACCCCACGCTTAAGGGAAGAAAAAAAAATTTAGTCAGCAATTTGGGAGAATCTTGCCTTTGAAGGGTTTCCTGCTGCCGTGCCCCTGGGAGAGCGGCAGGCCCCGAGCCAAGGGGTGACGGGGGGCGGTGGCAGCGGTGACAGGCTGGGCAGCTGCAGCCCGCCCGCAGCCAGAAGAGCGGCACGCTCACCCTGCCACGCTCGCCCTGCCACCGCCATGCGGGGCTTTCAGCGGGGCTCCCGGCTGCTGGCCGCCGCGCTGCGGACCCCATGGGTCCCCCGGGCGCCGGTCACCTCCAAGCCACCCGAACATCCCGTCTCTGCTGCTGTGAGTAGCTCGTGGGGGGCTGCGAAGAAAAGGGGGGGAAGCCACCTGCTCCCGGGGAGGCCCTGGTTGGAGGGGCATAACCCCCCCGCATTATAGCCAAATTATTTTTGTTGGGAGTGAGAGCAACAGGGGAGGGGGGAGAAAAAGGAGGAAAGGTGCCCCGGAGCAGCGCCAGCTCCAGCCTGCACCCCCACGGGGGGGTGCATGCCCTGCTCCCCCCTTCTGGCTCTTGCTTCCGTTTCATTTTATCCTTTCATCCCACTTTTTAACCTTTGGGGTTTAGGGTCCCTGCTGATGGTCCCCTGCAGCCCAGGGTGCCCCCCGGGAGGCAAAGCCATGGGGCAGCCTGAGGACCTCGGGGAGGAGGCAGCAGTGGCACCGGCAGCCCCTCAAGGCTCCCCGCCAGCACAGGGACAGGCGGGGGTCCTGTCCCCCCCTTTCATGGGACATGCACCCCAAGAGCCGGAGCACGCAGGTCCCTCCGTCATTCCTCCCTCTGGGGAGGATCCCCACCGAAACGGGAGCCACTCCAGCTGCGGAGACCCTCCTGGGCTGGGTGAAATGAGCTTGGAAAAAGGAGCTTTTCACCAGAAACCCTGGCTGGGTTTCACCTCCACCCCTTGCTTCCATTTACCCCCTGCTGCCTTTCCAAGGTCTGCAACAAAGTGCTTCAGGAGCCTGGAGACTCTTTTTCTAGCCAAATTAAAAAAAGAAGAGAAATAAAGGTGACAGTGCAAGGGGTTAAGTGCTGCCCTGGTGCACCAGAAATGTAAGAGGCTGCTGCTGGTTGCCATTCACACCTCAAAGTCATCTGAAAGTCAGGCACAGCTGCTTTTGGAAACACAGCGAGCCCAAGCCCCGCTGCCAACTGAAGGTCACAAGTTGCTCCGATTTCCCAGCGAGTAGCATGACAGAGAAACACAGAGCGATGGAAACAGACTCAGAGAGCAACCAGCTTGGGCCGCTGCTGGTGCAAACTGCTGGGCTTGCCCCCATCTCCCTCCCACAGCCCCAGGGCGCGTCCAGCAGAGCAAGGGAAGAGCAAGGAGCACGGACCGGCGCGCTCGACCCGCTGCGTTAGGTGCAGCGCCAGCGCGCAACCGTCCCAGGAGCCCCCACGTACAATGGGCCGCAACCAGCCCACTAATTCTTGTTTCTTCTCCCGCCGGCAGGAGCAAGTCATCGCGTTTTCCGTGATGTCTGCGTGCTTCCTGATGCCAACAGCCTGGATCCTGGCACACGTGGAGCACTACAAGAGCAGATCAGAGTAAGAAGTGGTGAGAATGACCTGCACCCCCCTGAGAGTGGAAGTATGAGTGAAGACAAGACCACAGAACAGACCTTCACCGGCAAGGAACCCTCTGAGTTTGCTCATTAAAATTCACATCAGCATTCGGCATCATGGCTTGTTGGTTTTGCTTCAACCAGGTGCTCGTTCATAGGATCTGTAATCCTGCTGTTGGACAGCACGCTGTCCTAACGGCGGTATTCCTTTATAAGCTGCAGCAGGCTCCAGCTGGGAAGCATATTTCCCGCTGGAGCTTTTACCTGGTACAGTTGCAGCGAAGCAGAGGGCAGATACCAAGGAACCACTCACAGCACGAGCAAGGAAGCAAAATCAAATTAAATTCCTAGCAAGAAAAATACTGTAAGTGACATTTTAAATGGTCTGCAGTCCAGGTGCTACACCTCTGACTTCTTTCTGCACAAAGAACCTCTCCACCCCCAAAAACACCCCAAATTTCCTAAATTATTTGTGTTAGGGCAGCAGCCAGCCCAGCACTAGCTCCCACACTGGAAGGTTTGGGTAGCAAATAATACTTCCAGATACCTTGGAAAAACCTCTGAAACAACCCTCTGAATTCCCTTAGAATGCAAATCTTCTCACTCACTTCAGTGAGCTGCTCAGAAATTTACATACAAGCCAGCATCGCACACAGCACAAGAGGTGTGTCAAAATACTCTCAGGAAACTTCAGTGCCATTTCAGCAGTAACGCTTCAGGTTTTTTTTGATACTCATCTAAAGCGATAGCAGCCCTACGATGCGTTAGCTTTGCCGCACGGTTGGTGTTTTGTTTACTCCTAATACGTAGTGACATGACACTACTAAGGAGATTGTACATTTTGAAGCCCTTTTCCTGTCCTTAGCTATGAAATAAAGGAAATATTTTCCTGATCAGAACGCTCGTCTCCTCCGCATGCTCTTCTGAAGTCAGTAAAAGCGACATCAGGAATGAGCTTTGGAAGACAAGATGAAGCACGTGCTAGGGAATGTCAAATTGCGCAACACAGGAGGAGGAAACAACTCTGTTCAACACACGCTCCAGGAGCTGAACAAACAAGGGCAGCACAAAAAAACTGATGGACTGGACAGGAAAGAGGCAGGCATTCAGAACTGAACAACTCCAGGAAGAAATTAGGGCAGAACTGATCAGAGAGGCAGAAAGGTGGAGGGATGACCAGGCGTAGGGTCTGACAATTTGATTTTTTTGTTTTTAAAAAGCTTAAGTCTCCCTTGCTTGAAGCATCTTTGCACCTGCAGAGCAGCCTAGCATCAGCCACGTGCTTTCTTTTTTCCATTGCTAGTATTAAACCCTCAGAGTCACGACAGCAAACTAGGAAAAGCATGCAAAGTATAAAAATTCCAGTAGTACAGTTCGTTAGAGTGACACCAGAGAATCAAACCGGTAACTAGAGATCCTGAATCGCAGTAGTAATCAGACTGGCGCTGCAAAGCGAGAACTGACCACAGATACATCGGCAGCAGCATTTAAAAATCCACTTACATCCCGAGGATTTTAGCCAGGTATGCGAATATGACTCCGTTCGATTTAAAGTTAGTTAGAAACCTTAGCATAGGTCACTCCTACTGCCTTACAATTAGGAGTATTATGCATTCAAACAGGCACTTGGAGGTAGCCTCCAGTTCAGATCAGCATTTGTTTCAAATTCTCAATATGCACGATTATCTTCCATCCCTACAAAGACATCGCAGCAGCAGGGCAAAACAATTACATTACAGAAAGCTTTTAAAGTAGCAGTTGTTAAGAGGCAAAAGCAGAACAAAACCTGGTTGTCTCAGGCCTTATTTAGGCCTTTTCAGTCAGTACTGCCTACTCAACTGGAGAAGAGGCATCAGGACTGCAGCTTCCCACAAAAGAAAGGATCTTGAGAAAGTACATACCAAGGTACTAGACGGTAAGTAAATTACATACCAATCTCGCCGGTGATTAACAGACTGTTTAAATCTGTATTGTTCTCGGACAGAGGGCTGTTGTAACATTAGCCTTAAAAGTATGTTTGAACAGGTCAGAAGCTCAACTGCCAGTTACTAAGGCAACAAACCCAGAACTACAGAAAAGGGAAGGCAGACAAGTTTATTCCAGCAATACTGCTGCACCTCACTTCAGCACAAAGTGTTCGTAAAAGACAACCACCCCCAAAAGTATATAAAAACACATCCACTAAACGGTAATCCTGGAAAAAACCCTTTGATGGAGTAAACGCTTCCTCTACTGCAGATGAGGAGGGGTTGTGGAGAAAGAGGGCAAAAGGAGAAAGATGATTTCAGTAATGCTGCCTTTGGGCTGCTGCAGAGGCAGGGGGAGAGAGGTTGCCAGGGAAGGCCATGCCCTCCTAAGGCCAATACCGCTAGGTAATACCACATATTGGTCAGGCACCTCTCTAGCGTGTTTTCGTAAGGGAGCTTCTGCTACCCCCTCTACCCGGCAAACAGCCTCCGCTCCTGTAACATGCAACCAGCAGCACATCCTCCCACAACAGTTTGGTAACAAGACTGAGAAATCAACCACAGCGGAGCCCGTGTCCTCCTTTTACGAGAGCAGGACGGGAGCTCTCGTGGTCAGTGCCACTAATGTTAGCGCATAGGGAAATCTTGACTCCAAGCACCAAAGGGTTACACAGCAAAAGGCCACTTACTCCTCTGAACAAGCCTCAAAAAGCCGCTCTCCCCTCTGCCCACCCACCCCCCTTCAATATAATTCAGTACAGAGTCAGTGGTCTGAGTGCTGCTAGCATCAGTAGCAGTAGACATTACTCTCCCGGGGCAGTGCAAGGTCCTCTATGTTAGGATGTCATGAGCTTGGTGCTCCACCAACATCTCCATGCTCCTCACATCTGTGCACCAGAACTCCAGGCGGTCTTTCATTCCTTTGATCTGCAAGGCAAGCCCACAATAACGTCAATGCCTCAACTACTGGACATACCGATATTTGCCTTTAAGGGCAAACACCCCAGACCCCAAACAACTTCTCAAAACCCCATACATCTAGAAAAGATGCTACTTAACATCTTTTACCATCAAAACGACAATGTTGAAACTTAAATTGAAAGGCACAAAAGGAGTTGTTTGCAGCTAGTGTTCCATGTACTGATTTTTTTTTTTCCCCAAGGTAAAAGCACCCCATACAGTCTCCTAAAACCTTACGAGGACGAACTTGAGAAGCTCAGCACCTTTATCACCCTGAACTTCTCTATTCCTAAGAGAAGTGTGCCACTACAACCCAGAAACTCCACTATTTGTGTTTCATGCATTTAGGCTTGAAGCAGCCACAGAGATGTCTGCAACCTTCTGGAAAACACAGTCATAGCATTTGTGTTTTATGGTGGTTTGTGTGGCTTTCAGAAAAGAAGCGTCGCTAACATTCTATTCTACCTACTTCCTGCAAAACACCGATACAAAACGCACCATATACCCAAGGTAAAAGCTAAAGGTGGCAATGTAGAAAGGAATGAGGAAAAGCTGATAGACTTCCTCGTTCCCTGAGCATCTTCAAGAACACTAAGGAGACTAATTCTCAGACAGTGACCCTTCACAGTTCTCATTTTACTTTCCAGGTCACCTCACACAACAAAGCAAGTTAGTACTGCCTTAATATTCAAGCTGGTCATTACCTGTTGTAAATCCAACACACGTGGTTGTACCCACGTCATGTGCACCCTCTTATCCACTTCATCAATACTGCCCTTTACCAAGCCTACTGAGAGAGCCTTCATCACCAGCAGTTCCACCTAAAAAAAAAAAATTCAAGAAAACAATTGAGAACCACCCAGTTTCCCCTGAGATGAGTAAGACCTTTAAATGGCACTAGCTTTTGGAAGACTGTTGACTACACACAACAAAGTCAAAAGCAGCTGCAGCCTCTCTCACACCCATCCTCTTTTAGGTTATAATACTGCCTTGAGACTTGACATCTAAATATACAGGAGAGATTCCTCTTCCCAAGAGCAGATTTCTCTTCTTTTCTCTGAAACCCCAGGGAGAACAAGGTAATTGGAAAACGTCAACATGGATTTACCACGGGTAAGATGTGCTTTACCAATATGATTGCCTTTTTAAATTAAATAACTTGCTCAGCAGTCAAAGAGAGTGCTGTAGGTGCCCTGTACCTTTCTTTTAGCAAAGTTCTCAGCAAGACCTTCAACCACATCCTTGTTGAGAAGCTGGTAAGCTACAGGACAGACAAACACCACAGGATGAGTGGAAGATCTGACGAGCTACCGAGCTCAGACGGTCGTGGTTAGAGGCTTGAAGTTGAACAGGCAGCTGGTCACGAAGAGCGGTCCTTAGGTGTTGATACTGAGTCTTATACTATTCAATTATTTTTAATTATCTTTAAACTAGCTGGATGACAATTTCACAGATGACACCAAACTGGTAGGGAGAGGTAGATGTGCTGGAAATAAGAGCTACCATGAAGAGAGACCTCAACAGATGGGGCTAGCGTGGATTACATGAAGTACAGTGAGGTAAGCATGGAGTCCTGCACCTGAGCCCGAACAAGCCCAAGCAACAGCACAGACAAGGTCCGAGTGGCCGCGGAATATGCTGAATGTACTCAGCGGAGCATATTCTGATGGACAGCAAACTGTGCAAGAGCCAGGGGCGAGCCCCTGTAGCACCAGAGGGGAACCATGTCCTGGTCTGCATCAGCAAGAACGCAGCCAGCAGGTTAAAGCACGCGATTATTCCACTCAGCCCTTGTTGGAGCATACCTGCAACTCCGTGCCCAGTTTTGCATCATCCCCTTTCAGCTTAAGGGGAGCATGGCAAAACTGGAGAGAGTCTAGCAATGGGCCACCCAGATTAGGAGGCTGAGAACTTCACATTATGAAGAAATTGTATTTGTTCAGCCTAGGTAAGAGGCAGCTTGGGTATACCTCATCACAGTCTTCCTGCACCTAAAAGGCAGTGACGCGGAAGGTAAGAGGTACTATTTTCACAGGGGTGCATGGTGAAAAAACAAGAGACCACAGGCAGGATTTGCTTCAGCAGGGATTCCATCTGGATAACAGAAGAAAATTCTTCACCGTAAGAAAAATTAGACACCAGTGATGTTTCCCCTCGCTGGAAGTACCCAAGACAGCGTGGCAGGGCCCTGCATAACCTAATCCAAAGGCCTGCTTTCAAGAGCACATGGGAACAGATCACCTACAGACTCTCTTCCAACTTACAACATGACTAAGAATCTTCAAAAAATTATTTACCAAGAAACAGGAGCACCAAGCAGTTAATTCCTTCTGAACAAAGAAAAAAGTTCTCCAAAGGCACAAGAACAGGGGAGAACATTTCTACTTAGAGTTCACCTATGGGAGTAGGTCTATCCAGACACTTTTAGATCTTCAGAACTTAAGAAATTAATAAGTTTGTCTAAACCTGAACTCACCTCATTCACAGTGACTTTGGCACTCTTAGCAATCTCTTCAAAAGTGAGCTGTCTGTGATTGGCCGGTCGGGTGAAAGTCATCTGAATTCAAGTGAACAAAACAAAAAATAAATCCCACGCAGTTTTAGTTTTTTTCCAACAGTGCGCACAGCTTCCCTTGTACTGCCCTGCTGAGCTCTCAACCTGCAGTAGCAACTGCATTTCTCATATTTAATCAAAATGCTTCAAAGAAAAATGCATTTCCATCAGCAGAAAGTAGTACTGCTCCCTCTTCCACACAAACCTTGCTGCTCCAAACAGCAGCTTTCCCAGGCAACAACGTAATCTCCAAATAAAACAGATCAATCTGTGTTGAAACATCTCAGTGCATATCAAATCCCTGAGATAACACAGTACCTATAGGTGGTAAAACTCATTCACAGTGAAAATACTAGAAGTGGAATATATATATACACCCATTAACATAGACACATATTGGTATGTGGGTGTGTATAAACATACGTTATGCTCCAGATAACTCAATATTTAAGTTTTTGAAAAAGACCCGGGGCCACAGAGGTTTATACACCAGTATTATTTGGTAACAACAGAGCGACAGCCTTCAAGTGACAGGAAAGAAACTGTTTAAATGTTTAGGGTTACCTATCAGGGAAAGGATTTTCAGTCCTTAGGAAACTAAGATTTTAACTGTGTTTAGAAATCTTTGTTACACTAGAACATATGTTAACAGTTATCATTTCGGATACCATCCTCAAAATACAAAGCTTGCTCTTTTCTTCCCCACCTCCACATCCTGCCTGAAAGAGCACACCCCTGAAATTGCAAATAGGTAGTACACCACTAGGCTTTTTTTCCTGGCAGTATTTGCCTTTTGGCACCACCTAGAGGCAAAGTTTTCAGTCAACGATTCATACCCACGCGTTTCCGTAAGACAAGTGAATGAACAGCGGAGAACAGCATATTTAACAGTGCTACCCCCCACCAGAAGGTGGTTGGAGCAGTCCCTTTCCATCTCCCACATTGCACACATCACAGTTCTCAGCTCACCTCCATAAGACATAACAGTTGAATCTTTTGCAGCAGGAGTGCTTCATTTGCAGCCAGATCTGGCTGTAAGAGGATAAAACGGAACAAACAAGCTCATTATTACTTACCCCCTGCCCTGGGGGAAAACAGCACGCTACACACAGGGAGTAAGCCACATGGGGCCCCACTACAAGCAGGCCATTACAACCCACCCACTACCTGGCAATGGTGCCATAAAACAAATCACAAGAACTGCACAATTAAACGCAGCGCTTCGCAAGGCAGGCAACCTTTTATCGAAGGCCACAGCCTTGGACAAGCGGACATACAATTCGACCTGTACATTACTGCTATGTCAGTAATTTCTGGTATAGCCAGTGTAGTCAATATCCAACAACACTGTTTTCCTCACACTTCCTAGGACAAGGGAAAACCACTATTTTACACTGGAAGCAGTTTAATACTGGGAGTGAATGGCATTATGGAAATTAAATCAGAGATTATCTTCCTGTGCAGGACCGCGTGACGTTTTTGTTTGCTTTCCCCTTGGATCACAAGAGATTTCTCTTTACTTCTTTCAGTCAACCAGACACAGAGGGAAACCAAAGGAAAAGCAATGATACGTATCAGGATGAGAAGCATTGCTACTTCTGTGATTAAAATTACACCAATGCACCAGAGTCAGGAATTCTTAAGGTAAAGGTCCACAGAAACTAAGTGTAAATATTGAGCCTAGGCCTTAAGCAATATAGCAACTCATACCCACCTGCTGACCCCACGCTGACTTCAAAGCCTGAAATGTCTCTACATTACCACTGTTGAAGGCATAAAGCGTGTCAATCAGCCACTGCCGATCCGTGTTTCTCAGGGACTCCAGAACAGGGTGCATGAGCTGCAGAAAACAGGCAGGACAGCGTTAATAGGGCAAAATCAATTCCTGATGCTCAACGAGTGAAGCAATGCAGCATCAACTTACCAGCTCCCCAAAGTTATAAACGCCTTCTCCCAAGAGCCCTGCCAGTCCCAGGGTAAAGGCTCTCTCCTGCTGCTCTGATACTGCAAAGAGAGAGGGAGGGGAAAAAAAAAACCCACCAAACCCCACACACAAACAAACAAAAAAAACAAAACAAGAAAAATAGTTTGGATGAAGCAGCAGTCTAAGCCCCATCAAGCCCTCCCTCACCCTCCTCTCTGTGCCTGTATTAAATCATTCTCAGCTCTCCTTCTCATCCTCTCCCAAGCCTGAAATTCAGAAGCCTGCAGTAATCACAGCAGTAGCACAAACGGGCCATTTTTTGATTCTATATTGAAGATTTTGGGGAACTAGAACAAACTATCCCTTCTGGTGGGGGCACTTCCCCCCTCCCATCACCTCAACACAGCTTAGGAGCAGAATCCTATTCAGCCATTCATTCTTCTTGTGCGTCCTTCCTCTCTCTAGCTAGATCCTGGCCCAACCACGGCAGATTCAAAATAAAGCTGAGAAAACCTGCTCTCTGCCAGCGCATCTATTTAGATTGGAGCGATGAAAGAGAGAATGAAAACCAGGACTTTCTATGCTCGGCAAAGGAGGAGTTACCCGGCAGATCTTTAACATCAATGCATCCCAGAAACCGCAGAGCGTCCTTATAGTAAGAGGCATGGTTCCCAATCGTCTGGTAGTACTTGCTGGAGAGATCATAGAAGCGGCTGTGAACTGAAGTCACCCCAGGGAGATTGTTCAGCATCTCCTCAACCTCCTCAATGGTCTCCTAGAGGAGGGTGAAAACCTGTTTGTTACAGGTGAAGGTACACCGCATACGCACCCGTGCTCCCAGCCTTCTAGTCCCCCACTGTAAGGGTTACAGCATTCCTCTGCGATCCAGAGGTAACATCCACTCAGCGGTAAAGCAGACGAGACCACAGTCAAAGCCACTACCGCAGTATTAAAAGTAAAGCAATGGCGTTCTTCCTTTACATAGTAGTTAGGTAAAAAACAACCCACCCAAACCCCTAAAAAACAACCCTGCAGCTATACTTATATACACATATATACACACACACTTTATATATACTTATACCCACCCACCAAACCCATCAAACTTTGTACTTGCTCTAACAGACATAAAACTGCACTACGTGGAAAAAAAACCTCAGCTTTAAGAGATGGTTCTAAAAAAAACCAAGAGATGAAATAAACAACATGCTTTGCACATGAAATGATACACTGATTCAATCATCGTTAGCAGCTCGCCAACAAGGGCATACATACTGTTGAAGGCATTAGACCCTCTAAGCTGCGAACCAGAATATATCAAGATATTTTTTCCCTCTCTTCTGAGCTGTGCACACCAACAGTTGCGGTGATCAGCTGCAGGTGATCAGCTGCAGGCCACCAATAAGCAACAGCACCTCAAAGGCTACGTGCATCAGAATCTTACTCAAACTTCAGAGATTTGGCTGTAAGTACTACACACGCATTTTTATGGCCTATAATATGTAAAGCAGAACCACAGGTCTTCCTGGAACTCCCAGGAGCTATAAATTTATCACTTTCTCATTCAGAACCGAAGCACAGACACAGGCGTGTCCATGCTGTAGGAACTGCTGAAGTGTGTCACAGTGCTCCAAAATATCCGAACACTTGAACTACTCAAGTCATCACCTCACCTTGGTGACCTGCAGGTCTCCGATGTTCAGCTTGAGCGCCCCAATGGCTGTTTTACACAAAATGACAGCTTCATCGCTGCTTTTTACCTGCAGTTACACAAAGATACATCTTTAGAGAGTGTCACCCTGGCAGCCAGGTAGGCTCTTGAAACCTGGACTGTGCTGGTTGCATTTCAGTTGTTAACATGTTCCTGCATTAAAATAGAGTTGTTCGCTGAGAAAAGGAGCAGGTATTCTCCAGCACAGGTTTCAACATACACGTATCTGCTTCTTCAGCTATACCATACATGCTCATATGCAAAACAATTCCTGTAGATAGACCACCAGAAAAAGCAATTTCAAAAATACCTTTTCTCGAGTCTTTTCCAGAAAAGTAAGGGCCACATTGGGATCTGAAGTAGAGGGGGAAAAAAGAAAAGCAGCAATATCAGGAATTCCCATGGAACTAAATCTCAACCTAGAAATAAATCCTTTTACTGGATTCATGAAGATTAGAATACATTTTTTCTATAGCGTACCGCTCAACCTTCAAAAGGTGCTAGTATCGCAGGCCAGGCTTTCTGCTCACCAGCCATTTCTCTAGCAAAGCAGTAGACTTGCTGTGCTCTGTAGCAGTAATTACTTAAGGTCTTTGAGTGAGTGCTTTCCCCTTTCGATACGCCAGAAAGACAATAGCTTATTAACATTGCAGATTTAGCTGCTACTATTAACTAGTCAAATTTCATAGGCATCAATTGCTAAAAATCCTCTAAGTAACAGGTAAGGACACTTACCTGTCATCTGTCTGACTACATGAAGAATGATCTCTACCAGGGACAAGGGGTTCACCCTAGGACAAAAAAACTCATTGTCAGAACAGCCCTAGTCAACAGCAGGTCACCTAAAAACTTCAAGGCAAACAAACTCACCTGTGTTCAAACTCACTGATGAAGTTCTCGTACAGCTGTAGGCACAAAGATATCGACAGTCAGGGCAAAAGGATATTTCGTTTCAGCTACAACACTCGCTCTTCACTGTATGCCAATTCATTTTTCCAACAAAGTAGTGGGCATCCAACTACACCATACAGAATCCAGGAGCCATAAATTGCTCATTTTATATAATTCTATCTCTGCAGTCTCCTTCCAGCTGCAAGGAGTGATTCAAGAAACTCACAAGCCAGTAGGTACTGCAACACAATGCCTCCCTGCTACGGGCCGGCCTGGTGCATGTCTTCAGTTATCACTGAAGCACAGGCCTAAAGCTTTCAAATTTCTTTTTGCACACATTCAGAAAAGAGACTGTCTCTAGAAACCCATGGCTCTCTATCAGGGAAATAATTACCTCATGGGAGACTGAAATTTAACCTAAAAACACAACGCAGAGCAAAAATACATGATTACTTGTGGCATACAGAGAATATGCAGCTCTGGACTGCGTATGCTGTTATCTGCATAAATGGAAGAAGTGCCCAGGCAGTAAGTGATATAACCTACTGAATACGTGGCAGCATTTGCGAACACATGACAATCCATCCCGCACTTGCAGCTGTAAACCCCTTGTGACAAAAGGGAAACAAAAAGGCTCCCTGCACCCCACAAAGAAAAAAAAAATTAAATGATGAAATTGAAGAATCATTTTGAAGCTTCTAAAATTGACACATTTAATTTTAGCAGAATTCATACACCAACCAAATCCTGCACAGTCACATCTAGCGCATAAACCCCAGACAAATTCACCTAGCTCTCCACAGACGAGTCACAGGCTGCTTATTTTCCACTCGTACAAAAACACCATCACTCGTCTTTGCTACAGAAAGAGAAAATGCTTGGAAACCATCAAGCACTTCACCTTGATGAGTCCATCTCCTTGGGCAAAGCAAGGGTCCTGAACAAAGTCCAAAACTTGCAGAGTCAGCTGGTGCCAGAGTCTTAAGAAACAAGAAGGTCACTCAGTGAGTTCACGCTTTATACCAGCTCCCCAACTTGTGCCACAGCCTACATTTCACACTCAAAAGTCTGCTGAACCCGCCTGTCCCTGCACCTGCGGTGACTAGTGACAGAGACAAATCAGAAACAAAACCCGCTGGGCATAGACCCCCCTCACAGCACTAACATAAAGGAACCCCGAGAAAAACACCACGGAAAGCAGCTCCCCGATTTTCCACAGCTGCGTAGGCGCTGGTTCAACAACCCCTGCCACGACAAGGACTCGGGGAGCCGCCCGCTCCCACCCCGGCAGGGCCCTGAGCCCGGCGCTGCGCAGGGCCAGCCGGCGGCCCGGGGAGGGGGCCGCGGAGCCCGGCTCTGCGTGGGACAGGCCGGCACAGCACACGGCCGGCCGCGCCGTGTGCGCGGAGGGCACGGCCCCACAGCAGCTCCCCAGGACACCCGGGCAGAGGCGGCCGGCAGCCGGGCCGGCCCCGCGGCGGGCAGCGGCCCCCTCCCCGGGACAGGCGGTACCGGGACAGCGGCCCCCCCCCAACTCACTTCTTGTTGTAGAGCTCTTCCAGGCGGTGCCACACGGCGGCCTGCCCCGGGCCCGAGCTCTGGCTCTGCTGCAGGAAGCCCGGCACGTCCTTCATGGCGGCGGCCGGGGGAAGGAGGGAGGAAGGAGGCCGCGACGCCAGCAGCCGGCCGCCGGAAATGCACACTCACTTCCGGCGCCGCGCGGGGCACGCTGGGTACCGTAAGGCCCCGCGGCCATCGCCCCCCCCCACACCCCGCGGTAGCCATGGCAACGCCGTGCCCCCGGCCTTCCCCCTCCCTCCGCAAACACCCCCGCCAAAAATCCCCGAAACGACCCAAAACGGAGCGGAGCGTGGCGGGGGGGGGCAGGCCGGGTCGCTGCCGGAGAGGCGGCCGCGAAGGCGGGGCGCGCCTACTCGGGACATTGCGGTAGCAGCGCGGCGGCGGGTGACGGCGGGGAGCGCGGCCGCTGCCCCGGCCATGGAGCGGGGGGCGCGGCGCGGAGCGGCGGCGGGCGGCGGGGTCCTGGCGGCGGGTGAGGCCCGGCGGGCCGGGAGGGCCCCGAGAGGGGCTGAGGGCCAGGAGCGGGCTCCGAGGGGGGCTGAGGGGCGGCAGCGGGCCCTGAGGGGCAGGAGCCGGTCCCGAGGGGGGCTCCAAGGGGCCCTTAGGGGCGGGAGCGGGCTCCGAGGGGGGCTGAGGGCCTGGAGCGGGCCGTGAGGGGCGGGAGCCGGTCCCGAGGGGGGCTCCAAGGGGGGCTGAGGGCCAGGAGCGGGCCGTGAGGGGCCCCGAGGAGGGCTGAGGGGCGGCAGCGGGCCCTGAGGGGCGGGAGCTGGTCCCGAGGAGGGCCCTGAGGGGCCCTTAGGGGCGACAGCGGGCTGTGAGGGGGGCTGAGGGGCGGCAGCGGGCCCTGAGGGGCAGGAGCCGGTCCCGAGGGGGGCTCCAAGGGGGGCTGAGGGCCAGGAGCGGGCCGTGAGGGGCCCCGAGGGGGGCTGAGGGGCACCCCTGAGGGGCGGGAGCCGGTCCCGAGGAGGACCCTGAGGGGCCCTTAGGGGCGGGAGCGGGCCCCGAGGGGGGCTGAGGGGCGGGAGGGGGTCCTGAGGGGTCTGAGGGGCGGCAGCGGGCCCCGAGGGGGGCTGAGGGTCAACCCCACCATCACCCGCACGTTGCTGCCCTCGTTGCTGCCCTCCGGTTCTCCCTCGACAGCAGTTCACCAGCTCTGTGCTTCCTTGCAGCATGGAGGAGCCTGTGGGAGCGCGGCCCCAGGGACGGCAGCGGCGGCGCTTGCCCGGGGGGCCTGGCCCGGTTCTCTCTTTGCTCTGGGGACAGCAAAGGCGCGGCCGGCCCCGGAGCACGGAGGTAGGGCTGTCTGGCTTCGCACGCCTGTGGCCTCGCAGCCGGTGCGGGCGCCCACCGGGCTTCTGCACCAGGATGCCGAAGGGAAGGAGCCAATACGGTTATGTTGAAAGCATGGGATGGAGGACATCACCTCTCCTGTCTAAATAGGCAGACGGGTCACCATCTCTGTCAGCCAGAGCTAGCCTGGGAGCTCGAAGAGTAGGGAGGTTTGCCAGAGAAACACTGATGGTTGTCAGATTGTGAATTTAGCTCCCTGGGAACCTGGTCTGACCTGGCAGAGCCATGTCCTTGTGAAGACAGCGTCAACCACGCTGAGGCCACAGTCGACACTTACAGCTCAGTAATTGCTGTTTGCGGATTGCCAAGGCCCAGCAGCGCTCTCTTGGCTCTTCGCATTCCCACGCCTTCTCTGGACGGCTCGTTATGTCCTGCACCAGCAAGCAGTAATTGTCTGGGGAGAAGCTGTTCCTTGAGATGATAATGACTGTTCTCTGCCCCATCTGTGCTTAGTGCTGACCTGTGATTCCTCCAGGCATTTGCATTTCCACATGGGGCTCTCTCAAGGCACAGCCCTTGGGGGAAACAGAGAAATGAAAATGTCTGTGCTAACCTGGGCAGTGTTGTCCCAGGGTGACCTGTTGGGAACTTCTTAAAACTTGGGACATAGAAAAGAGTCTCCCTTATCCCCAGAGCAGTGTAAATCGACTGTGAGGCTTCTAAGTCCCAGTACTGCTGTTCCCACAGCCCTGTGTCCACCCCCTGTCCAAAAAAACCCCCTCTCATAGGGGTACCAGTGGTTTGGTATTTTTAGATCTGCAGAAGAAAGTGCAGTGGAAGGTATCTACTTGTGGGGCATGGATTAGACTAATGGTTAAGCTTTCTCCTGGCTAAGTGCTAGCACACAGTCCTGCTGATCAAAGAGCTTTCTGCAAAATTCTTGGGGTGACTTTCTCCCCCTGAGCAGTTTTCAGCTGAAGTCACTGTCAGCGCACTACCTGCTGTGCTTTCTCTCTGTTCCGAGCAGGATCCAAGCGACCAGGCCCTTCTCTCTGTCTGCTGCTGCCAGAGCCATTTTAGGAATGGGCAGATGGGGAGATGATGGCGGGAAGCAGAAGCTCACCCTGCGGGATGTGGCAGAGCTAATTCGGAAGAAGGAGTGTCGCCGAGTGGTGGTGATGGCTGGTGCTGGGATTAGCACCCCCAGTGGCATCCCGGATTTTAGGTAAGGCCTCCATCATTTCATTTGTCCTTTTTCAGTGCTGGCAGGGCCCAGATCTTCAGCTTAGGTAACGCTGGGGCCTGCTACTCCTCTCTCCCCTCCATTTTGTTTATCTGTGCCAGGCTAGACTAGGCACGGGAGTTTCCGTGCCTGCTGATCCTCCTTCTCCAGCCAAAGGCAGGCTGGCAGCACCAGTTGGACTTTGGGCCATTCCCTGGCCCAGGCCTTCAGGATGGTTAAGTCATGCCTGTTGCTTGATTCTGTGGCTGCGCTCACTGTGGCACCGTGGCCACTAGAGCAGAGCCAACGTGGCCGTGGTGCGGGTGCGAGACGCTCTGTCTAGAAGAGAGCACGGCCCTTCCTCTGACCGCGGGCATGCCTCTGCAGCCAGGAGAAGGTGGGGTGGCAGCAGAGCCGGGATGCGAGGCAGGTTCTCCTGTGCAGAGGCAGTTTCAGCTGCTCTCTTGACACACAACGGACAGCACAAAGCAGCCAGAGAGAACGCAAGGACCTGGCTGTCTGCTCTGGTCATGTCTTGGTCTGGCTCCGTGGTGGGCGGCATCTCTTCCCGTGTTCTGACTACCAGCCCCGCTCTCCTCTCGCTGCAGGTCCCCGGGGAGCGGCCTCTACAGTAACCTGGAGCAGTACAACATCCCTTACCCAGAAGCCATCTTCGAACTGATGTATTTCTCTATCAACCCTAAGCCCTTTTTCACTTTGGCCAAGGAGCTCTACCCAGGCAACTACAGACCCAACTACGCCCATTATTTCCTGAGACTCCTGCACGACAAAGGGCTCCTCCTGCGCCTCTATACCCAGAATATTGACGGGCTGGAGAGAGGTGAGTTCTCTTTTCCCCATCTCCCCGCAGCAGAGTGCCAGGAAGAGATGAGGGTGAGAAGCAGAATAGGAGGCAGGACCGGGGAAATGCCCAGTGAATGTGGAGTTTCTGGTTCAGTCACCTCACACTGAGCCGGTCCTCTCCCACGCGCTGTGTTCCAGTTGCTGGGATCCCTCCCGATAGACTGGTGGAAGCCCACGGCACCTTTGCCACTGCCACCTGTACGGTCTGTCGAAGGAAGTTCCCAGGAGAGGACTTCAGGGTGAGTGGTCGCAGCTGGGCATCGACACGTAAATTAATGCAAGGAGAACCTGTCGCAGGCCTGTTATTTTGCCCTCGGGGCCAAGAGGTTTTATTGGAGGGGAGCAGACTTGGGGCTGGATGTTGCTGTGAGGATGCGTTGTGGTTCTGACCCTGCTGTGCAGGTACGCGCTGCCCCGTAACGAGTGGTGTCGGGTGCTCTTGCTTCAGGGCGACGTCATGGCAGACAAGGTCCCTCACTGTCCCGTCTGCACTGGAGTCATCAAGCCTGACATTGTGTTCTTCGGCGAGGAGCTCCCGCAGCGCTTCTTCCTGCACGTGACAGACTTCCCCATGGCAGACCTGCTTTTTGTCATCGGAACATCCCTGGAGGTCTGGGACTAAGGGAAACCCCCGCTCACAAGGAGAAAAAGGCACACAGAAAACAGGGCCCGAGGGGACTCTGGAGGAGAAAGAGGGTTTAGAGGAGAAGGCGAGAAACTGGGTTATTGAGGTAAAATTTGAGGTGGCAGCGTAGGAAACAGGGTGCATGCACTCTGAGACACCCTCTGAAAACCTTGTGCGCTCCTGGTAAAGGTGGGCACCTGGAGAGCAAGAGATGAGTTTTGCGGCTGCCTGAGGAAAGGCCACCGGATAACGGGTGACATCCACAACCCGGTCAGAGCTGGGGTAGCTTAGCCCACAGTGGGAGAACTCTTAAACACAGCAATTACAAGCTTAGCGTGCAGTGAGTTCATGCCTGCCGTGCCCCTCAGCGGGGTGACGGTCTCCCTCCGCTCCCTAGGGTGTCCTTCCTTTAGGTGGAGCCCTTTGCCAGCCTGGCAGGAGCTGTTCGCAGCTCCGTTCCCCGAGTCCTGATCAACCGAGATCTCGTAGGACCCTTCGCCTGGCAGCAACGCTACAATGACGTAGCCCAGCTGGGGGACGTGGTCAGTGGAGTCGAGAAGCTGGTGGAGCTGCTGGACTGGAATGAAGAGATGCAAACGCTAATTCAGAAGGAAAAAGAAAAGGTGGGAAGGGGCTCAGAGCCCTATCTCCCCCCCCTCAGCCTCTTTGTTCCTTCCGGGGGGAGCAGGTTTGTGCTGGCTGGGGTTAGACTTGCACCGCAGACATTGCCATGCCTGCAGTCTGCATTCAGGGAAAAGCACCACAGAAAAGTGCAAAAATGTGAAAAAAAAGAAAAAAAAAATTCACAGTGAAGGTGCCGCAGAGCAGAGCGCTGTATTGCTGAATGTTTCAGTGGTACAGAAGGGGAGGATGCGGATCTGCCAGCCTCAGATGAAATAGGAAGAGCATGGGAAAGGGCAGGCTTTGGGGTGAATGCGAGTGCTTTAGTGCTTCTTCAAGCAGTGACCCACTCAATTACTGAAAAGCTTTCTGTTGATTTCATCTTTTTTTTTTTTGATTTGTTCCCAAACACACTGAAAAAGCCCTATAGATAAAGGTACAGTTTCCTGAAGCTGGAAGTGACCAACCAGAAAATCCCCTCTGCCATGTGTGTCAAATTAATCCACTATGATCTTGTAAGTCAGCAGAGGACTGGCCTTTGCACTTAAAACACCACAGAGCATGGGCATTCCCGTCTTCAGGCAGTGCTTCCCTCAGACACCTGTGAGGAGACTGGAAAACTCCACTGAGCTGCAGGCACGCGTGGGGCACGCTCTCAGGTAGCCGATACTGCTGCTCAGGCATTGTTTTTTATGCTTTTTCCCTGGCTGAGAGCCTGAGCCTGTGATGCTGTTAATGGCACGTTAATGTGAATAACTGCTGAACTAAGCCAGGGAGCCGAGCCAAGCATCACCTTAGTGGAGCTTTCCACTTTCTGTACCTTCACTTAATTGCTTTGGTTTCATTTCTAGTGGTTTTTCTGGTCCTTGTGAGAAATAAGTAATAGTAGTAAGTTAAGGGAGGCTCTAATTGCACCCTGTCTGAAACTGAACAAGGTGCTGCAGCGAGCAGACATGCGACGAACAGCAAGCAGCAGGCAGGAGCGAGGGTACCTGCTCCACCTGACAGCCTTGCATTGCTAACTGAAGACTTAACTCTTTTCCCCGGCTGATCATTTATTTCCCTGCACCATTCTTCTTATATCTGTAATCTTCTGAGAGCTTCAGAAGTGCAAAATTGTAAGAGAGCAAGTTCTTCATTACTTTGAATTCAGTGCTAATCTTAATTATTACATTACTTTAGACCTGCTGGGAAGATTTTTCCATATTTAGCATCAAACACTTTTTAAACTATTTTTTTTCCAAGCAGAAGTTGTAACTTGTGGGCTGGACCCACTCTTCCGCTTGTAAATGGGCACAGCTCTGTTGTCTGCAGTAGGGCTCTGCCAATTCACCATAGTAAGAAGTTCGTTGTATTTTTAACAGATACACTGTCTGTACGTGACTTCTTCTGACCCAAGAGAAAAATCTGGCTTCACTGATTCCGATTTTAACATTCAGGTTGCTCTTACTTTCATCAGATTAGGGGTAGGAATGAATAGGAATTATTACTCCTTTGGTCAGGTGTTTGGTTTTTCACTACAAGCCATTTTGCAGTTGTATGAGATCAACCAGCCCTTAGTTTAACACTCGTGCTGCTGTAAATCACTGATGGATAAAGCTGATGCAAATGTGATAAAGCATGAAAACCAAAGAACTCCTTGCTCTGGGATTTTGGTGCTAGGAAGCATTGCTGGCTGAGCTAACAGGGGCTGGAAGGTTTGAAACGCCCTAGTAAACACTGTGTGGTCTTTCTATTTTTAGCTGGATGCAAAAGACAAATAGGACAGCTGGCTCCCTGCTGCTGGAGGGCGACGTTCACCTTGAAAAGGAGATGTTGTGCCCAGCACAGGCAGAGAAAGAGATCATGGTAAAGAGGCCGTCCGGCTCTGCAGCAGCAAATCCGCGCGGGGCCGGCGCGCTGGGGAGGAGGGGATGCTCCTGGTGCAACCCCGCCAGCCTGGAAGCAGAGCGGAGGCTTCACCCGCGGAGGGCGGGAGGCCGAAGGGAGCGAAGCCCAAATGCCAAGCTGCAAACTGTTTCTCCTCGTGACGGTTCTCCTACCCGAGACTTCAGAACAGCGGATGCAGGCACTGAGCACTGTTCCCTCCTTGTCTTACCTCATTTCGGCACCCACTAGGAGAGACTTTCCTCTTCCACGGCTCCAGCTGTCACCCCCTCAGCACACCATTTGACCATGTCCAGCCACGTGGCCAGTAAGCGGCCAGGAGCTCGTGGGCTCATGCCGGCTCGTCAGACGAGCCGTGCACGTGCAGCTTGCTGTTTGGGGCTCCCTCTTTCTGAGCCATCCGAGCCCAGAGGGCCTGGGTTTCAAGGATCGGGAGTGGAAAACGCCATGAAGGTCAGGCCTGAAGGCAGGACAGAATCACTTCGGTCTGGAGTGAGTTTTCCAGCTCCCCCCACCAGACTGAGCATCCACCAACTCCTTCCACAGCTCCTCCTCAGTTCTCTCAGTCACGATCCTTCAGCTGCTGCAGACTCGGAGTGTTTATTCTTCAGATGAAATCTCTGCTAATCAGGGGATGAATGCTGCCAGGGGAAGGAGGGGGGCTGCCCCCCATTCCTGTTCAGGAATGCCAGCTCAAGCTGCTGGAAGAGCTTTTGAGTCAGTGTAGTGTTAATTATTTAATAATAAAAAGAGTTCTAATTCTTTTGCCGATGTCACCCGAGGGTTTTTCTGTAAACTTCACACCTTCCTTAGTGTTTGAACACATTCTGTCCCCATCACCACCACTCTTTTCACCTGCTTTTTTTAATTCTTTTTTTTTTTTTTTTCTTCTTTTTAACCTTAGACAAGTGCCTTTCCTCCCTGTCAGTGCTGTCCCAGGGAGAGGCAGTATCAGAGCACTGCAGCGATGGCCCGCGCTTTCCCAGATGCGCCCTAGCAGACGTACTTTGCATATCAGGGGTGCAGCAGAGCTGCTTCCCTGCAACAGGGCAGGAACTTCATCACCCCAGCACCCAGATTTGGCGGTGGGGATTGAAGTCACACCCAGGTGGCCCTGGCTGAGCCGCCTGTTTATCACAGCCACTGGTCTAGAGGCAATCCCAATCAGTACCAGCTCTGAACGAGCACAACAAAATGCAAAGCATTTCATGCCACCAATTTGTTACGGTTAGCGCTAAACCGCAGAAAACCCAAGCGAAGGGAATAGAAGCATTTGAGCACACAGCTGTGTCTTACAACACTGGAACACTGCTACTGACTCCCATGCCTAAGAGCTCTTCCCAGGGCAAAGCTAGAGCCTCAGAACACTGTCTTAGGGCTATCTATATGATCAGAAGTGTTTGGACCCAATACTCATCTGCTATAAATCAGACTAGCTCTAGGGACCCCACAGAAGCCTGGCACATCTGCTAACGCTACAGGAACAGAGTTGGGTGCATGGTGTCCTAGCCACTTGTGTGAAGAAAGGTGTGAGCAGGTTCCTGTTCAGCCGAGCAGATTCGTTTATCCAAATGCACAAATTTGGATATATCTGCGCGTTCCTCCTCCCGGCCGGGACCGGCCCAGCAGATGTGTTTGAGTGCACAGCCTCAGGAAAAGCAGAAGGCCTGTTCTCTCACTGGGCAGAGCACCACAAGCCTCGTGGCATGCTGCTTCACACTGAAAACAGTGGCAACGTGTTGGTTTTAAACCGTACCCTGGTTTTAAACCCTTACTCCAGAAGCGCCCTGTGCCAACTTCAGCCCCTGCACTGGGGCTTTTCAAAGCAGGGCCTGTCAGTCGCAAGTCAGGGTTTTAAGCACGATAAAAAATTAGAATACAACAACATCAGAAGCATTGCATTAAAAATACACCCCCCGCTTTTCCTGTTAGATGGAAAGCTTCAGAGAGCTTTAACAGCTGGAAGAGATCAGAGGTCTGCATTTTCACATGGAAGGTTTGGGGTGGGTTTTTTTGCTAGTTACTTTAAAAAAAAAAAAAAAGATATGCCTAAAAACTCCAGCCGCAATACATTGAAGCTATTCCCATGACAGATGCCTATCCATGAATCTTAGTGGGTCAGTTTTACATAAATATTGTATACCTCTGGGAGAGCCTGGAACTTTAAATCACAACTACTACAAAAGATTCTTAATCACTGAAGAGCTAAACTAAACAAAGCATACCATCAGCTTTTCAGCTCACAGAAAACAAGCACCGGCTCCTACAAATACACAGGCAGGACCACTTCCAAACCCTCCGCTTGCCCCCGCTGCACATCTGCAGCCTCCCCGGACCCAGATTTCCTGGATGCCCGATGCGGTGCCTCGCTGCGGAGCTTGGCCAGCCTGTCCTGCCTCCCCACCGGAGCCCAGCCCCGCTGCGCTCGCTGCCTTGCGGGCAGTCAGAAACCGCAGCAGACCCACGCAGCCAAAGGATCATCGCAGCTGGCTCGCGTCCTGCAAAGGCTGAGCAGCAAATCTCTATGGCAGAGACGGAAAACAGCTGGCGTGCAAAATTTCCAACCATTACAGAGCATTTGTAAAGGAGATGAACAGTTCTGTAGACAGCTGCATGTTGTGAGGCCCCAGGGATGGAGCCGAGATTGTTTTGCAATCCTCAAGCTTCAGTGCTTACTTTAATTTTGGGATACTCCATTTGGTTATACTTGGTGGTCGTGGTGCAGGGAAAGGTTCTGGCTTAGCCCCAGTTTAATGCTACAGTTTTACCTCTTAAATAAAACTGTGAAGTTCAGGGTGATCGGAGTAGAACCATGTGCCAGTCAGAAAAAAACAAAGCTAGTTCCTTACTTGCAGAGTTATCGTGTTCAATGAATCACTGCCATGCGCCTATTTGTCAGGTTTTCTTTATTCTAGCATCACTTCTGCATTCCTACTTGCGCTAATAAGTTTTGGAACTCTGGTACATGAGACAAACTGGAAGATTTTCTTTAAAACAATTTTTTTTCTTCCAAAAACCGAAGGGAAAAAAAAAAGACAAATCTAAGCCACAAAGGACAGGACCAAGACCAGTCCCTGGGTGCAAACAGCAGTGGACCTGTGGGAAAGCCAAGGCAGATGAGGAGGCAGCAGACAAAGCACAGATTTTGGCCTTTCTTTCGGAAAGTGTGAGATGGGGAAAGGCTAATGCCAAAAACTAAACTCTGTGGTAACAGGAACATTGCACGGCGCCAGAGACTGAATATCAGAGCATTCCTGGCAGGCACCTGCGCATTTCTCTCCCGTGGCCGACGGGAATGCTGGAAGCTTCACGCAAAGGCTTTACTCTCCTCCCTGCGGCGCACGCACTGCTGCTCCCCTCTGCACTCACGTACACACTCGTAAGTCCACACGCTCCTGGTTTTGCACAGACACCGCCACGCTCGCAGCCACGCATAGCGCAGACGCGTACAGCTACCTGCGATGAAATGGATGCGCTATGCCGAGGCACCCCGCAGACACCGGTCCCCAGGAACTGCCGTGAATAACGGCTCACACCCCTCTCCTGCAGTCCCACCTTCCCCCCTGCGTTCCTGGGGAGCGGTTCCCCCCCCACAAAGGGCTGGCTACACGTAGCCACGCACAGCGACGTGCTGACGAGCGGCCACACAAGTGTAGGCACATATACAAAATGCTCTGCAGATTACTGAACCCTCATGGCGTGACAGAAAGATCCTCCCCCCACCCCTTCTTCCCAAACTTCACGTATTTAAAAAAAAAAATCCTACTGGAAAGTCCTGGAAGCAATTTGGAGTCTGAAATCCTCAAGGCTGCCAACAGGAGAGACCAAGGTGGAGCCAGGCCACGAAGACCCTCTGGAAGGAGAGGTGGTTATGGAGCTGGGAAGGAGGCAGGAGGCATTCCTTGTTGTGGACTGAGGGGTCCAGGCTGGATCCAGATCCCACAGGGAGAGTCCTGGCCCAGGACCAGCCTCTGGGTGCAGCACCAGTTCCGGAGGGAGAGCGGATGGAGGCTCCCCAGCTCTCCCAGGCTGGGGCGAGAGGTCTGGATCAGTCCAGCCCCAGGTCCGAGTCGGACGATGACCTCTCCTCAGCCATATCGTGGATGGCGTTCTCCATGGGGGCCAGGTTGCCGCTCGGCGTGATGCCCATGGGCTGGATGACTTGCTCTCTGCAACCAGGGAGGAGAGGGAGGAAGGCAACACAGATTTGCAGCAGACATTGCAGGAACAGATGAGTACTACAGCAGAAGCGTGGGGCTTGTGGAAACTGCCCCAAGGCAGTCCAGAACATCCCGGGCCACCTTCAAGATCCCTTTTTAGAAGTCAGGGACAGTTCTAGCCATAAAGCCTCCAGCATGCCGAGGCAATGGCTGGAGGCACAACCCACAAGTGTTGCCATTCTCAGGGTCCCTGAAACAGGCTCAGTTTTAGGGTCCTGTTCTGTGTGGTACAGGATTGCCAGAAGAAAACTAGCGCTGCCATCAGCGTTCCCCTCCCTCTAACGCACAATGGAAATACACGCAGTGAATGTGCTGCCCTTTTCCCTCCCACCCTTGGGGGTGGTCTGAACTCAGCTGGCACACTCTGGGTTCTTCTCTGTGGCACCTATTAACTATGGATGAAAGATGACTGGGGAAAGCGCTCCTGCAGGGAAAGGAACTTGGTGGCACTGCCTGCCATCTGTCCCCAAAACGCAGCTTCCTACTAAGCGGTTTTTACTGAGCATCTAGCCAAACCTGCTTGGAAACACAGCGCGGGCACGTAGAGGAATTTCGTAGTATGCCATCATGCCAGAGGCTTGCAGTGCCTTCCCCTGCACATATAATGGAGCCCAGCTTAAGGAAATATTTCCCTGCGTATCTCCCCCACTCTCTCTCTCACATCCCTTCGGTTAGTGGTGGCCTTGGGAACGCAGTCAGAGAAAGGTCTGTGATAAATGGAAATCACAGACACGCAGGTGCTAACGCAGACATGAACACACACAATTTTCTAGTACCTGGACAATTTGTCAAACATGTTGACCAACTTCATGGCTTCGTATTCCTTCTGTTCTTCAGTCATCCCTTCCATGGGGTTGGGTAGTTTCTCCTCGACACGTCCCGTCACAGGGTTAATGCTGCAAGAACAACAGTGAGGCCAGGGCAAAGGAGGGAGGTAAAGCAGAGGAGTGACAAAAGGGCTGTATAAGAACCTTCTTTGCCTCTACTGAGGCAAAGGAACACAATGGCAAGGCTGGTTGTCATTGCTGCTCATCTCGTTAGCCCCAAGTGCTATCACAGTGCAATATGGTGCTTCCGATCTCTTTCCAGACGTCCTACACACATTTGTCCCCCCTTACAAATCCCTACCATTTCTCTGGTGTGAGCAATATCCCCAGCCTGCCAATTCCACAGTGCAGTTTTAAACCAGGTGCACAAGGGCAGGCGACACTTCGTCCCTCTCCTTAAGTCAGGAGACAAAAAGCTAACACGGGAAAAAAAAAACCCCACCTAAACCCAACCTGTAGACCGCATTGAACAGGATGCAAGAAAGTATGGGACCCACAGCTGAGCACAGTCCTAGAGCTCTCCCTGCACACCCCTCATCCTCAAGTTACCACCACGTGCTAGCAGGCAAAGAAAAAAAAAAGAAAAAAAAACCAGCCCACTCCAGCAGCACAGGGCTCTGGAGATGGAGAGGAGTAACTGGCACTTCCAAACCCGCTGCAAGAAGGGACCACCTTTATTCCAGTGTGCAGTAAAAGCCTGACACTGTACTGAGATGTACAGATGCCAAAAAAGGTGTACAATATAGATTAGAGAGATACTGCCATGTGCACACCATGAACAGGTCTGGTGCAGAACGGGCTCTGGCTGAAGGAACCCACTTTGCTCTAGAGCCTGTGCCCAGCTGCGAGGACCCAACATATGCGCTGGTGACCACCCCCACCATGAGCAGCTCGGCCACAGAGGCGTCTCACCCAAGGAACAGGTAGAGAGGGTGGAACAGGACATCAAAGCTAAGGGTGAAACCGCTAAGTAATGCAGAAGGAAATGCGCACATGAAAGAGCAGGACGAGGGAGATGGCAGGGAGGCAGATGAAGAGAGGGACAGAGCAGGAGTGGGAAGAAGGTGTAGGAAGAGGGGTGCTATAGAGGGGCAGCAGACTTCTTTACTTGGGCTTTGCCTCTTTGTACTCCTCCGTGTCTGTGTCTTCATCTTCTGAGTACTCTCCCTCTTCCCGACCACCAGCCATGAGGCCTCGTGCTGCCAGGAGCCCAGCTGCATTCCCGTAGCCCGTGTACTTCACAAACCGCGACACTGCCGGAAGAAGGGGAGAGAGACCACCCTGTGCTTCCCCTCCTGCCTCTCCAGCCCCGTCTGCTCCCATGTGCCCCAGCAGCAAGATCGGTGCCAGGCCATGGAGACCTAGAAAAGCCAATGCTTTTTTGAGCTCCATGACAGGGAGCAAGGCTCCCACACTATGCACCAGGAACGGCAGGGACAACTCCCACGGGCCAGGGGTCTGAACGCAGGCCGGGTTGTCTGCGGGGTGTTGGGGTGTCCTCCAGCAGAGCTTTTCACTCACTGCTGGCATGAGACAGCAACTCCTTCCCACAGAGCACTCGGATACTCTCCACTCTTCCCTACTCGGTGTATCTGGCCCAAGGGAAGACAGAAGTTCCTGTTGGCTGCGAAGGGTCACCCATCCCACGCTCTCTGGCTTGCCCAGAGGCCAGGCTCCAGGACTCCCTGTCACCAATGCCCACAACAAGCCCCTGCAACTCACCGCTCTCCTTGCAGAGCACGAAGAGGAACTCTGCCGCGCAGTGCTTCACATCGGTGTCGATGTGGGTCATCAAACGCACCAGCTTGTTCCGCAGCGAGTTCCCCACCTCCGGCCGATTCCTCACATCCCGGAGTGGCGGCAGCACCTACAAGGCCACAGTGAGGGGCGATCAGTGGAGCTGGAATGGCAATGGCAGGCCAGACAGGGGAAAATGTACATGTGTTTCACAAATCAGCTAAAACCAATAAATCCAGAGAGTGTAGGAGATGTGGAGAAAACACTGTGGGTACCAAAGGCCTCAACCACCCATATATCAGAACCCAGTAGAGAGACAGAGGAGGTCTGTTTGGAGGATGGCAATAATCAGGCGGTTTGCTCTTCTCTCTCCGCAGTGCAGCACCATTCAACTTTTGGCTGAACTACAGCGTACCTTTGCCTTCAGGAACTTCCTCGTCTGGCGGTGGACTCGAGCGCTCTCGGTCAGCAGGTTCAGCACAGGGGTCAAACTCTCCTTCAGCTTGTGTCCCTGCAGAAGCGTCCACAAAATGAACGGCACGTTAGTCACGCTGAGCTCAACTTGTCTGGTGGTGAACGTGAGTACAGATCATCAGGGAAATAGATGGACACCAAAGCTTTCCAGCCTCTGCTACAGGAATTTCAGTGCTTCATCACTCCTCAAGCAGCATAGCTTTCCAAGCCCTGCTCTGTGACACGGCAGTGCTAGAAATATTTGTGCAGGGCATCCACAGTAGAGAAGTGCTGTGGTAAAATTCGGAGGCCCTTTGGAATAACTCCAGAGACTGAAAAGCACAGCCAGCTTGAAAATAATGCAAATTCAGGCTTCCAGAAGCTACCCAACAGATCACTACTGAGTGAAATGGAGCACCGATATTTCAATCGCCCAGCTCATCATACGCTGTTCAACCAATTCACTGCCTGCAGTCCATAAAGCAATGACGCAGTCACCTTCCCAGTCGATAGATGATGTTTTATTCCTACCAACCATAAGAGTTTTGCCACTGCTAAAAACTGCCCCTTCTATAAAGGGATATCTCCAAACTAACCACGCCCTGCTGGTGCTCCTGTGGTGTGGGCACAGGGCTTTTCAAGGATGAATATCGGCTGACGGAAAGGTGCCCTGCAATGAACCTGCCTCTCAACTTACCCTGTCAAGGCGTCGCTCTAGGAAATCCAGCAGGATGCTGACTGCATCCATGTTGACACCCATGTACTCAAGCGAGCCTGGCCGGACTTTCGGGGTCAGGAGGACATCCAGACATTTCAGGGGCAGGTTGCCCAAAAGGTTAACCGTATGACTGAACATAAGAAAGAGAAGTGAACACATAGTCATGGATCTTTGCTCACAGAAGTTCTTCAGCTATCCAGAAGTGAAGGTTCATTACTACTTTCCAGGAGTGTGAGGACCCTGAGACCCAAGCCGCCTTTGGGCTGCATCCTGAGCTCCTCACACCACTAAAAGGGAATAAATCAAACTGCTTTTTGGGTAGTTGAACTATCTGCTGGGAGTCCAAAGAGACTTCAGTGACAACTGAGAAACGGTGGATCTTGACACAGAGGCCAAGTAGGACCAATCTGGGTGGTCAAAGGTCTGTCTCTGGGTGGTCAAGGGTTTCCTGCTGCATCACTTGCTCTCACCTTGATGGTCAATGCAATGCATTGCTTAGAATTCCTCCGACTATGGTTTTCTTGGGTACAGGATGGTGTCACCTGCCCAAAGCTGACAGCCCTAGACCAATAATGCTCCGCAGTGTGACACAGGGGATTTCTCAGCCTGGCTCAAGAGACAGACAGTTAATTAAGGCCAGCCCATGGTCTCTTTAATTAAAAAGTACCAAACATCTGCTCTGGCAAGTTGCCTACTGACATGGGTGGCACTGCTCAGGAGGCCTGATGCAGGATATTGAATATGGCCCTTGGCGTCAGGCAGGCCTGGAGAAAACATTTCCTCCTGCAGACCTGGAGGCTGTGGCATTAGCGCACATCATTTGACTGTAGGAAGGGCAGGGCTATTTCTCAGTTCTAGCAGCATGAGGAACCTGCAGGCCAAACCAAAGATGCCTGCTTGTCAGCAGCGACCTTAGCAATCACCAAACAAGCAGAAGGATGCTACTACCAAGGTCAGGCAGGATCTGCCTTGGGGACACCTGCTTCTAGTGAAGATCATGACCCAGTTATCTAACAAAGACCTGTGGAATTCCTCGGTCCGGTCCTCTCCATCAGCAGAGATCATGAGGCAGTGGCGCAGGAGGGCACCCAAGTGCCGGTACAGAGCAGCATCTTCCTGGCCCCAAAACAGAAAATGAAAACCTTGATCAGGAAAGGGGATCGTCTACATCCCAGAGCCTGCTGCCCCTGCAGCCCACAGCCCCATCCCTCCCTCCAGCAGCCTGAAAACTGGCAGCAGGGTGTTTAAGTGGAAGTAGCCTCCCAATTCTCTTTTTGAGGTCAACACACAGTTTTCCTGCTGCCCAATACCTTTCCCCTCACTCCATGACACTGAGTCAAGGGCTGGAAAAGGCCCCAAAACAGGCCCAGGGACCAGCCAGAGACGTTCTCCACCACACCTTCCTTTAACCTTGTCCAGGATGTAAAAGAGTATCAGGCCACACTCAGAAGCAAGCTATCTGGGGCTCTGCTCTCCCACTTGAGCAACGAACCATGTCATTAAGGAGGAAAAATGCCCAACTTTTAAATTTTAATGCTCTAGAAGTTTTAAGGGTTAATGATTCATTGGACAGAGGCAGTGCTTTAGGGAGGAAGATCCGGACACGAGCGTCCTGTTACCCTTACACGTACCTGGGGGCTGCATGAGGGCCAGTACATAGTACAAGGAAACACGAGCAGAGGAGAAAACCAGGAGTCAAACCACATCCTGGAGACATGTGAATGCAGGGGGGTGGGACGCCCAAGGAGCTTACCTCATCCACCTCCCTCTTGCTGGAATCAAAGGTGATATTGAAGAGCACTTTCAGGATCTCCATGGCTCGCTCTGTCTCCTGCCGAGGCAAAGGCGGGAGAACTCCCTCCTCGGTGGCAACTTCGTAGGGGTCCATCCACTTTACACCAAGGGTCAGCTCCAGGGTATCTGTCATCAGGCTAATGCCCCTGAGCTCTTGGGCTAGCTGCTGCCGGATGTCCACTCTCAGCGCCGTCAGCAGGAACAGAAGACGCAGGTCAAAGAACTTGACCTCATGAGGAAGGCTCCTCTCGTTGTACAGTTTGATGCGCTTGGCCAGGCCCACCACCAGCCGGGCTTCAGCTGTCAGCTCCTGTGCCCTAGGGCTGCTGAAGACGATGTTGCAGAGACACTTGAGGGATTCCAGGATTACATCCAAGTCTGGGACCTCCCGGATGACCTCCTCCGAGTAATCAATGCCAGCATGCCTGGAGAGGGTCTTCAGGCTTTCCTTGGTGGTGAAAGGGTCAAGGCAGTATTTGTCCCGGGACAGGATGCGGATGCTTTCCAAACACGTGACCTGGCAGGACGGCTGCAGCTCTCTTTCCAGGAACTTGATCAGCAGCTGGGCCATTTTCTGTGCAGTTGGAAACAAGCAATGCCTCGTGCACTGACACTTCACAGTGCTCCCCCACCACCCTGTAACGCTCTGCCCTGGAAAACACGAGCATCACCTAGAGATGGGCCTGCTAACGGCTCTGGTTCAGGTGTGCACTCAGGAAGTGTTCGGCTCTGGCATGTGATCCTGGCCCAGTTCGAGCAAGGACACCCAGCAAGAAACAAAGAACGGCTGTGAGAGGGTGTCAGGTGTAAAGGGAGAGTATGAACAGGCAACTGCTGCTATTGCATATTTTAGCTTCACCCACAGTTGGGATGGTTCAGGCTAACACAGTTTACTTGACAGCTGCATTAAGCTAAGAGAGGGCAGGTCAAAAAAATCCCTTATGGCTTCACTGAGGAGCAACAACCAATTCAACGGAAGTTCCCTATTCCTGCCCAGAGCCTTAAGACTAGAGAGGCATCTGCTTTGGGTGCTCCAGAAACAGATCAAAAAGGTTGAGAGACATCAGAAAACTGCCAAGGGAGGGGAGGGGACCCAAGCGAGGTCAGAAGAGCACGTGATGCCCTAGGAAAGGAAGTGAAAAGACCTCAGGAGATTCAAATAAGTAGTACCCCCCTACACTTCAGTGCTGTCTGGAGGCCTACTAGCCCAGATCCTCAATAGGTACAGACTGGCAGAGCTCCACTAACACCAATTTGCAACAGCTGAAAATCTAATCCTTGTGGATAACAGCATTGTATGCGACAGCAAGCAACAGAAGAGTGCCAGAGCAAAGGTAATGCTTCACACAACCAAGCACAGCTTGGTTTGAACCACGTGAAGCAACATTTCACACTAGCAATCCTCTGCACAGACATTCACACCTTGGTGAGGTAAGATCTCACCAGATCTCTCTAACATAACACCATATCAGAGCACATGTCTTTCCATGCACATTACAAGAGAGAAGGAATCCAAGATTGCCAAGGTTTGCTATCACTCAGTGTAATTGGCTTAACACAGCCTAATCGGTTAAACTTCCTAATAATAAAAGGACTGAGGGAAGGAATGAAGAAAAAAGAAATTTTAGTCCTTAATGTGAGGCTGGCAGAACGGAACAAGCTTTAGCTCATGAAGTATGCCCCACAATCACACCCTTGAGAAGTGAGAAAGTACAGTCACTCTCCTTCCATAGGAGGACACAGGAGTCAAAGATACAGTCGTAAGTAACCAAAGCCTCTGACTGACTCAGGTTAAAGAGATCTCGGAGCACGTGCCCAGGGCTAAACCTTCAGCAGAACTGAGCACCAGGATGGTGATGCTCAATTCATATTTCACGACATACACGCCAAAAGCGGAGCACCCCAAGGCTGTGCCTGAATTCACAGCCTGCATAACTGTCCCAGCTCAAACAGCAAGTCAGTGCAAGGCAAAGAGCTCAGATCTTGCAAGATCTGATCCTACACATCAGGCTGTAGCTGGAAAAACTTCATGCCAGCATTAGCTGGCAATAACATGGACAAAAGAGGTCCCATTCTTCACCCTGGCTGCCTGGTCCACACTTGATGTGCTAATACAGGCATTAGCACAATCAACCAATGAACTGGACCACAAAACTGATCCAGCTGGAAAATAATCCAGGAAAAAAAGTGTTATTCTTTAGGCAGATCAGCCCACCAACCATGTGCAGCCATGCAAAGGTCTGCCCTGGCACGAAAGAACTGCAAGAGCAGAAATGAACAGGCAGGAGTGTTTGTTTCCGCTGAGTGCCAGATTACGCCAGCTTAAAGTATCTGTTAATATACAGCCTTGGTCAAATCCTGCAGCTGGCTCGCAGCAAAAACACTTACCCTCTAGAGGTTTGCAAGTTGCTAAGATCTTTGCCTAGCAGCCTCATGCCACAGACGCAAAAGATCACACTTTTTATAAACCCCTTGGCTGAGACTATATGCATCACAGAACCCAAAGGGCTGGCTAATGCTGGAAGAATGCTGACCTTTATCCTAAAACACCAACTACTGAGGGAAAAACTGGAGGCAGGTGCTCTGAGCACACCATTCCCTAACCAAGTTAATGAAAAAACACTCATTTCTTTCCCTGCAGGAGCTGCCACCACCAAGCCATGCTGGACACGAGTACGGAGCAGCAGATTTACCCACCCAACTAGAGGAAGAAACCAAAGAGCACACCTACCTTCCTCTCTTCCCGCTCCTCATCATCAAAGGTGAAGCACTGAGATTTCTGGGGGGGCAAAACAGAAACAATCAAAATAAAGTAATAGGTTAAAAATCCATAAAAGCATTGCCCCAGGCAGGGAAGGGCCATTCAGCTGGAAAGCAGCAGGTCTGAAAACACACTGCAAAAGCAAACACATCTTCTCAGGAACCGTCCCCACTGGCACAGAGGCAAGGAATCGGCATGGCAAGGAGTGCCACAGCCCTTAGGGAGGTCTACGATATTTGTGGGGCTTGTAACAAGTAGCGCAAGCTCCTGAGGAACAAGACAAAAGGAAAACTTTCCTGCCACTGAGGTTTTCATTTCAGTCTTGCCTTTTCTTTCCAACACTGTTCCTACTTAGGCAATTCCAACTACGTGCTTCACAGCCAGCAGGAATGACTCTGGTTTGAAACGCACAGAGATGGACCATGCCAGGTCTGAAGTGCTTTTCTTGAGTAAGATCCCCACTATTCTGGAGATCCCTGTTTCTCTTTCATCCTTGAAAAACATTTGTGACAAGCATTACCCGTTGCCCTCTTCCGCTGGCTCTACGGCAGAGGCTGACTGCCACAGGCCAAAGCTGTGCCCATCTGATGGACGGAATTATTTTTAAACACTGCAGCAGTAAAGTGGGTATTCATCATAATCCAAACATTCTGTAGTAGCCAGTAATTCATCCGCTCAGTGTCACCACCAAGCTGTGCCTACGCATCTCTCCCCTTGATATTTACTGTTCCTTTTCCCGCCTGAAAGAAAGTATTGTCTCCTTGTTACTTGCGAACAGATCCTTGTGGTTATTCAGGTCATGTTCTTTAAACAGAAGAGACCTGATCTCTACACCTCCATCGTGTCCCTTTCCTTAATAAACAGTCCTGCTCTTTGTTCATGGGAAACATTTGTGTGTTTCTCACTATTCTGGTTATTCTTCAATGGACGGTCTCCTTTCTGGCTGCATCTGCTTCCAATGAACCGGACAGCACAGGAAATCACAGGTGCCCTGGTGAAAAGCAGCACTTTCCAGTGAAGAGGCAATCCTCCTCTACACCAAGAGAACATTTGGTCCAAGCTTTGAGAATGAAAATGTTTAAGATTTATAAACCACTAATTATGTATGTATAGACACAGCTAGATCTAGAGATATGTGGATATAATTGTATCATAATTCTCCCATCATTTTCTTAGCACTTGCTGTCACCTTTTACTGAGTTACACTGCTTACACTTATGGAGCTGCTCAATAATGGTAATTAGTCTTACCACAATCAACCATTCTTACACTCTGGACATATTCTTCTCTTGAGTGATCGCAACTCATGAATATCCCATCTATAGGTCTGAACAGCTGAGCTCGTCTCCCACTGTATTTATCACCTTATGAGTTGCCCAGTTGTCTAATTCTACCTGATTTCCTGCCCAGCAAAGCCCGGGACTGACTGCACTGAGCTTTTGGAGACCGCAGGTGTTCCCTGACTCACTCACTCTGCAATTGTAGTCTCCCCTGCCATTTACCACCTTTTTCACATGCTGCCAATTCCTGCCTGCTTACAAGTAGAAGATACAGTTTGCAGATTAACTGTGTCACAGTCACCAAGATCTCAGGGATGGCTTTGGTCTTTCTAGCCTAGAGCCAGCCGTGATGGACAAAGCGATGCCGACATGCTGCTTGAGAAACCTCAGGTGAGGTTAACTGCGTATGCAATAGTGAAATAAAACATATCACCAGAAAAAGGATACAGTACCAGCAATTTTTACAGTAAAAAATGATGCAAGGAAGTTCCTTAGTTTATCCGCAGTTTCATAATCCTCTTTGATTGCTCCATTTCTTCTAGATGGGCTAGTAAAACCACTGACATTCTCACAAGTTACCTACGCTCGATACACTGACAAAGGATCCAGCTGGAGGAACTCGACAGAAAATACTGTGGTTTGATGCCTCAAGCTGGTTACACATCAAACTCTGCACTCCTAATTTCTCCAGCATTACACCTGGAGAAATGTAGGCTGTAGGCACTGTTAATCCTGTGGACTGTCTTCAACAGGAACCCACTCCTTCTTAGCTAATATCTCCCCTGTTTCAAAACCAACTGCTGGAAATAGTTGCACACTCTCCTGCTTGCACACTCGTGCAAAATATTCACAGGTTTTCCCCACTGGCTTCCCACCTACTCAAGAATGGTGCAGAATGAGTCACGGAGATCTGCAGGGCCAGCCCTACCCTGGTGGAAACCCTCTGAAGGAAATTTCCCTGACAACCAGAGTCTCTTTCAAAAGGGATTTACCCCCACAGATAATCTTTTGCCACTTTAAGGCTAGAAACTGTTCCATCTCTGCTTCCCAACCTTTCTTTTTTTTATATTCTACATTCATTATTTACTACCTGTTGTCAGCTTTCAGATCAGGCACCTGTATCAAATTCCAGCAGCCCATCCCTGTCCATCCCTAATGATCTTTTACTTGCAAATCACGACAACCATTTCACCTGCAGCTCCTCCCCAGGCCTCAGTTCTATTACCTCCAAACCTTGCCTTAACATAAAAGCTCCTCCTACTCGGTCTTCACACTGATGTTTATTTCCCTGCTAGGTTTTACTTGGGAACTGGATAATAACAAAAAAAAAAAAAATCCCTTCTACATGCTTTACTTTGAGTATACAAAGGAACCAAGATAAAGAGCGGCTGCTTAGCTGCTTCCTAGCAAAACACCAAGCAATAAACCATCTGCAAGTAAAGACGAAGCAGTCTAACATTTTTACAGCAGTAATGCGCAGACAGATGCGCTCAGAGGAGACAGACTGGGGACAGCCGGATGGCACAGAAATCCCACAACATGGACAACCTGCTTCCAGGCTTGTAAACAGCAGCAGCTGATGTCAGGCAGAGGTTTGATGCTCACTCACCTCCTGGTTGTAGATCTGAAGCACCTTGAGAACTGTGTCTTGCTCCCCGCTTTCCACGGTGGCCACCACAGTCCTGAGCTCCATCATCTCAACAGCTCAGCTGCAGCAGGAGGTGAAACCAGGAGGAAGGGGAGCGAGGGGCCTTCCAGGGCTCCTGGATAACAGTGATGCAAAAGGACCTCGATACACAGATATCTGAGAGGGAGAGAGAAAGGGGTGGGGAAAGGAAGGAAGGGGAAAAAAAAAACCCAAAACAAAACAGAAAAAAAACCCAAGTGAGATTGCTCACGCTGTTGCATCCATAAAAGCAGGGCAGATGGATAACCCAAGTAAAACCAGCAGCCAGCTTCCTCTCTCTCCCTCTAATCCTCTTCCTCTCTTTGCTTTTCAATGCTTAATATATGGCCTCTCAGTAAAGCACTCAGGGAAAACCTTCCCCCCACCCAGCCAGAGGATTAACATAGAGCAGATAACAGCAGCTCCCTGAAATAGCTCTCTGCCTCCTCCTCCTCCTCCTCTGGCTGGCCCGATTTCTGTTACTGCACAGGAAAGGGAAAAAAGGAAAGAAAAAAAAAAAATCCAGAAACATTCCTGTGGAGTAAAAAGGGATGGAGAGGAAAGCCAGACAGATAGGAAAGCACCCTCCTGGCTCAAGGCGGAGCTACCTTTTAAGGTGGTGGAAAGAAAGAGATCATTAGGATTTTGTTGCAGTTGCTGCTCCGAGCGGTCAGTGCCCGAGACAGGCTGTGCACCAGATTATGGCAGATACGCTGCACATGCAGTGAAAATGCACGTACGGGGGAGGGCTGGCTCGCATCTTTATACCATTACAGAGATAATGTGCCTCATGATAATAATGTAAATGAGCAGATGCGCATGAAGACGCAGATGACGAGATTATTTTTAGAAGCAGGCACAAGTTTAACAGCTCGTAGAGCCACGCAAGTCCACAGTGTTGGAAGGTAACTCCTAATGATGGCAAATCTAGCAAATTTGACTACACATGTGAGCTCGTACACCTGTTTAGCTGTGCAGATACGCACCGTGGCCTGTGACACGACCAAGCACTGGTCGTACCCAGCTACGAGAAGCCACGCTGGCCCCGGGAGCCAGTTCTGTGCCGAGAGCCTGCAGGCTTTGGGGAGATCACACAGGAGCACCAGGTTACCCCCTCCTGCCCAACACAGCCAAGGAGGGTTTTTTTGGGGGGGACCAAGGGCAAGACCTGCATTTTGGATCCAGCAAACTGCGAGAACAGGCGGAGGAGCTCGGGCGGGGCGAGGGGCACAGCATCCCCAGCGCTGAGGGGCTACGTCCTCTCCACGTTTTGGGGGGAATGGCAAGAGCAGATGGCAGCATTGCCATATTCGCCCCCACCCTTCCCTACCCCCAGCTCCCTCCTCACGCTGCCCCCTCCTTCCCCCACCGCTTTTTGCGCCTTTCGAAACCCCTTCAAGCCCCTTTTTTGGCCTAAGCAAGGCGGGCAAAGCGCTGGCGGTACCTGCGGCACGGAATCCCTCGCAGAGGGCCGGGGGGCTGGGCCCGACCCCTGCCCACCTCGGCGGGGCACTCCGGGGCCTGCGGCCGCCGCCCTCCCGGCCCCGCCGGCCCCAGCACGGCGCTCGCAGCCCCGGCCCGCGGAGAGGGGCGGGCAGCCAGGCCCGGCCGGCGGCGGGGGAGAGGGGCAGGCAGCGGGCCGGGGGGGAGGGAAGCGCCGCTACCTTCCTCTCCGCCGCCCCGGCCGCCTGCCTCATTTCCTGGCCCCGGCCCTCCCCCGGCGGCGCTCCCCGGAGCCCGCTGCCTTGCGCCCGGGGCCGGGGCCGGCAGGGCCTGCGGGGTCCCGCTGCCACCCCGGGAGAGCAGCGGCGGCGGCCGCTCCCCGGTGCGGGACGGCGGAGCCCGGCCGCGGGGGGGGGTGGGGCGGAGGGCGGCGGACATTTTGTGGAGGCGGGGGCCGGCGCGGCTCCGCCCGGCGAGGCGGGGCCCGGGGGCCGCCATGGCGGAGTGGGGCCGAGGTGAGGGGCCGGGGGCCGAGGTGAGGGGCCGGGGGCCGGGGTCTCCCGCCGTGGCCATTCGGGGGGCGGGTGGGCGAATCGCCGCCTGAGCGG
Source organism: Pelecanus crispus (assembly GCF_030463565.1). Classification (NCBI taxonomy): domain Eukaryota; kingdom Metazoa; phylum Chordata; class Aves; order Pelecaniformes; family Pelecanidae; genus Pelecanus; species Pelecanus crispus. Next base: position 413,434 of record NC_134648.1, on the reverse strand, counting down.
CTGTGAGGGAGAGCGGGGCGCTGCCGCCGCCATTTCGGGGCCGCCTCAGGCCCGCGGCGCGGCCCGGGGAGTGGGGCCGCCCGCCTGCCCGGCGCCTCGGCAAAGCCAGGAGAGCCCCGAAATGGCTGAGGGGGCGAAGCCCCCCGGCTTTGCGGGGTTTCGCCCAAATCCCGTGCTGGGGCAGCGCTGGAGGCGTCGCTGGGGCACGAAGCCCCTGCGCTGCTTCGAGCTGCTGCTGGGCCGTGGTGGCGGCTCGGGGCGCGTTCGGGGTTTCTAACCCGCTCCGTTTGGGGAAGGGTTGGTGTGGTTTTGTCTAAAAGAGTTTGGGAGCGTTTCATGGCGCAAACCCCGCGAGGCCGTAGGTGCGAGGAGGCAGCTGCGATGGCCTTCGTGGCAAGCCGGAGACCGGTCGGGCAACAAGCTCGCTCTGCCTCGCCCGCCACGTTGAGTGAGCAAATACACCACTACTTGTGTCGGGCCAGATGAAACTCATTCCTGTCCTTTTCTTCTCCAGGTCAGAGTGCAAATGCCGTGGAGGATATGCTGGATGCAGAGAACAAGCGTATGGCGGACAGCCTAGCCAACAAGGTCACCAGGCTGAAGTCGGTGGGTTGCCAAGTTCGCGTCAGGTGTCGCGGTGAGGGAAGGACGGGGCATCAGGTTGTTCGTGCGGGGTCTTGCGGGAGATGTGAGCCCGCAGTCAGTACAGAGGGCTTCCTCCGTGTTAATGATTCCTAGTTGTTGGGGATATAACGGTTAAGTTTCACCCGTGAAATGCCAGGGACGGCTTTTTGAATTTCCACTTTCCTTTGGAGGTTTAGCGACATCATCTAATGGGAATGATGTGGTTTTCGTGGCACTCAGGGAAGGATTTTTAGGTACAGAGAGAAACATGAAAGCTGCACAGAGGGGTATTGCTAAGCGCACCTCCTCAGGAAAAAAGTCACAATGTTTTCATTATGCAGGTAAATTAGTTTTGAAAAATACATGTGTCTCTATGTAAGTGGTGTTCTTAAAGCTAGTTTGCTCCTACTAACATCAAATATATTGATTTAGAGCTTAATAGAAGTCAGTGACTTGCCCTGTAGAAGGGAAGACTCTGAATTCCTGCTGTTGTGTCCCAGCGTTTAAATGCTCCTGTCCTATATATGACAGTTGCAGACGGTCAAGCTTTATTTTCAGTGCTCCAGAGCTGAAAAAGCTCAACAACCTGAAACCAAAATGAGAATCTTGTTTTGTTCCCCTACTGAACAAGCCTCTTCTGTCTATGTAGGAGACGGGGAAGCAGTGGCTTGCTTTTCCAATGTGTATTTCAAATTTTACCAGCACTAGATACGTTAGAGATTCTCTCTACATTAAAAGTTCATTAATAACCGTTTCCTCCCTTATCCTGTGTAGCTGGCTCTGGATATTGACAAAGATGCTGACGAACAAAACCGTTACCTGGATGGCATGGTAAGGAACCAATGAAATGTGAAAAGCATGACTTTTTTGTGCTGGTCCCTCAGCAGTTACCTTAACTGTGAAAGTTCAGTAGCAGCTCAAAGTTAGGAGACAAAGTTAGATCCCAGTGGTCAGTTTGGCAAACCAGGGAATGTAACTAAACCCATTTCCAGTGGACTTCTTGGTATATAAATGACAGATACTCAGCAGCTGCTAGTATCACTTTGTCCAAATGGGCGACACGGTTGGTATCTAGCATCTGGAACAACTGACGTAGGACAGCACACTTCAGAAATACCGTGGTGATTACCTCCTCACTGGGATTAAAGAGCTGCTTCCTGTGCCTAACGCTGGGAGATGGGCCTGTTCCTCAGCTGCTCCTGTGATTTTTGGTATTGCTGTATAAATCTGTCAGGGTTATGTACTGTAACACCTGAAACACAGACTGCCTGTCAGGACTTCGTAGTTCACTGACGTCTTCGGAAGGAGCAAAGGTGATGCTCTGGGTCCACTCAGGTTGTTCGGTGCCCTGTTCTGTCATCTTTCTGACACACAACACCCGATAAAAACAAAATCGCTTTCCAGAGTAATCTGCCTCTTAAGCTTTGTTTGCTGATGGAAAATCAGTGCACTGGGGAAAGGCCAGAACAGCACACTCCTGGAGCAGAGGGGTTACCTGCTGAGGCTTTTTAGGAGAAAGGTAATCCGTTAACTGAATTGTGAGAGGAAGGGAATCCAGCCCAGAGATTTGAGGAGGAGATGAGCGCATAACACTGGTGCTTGGAGAGCCTTTTCTGCATGTGCTGGATGTTGGAGAGCTGGTGCGTGGAAGTGAGAGAAAAGATAATTGTAGTCTTGAAACCAGTTGAGTCAAAGGTGTAAGCTCAGCTTGGAAGCTTAATAATGGTGTATGCTGACAGTGTTGGAGTGTCTGAAATGGATATTTGCTTAGCCTGAAAATTAGGAGAATGGAGAATCAGAATAAAAGGTGTAATGGCAAAAGAGCTTAAGGGAGAAGCCCTCGATCAGCATGAGATTGTGCTTCTGTTACAGAGAAAGTTTTGAAGCATTTCAGGAGTAACAGGACCAGAAAGCTCCGAGTAGTTTGTGGATAAGGAAAACAGACCAGAAGTCAAAATGAAAATGCCTGAACTGCATTAATTTGAGAACTGTTTGCCACCCTCTGGCAGAGTTGCACACGCTTGCCGTCCCATGCTGAAGAAAAAGTAGAACTAATGGCAAGAAATTGCACCTTTTTCTGTGCTTGTGAGCCTGCCCCGGTGTGCATTAATGGCACTAGCTTCATGTAGGGAGATCTCCTTTGGATGAAGGAGAGCTGCTGTTAACAAGCTGTTCCAGGCAGAATAAGCTGCATGGGTACAACTGAACAGTCTGCCAGCAGGTAGTTTGACCCTGTTTTAAAAAAGGGGAGGCAGTTTGGAACAGACTTTCCCCTGTCTTTTTTGTTTCCCTGTTTTGAGCGTGGTGCGAGTGGTGCTGCTCCTGGAGCCTGAGCACAGGAGGGGAAGGACCTTCTGAGCGAGACGCAGTGGGCACGGAGAGACGGGCAGCTACTGTGCAGCTCCCCATGCAAATGCTTTTTAGCCAGGAAGTGGGAGATTCTTCAGGGATATCTTCATCTGTTTATAATGCCTCCATCTTAACTTTCTTTCTCATTCAGGATTCAGATTTTATGAGCGTGACTGGCCTGCTAACCGGCAGCGTGAAGCGTTTCTCCACCATGACGCAGTCCGGGAGGGATAATCGCAAGTTGCTCTGTTCTGTTTCAGCAGGACTGATTGTTGTTTTCTTCATCCTCTACTACCTTGTGTCCAAAGCAGGAACTTGAGCTTGTTGTTCTGCAAGTTTTACAGAACAAAAACCACAATGATTGACAGACTTGTTCAACACCTTTCTCAGTCCAGTCTGCCCTGTGGTGGAGTCTTTGAGATGTTCCAGACAGACCTTCTAAATAACTTTTCTTTCCACCAGCTTCTTGTCATTGTTCTGGCTGGTCTCAGACATCTCTTTATAAAATGAGTATGCTTGATTCGAAATTGATTTTCAAGTATAACATGATTTTGATGTTGTTAAATGCTTTTATCTCCTGCCTTCTTGTCCATGTCTTGCAGCCTCTTTCTAAGGGCCACTTTTGTGTTACCTCCCTTACGGATATTCGGTACTAGGCTTGTGAGGAGATGTGGCTGACAAATCCAGAGACTTGTCAATACTCAAAAGTTTAATAAACCAGCCGAGCTTTGGGAGCTGTAGAGTTTAGGATGCTGATTTATGAGATTTAGAAGTATGAATGTGTGACTTACATTCCAGTGTGGCCACTCAGCTGATACCTGGTCTCAGTTTCCCCTTGACTTGGAGACCTGTTAATATCCTTGGTGTCCCTGGGTTGAAATGAAATCTGTTCTGCTTTGCAATGAAATTAGCAGTAGATCTGAACCCTGATACTCTCTAATTGTTGCAGTGAAGAGTTGCAGCGGAGCAAGACACTATTTAAATGCTAGCTTGGTCTTCTTTATCATCCCTCTGGGTAAAGCTGGGGATGAACCCTGCAAGAAAGGAGGACCAAAGTCCATAAGCCACCCTTGATTTACACACATGTAGCATCTTCCAGTACCTTCCCCCACACTTGCAAATGCTCTCCCTTAGACTATGAAATCAGTGTAAAGAAAATCTGATAGCAGAAGGTCCAGTTAATTTCAGTTATTATGGTACGCTGGTATTAAGAGCACTTTGGCAAAATGTTGCGCAAATAAAAGCAGAGGTTGAGGTCGAGTGAAATTCCTAAACGGTGCTGGCGGGGTGGTGGTGGGAGGCCAAGGAAGGATTTGATCGGAGGGTTGATTTGTTTGTTTATTTTTTCACATAGAAGGTAACCTAAGAAACTCTTGCTTTGCCTTTCATAGTGCTTTGGGGATCCCTGCCTGCAATGCTCGTGTGAGATGCGTGGCAAGGCACGTCCCTACCAGTTTTGTTTACAAAGCGGTCATTCCCACTGAACGCACAGTGCACGCCAGATTTCCTCTCCCGAGGTGGTGCAGGCAGCTCTGGGCGTGCGGTAGCTGGGAACTCCATCTTCCCTTCGCCCTCCCTGCCTTTCGTTGGGCTGCTCGTTGGGCTGCTCCCTCACGTCACGACCCCAGCTGTAGTCTTCCATAGCTGAATTATTGCCTATGATTGAAGTAAGAGATCTGTCACTTTAAAATACTGTGCCTGTTGGGAGAAAGAAAAAAGAATTTAAAATAAAACGCGCTTTCTCTCTTCAGACAAACCTCCACTGCCTGTTGTTCAAACCTTTCACTTTCCAAAGCAGCTGAGCAGAGCTACTGTGTTTCATCTTGTCCGTTTTCTGTACCAACTGCTCATGCGTTCTGGTTTTCCTTTTTGAAAGTCTTTGCTTACTTGGTTCTCTTGCCTTCCTGTACCAGCCACCTCTGCAGGACTAAAGCGCTCCTCCTGTGATTTTGCAGTCCTTCTCCTCTCCAGCAAGCCTATATTCATCAATGGCTGGATGTTTCCTTTGGCCTTCCCCTTGTATCCTTTAGGAATTCCTTTGTCCTTGGACTAACCTGGGTCCAGATCTGTAAATGGACTGTGTTGTCCTTTGTTCCAGCTGTGCCAAACTGCTAGCCAAACACTACCCTAACTGGATTAGGTGTCTTTTTTTTCCACATTTGGGAAAAAAAAATGTGCAGGAAAAGCAAGTAGAAAGGAGGTAGCAATGACTTTCTCTGGTTCTTCCTCCTGCGTCTCTGGTAAGATGTGGCAGCCCCGAACTCTTTCCATTTGGAAGGATGATGGGTGAATCGATGGGCTTTGTTTTGATTTTCTGAAGCAGATGACTTCTGACGAAAGGCCACTGGAACGGCCTGGTCTTCTTCATGGTGGTGGTTCTGGTTTGCTTTTACTGTTGTAAATAAAGCTCCATTTTTAGAATTTTTTTGCTCAAGTGTTTTTTTCATTGTGCTTATGTGTTAGCAAGGGTGTTAGCAAGGCTAGATACTGAGATCAGATCACTCCATTGTTCTCCTTGAATTGTAGAGAGCCTGCTGCCTCAGAGCCCAATTTCAACGTTATCCCGAGAAGCAGCGCATCTTCACTGAACTGAAATACGGAGATCTGAGCAGAGCTGCCCTAGCTCGGAAGGAGCAGGTCATTCATTGCTCTGCAGCATCTGCCTGTGCCATTTCAGAAGATGGCTTGTATCTCCAGTGTTCTCTGAACAAGCGATACTTCAGAAGTCGAGCTGCAGTCTTTAGTATCTTTCCATGTTGGTCTAGGTACTAAATAGTGCAACTGTCAGTCCAGGTTTGACTTGCCTTTGGCCTTTCTTTGCAAAGGAAACCTTTTCCTATTTTTAATGCTTTGTCTCTGATCCTTTGAATTCCTCTAGAACTCAAAAAAAGGATTTTAAAAAAATGTATATTTAATTAACCTCAGGTGTTTCAAACTGAAAAATTGAAGTTAAAGGTTCTTGAACCTCAGGTGAGTTGTGCCCCCCTCCGATTCCCACCCCAGCGCAGCCACGCGCTTGGAGGCAGCATTTGTGGGACCCCGTGGGCCCTGCACACTCTCCTGCTCCTCCGGGCATTTCTCCAGGCTCTTGCCTCGGGCTCCCGCTGCCTGCGTCTCCCAGCGAGTGCCTGTGTCCTGCCGGTGCAGTGTTTGCCGCTGTTGGGCGTCAGCACGCGGCTGGAGCAAAGGCTTCAACGCGCAAGGGAAGTGGCATAAGCATTGAATTCCATTGGGAGGATTTATATGTGTACAGAGTCTTGTTTCATGTAACCATGCTCAACCCTCTGAAACTTAGAGCTGCAACGTTAGGAAGTTCTTGGAAAAATTGAGTTTGGATGTGTAACCTCTAGGTGTGTTGCAAAAGAATCTTGCGCAGCAGCCAACGCGCTGAGGAAGTGCAAAATTTGAGGGAAGGAAGAATTCAGAATACGGGTCAATCACAACAATAGCAATGTGGTATTTGAAAGCAGCATGACGATGGGGTGCAGGATCAAATATGTAACAGCATTAGCGTTGGGACATACTCTCTTGAAGATATATCCCACCACCCAGCCCTTCAACATTATCTAAATATTTGGTTATTTGAGTAATTTGTTTATTTGGTTTCAGTGCTTGCCCGTACTCCTAATATTACAATGTTTTTTCTGAGCCATAAAAATTAGGGTGAGCAGATCTTCCACACACACACACAGCTCAAGTATTTGGGGGTGTTTTTATTGAAGTTGTAACAAACCAAGAATTAGAACTCAGCTGTGAACTGTTTGGACTGATGATCTTAGAGATCCTTTCCAACCTTAATGATTCCTAGTTTTTACTTTCATTATAAATAATCCAGCCACCAAGCCAGGAAACATGAAATTGCTACTCTACCCTTAACTGGTTTAGTGGTGGCCTTGGTAATGTCAGGTTAATGGTTGGACTGGATGATGTTAAAGGTCTTTTCCAACCTGAACGATTCTAGGATTCTAGGATTCTGTTATCTTAAGCGTGATTTTGCAGCGCCATCTAAAGGTGCCTCTCCAAAGCGTTACAGTGACTTGTTATATACAGAATTATTTGTACTTCTCTTGAATGCTAATGCCACAATTAACGCACTAGCTAAAGCGTATAGCGCACAGCTGCGATCACTGTGGCAAACGTCAAAAATATTCTTTGGACAAGATGAAATGCCGAAAGTAACCACTTTCTGAATCCGTATGCTCATAGTTGTTTACTGGAATTAGTAGAATGCAGGTAATTGTCTGAAGACATGGGAATCGCAGGTCTCGGGGAAGCTGCAGGTGCCTGAGGCTTGGTCAGCATCACCTGGAAGGGGAAAAGTGAGAAAAAACCACAAAATGTGACCGTGGTGCCTTGTTCTCAAGAAGACTTGTCCTCGGTGAAGGCCGTCCGGCGTAACAAGTTGGTGTACGTGCATTTGCCGTTTGCTGTGCATTGCTGCGCGCGTGCCTGGGCACTCTTAGCTAACCGCCCGTCCCAGTCGCACGCTTGCTGGAAACCTGCGTTACCAGGACATTGCGGACGGTCTGCTGCTGCTGACTGGCGTTTCTCCCCTTTTTGGGGAGGAACACGAAGGCAAGAGAAAAGGAGTTCAGGGGTGGGTAAAATACACCCCTCCGCTGTTTTTAGAAGGCCGCTGAAAGGAAAGATCTCGTGTTTGACACAAAATGGCGTGAGGTGCCCGCTCCATCTGGCGGGGGGGGGGGTCACGCTGGAGCTGATGTTCCCATCCCCGATGTCTCCGACGTCCCTCTCCCCGGTCTCCCCATCATCCTCCCGGCCAGCACCGGCCGGTGGCCCGTTGCCAGCCCTCGCCGGGGAGCGGAGCGCAAATGGAGGTGCCGTGGGGGGGGACGGGCCGTGTCCCCCGCGCAGCCCCTGCGCTGTCCCCAGCCACCCCGGGACCCGCAGAGGGACCCTCCGGCGGGGGGTCCCGCGGCCCTGCGGGGACGGAGACCCGCTCGGTGCCATGTGGAAGCGGGGACGGGGACGCCGGCGAGGCGCGGGGGCAGGCGGGCAGCGGTGGGCAGGGACGGACGGGGAGGGCCGCATGGGGACGGCGGGGGCCGTGGGGCCGCCGTCTCCTTCCACTTCTCCATCCCCACGGGTGGCCGCGGCCCCGGGGCACGGCAGGACGGAGGCCGCCGCGACCCCGTCCCCAGCCCAGCCGCGGGAGCAGCTCCGCCATAACAGGCAGGGCGGCCGGTTGCCACGGCGACGGGGACGTTCCGGCGGAAGTGACGCTCAGGGGAAGGACCGGAAGTAACGGACGGGACAGGAAGTGGCGGCGCGATGGCGGAGGTGGAGGCGGCGGGGACCGGGACTGGCGGCAGTCCCGAGGCCGGCAGCGGCAGCGGTGGGTGGCGGCGTCCCCACGGGCCGCTCCAGCGGTACTACGGGCCGCCCGCGGCGGAGGCGGCGGAGGCGGCCCCGGACCCCGCCGACATCAACGGGCCCCACTTCGACCCGGAAGTTTTCCTTACTAAGGTGACCTTTGACCCCACAGCGACCTCTCCCACCCCTCGGGACCCCCCGGGGTCGTTGTGGAGACCCCGGCCCGCAGCCGCCCCTGACGGGGGGCTCCGGGGACCCCCAGGTGGGACCCCCCCAAGGGCTCTGTGAAACCCCTCCGGGGCCCCGTTACAGGGCCCTGCGCCCCCGGGAGGGAGCCTTACCGGGGGCCCGGCCGGAGGGGCCCATAGGGCCCCCAAGGGACCCTCAGACCGACCCCAGGGCCCTAAGGGCACCCCAGAAAGGGACTCTGTGGGGAGCCTGTAGGTATTCCGCAGGTGCTCGTTAGGACACTGGATGTTTCTCTACGGTGACAATATTGAAGGCCCAGGGGGGCAGTTGGGGGAGGCGGGGGGCAATGAGCATTCCTTGGGGGGCCAGTTAGTGCCCTTGGAGGCAGCTGAGGAGCCCAGGAGGGCCCCGGAGGGCAGAAAGTGGCTCTTGGGAGTCATTTCCAGATCCAAGGAGGGACCCAGGGGGGTATTTAGGGGCCTAGGGGGCAGTTAGGGCTCCCCAGGTGGTAGCTGGGGCTCTGAGGGGGGTGGTTGGGCATCCTGGGAGGGCCCCGGGGGGCGGTGAGGGGTTCAGGGGGCAGCTGAGCATCCCAGAAGGGCTATGGAGGGCAGTCAGAGCCCCAGGGAGCCAGTTGAGGACCCCAGGGGGGCAATTGGAGGCTCCAGGGGGTGAACTGGGGGATGGCAGGGGGGCGGTGGGGTTGGGGGGCAGTCGTGTGACTGTTGTTGCCCCTCCAGGTGCGCAGCGAGTGCCCCTTGGGGCAGTTGTTGGCTCGCGAGGCTGCGCTGGGGCGGGAGATCCGCGCCCTCGACAGCGACATGCAGACGCTGCTCTACGAGAACTACAACAAGTTCATTTCTGCCACTGGTGAGCACTCAGCGGCAGGGACCCAGGCATTCGGGAGGGACTGGGGGGGTCCCGGGCAGCCGAGGGACCCGGGCATCCGGTTCCTTCTCCCCAGACACCATCCGAAAGATGAAGGTCGACTTCCGGCGCATGGAGGCAGAGATGGATGATTTGGCTGCCAACATGGCTGCCATCAGCACCTCCAGTGCCCGTGTCAGCGCCGCGCTGCAGGACCGGCACCGCCGCGGCGCCCAGCTTGCCGGTACAGGGAAGCAGGGGATCCAAGGGGGCACATCTGGGGTGTGGAGGGGCAGACCTGGGTGTTGGGGGTCAGATCTTGAGGTTGGGAGAGGCCTTGGGGGTTAGATCTTGGGGCTTGGGGAGCAGATGGGGGGGTTGAGGTACAGATCTTGGGGTTGAGGTGACCCTGGAGGGCAGATCTTGTAGGCAGGGGTAGATTGAAGTGGGTTGGGGGGACCCTGGGGGACAGACCTAGGGGTTATGGGGTAGAACTGGGGGGTTGGAGGGCAGGTAAGGGGGGAGAGAGCTGAGGGGCAGATCCGGGGACCCCAAAGGGGGCAGATCAGATCTGGAGGTCTGGGGGCAGATCGCAGGGTGCTGGGAGACCCCGGGGGGCAGATCTTGGGGGCTGGGGGCAGATCACAGGGTGTTGGGAGACCCCGGGGGCAGATCTTGGGGGCTGGGGGCAGATCACAGGGTGTTGGGAGTCCCCGGGGGGCAGATCTGGGGGGCTGGGGGCAGATCACAGGGTGTTGGGAGACCCCGGGAGGCAGATCCAGGGTGTCAGCGGCAGATAACAGAGTGGGGGGGGTGAGGGGCAGATCTGGGGGTGGGGGGGACCCCAGGGGAGTAGCTCCCGGCCCCGCCCACATGTGCTAACCCCGCCCCAACGGCTGGCCCTGCCCTGCCATACGGCCCCGCCCCTTTCGTGCCCCCCTGCCAAACTCTGCCCTGACCCCCCCCGGCCTCCCCAGGGGTGCAGGCGCTGCTGCGGAAGCTGCAGTCCCTGGTGGAGGTGCCGGGGCGGCTGCGGCGGTGGGCGGCACCGGGGGCAGAGCCTGCGCGGGCCCTGCGCTGCTACGCCCGTGCCCGTGCCGTGCTCCGCCACTACCGCCACCTGCCCTCCTTCCGTGCCATCGAGGACGAGAGCCACGCCATCATGGCCGACCTGGCCCAGCGCCTCCGCGCACGCCTCCGGTGCGTTCACTCTGGAACCTGCTGACGGCAGCTCTGGGAAATGGGGTTTGGGTGGATGTTCACTCTGGAGCCTACTGATGACAGCTCTGGGAAACAGCTTGTGGGGGGGTGTTTCACTGTGGAGGCAAATGATAGCCATTCCAGTAAGGAGTTTTCTTGGGGGGGTGATGGTGGTTGTGGTATGTTAACTCTGAAACCTACTGAAAACAGCTGCAGGGGACAGCTCTTCCGGGGGTCAGGGTGTTAAATCTGGAGCCTTGGGAGCGGGGCATTTACCCTGGTGCATATTGATAGCAACCCCAGGAACCATCCCTTGTGCAGAACATTCATAGAGTAAGGGGGATAATGCTGAGCACTAGTGAGAGCTTTTAAAAGCCTACGTTGTATGGGTTTTTCTCAAGTGTTTATGGTAAACGGATAATTCTGGAACCTCCTGAGGAGTTCTGGTGGTTTTTCATTATTGCTGTAAACTCTGGAACCTGCTGATGATCTTTAGTGAGTTTTTTATTACTGTGACATTATTAACTTTGGAATGCACTGATGCCATTAAGTATTGTTTTTTCTCTTTGTTTTTTGAATAATTACTGTTTACTCTGAGGCCTACTGATGACTTTTATTGCTTATTCGCTGTTTTCTTGCTGTGCCACTGTTAACCCCGTCGCCTCCCACTGTCCCGATGTAACCCTCTGATTTCCCCCACCCTCCCAGGGATGACACCTTGGACCCCAAGGAGCTCACCGAGTGCGTGGAGATGCTGTTGCAGCTGGAAGAGCCACCCGAGGAGCTGTGCGAAGAATTCCTGAGCCACGCCGGCGCCCGCCTCGAGGCCGAGCTGGCAGCGCTGGAGGCTGAGCTGCCCCCGGCCGACCCCTCCGGCACCGCCGCCACGCCGCCCCCGGCCTCCGACATCCTCGACTTCGTCGACCGCGGCAGCTCAGCCTTCGTGGGCAACCTGTGCCTCCTCGCGGCCTCGTACCGCAGCCTCTTCGAGGGGCGCCCAGGGGCTGGGGATGGCCGGCTGGAAGCCTTCGCCGCCACCCTCACCACCCACTACTTTGAGCTGCTGGAGCGGCGGCTGGCGCTGGAGCGGGGCCTGGGTGACACCTCGCTGCTGGTGCGGGCGCTCGACCGCTTCCACCGCCGCCTCCGCGCCCTCCTCGAGCTGCTGCCCGCCGCCGGGGCCGAGGCGGGCGCCGCGCTGGTGGCACGGGCGGCGCGCGAGCGGGTGGACCGCTACCTGCGGGCGCTGCAGACCTTCTTCCTGGGGTGCCTGGGCGACGTGCGCCAGGCGCTGGCCGCCCCCCGGCCCCCTGGAAAGGAGGGTCCCGGCCTGCCCGACCTTCTGGCCACGCTCTCCTCCTCCGTCCTCGGCCAGCTCAAGGCCGTCCTGGCCTACGTGCAGCTCTTCACCGCCAAGGACGTCGCCTTCGCCAGCCTGCCCTACTTCAAGGTGGGCTGTGGGGTGGTGTGGGGTGGCATGGGGCAGTTTGCGGGGGTCGCTGGGGCAATCTGGGGCTGGCACAGGGAAGTTTGGGTGTTGCCCAGGGCAGGTCAGGGCTTGCACAAGGCAGACTGGGGGGGGCCGTGGGCAATTCGGAGGTTGCACAGGGCAGTTCGGGGTTCACTGGGGTGGCTTGGAGCTCGTACGAGGTAGTTTGTGGGTTTTTGGGGCCCCAGTGTGGTATTTTTGTGGTGTGACCCCCCTGTTTTTGGTTGCAGGGGGAGTTCTGCGTGGAGGCGGTGCGCGAAGGGCTGGTGGTGGCCTTTGTGCGCTGGCTCTGCCGCACCGCCCGGGGCTTCGCCGACGGCCCGGCTGAGCGGGGGGCCCCTGCAGCACCCCCGGCCCTGTTGCTGCTCCTCGCCCGCCTCTGTCTTGACTATGAGGCCAACACCATCAGCTACATCCTCACTCTCACCGACGAGCAGTTTCCCCCTGAGGTGAGCCCCGAAAACCGCCCCACTTGGCCCCAAAATGGTCCTACGGGGACCCTGAATGTCTCCAAAATGTCACAAAACGCCTCTGCATCCCTCTGTGTCCCAGCGTCCATTCAGGACACAGTGGTGGGTACCAGGGTGTGCGTGGAAGCATGGGGATCTTTTTTCTGTCTGTGTCCCCCAAAACATCTCTGAGTGGACCCAAAATGGTCTGATTGTCCCCCAAATGGCCCCAAGTGGGTCCCAGATGGCCCTATGGGACCTCAAATGGCCCTCTGTGGCCCTGTGTCCACCCAGGATGTGGTGGTGGGGACAGTGGTGTGTTTGGAGGTATGGGGATCTTCCCTCTGTCTTTGTGTGCCCCCAAATGTCCCTGAGGGACCCCAGCATGTCCCCAAGTCCCTCCCTGTGCCCTGCTGTCGCCCCATGTCCATCCAGGATATGACCCTGGGGATGGCAGTGCACGTGGAGGCAGAAGGGTCCTTACCTGTCCCAGTGTCTCCCAGATGTCCCCAAGGGCACCTCAGCACGTCCCCAAGGGGCTTCTGCATGTCCCCAGGTCCCCCCAGATACCCCAAGGATACGAGGATGGCAGCGATGCTGCTGCAGGTGGGGTGGCCCCGAGAGCGTCCCATGTGTCCCCTGATGTCCCTGTGCCCCCAGGACATCAGGTGGCGGAGGCACGGGGGGCATCCCCACACGTCCCCGTGTCCCTTGTATCCCCAGGCCACAGGGCCAGTGGTGACAGCGGGGACAGCGCTGCGCACAGAGGTGCAAGGGCTGTTCTTAACACGTCTCCGCATGTCTCCGTGTCCCTTGTACCCCCAGGACACAGGCCCGGCGGTGACACCGGGGCCGGCGCTGTGCGCAGAGGCACGGGGGGCAGCGCAGCGGCTGCTCGACCACTACGTGCAGGTCCAGGGCGCCGCGGTGGCACAGATGCTTAGGAAGAGCGTGGAGACACGAGACTGGCTGGGCACCGTCGAGCCCCGCAACGTTCGTGCCGTCATGAAGCGTGTGGTCGAGGACATCACCGCCATCGACGTCCAGGTTGGGGCAGCACCAGGAGCCCAGAGGGGCTGGCGGGGGGGCTGAAGTCCCCCGGGGGGTGCCAGAGTGTCCCTGGAGAGGCCCTGAGGTCCCCATAAGGTCCTTGAGGACTTTAGGAAGTCCGGAGAGGGCTTCTGCAGGGATCCCTGAAGTCGCCTGGCAGTTCCCAAATGTCCCAGAGGATTCCTGGGAGAGCTGGGAGTCCCAGAGGGTCCTGGGGCAGGGTGGGGCTGAAGTCCCTGAAGGGTCAAGAGGGGATGCCCGAGGTCCCCATATGGTCCTTGAGGATCTTTGAGGGTTGCAGAAGGGTTTGGGAGGGTCACAGAGGATTTGAGGGATCCTGGGTGGTTTTGGGGAGGGGGGGTCCCAGAGGGTGTTTTGGATGGATTGGGGGATACCAGCACTGAGAGGGTGCGGTGCCGCAGGTGGGGCAGCTCTTTGAGGAAGGGGTGCGGCGGGCACAGAGCAGCGATTCGAGCCGGCGCGCCTTCTCCGTCTACAGCAGCTCACGGGCACCCGGGCGCTACGCCCCCAGCTACACCCCCAGGTCAGCCCCGTCACCCAGACCACCTCTCAGCCACACCCTGGGCCTTTCCTGGTCACCCCCAGGGCTGTCCTGTCACCCCTGTGCTCCCTGTGTCACCCCTGTGGTAACCACTACATCTTCCCCGTGACCCTCTTCATGTCCCCAAACTGTCCCAATATTCCCTGGTGATCCCCATATGTCCCAACCATCCCCACATTCCCCCTGACTGTCCCAGTATCCCCCGATGATCCCCACGTGCCTTGCATCCCACGATTGTCTCATCTCTCCATGTCCTTGACCATCCCCACCTTCCCTGACTGTCCCCACATCCACCGCCCATCCTCATGTTCCCCTGCCTTTGTGTCCCCAAACAGTCCCAATATCTCCTGAATGTCCCTGCATCCTCTGACCACCCCTGTGTCCCCATCCCCGTGTCTCCTGACAGTCCCTGTGTCCCTGCCCCCACATTCCCTGGCTTTCTCCAATACTTGGCTGTCCCCATGTCCCTGACTGTCCTGGTGTCACCATCCCCAGTGCCCCCATGGACACCCACCTGCTCAGCAACATCCAGAAGCTCTTCTCCGAACGTATTGACATCTTCAGCCCTGTCGAGTTCAACAAGGTGAGGCCACGGGGACATCCCCATGTCCCCAAGGTCCCTAAACTGCCCACCTTCCCGGCTGTCACATGTCCCTGGTGTCGCCATGACCCAGGTGTTGGGGCTCAGGGGATCCCCAGGAGCTGATGACCAGGACAGGGCTGTTCCCACTGTCCCCTGATGCTCCCCTGTCCTGCGTGTCAGGACTCGGGGGGGTCCCTGTGGCTGATGACCAGGGGGAGGGTGTCCTCGTGTCCCTATGCTGACTTGACTCAGGGCCTCCCTGTGCTCCCAGCAGCCAGGCCAAGGGTGTCCCCATCCCTCTGTGCCATGTGTCCCCTATGTCCCGCTGTCCCATGGGTCCAGGCTTGGGAGTGGCAGCCAGGACAAGGGTGTCCCTCGTGTCACCAATGTGACCGTGTGGATGGGACTTGGGGCCTCCCTGCACTTGAAGAATCCAGGCCAAAGGAGCTCCTGTTCCCCTCTGCCACATGTCCCCAGTGTCCCCGCATCCCATGTGCCCTGACTCAGGGGATCCCTGGGGACTGGTGACCAGGATGGGAGTATCCTAGGAGCTGATGGCCTGGAGAGGGGTGTCCCCAATGTCCTTACATCCCCAATGCAGATGTGACTCGGGGCCTTCCTGCCCTGGGGGCATCCCTGTCCCCCTGCGCCACGTGTCCCTGCTGTCCCCACATCCCAGGTGTCGGTGCTGACGGGGATCATCAAGATCAGCCTAAAGACGCTGCTGGAGTGCGTGCGGCTGCGGACGTTGGGGCGCTTCGGGCTGCAGCAGGTGCAGGTGGACGGCCATTACCTGCAGCTCTACCTCTGGCGCTTTGCCGCTGACGAGCGGGTGGTGCAGGGGCTGCTGGATGAGGTGGCCGCCAGCGCCGCCCACCGCTGCCTCGACCCCGTCCCCATGGAGCACAGCGTCGTCGAGCTCATCTGCGAGCGCGGGTAGGACATGGGGACGCACAGGGGCACGGGTTGATGGACGTGGCATCGCGTAGCAGGGGGACACAGGGACGGGGGGCTTCTGTGTCACTGTGGGGCACAGCTGAGTGGGGAGGGGGCATCTTAGGTCCCATTACATATCTGGGGACAGACCCTGTACCCCGTGAGTCCCCACACATACATGGGGACGCTCCATGTGTCCTCCCCCACACGGCAACACACAAGGACGTGCCATGTCCCCACACCCAGCCACATGCAGGGACACCCCCTTGTTCCCCCGCCCACCCAGGATCACCCCATGTCATCAACTCCCCCTCAGCCCTGGTAACACTCCACATTGTCCCCCCACCCCAGTGACACCCTCAACGTGTGTTGACACCCCGTGTTGTCCCTGCGGCCCCGGTGACACACCGCATCATCCCCCCCACCTTGGTGACATCCCTTCGTACCTGGGAACACCCTGGGCACAGCCCCTTTGTCACAGTCAGGGACAATAAATAAAATATGTGTGAGCTGTGCTTTGTGTCCCCCGCCTGTGCCTGGGGTGGGGACGGGGCACAGCAGGGACAGGCGCCTGTGTCCCTGGGGGAGCAGGAGCAGGGTCAGGGGCGCAGGCCATGCCCTGGCTGCGTGGTCGGGGAAGGGCAGTGCTGGAGGAGCAGCCCTCTGAGCACGGGCCCTGGAAAAAGGGATTCCCCACCTCTCGGCTGGGAAGCAGGGTGTCCACAGGGATCGGGGACAGCCGGCGCGGCAGGGGTTTATGCGCTGAATGAAGTCCTTGACATGTCCCGTGCAGGGATGAGGGTTGGGCTGAGACAGCAACGGACTGACAGTGATGAAAGAGAACCCATAAGGGTCCCAAACCATAAAAGTCGGGGACAAAAAAAACTTAGTGGGCACTAAACAAAGTGCTGGGTAATGCTTGGGGTCATTAGCTTGGAAGCATAAAACCCCGGGGCACGAAAACCTGGGGGTGCTTACACTGCAGCTGTGAGTACTTGCACGCTGCTGATACAATCAGAAGAATCAAACTTCTCATCGCTGTCCAAACCCTTCCAGGGTGACTTTGGAAAAGTCACTTCATGTGTCTCTGGGGCATTGGAGTTGAAAAGCCTGGTCACCATGAACTCCCCAAACAACTTAGATGGACAGACAGACGGATGCTCCTGCTGGAAGAGATCAGGAGCATCTGAGGAGTCTTGCAGACACTGGGGTGCCTTGAATGGAGAAGCCAGAGCAACTGGAACGAGAGCTTCACTCTCTCACTTCCTTTTAACATTAAGATCATGACACAGACCCCTTGGAAATGCGTCAAAAGACAAAGTGCAAGCTGAGAATTCAGCATTATGGACTCTCCAGCTCGGGTCAGGGGATCTCCCACTGCCGGCGACTGCAGGCGCAGCAGCTGGCAGGCACAGCTCCTTCGCAACAGGCATTCGCCCTGGAGCAAGGCCATTTTTGTATTGCTTCTTAAACAAGGTTGGAAACTGGAGGGTTGACCCTGGCCAGCAGCCGAGCCCCCGCCAGCCGCTCGCTCCCTCCCCCCGCAGCGGGATGGGGGAGACGACTGGAAGGGCAAAAGCAAGAGGAACGATAAAGACCGTTTAACAAGCGCAGGGGGGGAAAAAGGGAAAACAAATGATGTGCTGGCGACCACCGACCACCTCTCACCAGCAGGCTGTACTCGGGATTACACATCGGTTTCCTCCAGAAAAAGGACACTGGGGGCCTGTAGGAAGGATGGGGGCAATCTTTTTAGCAAGGCCTGTTGTGACAGGACGAGGAGTAATGGATTTAAACTAAAGAAGAATAGATTTAGACTGAACATAAGGAAGAAATCTTTCACAATGAGGGTGGTGAAGCACTGGCACAGGTTGCCCAGAGAGGCGGTGGAGGCCCCATCCCTGGCACCATCCCAGGCCAGGCTGGACGGGGCTCTGAGCACCCTGGGCTGGTTAAAGCTGTCCCTGGCACTGCAGGGGCTGGGCTGGGTGGGCTCTGAAGGGCCCTTCCCAAAGCATTCCGTGATTCTACGACATTATCCTTCCCTCAGGCCTCACTAGATTTGTGAGTGCATGTGGACTCAGTGTATCTAGAAGGAGAGTGTGAAGCTGAAGAGAAGTGGTGGGGACGCGTGGAACAAGATGGCCAGGGAGCCGTTTCCTCGGGCGTTCAGAAGGGTGACTGTCCCTGCTGGTACTTTCCCCACAGTCCCATCTGCAAAGGAGCAGCCGAGAGCTCCGGGGTGAGGTGCAGCTCTGCTGTCTGCCCAGTTTCCCCTTGGGAATCACTGGGTATCCAGCTTGCTTTCAGGTCTTGGCTGTCGTCAGTGCTGACGCTGAAACATCCCTTCTCCTCCGGGTGCCTCTGCGCGTGCCTCCTGGGGATGCTCAGACGGCCACGAGCGCGGTCCAAAGCAAGCTGGCTGTTCCGCTCGTGCTCAGCGAGCTTTGGATCCATTGCTGTCAGAACTACTGCATTTATTTTGAAAAATGGCCAACACTTGGAAAAAGTTGCTTTGGATGAGGACGCGATTCCCTCAGGTCATTCAGAGTTAAACTGCTGACCCGTGTGTATGTTCGTGTGCGTGTTGTGGGTGAGTCAGTGATACAATAATGTTGTTGGTTAGACTTTACCAAAACAGACAGCGTCTCCTCCTAACAGCAGGAAGGAGAAAAAAAGACCTTTATTTATAAAAACAGATGACAGAAATAATTTTAAAACATCATCTGAATTTTATTTAGAACTTAATGTTACCTCTAAAGATCTAAAATAGACTGGAAGGTGACAGGGTGCAGTACTCGGCACGCAGAGTTTAGAAAAACAGCTGCCAGCGTCCTGGTTTTCTCCATTTTGTTATATTTGTTTTCCCAGAGGCTTTGGATAGGAGAAAACTGGAAGTCATCCAGAAGTGTTGTCAGCAGCTGGGGCAAATATCTTGTCAATTCAAGCCTGTGTCCGAACAAGTTTCTGAAACAGAAAGTAAGAGCGGTGAATGTAGCATGCCGGAAGAGACGACTGCAGAGAACAGCCGGGCTTAGCCATGGTACTGGAACTGTACACCGAAGCTGTAAGCGCTGGCAGCACTTGCGTGAGGACAAAGGCTCAGCCTCTCACCTGCAGGTGCTCGCCGGGTCAGTACATGCCGTGCGTTCACGTGCGAACGCGAACAACGAGCAAGCATCACCTGCGCCGGAGTCTTTCTTGCCGTTACCTAGAAGTTTTCTTTCATCTTGGCTCTGTTCCTGAAAGCACACCTGCATGAAGCAGGTGCTTCTTCTGCCAAAAGTTAGCATTTCTGTAAATTCTAGCCAGTAAGACACATCGTTGTATTTGTTGTAGAGAGCATCTTTTGTTTAACGATCTCTCAAAGCACTTGGGATCTTTGTGCTGGCATGCAACCGACCCTGAGGCCAAGGGATGCTTAAGTTAAAGTATTTGGGTGCTCTTTGACCAGAATCTGGTACAAGGCTGCACGGTTATAGACATTTATGATAATACTAAAAGGAATTAATTACCAGCAGATTGACGAGGGCCTTTACGTGCTCGGGAGAAAGCTTATCAATACATTCCTTTAATGCGGTCAAAGCAGCTCTAGTCAAATCGTCGACTTCATATTGAGAAATTGGCCCGGTGTACAGGTGTTCAGCAGAGCCTTCAAGAAGTGTCTGCAGAAAGCTAGGGACGACCCCATCAGCAGAGCCAGCTCCTGGAGCAGGAAAGACAAAGCGGAGTGGAACGAACCAACCTTCCACTTGCTCCGAGTCAGCTGCTTCTACCCTTTAACACCCGCCGCCCCAATAACGACATACCGATCGCACCAAGGTTTTGCGGAGCATGTTCTCAGCTTTGCGGGTTTGGTTTTTTTAAAGCTTTCAGAGAAATTGGTTGCCACTGCAGGAGCTGCTCTCTTGCACAGGTCCCTGGGTGGAATCCCACCGTTCATGGATGAGCTTCTGCCTCTCCTCTCCTCTCCTTTCTCCTCTCCTTTCTCCTCTCCTTTCTCCTCTCCTTTCTCCTCTCCGCTCCTCTCTCCCTATTACCTGGATCCAGCTTCTTCTCAGGCTTTGTGAGATTTTTCTCCTCTTTTCCATGCACCTTTCCTTCCTTATGTTATTCCCTGTTCTCTAACCAGATATCGAAACCCACTCAGCTCCCTTCTCTGAATACATTCATGTGTTCATTGCCCAGGCTGTCTGTAATATTCAGTAATTACATTTTCTTTTTCCTGTCTCTGGAATTGTCAGCATTTTAGATGAAGGTAAATGGAAAATGTTTCTACTCTCTTAATCTCTTTTCTTCAAGTCCAGATCTTGTCTCCTTCTGCCTAAAAAGGCCGATTTTGAATTTACACTTAAAATGCTGTTCTTCCAAGACCTTGCTAGGTTTTCCAGGGCTACTCATGCAACTGGATCTCCTTTCCATAGTCTCTTTGTATGAACTGTCTTGATTTAATCACTGAGCCTTGATTTTTTAAAAAAAAAAAGTCTGTTAAGTTCTGTCCCTTCTAGTAAAATTCTGGGTTTTTAAAACCTCCTTTTATTGTCATCCCTGTTCTTAATTTATGACATTTAATGTGAGAGTCGCATTGATTAAAATCCATATTCTTTACCTGCTTTTATAAAACCATGTTCTTCAGCTGATGAGATAATTTAGACTGTCTTATCAGTGTGTAGCATATTCCTGATCACCCTGCTGTTTCTCTAACTGCACATAACTATATTCTTGGTTAACAGCCTCAGAGGAATTAAGCAGGCTGTGAGCTCACCACCGCCCCCTCAACATGTTGAATTGCGTTGCCTCTGTTTCCACATGCATTTTCACCTTCCAAGTTTACTTCTTTCCCCATATTATCTTTCTGTTTTCTGACACTTTGGCATCCACGCTGTCTCAGATTAGGCACCTTTGTGGGCTGAAGGAGCCGAGCCTAGCAGTAACGGTAGGTAATGGTAGTAGTTACCCATCATGAAATAACAGAGCGATGCTGGGTTCATTCTGCGTAAGGCTGAGTCTCCACCCCTGATCTGGTCCCTGGCACCAGCAGGACAGATCAGCTAATCCGGCGTAGGTGCCTGTGCTGGTGCATTGTCACCGCCCCTCGCCCAATCCATCCTTTCGTGGGACAGCCAAGGTGAGTAGTCCAACACCGGCCAAATTGCAGAGACCAAATTTAGTCAGATGAACCCTACCGTAAGTGTCCAAGTAAAAAAAAAAAGCCTCAGAGACCTTACGCAAGCTGCTGTGATTAGTATTTTCTCGGAAGCCGGGTAGCTAAATTTCCCTGTTATCACCAAAAATCTTCAGTGCTAACCCAGGGGCATCATTTCTGCCAGCAGGGACACAGCATGCTTTCTCTGCAAATTTTAAACGAGGCATCGAGCTGCCTTTCAGTTGCTTCCTAGAGTAGTTTCCACCAGGTGTTTTAATGGCACTCTGAATAGTTTGAATACTTTGTGCAGAAGTTTAATGAGTTCGAGGTTATTAAAAAAATTTTTTAGATTTAAAATTCTGGGGGTTTTAATTGGCAAAACTTACCAAGGGAGCTGCAGAGCACCATGGTGATGAGAAGAGTAGCAGTCAGCTTCGTGGCGGAGCACGCCATTTTCTGTGCGTTCGGTGTTAAGCCGTGAAGGCCAGCGAGCGCCCTTCGCAGCCGAACGCAAAGACCTGGGATATATATGTGGGGAATTACGCAATGCGATGGAAGGAATGGGCCCAACAGGTCGTGCAGCTGCACGAAAATTGGATCCAGGTCGTGCTTGTTTATGAAGCGGCCAGATGAAAAATGTGGGTGACCTCTGCTTTCACCAGCTGCCGTCGCTGGACCTGGCACAGCGAACATAGCGCTCTGCTAGCGAGAGTTCGCGCTGACATTGCATGTGGGATGGATGGGGTTCGAGGCTCAGCACAAGGAGTGAGATTGCTCTGCCCCTCTAAGATGCAGAACTGCAGAATCGGCGGCCAATAAACCGCATCAAGCCATTTTGTCCAAGGCACTCGCGAGCTCATTTATTCCAGCCTTCTGATGTGATTTCATGCAGAACTGCCGCCACTTTTCTTGCATAATTATTCTTCTATTGTTTTCCCTGCTTCTCTTCTATAATTCCAATTCTGCAGGGACTAGCGTGTCTTTTTAAGTATTGTGATCTGTGGCCCAGACATATATATATATATGTATATATAAAAAAAGAGTAGGCTGATGGATGAATGAAAATAGCCACACGTTAAGGAAGAACATCTTTAATGGCTGCGTCTGTACAGCTCTTCAGCTGCTCTTAGCCAAGTGTGCGCTGTCGAGGCACGGAGAAATTGCCTCCGTAAACTCCAAACTGGCAGCTGAATCCGGTACGTTGGCAACCTTTGGAATAATATCAGAGTGTCACTCCTGAACTTAAAAAAAGTGACGCACGTTTTTAAGGTAAGAATGAAAGGACTGCTGGCCAGCTGAAGCAACGTTCAGCGCAGCTGGCTCGTTCCGGAGTTGCACACCTAACTCTGCTAGCTGGTGGCCAGGTAAGCTCCTTCACCTTTCCTGCCGTGTCAGGGGAGCCCAGCCGATTCTCATGCTGCCCATGCTTCCCATGGCTGGAAGAGCTCCTGGCGCACGAGCGGACCCCGCGAGAGCCCAAAGGCGGCTGGGGTGAGGAGTCCGGGAGAGTGCAGGTCAGATCCCTGGACGCTCCCAGTAAGATGCGAGCTGTTACCGACTCTGTGGCACCGTGTTCTGTGAACCTACTAAAAACTACAATGACCCTGATGGAAGGGAAGCAGTAATGGCAGTGCATGTCTTGGAACAAAATGGGATAGGAGAAAGGAAGGGCCTTTCTGTGGGCATGGGGTATCCTCCCTTCTGTCTCCCTCTCTAGGAAAGAGGGAAGCGGGAGACCCTCCCCTGGAAATGTCGGGAGGTGCTTTCTGCAAAAGGAAGTGCTCTGCATGATTAACACGTGGAGGGCGGGAAGCATGTCACGATCCTGCCCGTGGTTAGGATTTCATCTGGTGGCTCTCAGGTAATAAGAAATGCTGCACGCTCAGCATATCCCTGCTGTGAGAAAGAAAGAGGCAGTAGATTTGAGAGCGCCACATCTTCACCTGAAAAAATAGCATATTGCAGTAAATAAAATGGGGGGGGGGGGGGGTGGTTAGCTTTTTTAAATTATTCAGCTACCACACAAACAGGCTATGACTGTAAAATGACACGCCCATGGTATTGCCAAGACTAAAATTTCCCGATCGTCGTCTTTCCCATATCTTCTTCCCCCGCAAGCATCAGAAAAGTACGCGTTATCTCTGAGATCTTACACATTCCATGTGCAACCAACACCATTTGAAAGAAACACTTATTTTCCTGCTATACTATGCAAAGTCTTAAGAGTCATTCTCCGGGTGGGTTTTCCCTCTCCTGGATTCGGTGGGAGGCTGCTCACCAAACGCGACCCGGCCGCACAGGAGAAGCGCAGAGCAGTGACTGAACTCCCTTGGGTTGATAGTTAATGCACACGAAGAGACGGGTACGGCGTGGATGCCTCGGGAGCTGGAATCAAAGCACCGTGGACGGTAAGAAAATGTGGCATCCATGGGAGCTAGCCAATGAGCAGTACCTGCAGGATATATTGAATTTAGGGGCCGGTCCTATGAGCTGGACAAACGTGATCAGCTGTTGCTTGCCTGGACTTCAGGTGTGAAGCATTGGGTGTTGGAGGCTTCACTGTCCTCGCTCAGATGCTGAGCTCAGAAGGGTTTTGCAAAGGCTGCTTTTGTACTCTTCCCCTCAGTGCTGGGTCTATTTGCTTAGTGTTATTTTTCCAATTTAAATTCGGAGACTGGGGGCTTCTCTGTTTTGTGCTCCGACATGTCTATGTGACAGTCAGATCCTTAGGGTACAGAAAAGCTCCTTCACCAGTTTTATGAGGATGTCCGCAGAAACGAGCGAGCAAAGGGCGTTTGGGCCAGGCTGTGTACTGTGTGTTCTGGGCAATACGCTAAAGCATTTCTGGGCAACACACTCAAGCATTTCTGGGCACTGCACTAAAGCATCTCTCTGCAGCACAACTGGAAGCCACGCAGTCCTCGAGAAGATTTTATTTCTTGTAGGCGTGGAATTTCTTGGCAGAGAATGCCAGAGAAGGGGAAAGGGGGTTTATTTTCCCGATTGCTTAGAGAATGGATTCTGTTTAGCTCGGAGCAAGCTGTGCTGTTTAGCAAGCAGAACCTGGCAGCAACCATCAGATCGCGTATGGCAGGACCGCAGCCGAGATGCAAGAATTGTGCTGGGAGCTCCACGGGATCTTATTAGCCGCTGGGCTTCGATGTGCTTGCTTATTCATCATGCTTTAAAAGAACGAAGTATTTGACAGCTGAAATAATAAGCACGGTCTCAGAAGACATCTGCTGTACCCTTGTACTTGGCCTTGCTCCCCGCGGGCATCGCCGAGGAGGCAGCGGGGCAGGGACACGGCGCTGCCCAGTCCCCCACGCAGCCCCGCTCCCCGTCTCATTTCGCGGAGGAGGTCTGGCCACCTGAAAGCAAAATGAGAAATGGGAATTGCAGGATTCCCAGGACACAGGCTAAGTCCATGCTTCGTGCTGTGGCTGTTCAGTTTCTAAGCTGCAAGTTTAAGGAATTCAATCTGAAAAGCTCCAGGGAGGTTTTACCACCAGCTGTCCTGGCAGGAGCTTGTCCTGATTTTTGCATCGCTGGAGCTGATCCCACTGGGAGTGAACAAGGGTGCCCTTGAAAATGAGAGGGTTTTTTCATGTTCTTCTGGTTTTAAACAAAGAATGTATATAATTCTATTTTAAAAGAGTGCGAATTTCAGATTTGACTCAATTAGTGGCAAGCAGCTTAACAAGGTCCGTGGTGAGTGGGAGGGAGTACACCCTTTCACGGCATACGCATCCTGCTGTTATCTTCGGGCTGGAACTATGACACTGACCACCCCCATTCCCACTACAGGGACACGCCACCGCTCTGGGATGGTGGCACTGCGCCCAGCCCGCCTGCTTTTCCTGCTCTGAATGCGTTCTTATCCTGAGCACAGGGAATTCGCTGGGCACGGGCTGCCCAGAGAGCTTTTGGAGTCTCCTTCCTCAGGGATACTCCCTATGTTACCAACAACGCTCTCTCATATGAGGAATTATCTAAGAAAAGAGAGTGCTTTGTAAAAATCCATCACATTTTTCTTTGAGAATGGTTCCTGTTTTCTCTCCAATGTGTGTAACTTAGCACAATCGAGTGCCAAGGGCAGCAGTATTGCACTTGTTCACCCGACAGCTATAGGTGTTAATGTATACATGCTTCAGCAACTGCTTGTCTCACACAAGCTTGCCAGCTTGTCTCACAGCTGGCAAGGATGCTCTCAAAACAACTTATCAAATCCTACATTTTAATAAGATTAATGAATGCAGTTATTTATTTTATTGTA
Source organism: Pelecanus crispus (assembly GCF_030463565.1). Lineage (NCBI taxonomy): Eukaryota > Metazoa > Chordata > Aves > Pelecaniformes > Pelecanidae > Pelecanus > Pelecanus crispus. Next base: position 388,380 of record NC_134648.1, on the reverse strand, counting down.
ATGAGAAACCTAAATTATTTTGAAATAGAGTGCCTGAAAATATAGTACCGTAGTGAATGTGGAGCTGAAAATACATTGTTAGCATGGCGAAAAAAAAGATGGCTTTGTTGCATGTGGTCTAGCACTTTTTTTTTTTTTTTTGTGGCAGATATTTTTTAGTCAGGAAAAAAGCCCCAAATTCCCTGTGCACCTTTGGGAGCCGTGATGAAAGTGTATGAAGAGCTTGCTTACTGCTTTCGTTGCTGCGACTGGAGCCGAGTGACGGGTCAGAGCTGCTTGCGAGTCAGTCAGATACTGCAGGCTGGGTGCAACAGGATTCCCCGCGTCCCTGCGCCGTGTGGGACGGTATCTGTTCGTGACACATTCACGCATGTGAACAGGGACTGGAGCACATCAGGAACGTGCTCACATCTTTACGGCTGGAGTCTGCTCCTTTTGGAAGCTGATCTGTAAGGTCCCAAAGTGACGAGAGGCTGGGCGCATCTGAACTGGCTGAACTGAGAGGAAAGAGGCGGTGGAAGCGCTAGCAAAACCCCGGGCTGGTCCTGGGTCTGTTAGGAAAGAAAAGAATTTGGGTGAGTTTTCAGGAAATACTGAGAGAACACGAGGAAGCAAAGTTCTAATCCTACCTGACAGGAGGGGGCAGGGAGGGGGGTGTTGGTCTCTTCTGCCATGTAGTTAGCAATAGGATGAGAGGAAATGGGCTCAAGCTGCGCCAGGGGAGGTTTAGGTTGGATATTTGGAAAAATTTCTTCACGGAAAGAGTGGTCAAGGATTGGAACAGGCTGCCCAGAGAGGTGGGGGAGTCCCCATCCCTGGAGGGGTTCAAAAAACGGGCAGAGGTGGCACTGGGGGACATGGTTTAGTGGGCATGGGGGTGTTGGGTTGATGGTTGGGCTGATGACCTTAGAGGGCCTTTCCAACCTTAGTGATTCCTTAGTTTCTACTTTCATTAAAAATAATCCAGCCACCAAGCCAGGAAACATGAAATTAATTATTCCTCTTCCCTTAATTGGTTTAGTGTGGACTTGGCAGTGTTAGGTTAATGGTTGGACTGGATGATCTTCAAGGTCTTTGCCAACCTAAACGATTCAACGATTCTATGATTCTAAAAGTAAAGATCTAACCCAGCCAGCTGGGACCGTGCAGCCTGGAGAAGACTCCAGCGGGATTTTTCGCCACATCTCTCAATACCTGCAGGCAGGGTGCAAAGATGACGGAGCCAAGCTCTTTTCGGGGGTGCCCAGTGACAACGGGCACAAGCTGGAAGGCAGGAGGCTCCCTGTGAGCATCGGGAAACCCTTTTTTGCTGTGAGGGTGGCCGAGCCCCGGCACAGGTTGCCCAGAGAGCCTGGGGAGTTGCCCTCTTTCCTTGGCGCTACTCAAAAGCTGCCTGGCCGTGGTCCGGGGCAAGTGGCTCTAGGCAGCCCTGGGCCAGCCGGCCTGCGGACGTCCCTTGCCACCTCAGCCAGGCTGTGCTTCGGTCAGCTACCCCTGCACCAGGGTGTAAGTGCCGAGCGCGTCTGCTGCTGAGGGGCTCGGTGCTCTCAGAAGGGGAGACTGCAAACGCTCAGCTGTCCTATTCGCCATTACCCCCAAAAAGAAGAAAACTCCCTCTCAAAGATGCATTTGCATGAAAATAAGCTTCTAGAGTCCCTGAAAAGACCCTGTGATGGCCCTGGAGGTAGGAAACAGTGTTTGGAAATATGTACCCCTTGGCAAGGACTGCTAATCTGGATTTTCACTGTAAGCTACTTACCGTCATTTGGGGATTTGTCTACAAATGTTTGTTTGTCTTGTTTTCCTACTGCTGGCGATATTGTCAGCAATCAGGTCGCTAGAATCCATTTTAATTAATAATGATATTTTCAGGCTAATACCTGAACACTCAAAAGGTAAAGGCTGGGTCCAAACTTTATTCTAAAGACCCCTGTATACTTTGGAGTGTGTCCCGTAGCGTGCCAGCGCCGGGGAAGCTGGCCCCTCTCCGTGTGCAGAGGAGGTGACAGATCGGGGACCGTGAGAAGGGGAGGATGTGAAAACGATAGGATTTAGCATCTGTTTTATCCTACAGCCTTTCCTCTGACCCAGCAAAGCCCCTTCTAAAGGCAGCAGGGCGTTTCGGCCCGAGCGACGTTGCAGCCGTGCCCCCTACTCGCTGCTCGGCCACGGCTGCAGTGTGCCCAGCGCCGCTCCCAGCCCACGCCACGTTCCGGGGTATCCCGCTGGGGACGCACCGGCTCTGCCGTGCCCTGTGCACGGGAGAAGGGGATGATGGCAGCGACGAGAAAGGCTCGGCAGGGCTACAGATCATGAGCAGCACCTTGTGCTGTTTTGACGTTCCTGTAGCCTTGGTGTTAGCCTTTCCCCCATGACTAAGTCTTGAGATTCAGTGAGGCTGTAGGTACAGATCTCTTGGGATACACGGGATGCCTTCGCGTCCACCTGCCAGCTGCTCTGCTGTCTACCCATTTCCCGTCCCTGCAGCACTATCGTCTTCGCAAAGCCATTGTGCCGGTCATTCCAACTCCACTGCATCCATTCGCAGGTGGTGCCAATGCTGAGCACGCAAGAGCCTCTTCACAGAAAAGCCCGATCTTATTTCTGAACCAGGGATGACTTGGAGAGTGCAGTAATGGCTCTCCTGTGTCTGCTAGAAAGAGAGGGCGGCACGGAAGGGTTATGGCTGGATGCAACCGAGACAGTTACTTTCACGTGTTCCTAGTGTCAAGACACAGCTAAGTTTTAACAAATTTGCTGTTGAAAACTTTGTGCTTCATGAAAGTAAGCGATGAATGACATTTTGCTGGGTTGCGTCTCTTGGCAGATGCAGGTTGGGTAATCTAGAAAGCACACAGATAAAAATCTTAACTGCTTAACTCTCATCTAGAATCCAAACATTGGAAGGTTTAACTGCTGGCTTGTCTGACAGCAGACCAGTACAGAAGCGAGTTTGCTCGTGCGCAATGACTTCTGCAGCTCCTCTTCGTGGGTTTTCCTTTCTCGGTTTTACGGTGCCAGGGCAAAGACCAGCGGGAGAGTTTGCATTGGGTGGTTGGGCCAAGTCCCGATCCGTGCAATGCTCTCCCACCTCAGGGCTGAGCCAGCAGCAGGGGCTGGAGAGAGTGCAGCGCGAGACCCTCTGTAAACACATCTCGAGGGCATTTATTTTCACTTCTAGGAACCCTTCCTGCTTCTACTTGGTGGAAGGGACCCTGGAAATAAAGCCGTCATGTTTCAGTGACAGCACTGAAGCGGTCAGGAGAGGAGCACAACTCCAAACTTAGCCAGGTAAGGGGTTTATTTCCATGACAGCCAGGCCAGTCCGAGCAGAGCAGAGCCTCGTGCATTATTTCCACGTTTTCTGTGGTTCCAGAACCATCTAACCTCTCTGGGAGGGGAAAGCACACGTGCACACACCGCTCCTTCTCCCCCAACACCAAGGAGTATTTCCAGCAGCGCTGTCCATGTGGTTCTCACTTATCTACCAAGCAAACCTTAGGCTAAACTTAAAATTTTGTTTTCTTTTTATTTCTTATTTTGTTTCCAGGTGCATGCAACTTTTTTGCAGCCACTTTGCATGCTGTTGCCTGGTGTCCTGCAGGCCGCTCATCCTCTACAGCTGACAGGCTGCGAAATGCTGGTCCCGGGTACAAGGCAGGGCTGCAGCCGCAGGGAACGACGTCGGTTGTGGGCTTGAGGCTGCGTCTAGAAGGCAACGCCGAAGCCACATCCCTTCGTGAGACCTCGCAGCTTAACCTTCCTACAGGACATAAGCAAAGACCTGCAACCGCCTTATTAACAAGCATTTTAGGCTAAAGGCGCACAGAAAAAGGCTTAATAAACACGGTGTTCTCAAGGCAAGAAGTGGCAGAATCCGGCTTGACCTGCCACGGGGGATTGTTCATTTGTTTGTTGTTCCAGGAGCCAGTGCTTTGTGCAGTGCAAACAAGGGCCCTGGAGGGCAGGCAGCCACCTGGGCTCGCAGGCAGCCACTTGGGCTCAGCGGACACTCCTGGCACTTGGAAAGTTACGGGTAGAAGTCAGAGAAGCCAATTTCACCAGGTTTCTTCCCACCATCATTTCAACGGGGGGAGACGATGGACCCACATTCAGGTCTTCGTGGAGAGCCCTCTCCCCCGGTCCCTGCCAAGCCCCGCGGGACGCAGCCCCTGAGCCCAGCCTGCGGCAATGCTCGCTCCTCCTGAGGTCTGCCTGCTTCGCCCCAGCTTCACACCCAGACAGCTGCTTCATCTTCTCCAAACCTTCCCGCTGTTGCCATTCCTGATCACAGCTGCGACCTTTTCATGTTCAGTGCCGAGCAGGTGCCGGGCTGCCTTCGGCAGGGCTGCTCCCTTTGGACGCAGCCACATCCGCCGGGAAGGACCGAGAAAGGCGTTGGCCACAAAGGACACAGTCACTGCTCCAGCTGCAGAACAGCCACATACGCTAGATTTGTTTTTATTTAAAGGCTACTCAGATGTTTAATATAGGAAAGGGAATGCCAGAGTTAGTCATAAGCGTAAATGGGCAGAGGCGACGGGAACCAAACCTCAGTGAGGCTTTGGCTGGGATGCCACGCTCTCATGCATGTTTAAAAGTTATTTTTAACAGTTCCAATTGCTTTAGACTAACTTTTCTTGCTAGATTTTCAGCACCTCTGAACTCAAATAGGACTGGGATCCCACCTGAAATCAAACCTGGAGGAAATGCTTTGAAATGTCGGTGATCCTGAGGATGTGTTGAGGCCCCGGTTCACGTTCCTAGTCCTGATCGTGTACTACTGAGAAGACCTGGTAAGAAAAGTCCCTGCCTTTTTTTTTCTTTTTTTTTTTTTTTTAAGTGTTCTAAACAAAGCTGAACCACGCCAGGTAGCTCAGAGGGGTTAGCTGCTTTTTCTACACAGCTGCTGAAGTTTGCAAGACATCGTCCCACTCTGCTTACCTTCCAGCATGAGTCTGAAGCATCTGACAGAAGCAAAAATCTCAGGTAATTTTGTTGAGGTCAGTGGTATAAAGTAAGAGTTCAGTGGCTCAGAAGTAATACTATGAGTTTGCTTTGAGGCCAGAATCTGTCTCATCGTTGCAAGTAATATCTGATGGCAAGTCACAGTTATAGATTTTACCAGGTACTAAGCTTGTGGTCCTTGAAGACTGGAAACGGCTTTTCCCTTGGCCAAGAATCTGCCCTCTCAAGCTTTGGTTTGGCTGTTTGAATTCCCAGTATTCCTTCATCACAAGATATCCACCACTCATCGTGATTAGAGACTATTAACCACACCACCACCCTTTTTTTTTTTTTTTTGGGAGGGGGGAACTTGTAAGTAACTTGCAATAAACTAGCAGGTACTGGAAGATTCTGGTATGCCAAGGCACTGACATTCCTTGGACCCTAGGAGGTCTGGGGCGAGGACAGATTGTCGTAAAACCCCGAGTGAGTCCCTCGGTTCTGCGAAGGAGGGTACGTACCACTCACCCCACCGGTACCCCGCGCCGTCAGCGGGGTCCTCTCCGCAGATGCGACCCACCTGCGCGCCGAGCCCAGGCTAACCAAGGAGTGCTGCTGGTCAACGGCTGCGCAGAGGCCGAGCAGTGAGCGCTGTCGCTTCCCGGATCCGGAGGCGAGTGTCCTAAAGCCAGACGGACCAGGAAGCCAGTCATTAGGGCCAGACCAATTTATCGGCACGCACTTGGCGCGTCCTTGGAGGCCCTGGATTCACACGGATCTGCAGAGCTCTGCGGTCTTCCCAGCCCCTGCTCTGACACCCAGCACGCTGGAAAAGGCACCACAACCCTACCGCTGCTCGTTCCCTGCCCACGGGTGCCTGGGCGAACGGAGGTCATTGCACGTGTGGCATCGGGAAAGCCTCGGGTACGGGAGGGGTTTTGTTCATCGAGCCAAAGCCAGGCACAACGTGCCCTTTAATATTCTCATCAATAGGCATCTTTGCTTTTACTTGTTCATTCTTGGAGCAGTTTGAGGTTTGAGACCTCAACTAACCTTAAAGGATCACAAGTTTACCATGTGGTAGCAATCCCATTTTTCTGTTTGGTATCATTTGGCTCCAGATATTTTCTGTGACTCCAGGGAAACTGTATCAGTCTAGAAAAGGCAATATAGATCAGATGATTTTTCTCCCCGCTATGGAATGAAGCGTTGCAAATTCCTGATGGCCAAGTTCACTCACTTGAGAAATACTGCTTTATGCTTTCCCTGTTACACTTTTCTAGGTGTCCGCTGGGCACTAGCTGCAATGGCAGGTTAGGCGGGCCTTGCCACTCCATCACCTATGCTTTTACCAAACTTTTCTGTAAGTCAGAACAGGCAACAGAATACAAGAGCTGATTCAGAGCCAGGGGCGGAATAATCTCTGCATGCAACCAGGAATCTGTCTTGGACGACAGCGAAATAACTGGGGTGTTATGGTTAAGACTGTCTTCACTCAGGAGCAGCGTCTAAAATCTGCCTGTGCAATATTTACTGAAATCCAGCCCCCAGGCAGGACACGCATCTCGCGCAGTGCCTCCAGGGAGGCCCAGCACAGGGTCAGGACTCAAACTGCAAACCTGGAGTCAGGCTGCACCAGAAAGCCCACGCACTTGGAGCTCAGGAAAGGCTGCCTGGGCAAACAGGAGTGAAAATTAAGAGAAATACCTGAAATCAAGAGCGAAAATATCTTTCTTAAAACCTTGAGGTTGTAATTTCCTGGAATTTCTACTTGTGTTTTTTTGTCTGTGTGTTTTTAAATACCAGTGCTCCAGTTCTATAGTGTGGCTGAAGTTCCTGCTCCATCTGCTGGTAGCAATTCTGAGTGTTTTCTAAAGTTGAACTACAGGGACGTAGGCTGGTTCAAGATCAATTCAAGTCATGTATTCCTTAGCAAAGATTTCTGGGAATATATCATCATGCCAAACTGTCCCTCTTCCAACTTCCAGAAAGAAGAGAAGAAAGTAAAACTAGTCAGCAAATTCTGCAGGGTTACCAAGGCACAAATATTTTCCACTGTAGCAGGAGTTATGAAGTTTTTCCTAGACAGAACATTCCTAGCTTAAGGAAACAGTGCAAAAAGCAACCCAAAAGGACAGAGTCCAAAATACTGCAGATTTTTCTAACAAAAAGCTGGGATGAGTCCAGAGAGAAGCCCAGAGGAGATGATTTAACTCGCTTTTATCAAACTGTCAGACATTCAAATAGCATTCAACTTTAAAGGTTTTGCCATTTCAGCAAGCTTTCTTACAAAAAGGTTACGTTCATTCTAAGATACAAAACTCAATCTACAGAGCATCTATCAAAGTACAATCATCTCGCAGATATAAACACCGATCGATAGCACAGCATCTAGCAGTTGATGTATTTAAATATAAAACCCCGCTTCATTTTCAAGACATTTGCTTGCAAACAGTTCATTAACTATATGCACAAGGAAAGGCAGAAGTCTCCTTACACGTTGTATAATCTCCGTACAGTGTGGGTTTTTTTAAAGGACCGAGTTGTCTGTACACAGAAACGGTGTTCTTCAGTCTTCTGCGTACTGAAATTGCAGCCATGAACACTCGCCCAACCTTTAAAACAAATCAAGCCACAAGAAAAAGACGAATCTGAGGTAAGAACCATCTAGGTTGCCCAATTTGCAGAAGACAGGCTTCCACGACAACCTACAGAAACTAATGTAACTGTTTCCCTTAAAATCGTGCAGTAAGTACTGTTCGACCGAGACCTCTACGCCCTCTATACAGGAGCTTGTTACAGAGAGAACACGAGCGCCTGTGCCATTTGCAAGTTAGGTATAGAAAGAATGACTAAAACACCAAGTGCTCTTGGAACTGAAATTCTGACATGATATTTTGCTGTTAAGAGGAAATGGTTTTGATAACAGTCCGTTTGACACTGCCTTATTGAACGTGAAGTGCAAAACAGACCTAGAAATAAAACCAGCTTTAATGCTGAACAAATGAAACGGCCAAGGGGAGAAAAGAGAAAGAAAGGGATTAAGGTTAAACTCATTCTTTCAATCCAATCTACGCCACAGACATGGAATTTAAATTAGAGAAACAAATTCTATCAGAACCTTTGTACAATTTCTCTTAATGAAGCCAGGAACAACAAAGCCTGCTTGCGCTACTCTGGGTATTCCTAGAGACATGATTACACTGAGGGTCACATCTCTCTCCAGCAACTGAAGAAAGGTTGATAAAATCCTCGGGGTATTTCAGCCCGAGCTGTAGTAACATCAGTATCAATCCAGTTTATGCACATAATTGTACTTGGTGTCGGCATGAAGTCTATTACTGAAAAATGAAACAATTAAATCATTTTGCAATTTGCAGGGGATGACGAAGACCACACCTGCTAATATCTTGCTTCTGGAGAACGTCAGTAGTGCCTGTTTGGATTTTACCCAAGATGCGCGCCGTGGCCCTCGGCTGTACGAGTACTCTGGCTTCAGCCACGAGGTGGGCAGGGACAGCACAGACACGCAGCTTTCACCTACCGCTGGCAGCTACTGCCAGGCCTGCTTGGCTGAAGAGGGGGATCATAGAGCTTGGTGATGCACTCTCATGACCTAGAGGTCTAAATCTTTGCCAGCCTAAAGCTAAGGACAAAAGAAGATGCACCTTTCCATGGCAGTATCTCCCAAAAGCTTGCTGTTTTGCCTAACAGCGAGAAAATAAGCCCCGAAAACAGAAAATGAAAGAGGCCCAGTAAGAGCTGACATTTATTCAATGCTAACACCTAAAGACTTACAGATATTGAACGGTAACTCTTTTCTCACCTAGAGAGACAGAAATGCATACCTACTGCTCCACAAGAAACAGCCACTGCCCACCTCAGTACTTCTGCAGGCTGCATGGCAGACCTAGAACCGATTTGGCACCTGGAAACGGCGGGGAGTTCCACACAGCAGAGCTTGTGCGCTTGAAGTAGCGCGGTTTGCTTTTGTAAAAGATGTCCTCCAGCTTGGGGCTTGCGATCACCCCAAAGAGTGCGTCAACGTTGGGAGGGTTGTAGTACTGGCGGATTACAGCTTGGCTAAGCTGATTCCCTGGAGAAACAAAAGATTAAATTTTCATTAATTTTTTTAATTGAAATTGTGGCGTAGGCTGTTTGTATGCAATGCGTCCCTGCTCTCCTCATCTCTAATCACACCGAGACTGCAAGTGGGAGAAATCCTGCAGTATTTGATGTTTTAAAGCACCCTGTTTAAGCCTAAAGCTTCAGCATAGATTACTGGGAGGGCAAATATTGCGTGTACTGAATTCTGTACAGGAACTAGAGTAAGTTTGCAAGAGGCAAGGTTTCTCAGCTTTTCTTCCTGCAGATACCATTAGTTTCCCTGCAACTTCTTAGTTCCCCCGGGGTAGGCAGAATATGAAATTATAGAACTGAGTATTTCACAGAACCAGAACAGCCGCCAGCCTGGAGCCTAGCCCGTGACATCTGGCATTACTTTGCTTTTTATAGATAAATCAATGTCAGGCAGGCTCAAGGCCACAGCACTAGTTCATAATTACTCCATTCACGCTGGCAGAATGACACTGGCAGCTCTGTTGAGGCAGTTTAAAAGAGCATTGTTCCCCAACATTGTCCCATGAAGCTCCCCAAGTGGTGGTGAAGCCCTTGACTCGGCACTCCAGCCACACTGCTAGAGGTTAGTACTTTCAGCTCAGCGTGCAAGTAGGAGGAACTGGGCAAAATCTGACACCAGGTCTTATTATCCGTTGGAGCAAAGCTGCAGTAGGGTTTGCTGGGGGCTCTCAGGGCAGATTTCAACCTGCTAACACATACCACTTGCCCAGGCAGGGATGGGCTTGCGAGGCTGGCTTTCATCATCAGTAGAGTCGTCGCTGTTCAGATCCAGACCATAGTTGTTTGGATTTATCGTGGGGGGCTTTGGCTCTTTCTGGGCCTGTGGAGTCATCTGGTATGAATTGCAGACAGGTGAATTCTAGAAGACAAATATATTCCAGAGGCGTTAGATGCAACAGCAGTGCTATGCTTCTGAGTTGCAGTGAGACCCTTGTAGACTGGAATACCTCAATAGTCCACCTCTTGCTTTACTGCAAATTTGCAAAACCTGAAGTTTGGCAGTTCTAAAGTTTTGACCCAAGAACTTGACCCAAGTTCTAAAGTTCTGACCCAATTACAACTTTGCATTGCCCTCTCCTGTTTAATTAGGCTGCTTAATTGGCTATGTATGGCATGAACAGCAATACATGCATCTAATATAGATACAGCAGTTCAAGTACGGCTTAAACGGAGTCGTTACATCCTCAAAGCTGGAGCTGAGTAATGTGCTTTAAATACTCTGCAACCAAACTTCTGGGCTTGTTTAATAACAGTAAACTCAATACTACCTTGCAGAGAATACGCACCTATCAGCTCAGGACAAACTGTATTGTAATTTTGATGGGAACAGCATGACTGAGGGAAACGCAAGGGATGAAGAAAAACTTAAACGTGCAAGTTTCACTAGCCATGAGTCAGTCCTTAACTAGAGGGACAAGTACCTCTAGAAAGCTGGAAACAGTTTTTCTTCCCCATAAGAGGCTGCCTTCATAGCTTTGTGTCCATTAATTTCAACTCATATTTCACTGGGTTTGCATTTAAAGATTAAAATCTTTAGCTTTGGAAGGAGATAAAGATCCACATATTTGTCTTCAACATTCAAGATATGTACCTCACCTCCAGGATCTTCTCAGCTTCCATGGGTAGTGAGGCACAAATGCAATACTATCGCACAGACTCTGCTGCCATCCTGTGGCTGCTTCCAACTTTGAACTTCAATAACGCTAATTCGGCATCGCTGCTGCCCGTGAGGTTCATCCAGTATTTAAAGAGCTTAGAAAGGCAAGGCAACTTTTACAGCCACTGCCTTATCCTGACAACAAGAAAATCCTGGCAAATACTTGCCACTTCCCTTTCCTCCTTTTCTCTCCCCAAAGGTCAATGAAATACACAAGGCCACCAGGAGTCAACCTCAGAAAAACAGGAAAAAAGTTTACAGAATCCCTTCATTATTGAAAGGGAATATAAAAAGCAGGGGGTAAAACTGCCCATTGTAACAGCACGTCAGTGCTGGAATCAAAGTTCTCTGATGTCATCCCCTAAAGAAATGTCACCAGAGAGAGCAGAATTACCTCTTTGTTTTCGAGGTGCTGTGTTTGGGCTATATCTTTAGCCTTTTGTTCCTCTGGCAGTTTCTTCTGTTCTTGTTCCTGCCTCTTCATCTCTGCTAGCCTCTGCTCCTCCTGCTGGCAAGCCAACATCACAAATGAATTAATCTTACGAACTAAGCTACGCTGTTAATCCAGGGATCCATTTTCTGATACGCACAAAAAAAAAATCTAAGTATCTAATTGCAAGTCTTCGTTGCTTGCGATGCTAAGGAGCACTTTAAACACAGGGCAGACAGTGAACAAATGCAATGCAACAGTTTCAGCTTTCCTCAAAGGGGCACAAGCAAATTGACCTTCCCATTTAGGAACATTAGTTGCCTTCCTCTGATAATGCAATGACCTCATGCTTTGAAAAAAACTTATCTTTAGGATGCAAACATCAGAAACCAGCTGACCACCTGCAGATGGAAAAGTCTGTGCTACTGATCTTAGCCTCTCTTTAGACTAATAAACAGTATTTTTAGAGGCCAAGTCATCCCATTGTACAGTAACCATCCCAAACAGGTCAAAAGACTCTCACCTATGAATGCTTAGTTTTTCCTACCAGATCTAAAGGAAACAAAGAGGCTGCTAACTCAAACAGTATACATCTAAAACCAAGTGAAATAAAGCCCACTCAGGCTTAAGGGCAGGACAAGTTGTACACAGGTCTACCACCAGCTGCCTGTCAACTTCATGAAGCTGACGGACAGGCTGCGGAGCTTGCTGGGCACGCAGGGATCCCCACTGAGGAATTCAGGTCCCTGAAGGTGGCTGGACAACTGCTGTCAGCATGCTAACACCACAGCTCTGCTAAGTGGAGTGACAATGATTTCAGGCAAACGTTGGACAATTTCCAACCAGCCATTCCAACCTTCTGTTCTTTGTCACAAATCATCTTGAAAGTGCAAGTTGTCCCAGATCCTATATAAACCAAAAAGCAACGGTCCAAATAGCAAAGTGTTTGCTGCTAATTCCCAGCAATTGTGTGCAAATCCTTCAGAAGGGACGTTCCAAAAGCTACCTGAACAACACCTGCGGGCTTTATCTCTGCTCCGGTGAAAATGCGTGCTGCGAGTTACGCAAAAACCCGAGCCTATCCAGCTGCAGTTGCTTTATTCAAATAGCTGCCAAGGCATCAAAACACCTTCCCTCTTCAACACCACAAGCAAAAATGCCTGCTTAGTTAGTCTATGCTGGTATGACCATTGCAGAAAATCACCTGACAGTCTACAGTCTGTACTTGCGGTTCTGCTAAAGGTGGCACAAATGTAAAATTGAGATGCTGCTTCTGAAAAGCCTGGGATTAGTTATTGTTTGATATCAAGAGATGTACAGATACACCTTGGCACAGTAAGGAGGAAAAGCCAAAAACCTCACTTCAATTCAACGTGTGCGTTATCTGTCCCTTCTTCTTGCGCTGCTGCCATCTAAAGACAGCAAGCATACCTTCTGAAACGGACAGAGAACAGACTCTGGGTAAAAGCACCTTTGGGTGGCTCAAGTTTAGAAGTGCAACAACTCACTCATCAGGGTTCTTCACAGCTCGGCTGCTCCTAACAGTAACGGCCCCTGAAGTCAGATCCGTGTGGCTCTACCCACCTACAAAAAGAGAGTACTTACTTCTTTCTTCATCTCCTTGTGGAGCTGTTCCTTAGCAGCCAACGCTTCCTTCTGCAGGCGAGCAGCCTTCTCCTGCTGTTCGCGTAGCCTGAGAACCAAAGCAACAGACCATTACTCTCAAAACTACACAGGGGTACCCTCCCATCCAGTGCCTGCTGCAAACCCCTCTTTTTCTCAGAGCTTTTCAGGGCACTCCCCACCATACTTCCTACATTATTGAGCCCAGAATTTCTTCTTGGCAGCTCAGTATCCATGATGGTCCAGAGTTGCGCTGACAGCACAAAGTAGTTCTTCACTGCTTGAGCCTTTCACTAGTGCCCTCTGCTCCCGCTTCTTTTCAAAGTCCCAGCACAGAATTTGGTACATAAATGGATATTGTCTTACTTTTCCGCCTGGATCCTCTCCTGTTCCTTCTTCCTCTCCAGCTCTCTCTCTGCAGCCAGCTGTTTCTCTCTCTCCTGTTCTGCCTGTCTCTGCTCAGCAATCTTCTTGGCACGTTCCTGTTCCTCTTCCTTCCTCTTCTGCATTAGCTCTTTGTGCCGACGTTCCTCCTCCTCCTGGTAAGCCCAACAAGGCAGTTACTCACCTTACATTGTACAGGAACAGGCTCCAGAATAAAGGAGCAGGAACACCTTATTTGAGCCAAGTCTCTAGCACCTATCACTACACAGCAGGGAAACAACTCAGGGCTGAAGTCCCAGTGCTTTCAAGGTAGGTGCATCATCTCTCCAGCTATTTCAGTGCCGGCCTTTCCCTGCCCACAACGTGCCCCAAAGGGCCTAATGGCCACCATGCTCTGGACCTCTGAAAGACAGGTTTAACTGAGAGATTTTAATACTTGCCGATCCACAAATTAAGGTCTTTAGTAAGAATCTGTCCAGAACTGCGGAAGAAATGTGGGTCACAACCACCACCAACAGCTTACTGCGTATTGCAAGAGGAAGCAGGAAGCATGACACTGTGGAGAGCTTTAAGGACAAAGCCTCTCCGCTATGCTAATTTTCACTCAGTTGGTTCGTGTTAGTACTCCCGCTGGATTCCTTGCTTACAAAGACTGTGGCAGATTGCGGCCATTCTAATTGCATGCAGGACGATAGGATGGGCTCCAGCACGGACCTGCTGCAGTGCTTTTTGTTTTCTGGCCTCTTCATCATGCCTGCGCCGGGCCTCTGCTTCTTCCATTTTCTTGGCAGCTGCTTTCTTTTTGATTTTCTCTTCTGCCAACCTTTCTTCCCGCACCTAAGACACACACATAGCTAACTGAATACCTAAGTCTCAGATGGGACAGTTCTCTGTGCATGTGAAATATCATAGCAGTAAGTTTCGAAGATGCAGAGCTCCCACCCTCTCACGGGGCAAAAGCTTCCTTTTTTGCCACCAGGAGCCGAGGGGACCTGTGCTTTATTTTAAAAAGGTAATATTTAGGGAAATGACCTTCTTTTACATCTCCACAGGAAGAGCTGATCCTATTCTGCTATTTATGTATCTAATACCACAAAAGCCATCAGAATATATTCTCAGAACCATGAAATAAGAAAAGCAGATGGAGATAATTAAAGCAGACAAATTACTGCTATGGTCACATGTGCAAATTGTCTTGTATCTTGTCTCAGATACAAGAAAGGGTCTGGAGGAAGCACGTTTATTTTCACCTCTTCGTCTATTAGTCAGATAAAAGAACAACAACAAGTAAATAAAGCCTCAGGGCCATTAGGCTGGCTTTATCTACCTGAAGTTCTTCTCCCATCTGACTAACAGAGCCTTAATAAAGCCCATTGAGATTTATAATTCTGGAAAATAAGGGCTTTCATCTGCCATTTGCTGTAACCAAGAGAGAGGCAGTCACTCAGAATCACCAAGTTTCTGGAAAGTTCTTTATGCCACTGTTCTCCAGTTCATTCTCTTGATTTCAAGCAGCCTCTCCTTCTGGAAGGCACACTCGTGTGGCATCATCTACCTCAACAGATTATTTATTCTCCCAAATAAACTCTCTAGGTATATTGGGCCTTACCTTCTCCGTCTTCTCATCAAACAGAGCTATCTTCTGCTCAATGCGCCTTTTCCTCTCTTCCTCCATTTGCTCTGCCCGTTCCCGAGCTTGCAGCACTTTGCGCAGGCGCTCCTCACGTTTCCTACAGGACACAGGGCAACCTTATCATTGTGGTCCAGCTACACGAGTTCCTTACAACTCAAATACAAGGCCAACAGACACAGCTCTTGGGCAGCATGAAATTCAATGAACCAAATACAGCATTCATTTAAACATTAGCAATATTTTTAAGCTCCATCTGAGACAGAATACTTAAGATGAAAAGCTGAGGAAGCAGTTGGCTAGGATAGTTAACTTTTTATTAGCATTCTAGATAGATACTATGGGAACAAATACTGTCTTTGTGGTGTGAGAGCAAGCCAACAAGAATTTTTGCTGCACATATGGACTCTGCACGATAAAGACTTAGATACAGGGACCTACAGGCGCAGAGAGAGCAGTCCAGACAAGGCAGAAAGCATATACTCACAGCTTTGCCTCTTCTAGTCGCCGTTTCTTTTCTTCCTCCAGTTTTTGTTTTCTCAGCTGCTCAGCTTCTTGCTTTCTCCTCAGAGTCTCTAGCTTCTGTCTCTCCTTTTCCTGATGTGGATTGAAATGTGATTATATCCACCTGCCAGGGCTGCTTTCTACCTCAACTTGCTCAGGTTAAGTAAGGGCCCACAGGAAGGAACACCAAGGAACTGCAACCAGAACCAAGGGATGGTGACAACCCTGAAACAGAGCTCAGGTAGCCTGTGATGTGGTCATGGATGTTTGGGAACAGATGCGATGGAAAACAAGGCAGTGGTGTTAACATTAGAGAGCAAGAGAAGAAGCTGGGAAGTTGAAACAGAAGCATCAGCCCCTGAAGTCCAGGCAGCTTCCGCAGATTGCGGACAGACAGCACTCTGATTTATGTTGGTAAAAAGAACCGAAAAAGCAGTACTAATGCTTGGCAATGATACTAACTTCCTGCAGCGAGTGTGGGGGACAGATGGTGCTCTAGGAAACACCTTGCTTGCTTCAACTCAGAGCTCCCACTGGCATCTTTGCTTCCCACAAAGCTTTATGTCATGGTAAACCACCACCATTTAGACAGAGTGCTTACAGCTTGTTTCAAGCACGCAGTCAGCCCCATATGTCATCTAGACAGAAATGAAGGGCATTTTTCTAATTTTTCTAAACAGTCCAGCTAACTCAGCCTAAGTATACTGCCAATTAGAAGAGGAAGATCCAGCCATCCCTACAGTCACAGCAAACAGATTAAGATAAACTAATTCAATGCCAGATTCGATACTGCAGATGCCTCGTTATGACAGGCCTGGTCTTACTACAAACCCATTAATAAGCACAGTGAAATATTCAAGTGATTACCTTATGCTAGGCTCCATGTTGCAAACAATTGGTGTCATTAGTATCTAAACTGGCTAATTTAAAACTAACGATTATATCTTATTGCTCTGGTGCTATTTAGTTTTGTTTAGCCCCCACATGGAAAAAGTCCTGAGGGGAAGTTGCCCGCACTGGAATGAAACCTAAAATACAACATTCAACGAACCGACAGCAACAAAGGATGCACCAGTCAGAAGACTCTTTTCTCATCATATTAGCTCCTTTGCCAATGCGGACGCTAACGTCAGCAGGAACACCAGTGAGATTGAAGCTTGAATCCTTCACTACTTCCTAATGCAGACTTCTCTGATCTGCTGGAGTACAGCAAGACTCTCTAAGCAGTGCAGCCATGACAGCTTTAAGCAATACAAAGAAGTTCTGATATTAGGTTGCCGAATATAAGCTAGATGCAGGAAAACCAGTTTCCGCAGGATGCCCTCCTCTCCCTCCCCAACTCTCCTGCAAGTGAAAACAAGCCCTAGGACTGCCTTATTTTGCAGGCAAGTTGTTGGGTATTAGAAGTATGAGCAATCTATTCTCAGCATGCCAGCTTCTAGCATGTCCCTAGGTGCATCCATGAACCTACACCCTTGTACTTGCCTGACACCGTCAAAGCACTATTCTGGAATAGGAACTGCTGCACACTGATCGAAACCTGCTTTTCCTTGAACACCGGCTTCTCTTCCGAGTTAAATACCAAATCTAAATGCAGATCAGGTAAGAGCGAGGGCTGCGCATCAGTGATGCAGGTAGTGTTCCTACTGCAAGTCCAGCCCGTGTAATTAACGATCATGATTTATGACCAAACTGTCCTGTGTAAGCAGAACACAGAGAAAACCAACTCCCTTTGGAAATCTAGAACCAGATCTTCTCAAATGCCATCCACCCAAACAAGTACTCTGCTTGGGGTACAGGAGCTTCCCCTGTGATGCTGTAAACCTCATTGTATTCACGTATTTCATGTATTGCATAGGCAGAGGCATCTGCCTGCAAACAGCAAAGGTGTGTCGTTTGTCCTTGCTGGTTGCAACAATTATATTACATTGCTATTGATGCCTATTAGATTTGGACGCTGGCATACTCGTCTCACTGACCCAGCAGTCTCCTTTTCAGGACAGCCTCATGCTTCTTCCTGCTTCGAAGGTCTGAAAAACCTCAGAACATCAGAAGTTTGGATTTAAGAGGCATTTCCTCAGATCTCACTTGTTAGAAAAGTCCTAGAAAGGAGACTTTAGATGTGCAGACTTCAGTTATATATACACACCTCAACTGCAGTCTTCAAAATCCCCTTGATTTTCATTTCCCAGTTTTCCCTCCCAACTGTTACTTGCTAATACCAGAGGGGAATGTTACAGTAATAAAGCTTAGAGTCCAAATTAGAACTCTTTAGGAAGCTGACTATTCACAATTTTATTTAGTTTATGTAAGTGTAAAGAGACAGCTTAAAGTTACTCCTTAGTTTAATATGGATTGAAAAGTTTCTTCCACGCCTGTGCTTTAACTTAGACACTCATCAGACCATCACATACGAGCTTACAACAGTCTCATCTTACCTTGGGATCAGATTGGAGAGGAGTGTTGTGCCTGATAAAAGATTTTATTACTCCATTTCTCCCCACAGAGTTTGGTGTCATGAGGAGCTGGTTCTTCTGCACAGTGTGCAAAAATGTTCTGAAAGGACGTACAACCTATGAGAACACCAAAAACAATCCTCAGGAGTGTAAGAAACATGTCTTGGTGAAGTACATCAGGGTTACAAGGATCTTACTTTGCTGGCTGGAAAGGTAGGGGATGGGGTCTTTCTTCTCAGAGGAGAAAGCCCTCCGTCTTCTGCTTGCTGATTGTCATAGCGTTCATCCACAGCTCTTTTGTAACTTGGCTTTCTCCTGTGAGAAACATATAGTCCGTCATACATGGCAAATCCTCCTGATTGTCTCAAAGTCAGGTTTAAAAAACAGGCCATAAAACTATCCTAGCTTAAAAGGTATTTCATTGTGTATACACAAGCAGATATCCAAGAATGGATAATGTGATAGAAGATACAAATTGAATCCTCTTTTCACAGAGGCAGAGAAACCTTATTGCAAAAGTTTTATAGTCACAAAACACTGAAGCCATTTAACAATGTTTCAGTGTTGAACCTGCTTTGAACTGGACTACAGATCTCCAGAGGCACCTTCCAACCGGAATGATTCTACAAACATACCTGGCACTCTGGGGTGGTTCCTGGGTCTCCCCATTCTTTTTTAAGTTGTTTTCTGAAAGAAAACATAGCTACACAGTTAGTTCTAGCAGAAAAAAAAAAAAAAATCCCTTCTGACACAACTTTGAAAGCAGACAACAGATTTAGCAGCTCACTAAATAGCAAAAAAACTGCCATGAATTATGCACAGCAGGACCTTTCTTGCTTTCAGCAAGCAACCGCACAGCACCATTCAAACCTTGAAACACAAAATAAAGCAAAGCAGTCTAAAGTAATCTGTGGCATGCAGTTTGCACTAATGCAATGCTATTGTGTTCTGCACAGATACAGAACAACTGCTTTCTTCAGAAACGGGGTTCAACTGGGCCTCCCACAACCTGGAGAACAGGCATCCCTCCATCTTCATTTCCATGTGCTTCCCAGGGTGGAAAATAATGCCAGCACAGAATTTCCTAACTGCTAATCTCTTGAAACAAATCCTCGCTTGCCAAAGATTAGATTAGTCTTTCAAACTGGCCTCTCAAATTAACTGGCCAATCTTTCAAACTTCCCAGTCAGCCTCCCAACAAAGTGATGACTTTAAAATTTGGCCACAAAAATCCTCTGGAAGCTACCATTGTTGCTCGTCTCCTGCGGTTGTTCGTTTCTGCTGACTGTTTGAGAGCGAAGTGACATTCGCAGACTTTGGGGATTCTGTAGGAAAAGCAAATGGGTTTCAGCACAATTCTCACACAGAAACAGCCAATTACTGTTTCAAATCGTGATGTCATTCTGACAAGGACACTGTCTGCAATATTACCAGAGAATGCAAAACCACATGCATAGTATAAAGTATCGGTGCCAGTACCCAGAGTGAAGTCCTAACCTCCAGCTGTGAAAAATACCTTGGGACACCATCTTGTTAAATTCCTTGAGGTCACGTCACTACTAGAAGCACAGACATCAACAGAACACAAGTATCTGCAATGAGGGATTGACTGCTTAAACTGAACAAACTCATAAACTATTAAGGACAAAAGCATTTCAAGTTGGAAATCTGTTTATGCTTGCTGGACTTCTGGCAAAGAGTCAGGCAGCGCTCATTTTACTTAGCAGAGACGAATGGACAAACAGGGAGACAGCAAAGACAAACAGCTCATTTCCTTGATTTATCTGTTTCTCTTATGAATGCAATATGCATTGCTATTTGCCGCCTTTGCACTTAGACCGATGCAAAATTCTGTTGTGATAATGGGTTTATATGCCCGGGAGAGAGCAGGCAATGGCTTTTGAAATCTGCACTCTGCAAGCAATACAAGCATTAACTCCACTCCCCAAACCCATGTTGGCCAGCGTGTAGGCTGGCAGACACTAAGGAGTTGGGAAGAGAAGAAAAAAAGTGTGGAAACTTTATCCTCCCCAAATGCTTCCATAGAGTCTTAGGATAAGGCTGGGTATAGGAAGCGTCTTGCAGCCCAACAGAAGGACGTCGATCTAATTAATTCAAGATCAGGCCTGAGAAGAATCTGACCTTTAAGTAACAGCATGCATACAAGTACTGTCTTTATATGTCCTTATATTTTCTGGTTTGAGAAGGTTGCTGAGTCACCGCATTTTCACACTGCTCACAGCTCCCAAAGGAAGGCTCTGGCAGAAACCAAACCATGTTTGGTTTGCCAAGAACACTGCTGATAGATAGGTAGATGGGGTAAGGTAACCTGGTGCCATCGGCTAAGAACGGGACAGGCTACAAGGTCCCACTCCCAACAGCGGTGGTATAGAAATAAAAGATGAGGATCAAGGATAGATCAAATACACTACATGGACCAGACTGTATTTATAAATTCATCAGGGTACAGAAACAAAAGATACGAGTCCTCTATTCACAGATCTGCAAAGCAGTTGGTTAATTTTTCCCTTCTCCCCATTTTCCCTTTAAGCTTTTCTACAATTGTAACTCAGGCAAGCTAAAAGTCCAGAGGCCCTAGGAAAACTGAGTTTATTTGAACTTCTGCAGATCTACTGACAAGCACAGCCATAAAAGCATGTGTAAGCCTGTCCTTGCTTACAGAAGTGCTTAAGGCCACAGAGCTCTACTCCATTAATTCAGTCTTTGCTTACTGAAAATTATTCTGGACAAAACACTGACATAATCCTGGGATTTCTTCCTCAGGAGGGCAGTGAGAATTGTGGAGGGATATGTTTTGATGTGAACGATATTTACAAATTTCTGTGGTTGTCTCAAGACAAACTGACAAGCTTTGAATAATCTGCAGGACTAATGAAAAGGTCAAAAGAAGCTTTAAAAATACAGAAATAGTAATAGCGTACAAACTCTGTCCAACTGAAAGAAACTTCCCTGAATTATAAGGTTATTTATCTGTACAGATTCAGGATTGAATTTTGATACAACTAATCTCTAGCCTATGTGTAGGCTCACACACGTATGCGATCTGAGTGCTCCGTGCCTTCTTTATTCAAGTGCTATGCAGCAGGTTGACTGAGTCTGGCGATCTGTGGCCAGAGCTCCCCGATTCCCCAATAACAAATGAGAGGTGTATTCAACACGTTTTGCTCACAAGTCCATACAAACAGAAATGCTTTTAATCTCTGCTCAAATCTTACCAACTTGGTGGGGGTACAAGGTCCAGGAGGAGGCCTAGGGGGAAAAAAAAAAAAAGAAAAAAGGCAGCCACGTTTAATAACATCAAGGAAACTGAGAAGCCACTTGTTATCTGCAAGCAGTGCATTTTATACCAAGAATGCCACTGTAAAAAAAAAAAAAACCAAACACCTCCAAGCAGGATATTAAGGATAAAGAAATATCTTAAAGTGGTCTCACCCAGTTTTGAGAACTGTTTCTTCATCCTCCGGCACCTCTCCAGAGCTGGAGGCTGCAGGAAAAGAAAAAAAAATGCCAGAGCTATAACATACAGGTGCAGGCCAAAACTGTTGTGGAGGCATTTGCTCTGCCTCCTGGGTTACCTGCGATTCAAATGCATGCTGCTACAAGTAAGGGCAGCTGAATATACCTAAGTAGCACTAGAGAAAATGCTGCCTGCAATTTTAATATAAGAAAGCAGATGTTTTCAATTATAGATGAGCTCAAAGCGATATTCAATGAGCTTATGTTAAGCATGCCTAGGTTTGGGCTTAGGCTTATTTTGCAGGGCCACATCCAGACATTAGCAGTAGTTAAAACCAGCGTTATTTACAGTCAGAGTGCTGCTTCCTCCTAAGCATTCCAGCTGGCTCAGTGGTAGCGAGCTTTTAAGTACCAGCACAGCCGGAAACTGCTGTTAATAATTAACACAGCGATGCAGCTTCAGCCCGAGCGGAGTATGCAAGGGCAGACTTTGCATAGCCAGAGTGTGTGAGCATGTAGCCTGCTGCCATGCTTCCATTGCAGCTGTTATCGAAGGAAGCACAAACACACGTGCTGTACACATATCCAGAGCGAGATCTGATGCATCGGAGATGCGGCAGACACACTCTGCAGTCGATTAAGGTGCTTTGGGCTTTCAAGCATTAAAGAGCTCAAATGGAGCTGCCTGAAACATCTCAGTTCCTCTCATCATATCTGGAAATTTTGACTAGGCAGAAGAACAATTGTGTCAAGTAGTGCAGAGGGAAGAAATAAAGCCTCCCTTAAGCCTCCCAGGTAATCCAGATCCAGACAATACAGACTGATCATTTAAACTGGGCAGATAAAGCTTCTTTAGTGCCTCTTCAAAGTTACAGACGAGAAGACTTCCCTACAGTTTCCTTTTTTACTGAGGGAGCCCTCAACACTGAGCTTAGAAACCCACACAGAACTCCACACTACCCTGTTACCAGCAGGAGAAACCCTGTAGTGGGGACTGCAGTGCTCTGGTTCTGCAAAAACATTTAACTAGAACAGTTAAATTGGTATGGAAAAAAAACCAACACTGAAGTGCTTCTCCAAATATATCCTTCTACAGCAAAAACGGGATAACTCTTCAAGAAAAGTCAGTTTTATACAGCACAAACCCCACATAGCTAGAACACTGCGGATGAACACATTACAGTAACGTTAGTTCAGCTGTATTAGTTCTCCCTTCAAAGCATGCTGTGCAAAAAAGCCAATCTCTCCTCAACATCAAATTGCGTGGAAGAGGTTCTCTTGCATCACCTGCATTTCAGGAGCCATTTACTAGTCCACCACTTACTAGCCACTTATTTCCCTCAGCTTGAAAGAAAAGAGAGGTTATATCTATCACCTTGTTCTCCTGCACTAAGTCCAATGCTTGCATTCCAGTAGCACGGAAGAGCTTTTAAATCAGTTTGTCCTTCACCAAAACCTGCCTCTATTGCAAACTGTGCAAGTTTGGAAGACTTGTAATAAATTTCCAAAGTTCAGCCTCAAAATTCCCTTCTCAAAAGAGAAGCTCTAGAACTAGCAGCCAGATTCTGTTTAAAGAACGGTGAATTTGTGACCCCCACCTCATTTCCCAGAGAAGGTGCAGGCCTTTGTGAGAGCCCATAACCCTCTTAAGCAGCCACCAGCAGCAACAAGCCCAGCTCACCGGCTAGCTTCCTCTGTAACTTTGCAAGCTACCACCACAGAAACTCAGAAGACATCAAGGCTGTTCTCCCAATTGATTTACAAGGCTGAATTCATAGGCCACGAACTAGCAGTTACCTGGGTTTCTCTATTCACATAGGCCTCTAGAAAGCCAGTTAGAACATCCACGCTTAATTGCAGCTTGTCTAGCCTAGGAAGATCAGCTGCTGCACCCAAACTGAAGAACTAGCCCCATAACATTGTTTTCCTTCAGCAGCAAAAAGCAGTAGATCAACAAAAAGGGGAGGAACGGTGCCAAGCAAACTCATCTGGTGACATTCAAACTCACCATCCATGCAACTGGAGGACACAGATGACTGTCGAGCTGCCTTCCTCTTGACCATTGCCCTGGTGACAGATTTCCGGATCATACTTTCCCTCTTGCTGGCTAGTGAGTATTTCTCTGCCAAGGAGGTTCTGCGAGTCATGGAAGTTTTACCCATCAGACTTCTGCGCACGGAGCGACGGCTCAGCCTAGAGCCTGTCGGAGTCCCTGGGCTATCCCTCATGTGCTGGGAAGGCTCCCTACCAGCCCCCTCTTGTACCTGAGCACAGTCATCTACTTCCTTCAGGCTAGGCTCTTCACTTAAAGTGAATGTAGTATTCGCTGCCTTTGCTGTCTTCAGCATCGATGGAGCCTCACTTTCTCCCGCATCATTTGCCTTGGGGGTATGAGGGACCATCAGCTCAGAGGCTGCAGGCACAAGCGGCAGTTTGGCAACCCTGCTTTCCTGGGGAGAGCCATCACCTGAGCTCAGGAGGATGGCCCTGGAGAGCTTCTCTGCTGGTTTAGATGCGCTTTTCTGGAGGTGTATCTCAGTGCTAACGCGATCACTGATATCAGCTTCTACTGGGGGAACCTTCCCTTCTACTTGCTGGACAGTAGGGCTCGCGGGAGGGACCTCAGGAAGGACCTCTGAGCTTTTAGCAGATGCTGCAGCCTGGGATCTTGTCACACGTTGGGGTGGAGAGACTTCTTTGGCCTCAGCCCTGATTAGTTCCAGGTTTTCTTTATTTCGGAGTCGTTGAGAATATCGCGTGGACGGTACCAGTTTGAGGCTGCTATTCCTCCTTCTAGATAATCTAACAACAGAAAGAGCGCGTTGGACTGGAACCGGATTCAGGGATAGACCAAAGCCCTTCCGTGCACAAACGGGAACGCGCAGAGAGGCAAAGCTGAAACAGCTGGGCCAAGCGCCTCGCAGAGCTCAGTGCACACGGAGCTGCAGAAAGCGGCTAATGCAGAGTAACGGGCGTACATAATCGCTTTAGAGCGGAAGAGATAACGATAGAAAGAAGAACCAGGGGTACAAAATGGAAGCGGGTGGCACAAGCGGCGCTCTTCGGGCGAAGCACGCTGTCCCGCCGCGCTGAGGCCGCTGGGCTGCGGAGCGCGGCCTCCAGCCAGGCCTTTAGCGTCCGGATGAACGGGGGAGCATCCCGGGACAGGCCGCGGCCACCTCCGTGCGACCTTTTGCGGCGGATTTTCTCAGCCTCCGCCGGGCTCCCTCCCTTCTCCCGGCGCCGAGGCGAGCCTCTGCGCTTTACCCGCAGCCCACCCGTCCCCTCCCAAGCGGCACTCCCCGCGTTCCGGCTCCCCCGGCCCCTCCCCACGGCAGGGCCCCGGCGGGCCTACCTCTTCCTGCCGGGCTCCTGGTTCTCCTCCTGCAGGGCGGAGAGGCGCTTCCTCCGCTGCCGGTTCTTCTGCGACGGCGTCTTGGGCATCAGCTCCGGCTCGTCGCTGTAGTGGCTGCGCGGGGAAGGGGAGAGGCGGGGGGGTCAGCGCGGGGAGCGGCCGGTAACGGCGCAGTGTCGGCGGCGGGGGGGTATCGGTACCTGCTGAACATCCTGGCCGCCTCCTCACGGATCTCCTCCAGCCACACCAGGTCGGTGTCGTCCACCTGCCGCAGGAACTCCGCCAGCCGCCGGTTACACACGGCCGGCAGCTGCGCCGGGCCCCCCGCCGCCGCCATCGTTGCCGCCGCCATCATCGCCCCAACGGCCCGCGCGCGCGCCCCCGGCCCAGCCCCGCCGCCCGCCTCCAATTCAAACCTAGCGCCCGCCTTCCGCCCCGCCAACGTCACCGCCGCGCCAGCCTATCGCCGCCGCGCCAGCCTGCGGCCGCCGCTCCGCCCACCCCAGCCCGCCCTCCCCATTGGCTGCCAGGCGACACGGGAGCGCTCAAAATCGGCTCCCTTCTGCTCGCCGGTCTCTGTGGTGGCGGAGGACTCGGCTTGGAAGGCGGGGCTTGGAGGGGCAGGCAAATAGGCTGCGGGGCTTTAACGGCGGGGGAGTGATGGATGTGGGCATTGGCCAATAAGAGGCCCCGTCTCGGGGCGGGGGGGGGGGGGCGCGCGCTGTGATTGGTGGAGGCCGGAATGATCTTGGGGCGGGAGGGGGAAGCCGCGTTTGTGAGGGCGCGGCGGGTGGGCTGTCTGTCGGTCCGAGCGGGGTGCTGGCGGGGAAGCGGGTCTCGGCCCCGGGGGGCTGCTCCGCCTCGGGGGAGGCGGGCAGAGCGGCCTGCGGCTCCTTCGGGGCCTGAGCTCGGGCTTGTGCCTGCCTAGGGTGCGGTGTCGAGGCCCGGCCTGCCCTCACGCCCCGCCCTGAGGCACGAAGCCCACCGGGCGCCTCACACCGTGGGGTGTCCCCGGCTGCCAGCGAGCCTTGGCTTCTCCCCCTGTGTTTCAGGCAGGGCTATGGCAGGGGCTGACGGCCCCACGCAGCTGCTGGAGGTGTGCGGGCAGAGGCTCTCCCGGTTTCTCCATGATGCTGAGCACAAGCACTTGGCCTGGCTGCGGGAGGTGGAGGAGCAGGGCATGAGGATGCTGGATAGGTAGGGGCCGCCCTCAAGGGGAGCTCCCTGTCCCCTGGGGAGCTGGCAGCTCTCAAACAGCTCCCAGCCCTTGTGAGCACGAGGCCGCGTGTGCTCCTGGCTGCTGGTGGGCCAGCCCTGGCGCGAGGCCCGCTGGGCTTCACAGCCAGGTGATACGGATGTAATGTGGCTGTGCATTCAGCAGCTGGGCTTGGGCCTTGGTGCCAGGTGGCTGGTGCATTTCACTCGCTTGTTTCTCACCTGACACTCATTCTTCTCAATGAGTGACCCTTATTTTATGGATAGGTTGTGGATAGCGTTGTTTTGGGCAGTGGAGGGAAGCAATCTCTTGTCTTCTGTGTTTGCTCAACAGCAACTTTGGGGCTGAACCTCAGTTAATGCCCAAAACACCATCACAGAGGAGGCGTCCCAAGAAAAGGCAGTCTTCCTGCCTGAAAGATGAAAATAAGGAGCCTAACAGGAGGAGGTAGGTGAGTCGGTTCGCTCTGGCTCTGCTGCACAGCGTTTAAGAGCGAAATGAAATAGTAACTGTTTACATGTGCACAAGAACATAAAATAGCCACTTTAATCCCTGAGTTGGCAAATACATTTAAAAGGGCATGTCAAGATCAATCAACATTTTGATTCTTGTGGCAGTTTGGGATGGAGTTGGCTGGTTTCCTTCACTTTTGTTTTTTCTTTTTTCTGGTTAGAAACAAAGAATAATAAATACTCCATTTTCTTGTCTGTTTGGATTTGGGTTTTTTCATTTGATTTTCTTTCAGCGCAATTTTTGACCTGAGGTTGCTACTGGTGTTCACTCCCTAAACCTTTGTGCTGCTGCCTGAGAGAACCTGAGAATGGAACTTGCTACCAGGGACGTGCAGAAACGGCACATCCGTGGCCATTGTTTGAACTGGCAGGCAGAAAGGCGCAAAGGGATTAGCAGTGAAACTGAAGTGGAAATTCCAAGTGATTTGCTTAGAGCCAACTGTACTTAAGGTTTTTAAAACTAGTCCTAAGTAGATGACAGTTGCCTGCAAACAGATGCCAAGGCAGGATGGTGTGGGGCGTGATTTAATTGCATGTGTAGTCAGGGATGGCTGTGATGCTAATTAACTTCCTTGATGCCACTGTTTCACAGTAGCTCTCTGTGTATCTGCTCTCCTCTTGCGGTCAGTGGCAAGGCAGTTCAGGTAACCCTCCCTTCAGAGAAGCGTATGCTGTGAGCTGAGGGCAGGCACGCTGGCAGTTGCTGTAGTGTGACCCAAGCCTTGTCCCTGGGCATGCAGTAGCAAACTGTTTATGTGTTAAGGCACTTAAATTTTGATAACCACAGTGAAAAACCCACAGAAGTTGGACAGGAAGAGTTAGAACTAAAAGACTGTCAGAAACCAGACATGGAGGATGGAGAGAACAGCAAGAATAGTAAGGAAGCGTGGGAAGTTCATGCGTGTGTGTGGTGAAGGAGGGCAGGAGAAGAAAATGTTGCAGATCTAAACGGGGAGAGCTCCTAAGACACACTGTTAGTTTTCAGGTAGCAGCTGGATCGCCTCCCTGAAGAAGACAGGTCTTGCATGTATTTTTCCTCACTTAAACTTAGTTTTAAGAAAGATCTGCTGATGCATCAAAATGCCTGGGCAACAGGAAGTTCATGCTGTGGTTCAGCAAGTTGTGCTCCATCCTGCAGGGTCAGGCCATTGTTGTTTTCCTTGCTCTGTTTTTCGCAGTATGTATTTTAAAACCTGTTTCTTAGCATATTGTTAGTTACACACTTCCCAATTAGTAGTCGTCTTTGCTAATTCCAGCAAAAAGTCCCTCTTCTTGCTAGAGGTTGGAATGAGAAATTAAGAGAATGAGGCTGGAAGGAGGGCAGGGGGAATCAACTTGGATACTGGCAGTAGGACAAGTCACTGCTTGCTGGTGGTCTTGCACCAGGGGCTGTAAAACCTTTTTCTTACACCGCAGTGGGTTTTCTTAGCTGCCTTTTCTAGCTCTTGTGCACTTCCACATTAGCTCTCCATTTTGTCTTTGTCTCCAGTCTCCACCCTTTACCTGGTACCTCTGGGTCACTTTGGCTGCCTTTCTCTGGACAATCAAAGTTGTCCTTTGGTTTTGGATTCGTCCACCTGATCTCCTTGATTTACTGATCAAGTGTGTGGCTCCATCCTCTCGTGGCAAGTTACCTAATTGAGCAAAGAGGATTTCACTGCCCAAGTTCCCCAAGCCTCTATGTAGTCGGTCAGGTTTAACTGAAGCAATAGAGCTGGAGACAGTTACTGTACCTGATAATTTTTTACTTCAGTAACAGTAATTCAAAGAATTCGGGAGTCCTGATTGTACAGGTATTTTCTTGTTTCCTTCCTCAGGATTACGCTGTCAGGTACCACATGTATGGCAGCATTGCTGTGTTTCCCAGCCTGTTCACAAACTCTGCGTTTAGAGCCATGGATGTTTTCTCAGTGCTTGGGATGTGTTTTATCCTGAGCAGCCTGCCAGAGAGCAGCAGAGCCTTCTGTTTCTAGCTGGGATCTTGTGGATCTCTACAGGGGAGACTTCCACACAAAGTTGATCATGGGAGACTGCGGTATCTTCGATCCAAGATCCCTCCCTGTGTGGGTGTCTGTACTTTGCTCGAGGCAAAGACAGTGGAGTTGGTTGTACCAGTGTGACTTTACTGTCCCCTGGTGTCAGCTCTGCCTGGGGCTGCGGGTTGCTGTCTGCAAAGAGCAATGAGTGTCCTGGTACCTCAGCTGCTGCAGTTTATCCATATACAACCTTTATTTGTGAGTCAACCCTGCCTGCCAGGCTGATAGCTGGGATGGCTGCAGCGAGGGTATGTGCCCTGCATTACTGCCTATGGTATAAGTAGTAACGTCGAGCAAAAAAAACCCATCTTGCAGGCAGCAGAGAGCAGTAAGCAGCAATTTCTAAATTGTTCCAGCTAAATCTGCCAGAGCGCGTCTGTGAGCTCTCAAGGTTCAGTTCCTACATTTCACCAGTGACAAGAGATGGGTTGCAAGGGCGAATGGTGGAGGGAAGAAGCCTGCAGGTTCACTCCAAAACTTGTCTGCTTTTTTCTCTAAAAATCATTTGGGAGCGGGAGACTTTTCTTCCTCACTTCATTTGCGATTGTTTTTATTTAAGGTTGTCCAGAAGGAGAAGCAGCATCAAGCCAGTGTCTTCCAAGCCAAGTTCCCAAAGGCGCCACAGCAAAGAGCAACCCCAGAACCCCGGCAGTCACGGGGACGAGGTGCCAATGCCTGACTGTGCGGTGAGGTCTCAGGCCAGTCTTAAAACCCAGCTCCCAGCACTGACTGGGAAACGGCTGGCGGATGCAGGAGGTCCCATGGCAAAGGCAGGTTGTCAGGACTGCCCTCAGGGTGCAGATGGCAGCGATGCAGCCTGTCAGGCTGTTACGGGGGAGCAGTTGCCCAAGGGGGGTGCAGCCGCTGAGCTGCAGGATGTGTCTTCTGTCACTGAGATCCCTGCTGGCCAGACAGCAAGGGAGGGGGAGGAGGCCCCCAAAAGAAGAGCGAGTACCTCCACTCCCAAGGCTGCTAGAAATGGAGATCCTGCCATGCTCCAAGGAGATCGATCTCCTCAAGGCCTCGAAAAGGTGCTTTTCCAGGACTCCGACAGCAAAACGACTACAGTGAGATCCAAAACGCGCCGTTGCTCTGGACGCCAAAGCATTGCGGGTGGCCCCCACAAGAGCCGTAGGGCCTCGTTGGCAGAACAATATTCGCTGGCCAGCAAGAGAGAGAGCATGATCCGGAGGTCTATCAGCAGGGCCATTTCGAAGAAGGCAGCGGCGCGAGAATCATCCTCTGCCTCCAGCAGAGTGAGCTGTAAGTTTCTTTCAGTTGTCGAGCGCATTCATTTGGCTAAATCAGCTTCTCGGCTTTGGCGTGGGGAGTAAGCAGCTGTGGAGCTGCTCATCCGTATTAACTCTCTCTGGCTCCTCTTAGTCTCCTTGTCGATAGCCCTTATGGCTTCCACTCGTTTGGGGTGTAATCTTCAGGTCCTCATCTGCTGTTGGACCAAGTCTCAGGCTGTGTTTTGCCGCAGGAGGTGAAGGAAGTGTCTCTTGGGGGGGGTAGGCACAGGGATTGGGGGCTGGGTTGCATAGATTGTGGGTGGGCAAAAACAACAAGGGTGAAAGGGAAAATGCGGTCTGGCTGGTTCTAGCCACGTGTGCGGTTTGGCTGATCAGGAGAGACTATAGCATTCCCTGGGGAGGGGCTTTAATTTCAGCATCTTCTGCCAACTCTCCAAAAAAATCTGTAGGAACTGAATGTCTCCATCCCTTGAAATTTGGCTGAAATTGGCAGAGGAACTTAAATGCTTTTTGGGTGAAGGTAGAGTGGATGGACTGAGAACCAAATAGCACAGTCATCGGAGGAAATGAGATTCAGAAATCCAGGCTATTCCTGGTAGCGCTGAACTCCTCATATCCTCTGTTCCCACTACTCCTGGGAAGGTTTTGCTATTTGGACTTTCTAAAATCATTGCTTCTGAAGTCAGATTGGCTTCTAATAAAGCACTGAGGCCTTTGGTATTTAGTTTTGTCAGCTTTGAGTCACACTGTATCTAGGCATTTGTTATAACACTTTCAGCTAAGTGGTGTTATGGGGGGAATGAAATCAGCCTAAATCCACCAAATCTCTGCATAAAACCGTGTAGGGAGGCAGTAGCTGAAGTCAATTGACTGGGAAATGCTGTCTCTGACACAGGCAAGAGCATGTTTGTGCAGCTGGAGCAGTCTGCAGGCAGAGGAGCTGCTGCCTCAGTTCTCTGCCTTCCCAGCCTACACCAGTTTGTCAGTGACACTTGAGGGAGGTGGTAGTGCTGGTGTGGAAAGCTGAGATGAGCAATCGGTGTGTTCCCTGGGAGGAAAGCCTGCACAGAGACCTGAGCTCTACCACGCATGCATTGCTGCTCTTGGGAAGCCTCAGAATGAAATCCCCAAGCTAGCTTATGTTCTTCTTCTCCTCCAGGTCAAAGCTCCTTGGAGGTTTTTGTGGAGGAAGATGTGACCAGCAGCATGAGGTGAGGCTACCGTGTAAAGCAGGCAGGAAGAAACCACAGAAAAACCTGCAAGGAATCTATATGGGTTGCTTCCATATTACAGATAGAGGACTGGTTTTGTAAGGGGCTGTTTAGGTGATGCTGTCACCTGGGGCTGGTTGATATTTCAAAGTTTGGGCTGTTCAGGCACAGCCCTTTCTTTTCAGAGGTCTGTTCAGAGCACGGTGGGGCTAACCGCTGTGTTAGTGTGGGGTCCAGCCTATGCCTTAAGGCCTGAGAGGCTGCCAGCAGCTGTTCTGCCTGGTGTTGGCTGGCATTATATGAATTATGTCTTGGGATTCCTGGCTGTAACCAGCCTCCAAATGCCTGATGGTGCTGGAGGTCAGCCAGCTGTGGTCTGAACCTGAAAGGTGGACAGGTAAGACTCAGCCTAAGGCTCACGGAGCTTCCTTTTTACCTGCTGTGTGGAAGTTCTGCAGAAGGGGACCAAAGCTCATCAATGTGTTGTTCAGTAATGCAATGGCATGGTCCATCAGAAGAATTTACAGCTCCACCTCTGTGTGGCCTGGCTGAAACAGGCTTGTGCCTCTGGATGTACTTAAATTTATCTGCACTTTCCTTGGGGTCCTATAGGCTGGCTCACCTGTAACTCACCCTTCAGAGAGTTGAAATAATTAAAATAACTCTTCTTTTACAGACCTGGACTGGAACTGAATCCCCCAAGTGAAAAGGTAAGTTCTAAGGAACAACCTACAAACTATGTGTCTGGACATCTTCTTGCCCGAGTTGATATCTTTTGCTGAGCATTGCCACTGGAAGCAGGGAATGTGGCCAGGGGATCATTCTGTCACGTCCCTTCAAGCTCGGCGAAGGCGCTGCTGAGTTGGGCAGTGCTGCCCTTCTAATGCTTAGGCAGCTAGTTAAGCTGGTTGGCTCTCTGGCTCCTGGTGGGCAGAGACATTTTGTGCCTTGATGAGGCCTCTTCAAGATGGAGTTTTTGGAGGTCCTTGGCCAGCTTCCCAGGAGTCAGCAAGCTTTTGCCTGTCAGCTGGGCATGGTAATTGACTGTGTGTATTCTTAGCCTGTCTCTGTCGCATGGCTGGTTTGAGCTACAAAAATCGGGAGGACGGTTCAAGTTAATGTGCCTTCCTTGGCCGCTGAGGCTACATACGCAACAAGCTAGCGTAAGCCTGCAGTGCGAGCAGGACAAAGAAACCCATCCCCTCCTTTGAGCTGGGAAAAACTTCTTGTGTGGTTGTGCTGTGAACCAGCTGAGAGGAAAACTAGCCCAGCAGAGAGAGGAGTGGGCTCTGCTCCAGAACAGCTCCCTGGTGCTGTTGGGAAGCACTGGTGGCAGTGGGAATGGGCAGGTGGCTCTGCTCCGGATCGTGGTGGTGGCAGCAGCTGGTGGTAGCTTAACAGGTAGCAGAAAGCATGGCCTGTGTGCAGGCAGCCTCATAACACGCTAGGATGCTGTGCTGCAGTGACTTTTTTGCTTGTCCTGTGAATATACTGTAATGGTACTTAAAGTGCTTAACGATCTTGTAACCTGAGACACTTTACAGGGACTTGCCTGTCTTTCAGGACTGGAATATCTGTAGTTTGAAAATTTATGTCTCCAAGGTGTGTAGAAGCTGCCTGTCATTCTCGAGGCACTTTGGCTTTGCAGTCCAGGTTCAGTAAAGCTCCTGCTCTGGTTGAGAAGTGCTGGGCAGCTGTCCTTACTGCAGAGGCTGGTGTTTCATGAGCAGAACCCCTGTTACTGAAATGAACCGGTTGGCGTCCATGCAGCTCAGCTCTAGTTGAGAGAGAAGCAGACCCTAGCCTAGCAGCTGGATCGCAGTTGGAAGTGACTGGCTTTTTCAGGGCAGCAGGTCCGTGGTAGCCTTGTTCTTTGGAGCAGCTGTGCTAAGAGAATGCTTGTTTCCTTTTCCTGCAGACTCCTGAAGACGTCCTCATTTCAAGCAAAAGTATACAAGCTGCCAGCCCTCCTGCACAGCACTTAGCTCCTCCTCAGCAGCAGGCAGGGAACAATGAAGGTAACTTCGAGTTGGCCTTGCTTTTCTTGCATGAAGCCGCAAAGACACACAGACCAGGGAGTCAACATGAGGGTCTGTGGAAAATCTGGGACTTGTGTTAAAACAAAACCACCTCTGACCAGTCACGGTCACTTTTCAGTTAAACTCTTGATCTCCTGAAGAGGTGAGACATGCAGTTAGATAAGCAATGACACCTTGTAAATGTGTCCAAGCCTTGAGACAAATGCTGTGCTGTCCAATCTGCGTAATGAGTAAGTGGGGACACTTTGAAAGGAGGTTGCTCTCAGACCTGGAATCTTCCACATAGTGTAATGCTCTGTTAAAGCACCTTGACATCCCTTTCCTCTGGGTTTACCTTATGTGAGGATTTAGAGGTCCTGTTTGTTTACTGTGCCTCAAAGCAAGGGGAGGGAGAGGTTCAGGCTTTTTGTTTATCCCCTGTGGGAACTGTAGGATCTGATCACTCCAGCTACAGCTGCTTGAGGGAAGAGTAGCTGGAGGCCTTTTGGTGAGGCAGGTTGTGCCTGCTCAAAGGGTCTGTACAGGATGTGTACTGCAGCACGCTTCACCATGTATATATACAACACTGATATTCCAGGTAGCCATTCAGGCTTCTGGTTTCTCAGCTTGGTTACATGCTACAGGGCTCTGAGCACATGAGAGCCGGAGACGAGAATCGGGGCCCTGCAGGGTGCCTTGCACATGGTGCTAACTGCAGGTTTCTTCACAGGAGGCTGTGCAAATCCAAACGGCGAATGCCAGAACAAGAACCAGGAACAACCCCACTGTGCCAAGTCCCAGGAGAATCCCTCACGCATCTGGTATGAGACATTTGCAAGGAGGGGGAATGAGCCAGTTGTCTGGAAGGACTTGGGTCTGGCCTTTTACGTAATTTGTTTTAAAAAGCTTTGGGTGTTTGTTTCCCTTCCTTCCCCCTGCTCCTCCCTATGTAGTTTTGAAATCTTCTTTGGCCAAATCTTGTCTCCTGGGAGTTCCTTGTGGCTTCTTGAGCTTTATTTGGGTCTGAGACCCAGGTCTGGCTTGGGAAGCAGACACATGAGTTCATGCACAAACCAGCAAAGGTGACTAACATAGCATGGTTAACTCACAGCCTAGATGTGACTGAGTGGTTCATAAAGGGGTGGGTCCGGGAGTAGTTTCAGAAGGTAATGCGAGTAGGTGACTGACCTATTTATTTTTATCTTGTGCAAGTGTCTGGAATACCTGAGTTGTTTCCTCACAACTTGTATTACTGGTGTTTCACGTGAGATTTCACCTGCTTTTAGCTTTGCCCTCAGTCTCCTGTCCTGGTTTTGCTGGGGTGAATTTGCTCTGGGTAGTGGATGGGAGGGGGAATAACAGCAACCTCTGTTCTCACATGGATGCTTAGCACTGTGTGATGGGTCAGGATCTGCAGCCTTCCTCAGGGCTGCTGCTGGATTGGGCCCTGATTGTGCAGTGAAGCAGTCCCCCCTGTTTTTCCCTGGAATTAAGGGATGCAAGTGAAGTAATTTCTGACACAGGTAAATCTGAGTGTCCAAAGCATTTATAAAGCATGTGAAACCCTGCCAGTGAGGTGAGCTGGGCTGGGTAGCCACAAACACACAGGGGTTGTGTCTATCTTGTGCTGTTAATACCGGATATAGCAAAGACTTCTTGCTTGCTGGGACTCAGAGTGGAGAATGAGAGTGATGTTGTATGTTACTGCTCTGGAACCTGGGTGTTCCCCTACCAAGTTGTCGTGTACCTTTCCTGTCCTCATTTGTGACTGGATGGTGGGCCAGCCACAGACCCGACTGAGTTTCTAGGAGTCCCGTGTCCTCTGGTGGCAGCAAGCAGGCAGAGGGAAGTGTGTAACAGCGAGTAAATGCTTCTGGCCAGATTGGGGAGTGTGATGGTCACCTAATGTGCCTCCTCTTAATGCCATCAGGACGAGAAACTATAAGCGAGCAATGGGTGCTATATGGAATGGGCAGCAGCCAGGGGGTCATACCCTTTCCCTTTTGGATGACAAGTACAAGAATTCACCAAACCAGACTCCACCTTCTTCCTCTCCAGCTAGCAAGGTGAGTGGGTGCCATGGCCCTTCTTTGCCTCCCTGTCCCTGGCAGGTGCTGACTTCCCTCCATCTTCTCCTGTTAGGTTGTTAGACCATT
Organism: Pelecanus crispus; assembly: GCF_030463565.1. Lineage (NCBI taxonomy): Eukaryota > Metazoa > Chordata > Aves > Pelecaniformes > Pelecanidae > Pelecanus > Pelecanus crispus. The sequence continues at coordinate 353,375 of NC_134648.1, read as the reverse complement.
GAAAAACTTCCTGCAGGCTGTGCAGCGAAACCAGCTGCTCGTGAGCCCGGGGCCCACGGGACATGGGGGTGTTATAAAGAACTTCATCAGACGCAATACTCCCACCCGACCTGATCTTAAGGTGCGTCAGAGTCCCACCTTCCCTCGCAGGGCTGGAGGAGGGGATCAAGTTTGGGGGAGCGGCAGGAGGGACTGCTTGCTTAGAAAAGAATAAACATATTCCTTGTTCTGTCTGCTGCTATGGATCGGTGCAGGTCCTCACAGCAAACTGGCCTCACAATTCTACTTCAGCTTCCCCAGGGTGGGAAGCTGTTTGGTGTTGCCTTGCATAGTCTGTCCACACACACTGTTATTGGCTGGGGGTCTTTAGCACCAATCCTCAAACCTTCCTCATATGTAGAGAAATCTCAGTTGCTCTGTCTATAGTCAGCAGAAACTTTTTATATTCTGGGACTGTTAAAACATGGGAAAGTGGGAAGCTTTTCTCTTTGCAAGGATCTGCCCCTGTGTCTCGCACGGGGCTGAAAGACACAGGCAGTGTGGGGCCAGGCAGTGGGTTCCCACTGGTAAGGAATTGCAGCTAAGGATGGGGTTGGTGTGCTATGAAGGGGGGGTTCTACTGTTACTTCCAAACCCTTAATCATCTTTTTTTATGTCTCTTTTCTACAGGGAGACTTTGTTGTAAGTAATGACACCCCTAACTGTGGGGGCTGGAAGATTATAACGGCTGTGCTTCTTGCCTCATGGGCACTGACAGCTCTTTTCCCTCACACTGGCATCCACGCAGCTCTCTGTCCAAATAAGTAAACTGGCCACACCAGTGGTGAGGTGGCAGGATCTCTTTGCAGGTGTGTTCTGCTGGGGCTGGGAACTCCTAGGAAACCTTTTGGCCTCTAAGCAAGACTACTCGCACTGTGCCCCTTCTCCCCCATTCTCCCAGCTGCTAGTGTTGGTAACACTGTCCCAGGCAAGGAGCATTTGCTGCAGGTGGTCACCTACAGCAGGAGTGTGCTGTTCCTTGCCTAAACGTATTTTGTACAGCTGGAGGACTGAGGTGTTTCCCTCCTATGCCTGTGATTCTTCTGCTCTTATTAGTTGAATAAGCACTGTTGCCAAACCTGCGTTGTTTCTTCCCTACTATTCACTTCCCATCCTGGTGTGTGGGTGAATATGACTCTGACAGTGACTTCTTTGTTTAGCAGGCTGCCTAGCCTCTAGCTGCCTGTGCATAAGCAGCCTGGGGGTAGAAACAGGCCCCAGCAATTGGTACAGTCTGAACTCATCTCCCTTCAGGAGAAGGAGCGGCAGAGACTGGAGAGCCTCAGGAGGAAGCAGGAGGCTGAGGAACAGAGGAGAAAGAAAGTGGAGGAGGAAAAGAGACGGCGGCAGGCAGAAATGAAGCAGTGAGTTGGGTCCCCTGCCTCCTGTTCCTTCCCTAGTTCAGCACAGAATTGCCTTGGAGGCCTTCCCTGCCAGGCAGACAGCACTGCTGCACCGTGCTTTGGGCCTCCCACTTAGAAGCAGCGTTTTGCAAGTGATGCTGCCTGGGCACCCTGAGCACTGCTGGTGGTGGCTCGCTGCAGTAAGAACTGCATTGGTGCAAAGCACCTGCTAATGTCCGAACTTAATCCAGAAGTGAGCTGAGGCTAAGCTCAGCCAAAGCAAGTTGAGCAAAATCACTGTTTTCCCCAATTACCATGGCAAGTCCCTGTTCCCCCATTGTCCTCTCTGCTAGAGCAGACAAAGCTAACAAGCCCTCCTTGCACACACACTGCCCAGGAAGCGGGAAGAGCGTCTGAGGAAGGCACTGCAGGCTCGGGAGCGGGTAGAACAAATGGAAGAAGAGAAGAAAAAGCGGATGGAGCAGAAGATTTTACAGACTGATGAGAAGGTAAGAAGGCTGACCAAGCTTTGGACCACTCAGTACAGTGACATTATTTCAGTGAGCTGTGAGCCCAAGAGGGTGCAAACAGGCCGCTGGCGTGATGCGTGCAAGCGCAGGATTGCTGCTGATGGTGACTAATCAGGTGGTGGGTAAATCTGCATCAGAGACACTGAAACTGTCTGTCTAACAAGAGGAGGCTTTTGTTCTCCATACCTTTGCAGTGGTTCTAAACATTCCTGTTCTGACATGCAGTGCTTATGGTGCTCTGCGTTCAAGGAATGTGGCAGCATCCCTTGACTGTCCTGTGAACAGGCCCTGCCTTACACAGCTTACAATGCACTCAGTGAGTTCCTCGCACAAAACATTACAGACAGCGAAGCCATGGTGCTTGCAGGGGGTTGCAGAAGCATGGTGGGAAAGAACAGCTACCAAACATGCAAGGGATGTTTATGACTCGTAGGCCAGGCTGTGTGTATATTTGTATCGTGTTTTGGTTTTTAAAGCCTTGTCTGACCCTCTTTTGAGGACAGGTAGAAGATAAAGAGCATGCTAGGATGGGCTGTTGATGGCTGCATGCAGACAGTGTCGCTGCTTTTGTACAATGTGCAGGTTCTGCAGGACTGAGGGGGGCTGTGCCTGACTGACCCAGAGCCCTAGCAGCCTTTGGGAGAAGGGTGGTTGCTCATTTTGGGGCGTGGACTAAAATGACCTTTGGAAAGGGTCGGCCTTAGAAAACAAAGGAATTGTGCTCCTTCCAGCCTTTCCCAAAACCTGAGCAGCCAAAAGTACACACAGCCCTGGCTAGTCTGCTGCTGTGGGCATGCTAGTGCTTTTACTGGGACAGACAGCTTGGGTGAAGGAACCGTGTCTCTGGGGCTCTCTCAGCTTTCACATCCCCAGTTCATATTGCAGTTCAGTTAGTCAGCAGCAGCACTGCAGGCAAAGCGGAAACCAGATGCCAGATCCCCTTGTTCTGCAGAGAATCACTTACAGGATGGAGGCGTGTATTTTGGGGTTGTGTAATGGTCCCTGTGCTCCTTTCTCCTATCACCCCAAGCGATGGGTGTCTCTTCACATGGCCTGCAGTCAGTGGTGGACTTGCTGCACGAGGTTGGTGCTAAATCCAATGCACGTGCCGCTTGCTGGGTGTTGGGTTCTCAGTCTCATTAGGCCCTGGAACATCACAGGCTTCAGCCTTCAGAAGCAGTCCCCACCCTCCGCGTGGACAAGGCTGTGAGGTGTGTCCTTGGGGGTGGCGTAGCAGACCCATGTGGCTTCCTCAGGTGCGCCTCTCACAAGTGCGGGAAGAGAAAACGGCAGAGGAGCGGAGCAAGAAAAAACTGTCGAAGAAGAATGGGGAAGCTGATGCATGGAAGCAGAAAGCGCTGAGGGTGGTAAGAGCACCTCTAGGTCCCTCCTGCTTGTAGGAGAGGAAAGCAATAGCAGGGGACCCGTGCACTGTTCTGACTGGTGGGACAGGGAAAGGTTACTACCTCTCCTGCTGCAGGGAATTCAGGGTCCGTGCTGCAAGATTTCTGTCTAGACAGTTGATGTTGGGTTTGAACACAAGGGTACCTGTGGGGACAGAAGGGAGAGACCGCCCAACTGGTAGGCAGGCCATGGAAGGTAAGAATGGGGTATAACAAGCACAGGTTGTCTCAAAGAATTCGCTTCATATCCTCCTATCTTTCAGCACTTGAGCTGGAGGGTTACAAGGGTTTTTTTTCTTTCTCCTTCAGGAGGAAGATGAATTTGAGCAGCAAGAACCACTGCAGAAAAGGAGAGAGGATGAAGTGAAAGAAAAAGGAAAGAAAGTCTTGGAACTGAAAAATCTTGTAGAGCAGCAACAGGTGGAACAAGTGAAGGAGAGGTATTAGCTTGTTTCTGTCCTGGAGGAGGGGACTTGGCAATAGGCATGGTGAAGCAGTAAATATAAATAGTATTGCTGAAATTGGGAGACTGGTGTGAGTGTCAGGCTGTCCCAGAGGTTTGGGGTACTGAAGCAAGAGGCTATACGAATGCTTGGGTTGGGGATGAGGTGGACATGCTTTCCTCTAACTAAACTATAGTGTTTTTTTTTCCCCAGGGATCACAAACAGCGAGGGAAAGAGAAGGCCCCCCAACCACAGCTGGAGTCAGCAGTGTTTTCTGAAAAAAACATAAAGGTGGGGAGTTGAAGTGGTCTTGGAACAACTTCTCTGTTGTAAATTAGTGAGGCGTAGGATACAGACTTATTTTGACATCAGACTTGTTTCCCTGCTGTTTAAGGTTTTAAGATTCGCTATTATATTATTTAGAGGACCCAATACAATAAAATCTATGACAAGCCAAACATGTTATTGTAAGGAGTTGGGGTTTGTGTGAGAATGAGCTAACTCTGTTGATAACGTTGGGGGTGACTGTTTTCTTGTTAACAGGTGAGCCTTCTCAGCCCCATCACAAGATGGATGACAGCCATACAATGGCACTTTGAAGAACACCTCTAAATGGCATTCACTGATACTTAAATGAATATGGAAATTAGTAAGAGGTTTATTTTTTTTCCCTACTACATTCACTCACTGTATTTGGAGGATGTGATCCCCATAACAAACTTCAGGTATCATACAGCTTCATGTAATGTCATTTGCATTTATACAAAGGTTGTTATGGCTTGAAGTCAAGGCTGGTTTTCCTCAAAATACCACAGTAACATTTTCTTTCCACTCTCTTTCTGCTCTTAACATTACTCTTTCTTCTGCCTTCTTCATTAGTAAGAAAAACAAACCCCCAAATGCTACTCCTCTTGAGGCTAAATTCCTCCTTATGTATTTGCTCTTGCTGCTCTTACTCACTAGGTCTGTGACATTGAAACTCCTATTTGTGCTATATAATTTTAATGAAGGTCTAAATTCTTCATATGTTGCCAGCAACTGGGCTGGAGTGAGCCACAGCAAAGCTCCTCTGGATGAGAAGTTGAATACAACTCAAAGTGCCTGCAGCTCTTGCCCTCCTGTTAGCTCTTCCCTACTGAGCAGTATGGGAGAGGGAACTCCTGGACAACCTGGTTTGGGCTGAAAAGAAGTTTAAGCAGTGAAAATTTTTTCTCTTTATGAGGAGGAAGAGAGCCTGAAAGTGTTGCACCAGCAGCCTGGGCAGGAGAAGAGAGCCAAGCAAGCAGAATCCATTGCTGTGGCTTCTAATACCTGGCTCAAAGCAGTAAAGGGGAGCGTGGGCTCTAGAGACCTTGTTGATCTGGATCTGAGGAAAGACAGGAGTCGCTTTATCTTTGAGTCTTGGCTTAGGGTTTTTTCTGCAGAAGACGACACACAGGGACTGAGGATTTTTTTTTTTTGCAAGGGACCCAGAAAATATGGCTGTGTTCGAGAGATAGTCTGGTTGTTTTTCTTGGTGAACATGAATGAAGAATGACTTAATTCTTCCATCTTAACAGGAGGAAGATGGTCTGCAGGAGCCCCAGCAGCAGCTGGGAGAGGAGGAAAAAATCATGCAACTAGAAGCATTGACTGCTGCCTCTGGCACATGGCTGAGCAAAACTGTGAAGGTGAGTCCTGGTTCCAGCAGAGCCCTCAAATAAAATGAGTCTGTGGTGTCTAATTGGCTCCTGTGGTTTGGAGCCAGCCTGCACATTTATTATCCATCAGTGATGGAGCAGGAAATTAAGTCCTCAAGTGTAGGCTGTTGGGGTTTTAAAGGCATCTGTGCAGAGGATGGGGATGTCTGTCGTCTTGGGTGCTTGGCCGAGAGCTCAGCACGGGGGGAACCTGAAGGAAAACCGAGTGTTTTATCTTGGAAAAGATGCTGAAAATAGCCACAGGATGGCAGCACATCATGAGGCGTCAGCCTGCGGCGCCTGGAGTGGCACAGTAGCAGCCCTGATGCCGGCCTGCCGGTGAAATCTGGTGGCTGGGTCTCCAGAAGCCTGTTTGAATGGGATCTGCTCAGACCCGGTAACTGCAGGGGTGGAGAAAAAGCTGTTCAAACAGACTCGAGTACTGCCTCTGCCGGTAAACTCTCTTGTCTTGGGGCTGACTGGCTCCTCTTCTTCCTGCTTGACTTCTCTACGCTGTGACTCACGTCAGAGCTCTAGAGAATGAAAAGCAGATCTGCCATGAAACGTGTGGAAGGGTTTGAGTGGTAGAGCCGTGCGTGCAAAAGCAGAGTGCTTAGACATATGTGGTATGTTCTACAAGAACATACGTGGTATGTTGTTCTACTCTTCTACAAGAAACAGGAGGGGAAAAGGGTTAAAAGTAGTTATCAAGTTGCTGAGCACGGTGACAGTTTTTGTATTTGTACAGATGTGTGTATACTTCTGCATTCCCTTAATGCAAAGAGCCCTGCGGAGTTAGGCTTACATTCCTGGTTTATTCTCTGGCCAGTACCCTTAGCTACTCCTGTACTACATACGACTGTCAGGTCTTCTACTCATCCCTCTTCCTCACTACAAAGCCAGGAGGTGTCTCCGAGCTTTGGCTTGTGCTGTTCTGACCTGCAGCTTCAATGTGAAGCGGAGCCCTGGCTTTTTCCTGGCCGGGTGTTGGCAGGCTCTCCCTGGCAGCTTGGAAGCCGCAGGGCAGGCCAGCGGCTGTTTCTGCGGTTTGCAGTCCCTGCTGCAGTACACAGACCCGTGCTACAGCTTGGCTATCGGGGGGCCGTGGTTTCAAAGCAAAGTTCAGTTAAAAAAAGCCAAAAGGATTTGAGCATTTCTGGGTTTTACTGAAAAACTCAACCCAAGTTACCTGTCAAGTAGGAATATTACAGATGTTCCAGGTAACGTATAGATCAAAGGCTTCCCATACACAGGTAGCTGACCCTTTTGGCTCTCCTGTCTTTTGAACTAGGGTTGAAAATGAACACAAATGATGCATCTGCTCTAGAAAGTCAGCTGTCAGCTCTTGTTTCTGACTACCTTCCCTTTACAGTGAAGTTCCTTGCCCAGCATGTGGCGTTGGGAACTCGCCTCTTAACTTATGGCTTACGCTCAGCATGAGGGTACTGTCTAGATGCCTTCACAGCATCTCGCTGTGGGATCTGAGCTGGGACCCTGGCGCAGTCTGTTCGTCTTGCAGGTGCCAGAGCTTTGAGATGCCTGCAACGGGGCTGGTAGTCAGCCTGCCCTGGCAAGGCAAGCTCTCCCGCCAGACTGGAAGGTCTGCTTCCTGCGCTAATCAATGCTCTCTGGTTTCAGAAATCTATCTCCACATCCTACTTGGGGCCCCCGAAGGGCCCAAAGGAGTCCAGATCCCCAAAGGTAAATGAAAATAACTACGGGATGGATCTGAACAGTGATGACTCCACAGATGATGAGAATGACCCTCGGAAGCCTGTCCCTGCCTGGGCTGACGGTAGGTGCCAAGTTTGGTTCAGCTTCCTTTAATTCCTTCCCTGGGAAGCTGGAGCTTTCCAGATTCACTTGGTGCAATCTCAGCTTCCCCAAAGTGCAGTCCGGGAGCATGTGAGACTTCAGCAGTGCTGGCAGCTGCTGGCTCCGAGTCGTGAGGGGGACTGGAGCTGCTTTCCTGCAAGTGCTGTTGTCTTGAAGTTAAACCAAAGACCTCTGTGCATGCGTTTGGATCCGAGGCTGTTAAAAGAATGGTGGGGGCTCACTGGTAATGAGGCAGCCCATCCTCCTGAGGGAAACCAAGGCGTGGTGGGTTTGCGATAAGTCTGGTGCGCTGAGTAACTTAAAACAAGCGCTGCTGGCAACCTGAAGATGGGTGTGGGGTTCAAAGCTTTGCAATGAGCAGGAAAGCTGTTCATCATGCTCACTGTACAGGTAATAGTTTTTCAGGTGTGCAAGAAGACTAACTGTCCTGCATGCTCTAAGGGAAAGGGCGCCTTAAGCAGAGCACTGAAAACTTATTTATAATGAGTCTGCTTCTCCGATACTGTTGTTTCCATAGGGTCTCAGCTTAATCAAGCCATTTTACACCAATACTATCACCCAGTGAATGTTGACCAACTCTTTGGGCTAATTCCAAGCCCGAAGCTGGAGGATATTTTTGGCAAGAGCAAGCCTCGATACTTCAAGCGCACGAGCTCAGCAGTTTGGCATTCCCCACCTGGGACCAAATCTACCTGTGGCCCATCTTGCAACTTCAAAAACTGAGAAAATGCAAAGGAATGTGTTTCATGACAGTATGGTGTATCAGTTTGTGTTTTCTTAGCAAGTAGTGTATTTACAATTTTAAGCCTTTTTTTTTTGTACAAAAATAAGTGTTGAATAAAATCCTGTTGCAATAAACAGTCCATCAGTGTTTGTGGTCATCATGTGGGGTAATGCTTTCGGATGGCCAATTTGAGAAGCTGGCTGTGGTTTCCTGGAGTGAAAATGAGGATGTTCAAAGACATGATACTGCACCATTACATACTCCCTCAGCTTGTTTGCAGAATCTTACACAAGGAAGCTATGAAACTGCTGTAGGGAAGATCAAATTTTTCAATCAACCTGAGGGGGGTAATGTTTTTATAACCCATTCTGTATTATATCTATGTATTTAACAATGCTTCTATCTGCAAGTAGTTTTCCTTCAAGAATTCTTGTGACCTCTTGTTAGTCTGAGCCAGAATCTTTTTCCTGCAATTAGAAAAATCAGATTAAGCGGCATCTAAATGTCTTGTCGCTGTTCTTTTCTTTCCTAATGGAAAAATGAAGCCCAGGCTAAGTTCTCGGTCCTGTTTTTCTAGGAGACTTCAGCATACAGTCTGGCTTGGGCAGGAGATGGAGTTATCTGGAAGTCGTGGTTTGGAAAGGGTAAGCAGTAAAATTATTTCCTTAGGACTGCGTTGGCATCACCTGCCGAGCGCTCCTCCGCCCGTGCGCAGCCTGGGGCGTGCTTGGTGGCAGCAGGCATCTCCTGGCTCCCGCAGCACGCCCCGAGCCCTGGGAAGCGGTTGCCTGGGGACCGCTGCGGCACGCTGGGGTGACCGTGGAGGGTCCCACGGCCTGCCGAGCTGCGAGGGGCCAGCCCCATGCCTGCGCTGTGCCTCGGGCGCCCTTACAGCCCCCGCAGGGCTAGCTGGCACAGACAGCGGCGTGCCCAGAGCCATTCGGCTAGCTAAACCCTGCTGACAGTCACAGTGAGGAAGATGCTTAGATGAAAAGGGAAAGTCCCTGAGCCGGAGCCAAGTCCCACATTTGCCATAATAACCTTTCCTTCCTCTTTCTTCAGTTCTCCCCTCTCAGGCTGTGCTGTCTAGCGCAAACGTGAGCACAGCGGAGGGACTCCGTCCCACCGTAGGTGACGTGATGCGTTGCTCTGGGATCCCTTGTGCAGGTACAGGGCTGGGGCTATCTACTTTCTCTGCGTGATGAGAGCCATGAGCCTGCCTCGAGGAGGAGGAGGGTCCCTGTCCCTAGCCAGTGCAGCCCAGCGCCAGGCTGGTGCCATAAGGTCTCCTTCCCCCTGACCTTCAGGTGCAGGCTGCCGAGAGCGAATACGGAAACATGGCCGTGGACCTGTTCAGAGCTCTCTAGGCCTGCTTACCTCCCTTCAGAGGAGGTTTCAAGCCGGTCAGCGTGGTTTTGCAGAGCTTTATCATGGGCTTGGAGGGTTTTGAGTAGTTTAGAAGAGTTTGCAAGTGTCTTGGTGGGAGAGTTGCAGGCAGTTAGAGCTTTTGATGGGTCTTTATTGCTCTGAGCTCTGCAGAGCAGTGACAGCAGCTGGGATGAGCTTTGCAGAGGCACAGGGTGCGTGAGCGGAGCTCTACAGCAGCTAAGGGCTGCTTAAAGCTGCTTGCCAGGAGCTCTGTACGGGCTACCAAATTGCCCCCACTCCTGGGTCCCCCCAGCTTTTCCGTTCATCTTGGGCTCCCTCGTTGTCCCACTGGATGTCTTTGGGGATCTCGGTGACTCTCGCTCTTCTGGCTGGTCTCTCTTGGGTCCCCCTGAGCTCTCTGGGGTTATCTCGGTGACTTTTGGACTCTCTTGGGTCCCTTCAGGATTTCAGCATCCCTCAGGTCTTGCAGCCTCTCTCAGTAGTGCTACCCAAAGGAATAACTCCTAAGGTATAAGACACTTAGTTTTTACTGAAAGAGGCTGAACCTGTTGGAGGAGAGAGGTGCTCAGACTCAAGCGATCGCAGCTGCACCCATGGGGAGTGCTCTTGCCACCTCCCCACCAATGCACTAAGTTTGGGGGGCACTGCCAGCGCTCTCCCCAGGGCAGCAGCAATCGCAGGGTCCAGCCGATCCCATGGCGCTGGTGGTCACTTTGGCGCATTCCCACCTCTCTCCTGCTCCCCACCCAGCCCAGCTACACCCCACTCCTTCCTCTCGCGCAGGGTGCTGCAGAGCTGATTTCAGCTTATATGGCAACACCCTCACTTTGTCTTTCTCAGGTTTCCTGGGGTTTTTTGGCCTCTGGTCCTCCTGGGTTCCTCTGCGCTTTCCTGAGTGCTCTGGACTCCCTTGGTTCGGCTCTCTGGGGCTCTCTAGGATTCACCTGGGCTTTCCTGGGCTCTCTTAGCATCACTTGAGCTCTCTTGGGATCTCCCCGAAGGTTTTTCCCCCCCCAGTTTCTCTGAGCTTTCTTGGACTCTCTTGACCTCTCTCACTAGTGCTTTCTCAGGTGCTTTCAGGGTGGCCATGGCACCTCTGAGCTTTCTTAATCTCTGCAGACTGGCTGCGATGCTCTTGTGTTGCCCGTTTCCCCAGGCTCTCTTGGGCTATTTCAGGCTCCCCTGAGCACAGACTCCGGCTGTTCCCTGCCAGCTGGCTTCTGTCTCTCATTGTAATCCTCAAATTACCTTGTTAGACGTCGCCAAGGAGGCAATGATTTCCGGACCCTGGCAGAGGATGGGAGCTGGAGGTCAGCCTCTCATCTGGAGCTGGCTAGAGGTGCCTGGCTGCAGGACGGTTGAGGTTTGCTGGCAGGAGGAAATGGGGGCCGTCAGTCAGCGTGGTGCTTGGGGATGAACAGGTTTTGTTTCCATTTCGCAGTGGCGCAAGCGACACCCGTCAGCCCACAGGTTTGATGTGCTGGCAACGAGCAGGAAGTTCCCAGGAGGGCCCCTGCCGAAACAGCAACTGCTGTCAGAACATTTCCAGTCCCGGGACAGGTAATCAACACAAGCCGTGACGCCGTTTTGGAGGATGTGAAATTGGCTGGGTCAAGAAGCTGATGGAGCCCTGCCAGGCTGCGAAGGGGGTCCTGGTCCCCTGTGCAGCCCCGGTTTGGGCATCAGCCCGGTGCCGCTGGTCCGAGGCAGGGAGCCGGCACTGTCGCCTCTCCTTGTCGGTATTCCCGGTGCCTGGGCAGCGGAGCTGCTGGTCCCGCTGCCTGCAGGGCTCTGACAGGGGCTGTGCAGGACCAGGCTAGTGGAACAGAGCGTGGTCCCAGGTGTCACCTCAGCAGACACAGGGATCTGGAGCTCAGGACCGGGGCTGAGAGCCAGAACTGGGTCATGGGAGAGGAAAAGAAGCATTGTTCTTACCCACGGTGAGAACTGTGCTGGTCCCCAGAGCGACCAGGAAGTTTAACTGTATTTGTTCTTCATTAATCTAACTCTCTGCTCAGCTGCATAGTGGTGCTCCTCGCAATGGGACAGAAACCGGACCATGGGCCTGGACAGCATCCCTGGGGGCTGCCCCGACCCTGGCAGGGTCCTGGGGCACCGCTGCTGACACGAGAGTGAATGGAAATGCACGACGAGATTTCTGGGAGGAGATCTTTATTTAACGTGGGTATAACACGAGCATTCTTCACAATAAATACATGGCCAAAAAGGAGAGGGAGAAGACCTTCTTGGAAACTACGGGATCAGACAGAAATACAGAAACCCTCATCAATATACAAATCACAGTGAATGAACTAGGGGTAGTGAATAAAAATCTCTGTAGCTAAGGTGTGTTTTAGGCACTTCCAACACTGGCGACCAAACACTGAAGTTTCAGATTCATCCCTTGCCTCATCCCAGTTTCCTGCAGCCTCAGTTCTGGTCATTCCCACCCACCCAGAACCTTGGAGGTGGTCCTGTCTGGACCTGTAACGCATGAACACGTCTCAGCTCCAGGTGGTAATTCCTATGCTCCTCAGGAGGATCAGCCAGAGCCTGGCCATGCCTGTTAGAAGTTGCTTTCAGCACTAAAACTACCTCTTGTAAATAGAGGAAACATCTCCCAGACCCCTCATCTCCCCTTAACGTGTGCAGGCTCTGTCAGTGAGCGGCCAGAGCCCCTTGCTGAAGCGAGTCCTGCTTGTCAAATGTATCCTATGTTCAGGTTGGGGTTTACTTCTTTCAGAGCAGCTAGCTTCTGTAATGTCTCTTTGTTTAATCCAGATTTCTTCAGCCTTTGGAGAGAAGGAAAGAGGTTAAAGCCACCCAAGCTATTGACTGTAGGCCATGACACTGCACAGCCAAAAAAAAAAAAAAAAAAAATTACAAAAAGCAGCCAGCGTGGGGTTTTTTTCTGGTGTTGTCTGGCCCCGGTCCTAGCTGGCTTTTTCTGCTTGGGCAAGCAGAGAGCGTTGGGGAGACCGAGCCTAGGGCTGGTCCATGGAGCCCCCAGCTCCACCAAGGCGCTGGCGCCCGGCGGGGTCCTGCCCTGGCAGCCAGAATTGGGCTCCATGGCCCCAGCGTTCACTTGGCTGGGTCAGGGCAGCCCCTGCCTTGCCTCTGCCCGTGACACCGGGCAAGGAGTCGGCATCGGCATTGGCCAGCCTCAGGGTGAGAAAGGTGCCGTCGCGTGGAGCAACCATCTCCGCTGCCTGCTTTGGGGCTGATGAAACATGTCCCCCCCGGTTTTGTGCATTAGCAGCATGTCCGGAGACATTACCGACGGCTTTTGGAAGGCAGCGGGTCTAATCACACCAATTCCAGAAGCGAGCAGCTGGTAGAGCTGCGGGGGGATGGCAGGGCAGCTGCCTGCTAGCTCGCAGGAACCAGAGCCAGCTCCGGCTGCCGGTGCGGTGCTCGCCAGATCGAGCTGCCCAGCACCCCGCCGCCACGAGACGCCTTTGGAGAAGGGCGCCTGGAGCAGCTGCAGCTTCGCGGAAAACACCCTCCCACTTTGTAGGACAGGCAGGGAGCCGCGGCGCGGGGAGGCTCAGGTCAACGCTTGCTCCGTCCCGGTACCCGCGGGGAGCAGCCCCGTGGCCAAAGGAGCCGCAAGTCCCTTACCACAGCTTCTGCAAGCAGCAGGTGGGACGCCTGAGCGCCTCGCACAGCAGCTGCACGCCGCCGTCTCCCAGGTCGTTCTGGCTCAGGTCCAGGTGCTCCAAGCTCTGGCTGGCCTCGAGCACGGCGCAGAGGTCCTCGCAGCAGGCGCCGGTGAGGTGGCACTGCCACAGGCTGCCGGGGAGCCGGTTGGGGAAAAGAGACGTTTGGACATTTCGTGCACATCCCTTCGCAGCCAGAAGCCTTGCCTGTGCCACCTACCCACCCGCCCCAGGTCCTCCGGGTGCCGGGAAAGAGCTTCCAAGGGGAACTTGCTCCAAAGCCTTGCTCCAGGCGCCTTGTGAGGGCTCTGAGGCTGGATATCACCTCCCCAGGACGGGGAACATTCCTTCAGATGGGTATGGGTGGGACTGGGCTTCCTCTTGACAGGGGTGCCCCTTGATTACTTCTCACAACCACAAAATACGATTGGGGTGGTCTTTAAGGAGCAAACCTCTACATACGTGCGCCTGAAACGCGCTGGCGGATGGAATAACTGCAGCTGGGGCAGAAAGCGTACCGCTGCTCCGCCTGGGAGAGCTTTAAATCCTAGTTATCTCATCTGGATGGTAATAAATAATCTCATCTAGCTAATAAATAAATAATTTTATATTTTTAAGCTGTTAGTACCCTGCCTATCAAAGCCCTTGGCACCCACCCGAAGATTTCCAGACTGCCCTGGAGTGGGATGGTGACCGGCCGTCAGGAGACCCATCGGGGAGCGGCAGGTGGTCCCTGCGCGGAGCATCCTCCCACCCCGGGGACACCGGGACCCCTCACCTCAGCACCTGCAGCCGGCAGGCGGGGTCCCGCAGGCCCTTGCTCAGCCGCCGCACGCCTCCGTCCCCCAGCTTGTTGTCGCCCAAGTGCAGCTCCGTCAGGCTGGGGCTGGCGGGGAGCGTCGCAGCCAGAGCCCCGCAGCTCGCCTCCGTCAGGCGGCACTGCCACAGCCTGCGCGGGGGACAGGCGGAGGAGAGGGGCAACCATCGCAGCCGCTCCGGGGCTGCCTGCGCGTCTGCGGGGACGGTGCCCGCCGCCCCCGTCCACGCTGACTGCGCCTTTGCCCCGCGGCCGATGGGGAGGAGAACATCTCAGCAGAGAGAGACTGTCCCCGCTCTCGAGGTGCCTCACTTTTGTATTTCCTCCCGAAGCTTGTAGGTTTTTCCTCTTTGACTCCTGTAGTTACGGGTGTGGGCAGCACCGCCCCCCCCCCAAAGGTCCCAGCTAGCGGCGAGGGGTTTCTCGGGTCCTTCGGGACCTGGAAGCTCCACCTGCCCCAGCAGAGTCTCCCGCCCAGCGGCACCGCAGCCCCCTCCCCTCGGCTCAGCATCGCTGCTGGCGCTCAGGAGCTTAAAGCCGCTGCCCGGCTGGAGGGCTTGCATCACCCAGCTCCCTCCTCTCTGCCTCTAACGCTGCTCAAAGCAAAGGCGCTGCTCAGCACCCATCGCCACCCTGCCTCTGGTGCCTCCACCAGCCAAGCCCAGAGCCCTTTTCCCAGGGGGTCTGCGCAGGCGGGGAGACGCTGCCCGAGCCCTGGGAAATGCCACCGACTCTGATTTTACCACTCTTGCTGTGCAGCCTCTCTGCAGCCTGTTCTCCTGCCTGGCTGTCTGCTATCTGCATTTGTAGGATGGCTGAGACGGGGCTCATCCGTAGCTCCACAGGAAAAGTGGGTAAGAAGCTCAAGTTTAAAAGCAAATGGGGAAACCAGAGCTGTCACGTTGGTGGTGGCCCCAGTGGAAGATGGCACATCACCTTGGTCCTGCGGGTCTTAGGAGGGCAGCCAGCACGGCGCTGTGTAGCCCAGGAGCACGTTACATCCTCCAAGCGCTAGGCAGCAATTGCTTTCTATTTCTGACTCGCAGACATCCCGCTTGCAGAGGCTCGTGGTGCCCACCCAGCGATGCCCCCCGGGACCCCTCACCTCAGCACCTGCAGCCGGCAGGCGGGATCCCGCAGGCCCTTGCTCAGCCGCCGCACGCCTCCGTCCCCCAGCTTGTTGTTGCCCAAGTGCAGCTCCGTCAGGCTGGGGCTGGCGGGGAGCATCGCGGCCAGAGCCCCGCAGCTCGCCTCCGTCAGGCGGCACTGCCACAGCCTGCGCGGGGGACAGTGCCGTGGCTAAACCGGGCTCGACCCCCTGGCAGCCACGTCTCTGAAAATCACCTGCTGCTTTTGGAGCCCAGGGATGCGATCAGGCTGTTTAATTAACGCAGCTCAGGGGGAGCAACGTGGCGCAGCCGGGGCAGAGCGGCACGCACGGCCACCGCTGCCCTCGCTCACACCCTAAAAGCATCTGCTAGGAGCAGCCGCGGAGCACGACCCCCCAGCCCGACACCCCGTACCAGAGCTTTTGCATGCTGCAGCCGGGTTCCGCTAGTGCCCTGCACAGCTCCCGCACACCGCCGTCTCCCAGGGGATTGTCACTCAGGTCCAGCTGCACCAGGCTGGGCATGGTGCGCAGCACGGCAGCGAGGTCCTTGCAGCCGGTGGCCGTGAGGTTGCAGCAGCCCAGCCTGCGGGAGAGATGGTGGTGAGGCTGCCTGCCCGCCGGCGCTGCAGCCCTCTGCATCACCCCAGGTTGGAGAGCTGCCCAGCGTCCCCTGCCTGAGCCCGGGCATGGAGGTGGCTCCTGCAGTGGCTCCGGGGACACCGTGTTGGAAAAGAGAGGGGAGCAGCTCACTGCCCTCTCCCCATCCCTCTCCCAAAGCTGGTGCGCCTGTATCTGGTGTTTGCTGCTGAGTTTCCGTGTTTGGCATCCCTGGGCACAGCGACACTGAGAGCAGCTCGAACGTGCTCCGGGGTGCAAAACACAACCCAAATCTGCAAAGTCTAAGGGACAAAATGCCAAAGTGCAGCTGTGAGGCAGTACCCGGCAGCAACCCCGCTGTGCCGGAGCGTGGGAACGGAGAGGTGAGGTGACCGGACAGCGTCTGCTCAACCAGGGAGTCAAGGTCTGGGGGCAAACAATTCATATTGCTTGAATGGGTGAGACTAATCCACCTCACTTGTGAACTTTGAGAGACTCCCTCTTTCAAATCTCGTTGTCCAGGCTGAGTCTATACCAGGGAAAAATGGGAAAACATCCAAAAAAAAAAATGGAGGGGAAACTGCAGACACCACTAAGGGACTGTTCATCCCCTTCCCAGACATGGTCCGTGGGGTGACTCCCCTTCCGCAATTACGTGTTTCCATGTGGTGCATGGCCAGCCCTGCCCCTGCCTGGGCGCACAGGGACCCCAAAACACCCGCAGCTGCAGGGCGAGAGCCCGGGGAGAGGGTGCCTGGGGTGCACAGAGACTCCCACAGACAAAGAGCAGGGACGGTGGCACAGATCTCTAACTTCTCCATCTGGCCTAGGTGCTGAAAATGAGTTCTCTCTCTTACTTTCCTACAGTGTCGTAGCAGAGACTCATTTAAAAATGTACAACTAAATTATATTGATGGAAAAATGTAATAATAAGGGTCAGGCCCCTGCAACAAGTAGGTCTGCAATGCCTCAAGCTATCTTCCACAATGGCAGCATCGGTAAACGGGCCTTTCTCATTTCTTTTTCTTTTTTCCTCCCTCTTCCAGGCTCGCAAGGAGAAGAGACGAGCGGCCCTGCAGCCTCCCAGAGCTGGCGACGTGCCTTACCGCAGTGCCTGCAGCTGGCGGGCGCCGCATCTCAGCCCCTCGCACAGCAGCTTCAGGCCACCGTCCCTCAGGTCTTCGTTCCCAGACAGGTCCAGCTCCGTCAGGGTGGGGTTTGTGCTGAGAACGGAGGCCAGAGCCCCGCAGCAGGCGCCCGTGAGCTGACACCGATCAAACCTGTGAGAGAGATGCGGAGAGGAGCCGCGGGGCTCGGCGCAGCTGCCCTGCGTGTGGGCGCGCCAACCAGCCCCTCGCTGCGACGGCCACCGCCGATGATGGCCACAAACCAGGCTGGTCTTCACAGATGGCCTCGCGGGAGCGGGAGAACAGCCCGTCCCGCCGTGCGGCGAGCCGTGCTGGCACGTGGGCATCCTCCCCGCGCAGCGAGGAGACCCGGCCGGGCTGGCTGGGGTTTGCTTGTTCTCCCATTTCACCCGGCAGAGAAGAGCAATGTACCTTAACATCTTTAATTTACAGCCTGATTTTTCCAAGGCTTGACAAAGCAGGTGGATGGGTGACTGCTTCTCCTCCTTTTGCTGTTTTTCCCTGAAAATAAAGAGGAGACGCATCTTATTCCTGTTCCTACTACTCCTATTCTATTCCTATCCTGGTCTACTCCTTTCCTATTCTATTCTATTCCCATTGCTATCCTATCCTTGTTCCTATCCTTGTTCCTACCCTGTTTCCTACCCTGGTTCCTATCCTATTCTTTTCCTGTTCTGTTTTCTATTCTATTCTATTCTATTCTATTCTATTCTATTCTATTCTATTCTATTCTATTCTATTCTATTCTATTCTTTTCCTGTTCTGTTCTGTTCTGTTCTGTTTTCTATTCTATTCTATTCTATTCTTTTCCTGTTCTGTTCTGTTTTCTTTTCTATTCTATTCTATTCTATTCTATTCTATTCTATTCTATTCTATTCTATTCTATTCTATTCTATTCTATTCTATTCTATTCTATTCTATTCTTTTCCTGTTCTGTTCTGTTCTGTTTTCTATTCTATTCTATTCTATTCTATTCTATTCTATTCTATTCTATTCTATTCTATTCTATTCTATTCTATTCTATTCTATTCCAGCCTATTCCCATTCCTAGTCCTAATCTATTCCCATTTCTATCCCCATTCCAACATTGCTCCTTGGCCGCCGGGTCACAGCTGTACCCCCTCGCCGATGTGCCCAGCGTGGCGGGAGGACCAGCCTTGCCGTGGGCTCCTCTGCGGGGTCATCACAGCTCTTTGGGCTTTCAGGCATTCGCCGCTTTGCAGCTCGGGACCTTACGCACCGATACGCGGGCTGCGGGCCCGCGCAGTCCTCGAGGTCGTCCCACAGAAAGGAGCAGTGCCCCAGGTCAAGTGACTCCAGCTTGGGGAAGTTTTTTATGCTGAAGGAAAGGACCATTTGATCGAAGCGGTTAAGGTTGAGCCCTCGTAGGTAGACCCCTGTGAAAGTATCCAGGGTGGTGGCTACAAAATGTTCATCCTGGAGCTCGTACAGGCAGTGGCAGACCTCCAGCTCAGAAATCACCGCTGTCTCCTGCGTCAGAAGAGCTAGGGACGTTTTCTGGCTGGTTTGAAGCCATGCCAATAATTCCTGCGTAACCCTGGGTGCGATTTTACACCCCATCTCCTCCTCCAGCTCCCTCCTGCGTTCCTCGTTTAAGAGCCCGAAGAGGAACCGCACAGTTAGCATGAAGTAGTTCTTGGAGTTGCCGTAGCTCTCCAGCAGCTCCTTCACGTCCCTGGTGGGACTGGTGGGGGATTCCTGCACCTCCCCTTCATCTTCCAGCAGGTAGAAAAGCGCCGCAAAAAACTCCTGGAAGCTGAGGTGGATGAAGCTGTAGGTGCTGACGCAGGAGATGTCCTTCTGGAAGAGGTGCTCGTTGAGGAGGAGCGGGAGGGCTCGCTGGTCCAGCGCATACCCCTGCACCTCCTTCTCCTCGAAGAGGACCTTCTGCTTCCAGATGCCGTTGGCCGCCAGGCAGCACAGCCTCCTGAGCACCCCCGGCATGCCCTGCTTCTGCTCACCGCTCAGCGACCGGAGCAGGGCGGAAAGGTAGAGGATGTAGATCCCTGTCGTCGTCTTCGGGCTTTGGGTGAGACCCCCGGTGCGGCCGAGCTGCTGCTTCATAACGGTGCAGACGATCCAGCACACGATGGGCACCAGGCACATGGTGAAGAGCGTCTCGTTCCCTCTGACGAACTGAAAGGCGATAGCCGCCTGCTCCGCGTTTTCAAAAAACTTGTGGAAATACTCCTTCCTCTCCGCCTCCAAAAACCCCAGGATTTCGGCGTAGCGCTCGCACTCCAGGCACTTGCCCAGTTTCTGCAGGGCGGCCGGCCTTGTGGTGATGAGCAGGGAGCTCTCAGGCAGCAGCTTCCTGCGGAAGAGGCTGCTCAGGGTGATTTCCACCGTCCTCTGCTCCTGGGGATTGGAGCACAGCTCGGACTGGGGCCGATCGAAGGAAAAGCGGAGCTCGTCGAAGCCATCGATCAAGAACAGGAGCCTCTCCGGCTGCTTCAGCATCTTCCTGACCGGCGGAGAGCTGCTGGGACAGCACCAGGTGATGAGGTCGACCATGCTGGCCTGGCTGGTGAGGAGGTTGCCCTCCCGGCAGTGGATGTAGAAGACATAGTCAAACTCCGCAAACATCTTGTCGGATGCCCAGTCCAGCATGATCTTCCTGGCTGTCATCGTCTTGCCCACGCCTGCGGCTCCCAGGAGCACGACCACCCTGGGGGTCCAGCCGTCGGGGCCAGGCTTGAAGAGGTCGCCAACAGCGATGGAGGAACTGGCTTGCTCCTTCATCATCTCCGCATGCCTCCGTCCCATGGCCACGATCTCGTGCTCCTGTTGCTCTTCGTCACGGTGCTTGTTGACGATCACCAGCTTTGAGTACCTGGCGTTTAGGCTCACGTCATCGCCCACCCGGGCGTTTTGGTCCTTGATGCGGCTGTACACCTGGCGTACAGCTTTTTTGTAATTCCCCTGGTAATCTGGAAGGGTGGGAGGCCACCTCACACGTCTGCGGACCGCGGGGCGAGCGGCAGCAGAGCCCCCCACATTTCTCCCCATTGGCACCTACCTGCTGGTGATGAATCCGGGGCTGGAAGAGAAAGGGATGTTAGTGGGCAGCGTCACTGAGCCCCCACCACCCCCAAATCCTCCTCCATCTCCCCATCCCTGGAGGAGCCCCCCTCACCCTCCCATGGGGACCCCCAACCCACGTCCCTTTCCATAGCATCCTCCTGGCCCCAAACACGGGCTCTTGCAGACACAGCCCCCCAGGGCACGCTGCCCAGGACCCCACAGGGTGTTGCTCGCTGAGGACCCACTCAGCCTTCCCACCTTCCTGTCTCCTTTCCTGGAGCTGGGCGGCAGCGTAGCGGAGCTGGATGCGCTCAAGGACTTCTATCGCCACATCCAGGGCGTCCTCCCCGCCATAGAAACGCATCATGAGGTTCTTCGTATCCATCCAGTCAGCATTCTTCAGCCTCCCCCAGGGAATGCGGTGCCTGCCCTTCTGCAGGTCTCCGTGCGCCAGCGCATCCCGAAATTTTTTAAAATCCCACTCGGGGAGTTCTTCCAGGGCCTGTAGCAGCAGCTCCCCAGAGGCGCCCTGGGGGCTGTTGCTGCTCGGGATGCTGTTCCTGCAGTTGAGCCCCCCCATGGGGAGAGCCCCGGCACCCGGCTAACGCACGGCCCCGTGCCTGTGATGGGGGGATGAGGATTTGGGGAACGGTCCTGCAAGGAGCCTCCCTGGCCCCGTAGCCCAGCCCCATCCTGGTCGTGCTGTCTCTGCCCCGGGGGAGCTGTGCCCCCCGCCTCATCCTCCCTGCTCTGCTCCCCGGGGGCTGTGGGGCTGGCTGCCCCCAAACAGGCACCATCGTCCTGCCTGCTGTCCCCCTGCCCGCTCCCCCAGCCCAAACCGTCCCCCCCAGCATGAGCACGACAAGCAGTGGGGCAGCAGACCAGGGGCTTGCCACCAAAGCCTCTCTAGAGCCGTGTCCCACCATGCGAGCAGTGTCCCTACTGGGAGAGCTATGGCCCCACCAGGAAAGCTGTAGCCTACCAGGAAAGAAACGTCCCCACCAGAAGAGATGTAGCCCACCATGAGAGCCGTACCCCACCAGGAAAGCAGCGTCCCCATCCTGAGAGCCATATCCCACCAGGAAAGCAGTGTCCCCACCATGAGAGCCATATCCCACCAGGAAAGCAGCGTCCCCATCCTGAGAGCCATATCCCACCAGGAAAGCAGCATCCCCATCCTGAGAGCCATATCCCCACTGGCAGAGTGATGGCCCCACCAGGAGAGCAGCGGACCTACCAGGAGAGCAGTGTCCCCACCAGAAGAGCAATGTCCTCACCAAGCCAGTACCCTCCTCACCAAGAGAGCCACGTTCCCACCAGGAGAGCAGCGTCCCTACGCAGAGATCAGGGTCCTCACCAGGAGAGCCATATGCCCACATCCATGTCCCCCCACAGAAGAAAGAGCATCCCGCCAGGGCCACAGCCAGGCAGCCAACCCTGCTCTGGAGCAAGGCTGCTTCAGCCTGTGGGGGACCCGCCGTGCGGTGCCACCAAGCCAGATGGCTTTGCAGGTTCTGCTGGCAGACTTCCACAGGGCAAAACCCAGATGGTGAGCTGCACAAGCGCACTGATTTCCCGTCTGGACAGAGTTTCACTTTCAAAGCATTCTGCTATTTCCTTCCCCCTCAGGTCAAGGTTCTCACGCTTCACACCCTTTCTGCACCTCATTTATTGTCCCCTTTTCTTCTCTCTTCTTCTTAGCGCCAGTTCCTTCTTTCTCATGCTGCAGCAGAGGGTTGTGCTGAAGGCACGGAGACCTCGGTGCCCAGCCACGGTGGCTCAGCTGCTGGCAAGGCCTTAGAAAACAAGGGAATTGTGCTCCTTCCAGCCTTTCCCAAAACCTGAGCAGCCAAAAGTACACACAGCCCTGGCTAGTCTGCTGCTGTGGGCATGCTAGTGCTTTTACTGGGACAGACAGCTTGGGTGAAGGAACCGTGTCTCTGGGGCTCTCTCAGCTTTCACATCCCCAGTTCATATTGCAGTTCAGTTAGTCAGCAGCAG
Source organism: Pelecanus crispus (assembly GCF_030463565.1). NCBI lineage: Eukaryota > Metazoa > Chordata > Aves > Pelecaniformes > Pelecanidae > Pelecanus > Pelecanus crispus. The sequence continues at coordinate 331,610 of NC_134648.1, read as the reverse complement.
CACTGCAGGCAAAGTGGAAACCAGATGCCAGATCCCCTTGTTCTGCAGAGAATCACTTACAGGATGGAGGCGTGTATTTTGGGGTTGTGTAATGGTCCCTGTGCTCCTTTCTCCTATCACCCCAAGCGATGGGTGTCTCTTCACATGGCCTGCAGTCAGTGGTGGACTTGCTGCACGAGGTTGGTGCTAAATCCAATGCACGTGCCGCTTGCTGGGTGTTGGGTTCTCAGTCTCATTAGGCCCTGGAACATCACAGGCTTCAGCCTTCAGAAGCAGTCCCCACCCTCCGCGTGGACAAGGCTGTGAGGTGTGTCCTTGGGGGTGGCGTAGCAGACCCATGTGGCTTCCTCAGGTGCGCCTCTCACAAGTGCGGGAAGAGAAAACGGCAGAGGAGCGGAGCAAGAAAAAACTGTCGAAGAAGAATGGGGAAGCTGATGCATGGAAGCAGAAAGCGCTGAGGGTGGTAAGAGCACCTCTAGGTCCCTCCTGCTTGTAGGAGAGGAAAGCAATAGCAGGGGACCCGTGCACTGTTCTGACTGGTGGGACAGGGAAAGGTTACTACCTCTCCTGCTGCAGGGAATTCAGGGTCCGTGCTGCAAGATTTCTGTCTAGACAGTTGATGTTGGGTTTGAACACAAGGGTACCTGTGGGGACAGAAGGGAGAGACCGCCCAACTGGTAGGCAGGCCATGGAAGGTAAGAATGGGGTATAACAAGCACAGGTTGTCTCAAAGAATTCGCTTCATATCCTCCTATCTTTCAGCACTTGAGCTGGAGGGTTACAAGGGTTTTTTTTCTTTCTCCTTCAGGAGGAAGATGAATTTGAGCAGCAAGAACCACTGCAGAAAAGGAGAGAGGATGAAGTGAAAGAAAAAGGAAAGAAAGTCTTGGAACTGAAAAATCTTGTAGAGCAGCAACAGGTGGAACAAGTGAAGGAGAGGTATTAGCTTGTTTCTGTCCTGGAGGAGGGGACTTGGCAATAGGCATGGTGAAGCAGTAAATATAAATAGTATTGCTGAAATTGGGAGACTGGTGTGAGTGTCAGGCTGTCCCAGAGGTTTGGGGTACTGAAGCAAGAGGCTATACGAATGCTTGGGTTGGGGATGAGGTGGACATGCTTTCCTCTAACTAAACTATAGTGTTTTTTTTTCCCCAGGGATCACAAACAGCGAGGGAAAGAGAAGGCCCCCCAACCACAGCTGGAGTCAGCAGTGTTTTCTGAAAAAAACATAAAGGTGGGGAGTTGAAGTGGTCTTGGAACAACTTCTCTGTTGTAAATTAGTGAGGCGTAGGATACAGACTTATTTTGACATCAGACTTGTTTCCCTGCTGTTTAAGGTTTTAAGATTCGCTATTATATTATTTAGAGGACCTAATACAATAAAATCTATGACAAGCCAAACATGTTATTGTAAGGAGTTGGGGTTTGTGTGAGAATGAGCTAACTCTGTTGATAACGTTGGGGGTGACTGTTTTCTTGTTAACAGGTGAGCCTTCTCAGCCCCATCACAAGATGGATGACAGCCATACAATGGCACTTTGAAGAACACCTCTAAATGGCATTCACTGATACTTAAATGAATATGGAAATTAGTAAGAGGTTTATTTTTTTTCCCTACTACATTCACTCACTGTATTTGGAGGATGTGATCCCCATAACAAACTTCAGGTATCATACAGCTTCATGTAATGTCATTTGCATTTATACAAAGGTTGTTATGGCTTGAAGTCAAGGCTGGTTTTCCTCAAAATACCACAGTAACATTTTCTTTCCACTCTCTTTCTGCTCTTAACATTACTCTTTCTTCTGCCTTCTTCATTAGTAAGAAAAACAAACCCCCAAATGCTACTCCTCTTGAGGCTAAATTCCTCCTTATGTATTTGCTCTTGCTGCTCTTACTCACTAGGTCTGTGACATTGAAACTCCTATTTGTGCTATATGATTTTAATGAAGGTCTAAATTCTTCATATGTTGCCAGCAACTGGGCTGGAGTGAGCCACAGCAAAGCTCCTCTGGATGAGAAGTTGAATACAACTCAAAGTGCCTGCAGCTCTTGCCCTCCTGTTAGCTCTTCCCTACTGAGCAGTATGGGAGAGGGAACTCCTGGACAACCTGGTTTGGGCTGAAAAGAAGTTTAAGCAGTGAAAATTTTTTCTCTTTATGAGGAGGAAGAGAGCCTGAAAGTGTTGCACCAGCAGCCTGGGCAGGAGAAGAGAGCCAAGCAAGCAGAATCCATTGCTGTGGCTTCTAATACCTGGCTCAAAGCAGTAAAGGGGAGCGTGGGCTCTAGAGACCTTGTTGATCTGGATCTGAGGAAAGACAGGAGTCGCTTTATCTTTGAGTCTTGGATTAGGGTTTTTTCTGCAGAAGACGACACACAGGGACTGAGGATTTTTTTTTTTTTGCAAGGGACCCAGAAAATATGGCTGTGTTCGAGAGATAGTCTGGTTGTTTTTCTTGGTGAACATGAATGAAGAATGACTTAATTCTTCCATCTTAACAGGAGGAAGATGGTCTGCAGGAGCCCCAGCAGCAGCTGGGAGAGGAGGAAAAAATCATGCAACTAGAAGCATTGACTGCTGCCTCTGGCACATGGCTGAGCAAAACTGTGAAGGTGAGTCCTGGTTCCAGCAGAGCCCTCAAATAAAATGAGTCTGTGGTGTCTAATTGGCTCCTGTGGTTTGGAGCCAGCCTGCACATTTATTATCCATCAGTGATGGAGCAGGAAATTAAGTCCTCAAGTGTAGGCTGTTGGGGTTTTAAAGGCATCTGTGCAGAGGATGGGGATGTCTGTCGTCTTGGGTGCTTGGCCGAGAGCTCAGCACGGGGGGAACCTGAAGGAAAACCGAGTGTTTTATCTTGGAAAAGATGCTGAAAATAGCCACAGGATGGCAGCACATCATGAGGCGTCAGCCTGCGGCGCCTGGAGTGGCACAGTAGCAGCCCTGATGCCGGCCTGCCGGTGAAATCTGGTGGCTGGGTCTCCAGAAGCCTGTTTGAATGGGATCTGCTCAGACCCGGTAACTGCAGGGGTGGAGAAAAAGCTGTTCAAACAGACTCGAGTACTGCCTCTGCCGGTAAACTCTCTTGTCTTGGGGCTGACTGGCTCCTCTTCTTCCTGCTTGACTTCTCTACGCTGTGACTCACGTCAGAGCTCTAGAGAATGAAAAGCAGATCTGCCATGAAACGTGTGGAAGGGTTTGAGTGGTAGAGCCGTGCGTGCAAAAGCAGAGTGCTTAGACATATGTGGTATGTTCTACAAGAACATACGTGGTATGTTGTTCTACTCTTCTACAAGAAACAGGAGGGGAAAAGGGTTAAAAGTAGTTATCAAGTTGCTGAGCACGGTGACAGTTTTTGTATTTGTACAGATGTGTGTATACTTCTGCATTCCCTTAATGCAAAGAGCCCTGCGGAGTTAGGCTTACATTCCTGGTTTATTCTCTGGCCAGTACCCTTAGCTACTCCTGTACTACATACGACTGTCAGGTCTTCTACTCATCCCTCTTCCTCACTACAAAGCCAGGAGGTGTCTCCGAGCTTTGGCTTGTGCTGTTCTGACCTGCAGCTTCAATGTGAAGCGGAGCCCTGGCTTTTTCCTGGCCGGGTGTTGGCAGGCTCTCCCTGGCAGCTTGGAAGCCGCAGGGCAGGCCAGCGGCTGTTTCTGCGGTTTGCAGTCCCTGCTGCAGTACACAGACCCGTGCTACAGCTTGGCTATCGGGGGGCCGTGGTTTCAAAGCAAAGTTCAGTTAAAAAAAGCCAAAAGGATTTGAGCATTTCTGGGTTTTACTGAAAAACTCAACCCAAGTTACCTGTCAAGTAGGAATATTACAGATGTTCCAGGTAACGTATAGATCAAAGGCTTCCCATACACAGGTAGCTGACCCTTTTGGCTCTCCTGTCTTTTGAACTAGGGTTGAAAATGAACACAAATGATGCATCTGCTCTAGAAAGTCAGCTGTCAGCTCTTGTTTCTGGCTACCTTCCCTTTACAGTGAAGTTCCTTGCCCAGCATGTGGCGTTGGGAACTCGCCTCTTAACTTATGGCTTACGCTCAGCATGAGGGTACTGTCTAGATGCCTTCACAGCATCTCGCTGTGGGATCTGAGCTGGGACCCTGGCGCAGTCTGTTCGTCTTGCAGGTGCCAGAGCTTTGAGATGCCTGCAACGGGGCTGGTAGTCAGCCTGCCCTGGCAAGGCAAGCTCTCCCGCCAGACTGGAAGGTCTGCTTCCTGCGCTAATCAATGCTCTCTGGTTTCAGAAATCTATCTCCACATCCTACTTGGGGCCCCCGAAGGGCCCAAAGGAGTCCAGATCCCCAAAGGTAAATGAAAATAACTACGGGATGGATCTGAACAGTGATGACTCCACAGATGATGAGAATGACCCTCGGAAGCCTGTCCCTGCCTGGGCTGACGGTAGGTGCCAAGTTTGGTTCAGCTTCCTTTAATTCCTTCCCTGGGAAGCTGGAGCTTTCCAGATTCACTTGGTGCAATCTCAGCTTCCCCAAAGTGCAGTCCGGGAGCATGTGAGACTTCAGCAGTGCTGGCAGCTGCTGGCTCCGAGTCGTGAGGGGGACTGGAGCTGCTTTCCTGCAAGTGCTGTTGTCTTGAAGTTAAACCAAAGACCTCTGTGCATGCGTTTGGATCCGAGGCTGTTAAAAGAATGGTGGGGGCTCACTGGTAATGAGGCAGCCCATCCTCCTGAGGGAAACCAAGGCGTGGTGGGTTTGCGATAAGTCTGGTGCGCTGAGTAACTTAAAACAAGCGCTGCTGGCAACCTGAAGATGGGTGTGGGGTTCAAAGCTTTGCAATGAGCAGGAAAGCTGTTCATCATGCTCACTGTACAGGTAATAGTTTTTCAGGTGTGCAAGAAGACTAACTGTCCTGCATGCTCTAAGGGAAAGGGCGCCTTAAGCAGAGCACTGAAAACTTATTTATAATGAGTCTGCTTCTCCGATACTGTTGTTTCCATAGGGTCTCAGCTTAATCAAGCCATTTTACACCAATACTATCACCCAGTGAATGTTGACCAACTCTTTGGGCTAATTCCAAGCCCGAAGCTGGAGGATATTTTTGGCAAGAGCAAGCCTCGATACTTCAAGCGCACGAGCTCAGCAGTTTGGCATTCCCCACCTGGGACCAAATCTACCTGTGGCCCATCTTGCAACTTCAAAAACTGAGAAAATGCAAAGGAATGTGTTTCATGACAGTATGGTGTATCAGTTTGTGTTTTCTTAGCAAGTAGTGTATTTACAATTTTAAGCCTTTTTTTTTGTACAAAAATAAGTGTTGAATAAAATCCTGTTGCAATAAACAGTCCATCAGTGTTTGTGGTCATCATGTGGGGTAATGCTTTCGGATGGCCAATTTGAGAAGCTGGCTGTGGTTTCCTGGAGTGAAAATGAGGATGTTCAAAGACATGATACTGCACCATTACATACTCCCTCAGCTTGTTTGCAGAATCTTACACAAGGAAGCTATGAAACTGCTGTAGGGAAGATCAAATTTTTCAATCAACCTGAGGGGGGTAATGTTTTTATAACCCATTCTGTATTATATCTATGTATTTAACAATGCTTCTATCTGCAAGTAGTTTTCCTTCAAGAATTCTTGTGACCTCTTGTTAGTCTGAGCCAGAATCTTTTTCCTGCAATTAGAAAAATCAGATTAAGCGGCATCTAAATGTCTTGTCGCTGTTCTTTTCTTTCCTAATGGAAAAATGAAGCCCAGGCTAAGTTCTCGGTCCTGTTTTTCTAGGAGACTTCAGCATACAGTCTGGCTTGGGCAGGAGATGGAGTTATCTGGAAGTCGTGGTTTGGAAAGGGTAAGCAGTAAAATTATTTCCTTAGGACTGCGTTGGCATCACCTGCCGAGCGCTCCTCCGCCCGTGCGCAGCCTGGGGCGTGCTTGGTGGCAGCAGGCATCTCCTGGCTCCCGCAGCACGCCCCGAGCCCTGGGAAGCGGTTGCCTGGGGACCGCTGCGGCACGCTGGGGTGACCGTGGAGGGTCCCACGGCCTGCCGAGCTGCGAGGGGCCAGCCCCATGCCCGCGCTGTGCCTCGGGCGCCCTTACAGCCCCCGCAGGGCTAGCTGGCACAGACAGCGGCGTGCCCAGAGCCATTCGGCTAGCTAAACCCTGCTGACAGTCACAGTGAGGAAGATGCTTAGATGAAAAGGGAAAGTCCCTGAGCCGGAGCCAAGTCCCACATTTGCCATAATAACCTTTCCTTCCTCTTTCTTCAGTTCTCCCCTCTCAGGCTGTGCTGTCTAGCGCAAACGTGAGCACAGCGGAGGGACTCCGTCCCACCGTAGGTGACGTGATGCGTTGCTCTGGGATCCCTTGTGCAGGTACAGGGCTGGGGCTATCTACTTTCTCTGCGTGATGAGAGCCATGAGCCTGCCTCGAGGAGGAGGAGGGTCCCTGTCCCTAGCCAGTGCAGCCCAGCGCCAGGCTGGTGCCATAAGGTCTCCTTCCCCCTGACCTTCAGGTGCAGGCTGCCGAGAGCGAATACGGAAACATGGCCGTGGACCTGTTCAGAGCTCTCTAGGCCTGCTTACCTCCCTTCAGAGGAGGTTTCAAGCCGGTCAGCGTGGTTTTGCAGAGCTTTATCATGGGCTTGGAGGGTTTTGAGTAGTTTAGAAGAGTTTGCAAGTGTCAACAAACAACCCCAACTCCTTCTGAGACCGCAACTGCAAAAGATGCCTCTGACGTGACTCTGCAGGAGATAACGTGTAGGGTGTGAAAAGAAACTGAGAGCCGGTGCTGCCCCACCTACAGCTCCTGCCTGCACAACGGGGCTGTTAATAGTGTTTTCAGAGAAACTGAAGTATCCCAGAGGGAAAGCTCCAGCCACCCCTCCTGCAGCCATCCCCTGTGCAGCGGGCGCAAAAGAGCAAAACCCGCTTAGCCGATCGCAAAGCATCTCGAAGCTGTAACACCCAACCTTGGCATGGACGCGCCGCGCTCGGCTCCAAAAGCCGCTTCGGGCTCGGGATTCCTGCCACCAGCTCATAATTACGAAGAGCGTTAGCCAAGGGAAAAATGTATCCTGGATAGAGAAAGACCCGAACAGAAGTCAAACGAGGCCCTGCTGCTGCCAGGATCGCGGCACGCTCCCATTTCCCTGAGTTTTACCCATCTTAGAGCGACGGCATTCAGGCTACGCTAAATAAGTGCAAACTCATTAATGGTCGCGGAGTATTTTTTCCAAAAAAAAAAAAAAAGTTAAGGATGGGTCTAAGGTATTGAGAGTGATGCTGGTGAACTGAAAGCCAGTCCTGCTCGACGCTGATTTTATTGCTTAAATATCGGTGGCGCAGAAGCTGGGCGCACGGCGGGCGCGGCGAGGTTTCGCAGGACGGACGGACGCTCGCCCCGCTTTCCGGTCTGCCCGGCACCACCTGCGAGGGACTTTGGCCCCAGCGCGGGCCCGGCAGCAGCGCCGGACGCTGGACGCGGGGCCATGCGGTGCAGCGCTGGCTGCTCGGCGCAGTGGCAGCCCGTGGCTCTCGCCCGCTGCCCTTCCTGTGAACTTCCTGCCCCACCACGGGAAACTCAGGGCTGCAGTTTGCCGGGTGCCACTCTCACCGGCACGACGACGGGGCCTCGCCGGCAGCCTGAAACGAAACCGCTTCATCCCTCGCTGCAACCGCAGCCCCCTGCCATGACACCAGCCAGCCTGGGTCTTCCGGCAAAAGCCGGCGGCTTGGTGAAACCCGTGGGCACGCTCGGCAACGGGGGTCAGGAGAGGACTCATGATGCGCCCAAGCCTTCCTCCGGCTCCGGGAAGACATACGGCCACAGCGTCACACGCAGCCCCGTTTCATGCGCCGGTGCTGGCAGCGGAGGCAGATACACCAAACCTTTTTGTTTTTATTTTTTGAGGGGCCAGAGGCACTGCCCCGGAGGTCACCGCAGCCGACCCGCCGGGCCGGGAGCTGCGAGAGCCCGCGCCGGGGGCCGGGAGGATGCTGCGGGGAGCGTGGGCCATGTGTCCTGCTGCCGTTTTGGGCTGGAAACCGAGAGCTGTGCTGCCTGCCGACGTGCCGAGGAGGCTGGGGGAGCTCCCGTTTGTGGCCGGCAGCTTTGACCGCCCGCCAAAAGAAGAGATGTAGCCATTCCTCTCCTTTCCTCCTCCTCTCCGGTGCTTGAATGCCTAGGGATTAAACAAAGGGGGCTGTCAAATGCTGCCTGCCCTGAAGGAGGTAGCACCCTGCCCATAAGGCAGATTTATGGAGCCAGGCTCCTTGGAGCCATCCCAGGCTCCTGGGGACCAGGGTGAGCCCAGCTGGCCGCTGCGGGCAAGCGGGGCCAAGCCTTGGAGAGCCGGCTGCGGGAGAGGGGGCTGCCTTACTGCCAATGCCCCCCCCAAAAAGGGGAGGGGGAAGAAAAATCGAAAAGAGGGGCTGGAAGCAAGCTTGGAGCAATCGTGCGAAAAAGCCAGCGCTCTCCCACCTGCGGTTTCATCCCAGAAATGCTGTTTCAATGGGGCTGGGCTCTCTGTGGGCGAGCTGGCGGAGGGCGGCCCGGGCTCCTTCCTACCCCAAAGGCGAGCATCCGACCCTGGGCACCGGGAGAGCAGGCTGCGGCTCCTGCAGGGATGCTGCCCGGCTGCCACAGCAGCATCCCCGTGGCTGGGAGCACAGCGGGGTTTGCGAGGGGGCTGCGAGCCGAGCCCTGCTGTGCCACTTGCCCCCAGGGGCTGTTGCAAACAAGCCCCGCTCGGGGTAATTTGCTGGTGTATTTGCTGCCAGCGTGGCCCGAAATGCTGCGGGGGGTGGAAAACACGCAGCGGTAATCGATGCTGGGAAGACATCTGCAGCCAGGCTTGGGTCTTATCTCTAATTATGTGTCTGTCTGAGCTGCAGCTGGCTCCTGGCATGTCTGGGTGTATTCGGCGCCTGGAGTTTCCCTTGAAGCCTGCTAGGAGCCCGGGCTACGAGCAGCGCCAATTAATACCCACCGCGGGGACGGGCGGCCGCACGCCGGCTGGATGCAAGCCACCATGGCCAGGAGCAGCCGTCCCGAGGGACGTGGGGAGCAAACAGACCCCGAGCGATGCCGCTGAAATTCCGGGATGGGGCCGGCGGTTTCAGCTGGGAAAAGGAACAACTCCATGAAAACAGCATGAGAAAATTAAAACAAGGAAAACCCCCACCCCAAAGGCAGGCAGGCTGGGTTTTGAAAGTGCCTCCTTTCCAAAAATTCCATAGCCGTGGTGTTGCAATGATTCCAGAGCAAAACACGGGCACCCTTGTGACCCGAAAGGGCTGTTTTCATGCTAAAAAGCCAGCCGCGGGGAGGAGGGCAGCTTGCTAAAAGCCTCTTCATCCCCTCCCCGTCCAAAAGGAGAAGGGAAACGGAATTTTTCTGCTCGCACTGAGCAAAACAATCAGTGTCAACCTGAGGCATTTTCCAGGTCTGCGAGCAGGGTAAAAAGAAAAAAAAAAACAAAAACAAAAACAAACCACATTTCAGCTTATAGCAGGCTGGAGGGGGCTTTGCGTGCCCGGTTAGGCTTTTAAATGGAAATGCAGCCGTCCCTGCTGCAGCCACCACCGCTGCAACCCCCCGGGCCAGCGGGTCCCTGCGGCCTGGGTGCCTTGGGGTGAAAACAGCCGGGTGACGTCGCTCCCGGTTTGATCCGGGCTGCCTTATTTTTCCCCTCTGCCAATACGTAATTTGTTTCTGTTTTCAGAGCCTGGGAAACCCTGATTCACCCCATCTCACGGGGGATGCTTCCCGGGGCCCGGGGGTGCGGGGAGGGCTGGGGACCGGCCAAGCCTGTGGCGGGGGGCAGGATGCCACCCCTCTTCCCGCTCCATCCCGCCCGGATGCCTCGGCCATTTGGGTGCGGGTCCCCCCGCGTCGGGGTGTCCCCCGGGTGGGGGCATTTCTACCCTCCGCCGTCTCCATCGCTCCGGCGGCTCCACATCCCGCTCTCCTGTTGCTCAGAGATGTGGAGGCAGTTGCTAAGAGACACCGAAACGTCAGTATCTGGCCCTCAAGGAAAAAAAAAAAGAGGAAAAAAAAAAAAAAAAAGAGACAGAGAAAGAGAGAGACAAGGGAGGAGGAGGAGGAGGAGGGGAGGAAGGAGGTGGGGAAAGACCTGCTCCCATTGCCAGGCTCGGCAGCAGCCTTGGCCGCAGCTGCGGGAGCCGCTCGCCCAACTTGGTGGCCACCGGGGCGAGGGCGGCCGCCTAGGGACCCCCGCCTCACCGCCCGGGGACCCCCGCCTCCCCGCCCGGGCCCAGCGGCCGTGGGGAGCCGAGCCCCTGCCCATCCCCTGGCCAGCGTGAGTACCCCAGGGGACCCCCGGCACGGCCGGAGGGATGGGGGGCCTGCGGGGAAGGGAAAGGGGTGGCCGGGGTGGGGGTCCCCCCACCCCGCCCGGTAAGAGGGGGTGGTGGGGAGAGGATGGAGCCGGGGAGGGCACGGGCGAGGGAGGAAGGAGCGAAGATGGCCAGGCGGCGGGGGGCAAGAGCAGGCCGGGCGGCGGGGCCGCCAGCGCGGGGGATGCCGTGCCGGGGGGGACCCCGGGCGGGTGCTGGGGAGGGGGTAACCCTGCGGAAGCCGGGCGGGGAGGGCGTCCCCGGCAGCGGGCTGAGCCGGTGCGGCGGGGGGCTGGCAGGGGGGCTGGGGAGCAGGCAGCCCCCGGCTCTGCCCGTCGCTGGATGAGCCGACCAAGGTCAGCAAGGCTGGGGGGGCTCTTTCTCGGCCGAAATCCCTGGGGTGGGCTTGGAGGAGTGGGGTGGCCCCGGTGGGGGGGGGCACGGGGCGGGTGCAGGTGCCCCGGGCTGCACGAGCCGCGGCCCCGCAGCAGGGCGTGCGGCTAGCACGGCTTTCTCCTGCCCCTCTTCCTCGCAGGCAGCCGAAAACGGCCCGACGCCCGCCCCACCGGCGCCCCAGGGCTCACAGACCACCGCGCCCCCGGGGGGGGATTTAGCGTGCCCCCCGAATGCCGCCGGGATGCCCGGAGCATCGCTTTGCTAGCTCGGAGCCCGGCCCCGTGCCCCAACACCGCCGCCGGCAGCCCTCGGCGTGAGCGGGCGGCCGACCCTTTCCCGGCGGTGGGATGGCCCCCGCCGCCCCGTGAGGGTCCGGGCCTCCCCGCCGGCGCCCGCCGGGTGGGGGCTCGCCGCCGCCCCGCCATGCTGCTGGGCCCCTGGCTGGTGGCGGCAGCGGCGGCGGCGGCGGTAGCGGCGGGCACCGGGGCGGGCTGCCCGGTGCTGTGCACGTGCCGTGGGCAGGCGGTGGACTGCAGCGGGCAGCGGCTCTTCTCGGTGCCCCCCCGAGCTGCCGCTGGACACCGGCAACCTCAGCCTGGCCCACAACCACATCGCCAGCATCCCGCCGGGCTACCTGGCCTGCTACGGCCAGCTGCGGGCCCTCGACCTGCGCAACAACTCGCTGGCGGCCCTGCCGGCCGGGCTTTTTCTGGGGGCTCGGCACCTGGCCCACCTCGACCTCAGCTACAACAACTTCAGCCTGGGTGGCAGCCGACATGTTCCTGGAGGCCAGCGGGCTGCTGCGCCTCGACCTCAGCCACAACCCCGGCCTGCGGCGGGTGCACCCCCAAGCCTTTCGGGGGCTGGCCCAGCTGCGGGAGCTGGATCTCAGCTACGGGGGGGTTGTCGGCCATCAGCCTCGACGCCCTGGAGGGGCTGCCGGGGCTGGTGGGCCTCCGGCTGGGGGGGCAACCCCTGGGTCTGCGGCTGCGCCATGGAGCCCTTCCTCAAGTGGCTGCGGGGACGCATCCAGCGCTGCGCGTCGGGTAGGTGCCGCGCGTGTGTGTGTCCCCAAAACCCCCCGCCCGCCCCCGCCTTTCGGGGAGGGGGGGCGCGACGGCCGGCCCTGACGCCGCTCCCCCCGTCAGATTCGCAGCTGGCCGAGTGCCGGGCCCCCCCCCGAGGTGGCGGGAGCCCCCCTGCTCTCCCTGACGGAGGAGAGCTTCCAGGCCTGCCACCTCACCCTGACGCTGGGACGACTATCTCTTCATCGCCTTCGTCGGCTTCGTCGTCTCCATCGCCTCGGTGGCCACCAACTTCCTGCTGGGCATCACCGCCAACTGCTGCCACCGCTGGAGCAAGGCCAGCGAGGACGAGGACGTTTAGGTACCGCCGCCACCGCCGCCGCCGCCGCCACCGCCGCCAACGTCCCCCCGACCCGGCCACCGCGGCGGGGACGCCTGACTGTGCCTTGTCCTCGTCCCCTCCTGCCGCCCCACTGTGCCGGGGTGGCCCCGGAGACGGCAGCCCGGCTGCGGCGGGGGAGACGGGGGGGACGGATCCTCTTCCTTTTGCCCCAAAACAGGGAGTTTTTGCCCCAGCGGGCGCCCTCCGGGGTTGGCCCCCCCCAGCACCGTGAGCTTGGACACCCCCGTTCCCGCTACCCGGGGCTGGTGGAGGCAGCGGCACAGGGTCCCATGGAGGCCCCATGGCAGCCCCCGTGCAGTGCCCGTCGGTGCGGGCCAGGGGCGGCAGCTGGGGAGCAAGCACCCCTGTTTGGGAGACAGACCCCCAAGAGCGGCGCGCGTGTGCCTTGGGGATACCGGCCGCCCGCCCTGGGGGGCAACCAAGGAAATCCCCACTTTCAGCCCAAAAGCAAGCGCCGGTGCAGCCCCTGCAAACCCTGCCCACACTCTCCAGCCTTCCCAAAAAGTGTGGGGGGGCAAGCCCAGGACCTGGTGCCCGCACCCAGCTCGGCACCACCGCTCCCATGGGAGGGTCCTGGGGGACGCCTGCGCCTTGCCGGTGGCACCGGGCCTTGCCAGGACAGCACCGGGGCCGGCGTGCCCGGCTGCCAGCATCTCCCGGGGGACGGCTTTCCCTGCCACGTTTCGGTCCTTGCCTTTCTCTTCCAAAGTCTCGTGCAGGTTCGGGGCCAAACCGGGCACTGAGCATCGCCCGGCGGCTGGGGGTCCCCACCACCTCGCCCCTGCTTGCCGTTGTGGGAAGGTGGGAAGGAATGCCAAAATAAGACAAAAAAGAAAAAAAAAAAAAAAAAAAAAAAAAAAAAAGGAAGCCAACGACCCCTCTGTCCGGCCGGAGCGGCCGCCATCCCCGCATGTGTTTTACACCGTCCTCGTGGCCGGTCCGGCGGCCAGCGCGCGTCGGGCGCAGGAGAGGGGCTGAGGGGGGTCTCGGCACCTCCCAAGAAGGGTCCGCCTGTGAGTTGTTTTATTTTCTTACCGCGTTCCCCTCCCTGCGTGGAGGTAGAGTGTAGATGTGGGTGCAGTTTAAAATCAAACCAACCAAAAAAAAAAAAAAAAAAAAAAAAGGAGAAAAACAGGGAAAAATGAGGCAATGTGCTGGCTCGGTGATGCCACCCCCACCGCTGAGCATCTCCCGGGGCTGGGACCCCTGGCAGCAGCGTGGAGGCCGAAGGCTGGGTGCGCAGGCCAGCGTCACCCCCGGTGCCGTTGCCCGTGGTGCCGGTGCCAAGACCCCGTGGGGACATGGCCTCGCTCAGGCTCCTGGGCCCCTCGCCCTTGCATCCTGTGCCGACTCAGGGGGAGACAGGTGTCCTGCGACAGGCCACCCGGCACTGCGGTGAGGCAGGGCTGCACCCGCGGTGAGGTGGGAGCCATGGCGAGGTGGGGACCCACAGCGGGGTTGTGCCCACGGTGAGCTCGCACCCATGGTGAGGTTGCACCAAAGGTGAGGTTGCACCAAAGGCAAGGCTGCGGCCGTGGCGAGGCTGCACCCACAGCAATGTTGCACCGAAGGCAAGACTGCACCCATGGCGAGGTTGCACCAAAGGCAAGGCTGCACCCATGGCAAGGCTGCACCCATGGCGAGGCTGCACCCATGCTGAGGCTGCACCCAAGGCAAAGCTGCACTCACGGTGAGGTTGCACCCATGGCGAGGCTGCACCCATGACAAAGTTGCACCCATGGCAAGGTTGCACTCACAGCAAGGTTGCCACCCATGGCAAGGTTGCACCCATGGTGAGGCTGCACCCATGGTGAGGCTGCACCCATGGCGAGGCTGCACCCATGGCAAGGTTGCACCCATGGCAAGGCTGCACCCACGGCGAGGTTGCACCATGGCAACGTTGCACCCATGGCAAGGCTGTACCCGTGTCAAGGCTGTGCCCCCCCAGCCCTGCGCCCACAGGAGGGCAGCAACCCCCAGCGCTGCATCCCGGGAAGGGGCACTTGGGCTCTTTTTTCTTTATTTTCTTTTTTTTTTTCTTTTTTCTTTTTGGTAAGTCTGAGACACCCCCCCAAACACCCTCTGGACCCCGAGGCCGCGCCGCGCCCCTGCACCGGTCATTCCTGGCCTCGTTCCGCGGGGCCTGCGGAGGAAGAGCGAACACCGCAACCCCGGCGCCCGGCTCTCCGGCCAGACCCATTTTCTCTCTTTCCGAAGCAAAATCGGCCCGGTCCTCGTGCTCTGCTCTGTCCCGCTGCGGGGAGGGCAGGGACCGCCCTTGGGAGCCGGATTCTGCCAGCGTCGCCCGGCCGCGGGAGTGCCGGGGCCCCGCAATGGGTGACCCCGCGGCACGGCCACCTCCGTCTGCGCTGGGGAGCGCCGGGCACGGGGCAGCCGCCTGCCCTCCCCTCGGCTTCTGCCCTTCGCCTCACCCTCGCCACCAGCCCCATCCTCACCCTCGCCCCCTCATCCTCATCCTCACCATCGCCACCACCATCACCATCACCCTCATCCTCATCCTCACCAGCGCCGCCACCATCACCATCACCATCGCCATCACCATCGCCTTCACCATCGCCACCACCATCACCATCACCCTCATCCTCACCAGCACCATCACCCTCATCCTCACCATCACCCTCATCCTCTTTTTTCTTTTTCTTTTTCTTTTTCTTTTTCTTTTTCTTTTTCTTTTCTTTTTCTTTTTCTTTTTCTTTTTCTTTTTCTTTTTCTTTTTCTTTTTCTTTTTCTTTTTCTTTTTCTTTTTCTTTTTCTTTTTCTTTTTCTTTTTCTTTTGTTTTTTTCTTTTTCTTTTTTCTTTTCCCTTTTTATTTTTTCTTTTCCTTTTTATTTTTTCTTTTTCCTTTTTATTTTTTCTTTTTCTTTATTTTTAATTTTTTTTATTTTCATTTCTTTCTCTTTTGCTCCTTTTTTCTTTCTATTGTATTGTTTCTCTATGTCTTTATCCCCTTTCCTTTCCTTTCCTTTCCTTTCCTTTCCTTTCCTTTCCTTTCCTTTCCTTTCCTTTCCTTTCCTTTCCTTTCCTTTCCTTTCCTTTCCTTTCCTTTCCTTTCCTTTCCTTTCCTTTCCTTTCCTTTCCTTTCCTTTCCTTTCCTTTCCTTTCCTTTCCTTTCCTTTCCTTTCCTTCCCTTCCCTTCCCTTCCCTTCCCTTCCCTTCCCTTCCCTTCCCTTTTCTTTCCTTTCCTTCCCTTTTCCCTTTCCTTTCCTTTCCTTTTTTCCATTTTGTTGACTGTTTTTCCCTTCTCTTCCCTTCTCTTCTCTTCCCTTCTCTTCTCTTCTCTTCCTCTTCTCTTCTCTTCTCTTCTCTTCTCTTCTCTTCTCTTCTCTTCTCTTCTCTTCTCTTCTCTTCTCTTCTCTTCTCTTCTCTTCTCTTCTCTTCTCTCTCTTCTCTTCTCTTCTCTTCTTTCTCTCTTCCCCTCTCTCCACACTGCACCCAGCGTGGGTGGGTGGGGAAGGCGAAGGGGAAAAACCCGAATCTTCCCCCTCCGCTCTTTGTACAGAGCACATTTTATACCCGCAGACTTTTGTAAAATGGCAAGCACTTTTTCAGAGCTGAACCTCAACAATAAAGAGCATCAACGCAGCCCGGCTCGGGGCCGGGAACACGCGTGTGCGGCGGTGACACGCGTGTGTGGCGGGGACACGCATGTGCGGCGGGCCACACGTGTGCGGGGCCGCGGAAGGCGGTGGCCCACAACCTGCAGAAGGCATCAGCCCTGTTTTTCCCCTCCCGGCGTTTCCTGTTATTCCTCCGGCAGCATCTCCCAGCCCCGGCGGGGCCCAGCTGCCGGCAGCCGGGTCACCTCCGTGTCACCTCGCTCCCTGGGACCCCCCTCCGCCCCAGGGCCGTGCGGGGATGGGGGGGACGCGGGGGCTGTTTTCGGCCGGCCGGAGCCGAGAGGTCGGGCAGCAGCTGTGCCGTGTCCGGCCGGCGTGGGCAGCCCCCGGGGGAGCAGATGGTGGCAGCCCCGGTTGCCCACCCGCGGCCACGCGTCGGACGCGGGCACCGGCCGACTCGCCGGGGTTGGCAGCACCCGCGGGCCGTGGCCATCGGCACCCCCCGGCACCCCTGGCACCCCTGGCGCGTCCTCCCGTACTGCTGCAGCCAGCCGGCCCGCCGCAAAGGTCGCCCCGCCGCCCCGATGTGCGCCCGCCCGTCCCTCCAACTGTCCGTCTGTCCGTATGTCCTTCCACCCATCCATCCCTCCTTCCACCTGCCCATCCCTCCAGCCTTCCGTCTGTCCGTCCTTCCAGACATCCCGCCGTCCCTCCATCCCTCTATACACCCACCCATCTTTCCCTCCCTCCCAACACGTCTGTCCGTCCGTCCATCCGCCCATCCCTCCCTCCATCCTTCCACACACTCCATCCCCACCTCCCTTCCCAAACCTGCCTCCCCCACCCAAATTTTCCCTCCACCCGTCTTTTCCACCCCTTTCTCTCCCCGCTCCCTCCATCCCCTCCCCAAGCCAGGAGGCTCGCACAGGGCGGCGGGCACAGCCGGACCCTCGGGGGTCCCAGGCTGCGGCTCTTCCCGAGCCTTTCGCCCCTTGGCCGGCCGAAGGCACTTGAACCTCTGGAAACACGGGAGAGAGAAAAAGAACCCCAAACTCTCTTCTTCCACTTCACCCAATTTTTCTCTCTTTTAATCCCCCCTTGTTATCCATAGCCTCAGCTCTGCCTCCCCAAAGCCCCCAGCGCTTGCCACAACCCCCTGAAGCTTCTTCCCCCAACGCAGGGAGAATCGGCCCCCAAGGGGCGTCGGGGGCCAAATTTCGGGGTGGTCGCCCAGGGCTTGGTGTTGTGGGGACGCACCACAGGGCAGGGACCGCCCGAGATGACCCCCGTCCATCGCCCATTTTTCTCAGCTATTTTCTGAGCCGCGAGGTCTGTCGACAGCTCCTCTGCACGGCAAGGAAGCGCGGCTTCGGCAAATCCGCGTTTTTCCCGGCACAAATCGGAGCTGGGCCCCCCTCCCCACCGCGGCACGGGGGCGCGGGGTCCCCGCTCCGTTTGCTTTGGGGTGGGAGGTGCGAAGGCAGTGCAGAGCCGGGCTGTAAACAAGGAGGGCACTTCAAAGGGGACACCCGGGGACATCAGCCCGGCTTAGCATAACACCAAATTATTTCAACACCCCCGGGCAGGGTGCGGGGGGGCTTGAACCGCCTGCCCGGCCGTTTGGTGCCTTGGAAAAGCAGCTCGGGGCTGGGAGGCTCCCTGGGGCATGGGGGAGATGGCTCCCTGTCCCCGTCCCCGTCCCCCGTCCCCGTCCCCGCTGGCCGTGCTGGCTCATCCATCACCCTGTGTCTCCCCGCCAGAGCCCACGCACACTTTTACCTCCAACCAAAGGAAGGTCCCTGCGTGCAATAACCTCCTTTTTGCGCAGCGCCACGTCCCCGTGGCGCACGCTTCGGGGACACCTGGCCATGCCCCCGCAGACCCCGGCCAAGCTGGAACCCGCAGCGGGCTGCAGCAAGGCAAAGCATCGCTTTTTGGGGATTGAGGGTCCCCAAAGGCACCGCGGGGGGAGCGCACCCCCAGCTGCCCAGCCTTCCCAGGGTTTTCCAAGGATGCTCCCGGTTTGGGCAGGGTCCCGCTCCCCATCCCCCCGTCCCTGGTCCTCGGCTGTCCCCCCTCTATCTTCCCTCCTCATCTTTCCTCCGCTGCGCTGCCGCAGGAAGGCAACACCTTCCTTATCTCCTTCCGACGGGTGGTCTGGGCCCCCGCTGCCCCTTCCCCCCTGGCTCCAGCCTTGTTTTTTTTCTGAAGTGTCCCTGCATTTTCCCCCCAGAGACTCCTCAGCTAAACATTTCCCTCCTGGAAGGGAAAGGGAAATCTCCAAGAGGCGGATAGAAAGTCGGCGGCTCCGGTCTCCGCTGGCAGGGCGCCCTGCAGCCATTTCCGTGCCCAGCCTTCATGCCGGGGAGGAAACCGCCCTCACCAGCTCCCCGCCGAAAAACAGGGCCCCCATCACCCCTTTTAGTGCTGCGTTGGTGGTGGGATGGAGGGAGGGATGGAGGGGATAAGGGATGGAGAGATGTGATGAAGGATGAAGGGATGGAAGAATGGATGGATGGATGGAAGGACGGATGGATGGATGGATAGAGGGAGGGGATGGAGGGAGGGAGTGAGCGAGAGAGAGATGAGAGTGATGAAGGGATGGAGGGATGGATGAGTAGAGGGAGGGAAGGGAGAATGGTGGGAGGGAGGGATAAAGGGAGGGAGAGAAGGAGGCAGGGAGTTATGGAGGGAGGGAAGGATGGACAGATGGATAGAGGGAGGGATGGAGGGAAGGGTGGATGGACAAATAGATGGATGGATGGTTGGACGGCTGGATTGATGGATGGACAGATGGACTGATAGATGGACGGACAGATGAGCGGTATCAAGGGCTCTCTCCAGGGCAGGCGAGCCTGCAAGGCACCTTGAATGTCAACATGCTTCTTCCCCAAATTTCCAGCAGTTCCACCCCCATCCCTGAGCCGCCCCGGCCCTTAGACCAAAGCAGAACCACGGGGAACAGCCCCCCAAAACCCCCAGCCGGGGTGAAAAGAGCCACCGTGAACTCCCTACCCTCTGCGCCGGGCGGTTTGTCCAAACCACAGCCCCCACCGACCACCTCCTCTATTTACTTCATTAAGACAAAGGACCGTCCCTGAGGAGGGATGACTGGCTGGGCTGCCTCCCAAAATTAGGTATTGGCAACTGGGAAGGTTAACACAGCCCCCCCCCCCCGCAACGGGAAGCTTCCCAAGGAACCCAGTAATGATCCCGCATCCTTTCCAAGCAGGAACAAAGGCTGAGGAGACAGGATAGTTCATCATGAGTAAATGAAGGATGTAAATAGCAAATAGGAGGAAGATTTATTTAGAGCGGAGCCTCAGGAAGTGGCGAGGGCCGGGGAGGGAAATGGGAGAGGAGCCATTTGGTGGCTCATCAAAATCCAGGGCCAGTGTGGGCAGTTGTCCCGCCCGGCACCCAAAACCCCCCGCCCAAACCCAGCCGGCCCCTTGGCTCCGTCCCTCGGGTTTGGGTCTTTAATAGCATCAGCGGCCCATTTTCACGCCGCAGGGGTGCATCACCCAGGGCTTGTTCTGGCCTCAGATAAGGAGGAGAAAAGCCCGAAAATGGGATCTGATGGGAGAGGGCGGCTGCCTGATGCAATCAGGGCTGCTGGGGGGCTGGGGCAGGCGGGCGCCCACCCCACGGTGGACACCTGGGGGGGGGCTTTTTTTGGCATTAAACACCCGCATCCCGGTGCTCTGCGATGCTCGGATGTGTTGGGATGGGAACTTTTGCATTTCCCAAAGTGTGCGCTGGGGAAGAGACCGGGGAGAGTTTGCCCCGGGCTTGAGCCCCCGACAGGGGGCTGCGGGGTTCCGGGGGGTGCCCGGGAGAGGACGCAGGCAGCGGTGGGGTGCAGGGACACCCCGCAGTGCGCACACACACACATTTGCAACACCCCCCCACTCACGCACCTGAAAACCCAACCACACCACCCCCACCCCTCCATGCTGTCCCCCCACCCCAACCCCACTCCCTCCCCATCCCCCCAGAGGGAACTGCGCACACCCTGCTCCTTTTTTAACCAAAACTCATTTATTTGTCACAAAATCCAAAGCTCTGTGGGTGCCGGGGGGAGCCGCCCCTGCCCGAGCCCCCCAGGGGCTCCTCCCAGGGTCTGCCCAGCCCCTGCCTCAGTTTCCCCTTCCCACGAGCAGGGCTTTCCAGCCGGGGGGGTCCCCAAAGCAAGCCAGGCTCTGGGGCGAGGAGGAAGTGGTGGGGTCCCCCCAGGGAGACCAGCTCGGGGGGCACGGGGGGTGGATCGGGGAGGGTCAGGCGCGGAAGAGCGTCTCCTGGGTGGCAGGGTCGAGCTTGCCCCCCGGGGCCGGCCCCCCCTTGCTGCCGGGGGGGTGGCTGTGCCCTGAGGAGTAGCTGGCCGAGCGCTCGGTCCCAGGGCCGGGGGTGCGGCAGCAGAGGAGGGCAGCGCAGGCATGGCGGAAGCGGGGGTCGAAGAAGGCGTAGAGGAAGGGGTTGAGGCAGCTGTTGATGTAGGCGATGCCAGTGCAGTAGGGGTGGAGGTTGTTGAGGAAGGTGTGGAGGCTGCAGGACCACGGCAGCACCTCCAGGTCCATCAGGACGTAGAGGGTCTTGACCAGGTGGAAGGGCAGCCAGCAGCCCCCGAAGGCGGCCACCAGCACCGTGATGATGGTGAGGAGGCGCTTGCGCTTGCGGGGCCCCTCGGCCCGCTCCCGGTGGAAGTGGCTGGCCACGGTGCGGGCGATGAAGAAGTAGCAGGTCAGCATGACGGCGAAGGGGGCCACGAAGCCCAGGGCGGTGGAGGAGAGCCCCAGCCCCACCTCCCAGGCACCCTCCGTCCCCGGGGCGGCCAGGCCCCCGTAGTCCATGTAGCAGGTGATCTTGGTGTCCCCCCCCAGGGCGGCTGCCCGCCGCAGCACCAGGGCTGGCAGGGCCAGCAGAGCCGCCAGCGCCCACAGGGCCACCGTGGCCACCAGCCCGCTGACCCGCGAGCGCAGCTTGGCGGTGGCCAGGGGCCGGACGATGGCCAGGTAGCGGTCGAAGCTCAGCCCCGTCAGGCAGAAGACGCTGGCGTACATGTTGACGAAGACCAGGTAGCTGCTGACCTTGCAGGCGGCCGTGCCGAAGGGCCAGTGGTAGCCCAGCCAGGCGTAGGCGGCCCACAGCGGCAGGGTGGCCACGAAGGTGAGGTCGGCGGCGGCCAGGTTGGCGATGAAGGTGTCGGCCGAGCGCCGGCGGTCCCGGCCACCCTTGAAGACGGTCCAGAGGACCAGCCCGTTGCCCGCCGTGCCCAGCAGGAAGACCAGCAGGTAGATGGTGGGCAGCAGGGCCAGCGAGGGGCCCCACTCGGCATACTCGCACTCCGTCTCGTTGTCCCCGTAGGCGTAGGCGTCCGTCGCCTCCTCCATGCCGCCGGCCGCTGGGCTCAGCTCAGCTCAGCTCATCCCGGGCTCACCGAGCTCCTCCAGCCCTCTGAGCCCGGCCCAACAAATCCCACCGCGTTACCTCCCCTTCCTCCTCCTCCTCCGCCCTCCTCCTTGATGTGACGGCCGGGGTGGGTGGACGGGGGCAGCCCCCGTGGGAAATTTCACAGCTCCCCCTCCGCTCTCCATCTGGCTCCTTCCCGGGGGGTTTTACCAAGCTCTCACCCAAGTGTCAAAGCGTCAACCCCTGAGATAACCCCCGTCCCCCCCGCCGCAGGGTGGCTGCCTCCCCAGGGATTTCGGTCACCCCGCCGGCTCCCGGGTTCGGCACGGCAGCTCGGGGCAGCAGCCTTGGCAGGGCAGGGGGGGCTCAAAGAGCCGGGCAGGGGGGCTCGAAGGCCGGGCAGGGGTCCACCACCCCTCAGGGTCCCGATTTGCATTTGGGATTTCACCTTTGGGGTGCCGCATTAGGCGTTTTTGCATCAGGGCGCTGCATGTCAGGTTTTGCGTTTCACATTTGGAGGGTTGCGCTGGGCGTTTTGCAGTGGGGTGTTGCACTTGGGGGGCTTCGCATTTGGCATTCGGGATGTTGCATTTGGCGTTCGGCATTTGGCATTTTGCACTTGGGATTTTTACATTTCGCTTCCAGGGTTTTGCCGTTTGCAAACAGCCACGGCACTGGGAGGGTCCCAGATAGCCAGGGCCCTATTTCGGGCATGATGTGCTGGGGAGACCTTTATGCGTTTACCAAAAATTGGGGAGGGGGAGCTCCGGGATTCACCCCCCACCCCCCCCCCCCGAAAGACCATTTTAAGGCATTGTCTGCTGAAGGTGATTGGGAGCCCTCACTGCTGGTTCTGTGCTGGCTTCGCTGTCCAGTAAAGGAGCCGAACGCAGCAACGCCTTCAGCTGAGCCAAGAAAGAGGAAAAATCACCCCAAAAATAAAATATTTGGAGGGAGCAGGAGGAGGAGGGAAGTCCCCCGCCACGGTGGGGCACGGCTGAGCCGTGGGACGAGGTTCTCCCGCCGGGGCTGAGCTCTCGCAGTTATGGCTTTGGGGAAAAGCACTGGAGAAGCCGAGAGGGACTTTGCAAAAAGCGAAGTCCGAAAAGCCGCGAGTGCCCCGGGAGGCCAGGAAAAGCGTGGGGGGGGGCTTGGGCTGGGCCAAGGAGCCGGCGGAGCAGCGGTGCCTTTCGCTGTCGGGATAGGTGACCCATGAGCGGAACGGGCTGCCAACACGGCACGGTTAAACCGTGGGCACTGGCGCGGTGCAGGAACCGCAGGGGTGGGGGCCGGGGGGGCACAGCCACCGCAAGGGCAAAACCCCCCGCAACCCCCGCCGGCGCAGCGGGGCCCTTTTGCCGGCAAAGTGGTGTGAAGAAAGGGGGGGGTGGAATTTGGTGGCTGAAATAGGGGGGCAGCTCGAAGGGGTCTCCAAAATTAGGGAAAAAAAGGAGCGGTACGGGAGGGAGAGGGGCTGGGAAATGGGGTTGCAGGTCGGGGAGCCCTGGAGGGGTGGGCACAGCAGCCGCCAAACCTGAAGGCATCAACAAACCAGGGCTTAATCGGGCTGGAGATACCGAATAATTACACATCCTAATGACCTGGGACAGCCCGCTTGGAAAGCGCAGGTTAACCCTGCAGGGCAGGGTGCTAAGGCCAGCAGGGCTTGAGAAAAATAAAATAAAAAGCTGCTAAAAATGGGCGCATAAATGTGATGGCTGCTGATTTCAGTTAAAACCCGAAGTTTGTTTAAAGAAGGGACGGACCCCCACACAAAGCGAGCCCGATGAAGACGTTACTTAAGCCTATTAGCTAATAAATGGAATAAAACAGGGAAATAAAAGAAATGCTAATTAGACCCTTGGTATCGCCAGAAACTGCTACAAAGGGAGATGTTCCAGCCTGGGTAACGAAGATCACTATTAATAACGATCTCGGCTATTTTTATGTTCCGTGGGTAGCACAGGAGAACAGGTAACCCTTTCCAGCCCCGCCACGGCGATGCCTCGCCGAAACGCCGCCGGCGACGCTGGGGGGTCCGAAGGGTCCCCGGTCACCCCCGTCCGCCTCGGCAGCGGGGACAGCTCCGCTCGTGCGCGGTCCTCGGTGCCAACTTGGGTTTGCCGTAGCCACGGGTGGGGGGTCAGTGGCCGGGGCTGGGCGAAGGGCCCCAGCGCCACGGCTGTTATCAGCGGTGGGGCGGCGGGGCTGATAACGAACGCCGTTATCTGTAACGCTGTGAGGCAGCAGGAACGCGGCCGGGGGGTGCGGGACGCAGTTGGGGGGGGCTCAGAGAGGAGACGCTTTCCCTGCGGGGCAACGGGCTGCCCTCGGGCGCCTGCAGCCCTATCCCGGATGGTAGCAAGAGGTTCCGGGGACCGTCCCTCCTAATCCCCAGGGACTGAAAAAAATCCAAATCCCTCCTAATCCCCCCTCCATGGGGACGGCGGTGCAGAGCCAAGCCCCCCCCGTGCCTGCGGGGGCCGTGGGACGCGCACGGAGGGAAGAGGCTGAGGTTTCGCCGGGGCGAGCGGGGGGCCCTCAGACCAGCGCACGGCGCGAAGCTTTGCCGGGGAAAAGTTGAGGCCGTCGAGCGTCGGCCGGCTTCCTCGGCTGGGATCCGTGCGACACGCGCCAGGCTCGGCACCCCCCAAACACATGGCGGGGCCAAACACGGGACGGGGGGAGAGCGGCCACCCCTGGGAGCGGTGACCGTCCCCGTGGTGTCCCCCTGCGGCCCCCCTGGCGCTGGAGGGGTGTGAGCCCCCGCAGGGGGTCGGCACGGGGGGGGCCGAGCTCCCGGCGCTGCCCGGCACCCCTCACCAGGAAGGGCAGCGTTTGGCTTTGCCGCGAGGTGGGATTTGGTGACTTCCTCCGAAGCCGGCTGGAGTTACTCACATCCTACCAGGGAAGCAACAACTCCTCGGCTCCATCTCTCCCTCTGGATCTCCGTCTTTCCGTCAGGCTGTTGCCGGGAAAGAACAGCCTCAGGGTCACTGCAGCCAGGCCTCGGAGGGGCACGTGCCCAAAGAGCGGCCATGGCAGCAGCTCGGCTCACTGACCCGGCCGAAAACCGAGGCGGGAGGGACGCGCGGGGCACCCGCCGGCAGCACTTCTCCTCCGGAGGTTTGTGCCCCAGCGCAGCGCAGGGCCGGGGGATCCCCCCTTCCTCCGCGGCCCAGCCGGGGAGCCCGCGGCTCTGCTCCCTCCGCAGCCTTCGCTTCCGCAGGAGGGAGGCCGGGCCGCTCAGCGCGCTGGGAGGTTTGGGGATGCGGTGGCACCTTGTCCCTGCTCTTCCTCGGGGGGAGCCCTGCGCCGCAGCAGGCGGGTGGGCACGGAAGGGGCAGGATGGTGCCGTTCGCTCCAGTGCGGGCAGTTTGCGCGGGCGGGCAGAGGCAGAGCGGGGGTGCTCAGCCGCCCACGCGGGAGTTGGGGTACACACGAGGGGCGGCTTCTGCGGAGGGACGCCGTGTGTGCGCGGGGGTGTGGGGATGTAGGGGGCACGGGGCCGTGGGGAGGAGCGTAGCTGCGGCAGCAGCGCGGTGGGTGGACGCCTGCGTGGGCCCACGCAAGAGGGTCCGCCGTCGCTGTGCGTGGAAGCGCGCACGCACGCTGCGCCTCTGCGGGCACCCACGGGTGTCGGGGGGCACCCAGGGACCAGGGGGGTGGCATTTCTACCCCACCCAAACAGGCAGCACCCAGGGGTGCCCTGCACCCCAACCAGGCTGAGGTGGGGTCCCCGGCCCCGGCAGCAGGCAGGGCACTGCAGGCAGGGAGCTCCTCCTGGTGGCAGTCCCCCATGCCATGTCCCCCTCTGCCCCACGGGGCCCCCCCAGGGCCACCCCCCGGGCTGAGAGAAGAGCCAGGGTCCCCCCCCCGAACCAACCAAAGAAGTTTTATTGTCCTGGCAAAGTGGCACCAAAATCCTGACCTGTTGCTCTTTGTCTGGAGGGCGATACAAGAGCAGGGGGCAAGGGGCAGGGAGCAGGCTCACTGCCCATCCCCCCAGCCCCCAGGGACACGGGGACGAGGGGAAGGGGAAGGGGAAGGCTGGGGGAGGCCCGTGGGCCGAGGAGGGGGGTGGAAGTGTTGGGGAGGGGGACGGGGACCCTGCGAGCATCGTACAAAGTGCATAGATGTGTGAGTGTGTGTGCCGCCGCGGGGAGGGGGCTGGCCTGATCCTGGGGACGGCGGCCGGCGGCCTTGGGGACGCGCAGGAGCCTGGAAGAGACACAGCGGGGAGAGGCGGGTGAGGAGCCCGCCGGGACCCCCAGCCCCAGGGGTGACCCAGCCCCAGGGGGCTCCCTCGGCCAGAGCAGGCAGGAGGGTGCTGCCCATCCTGGCAGCCTGGGGACATGGGGACACGCTCCCACCCAGGCCACCCTGTCCCGCACGTCCCCCTCGGGCCCCCCGGGACACCCAGCCCCAACGTGGGGAACATGGGGAGGGGGAGACCCCAGCTACACCCTGCCCCGGGTGCTGGGAGGCTCCAGGGTGGGCTGGGGCCCGTCCCGCAGTGTCCCCCCGCCTCCCGCACTCACCCGCTCAAGGTTTCTTCTTTTTCAGCTTCAGCGCTTGCAGCCAGTGTGGGGGGGAGGCATCAGACCTGGGAGGTGTTGGCACAGCGTTGGCACGCGCCCTCGAAAACACCCCCAGCGCCCGACCGACCCTCTGGGGGAAGAAGCGAGAGGGACCCCCAGCTGATCGCTGCTCCCTGGGGCGTTGGGGCGGGCAGGGAAGGCAAGGGAAGGCAAGGGAAGGCAAGGGAAGGCAAGGGAAGGCAAGGGAAGGCAAGGGAAGGCAAGGGAAGGCAAGGGAAGGCAAGGGAAGGCAAGGGAAGGCAAGGGAAGGCAGGCAGGGAAGGCAAGGGAAGGCAAGGGAAGGCAGGCAGGGAAGGCAAGGGAAGGCAAGGGAAGGCAGGCAGGGAAGGCAAGGGAAGGCAGGCAGGGAAGGCAAGGGAAGGCAGGCAGGGAAGGCAAGGGAAGGGAAGACAAGGCAGGCAGGGAAGGGAAGGCAAGGCAGGCAGGGAAGGGAAGGCAAGGCAGGCAGGGAAGGGAAGGGAAGGGAAGGCAAGGCAGGGAAGGGAAGGGAAGGGAAGGGAAGGGAAGGGAAGGGAAGGGAAGGGAAGGGAAGGGAAGGGAAGGGAAGGGAAGGGAAGGGAAGGGAAGGGAAGGGAAGGGAAGGGAAGGGAAGGGAAGGGAAGGGAAGGGAAGGGAAGGGAAGGGAAGGGAAGGGAAGGGAAGGGAAGGGAAGGGAAGGGAAGGGAAGGGAAGGGAAGGGAAGGGAAGGGAAGGGAAGGGAAGGGAAGGGAAGGGAAGGGAAGGGAAGGGAAGGGAAGGGAAGGGAAGGGAAGGCAAGGCAAGGCAAGGCAAGGCAAGGCAAGGCAAGGCAAGGGAAGGCAAGGGAAGGCAAGGGAAGGCAAGGGAAGGCAAGGGAAGGCAAGGGAAGGCAAGGGAAGGCAAGGGAAGGCAAGGGAAGGCAAGGGAAGGCAAGGGAAGGCAAGGGAAGGCAAGGGAAGGCAAGGGAAGGCAAGGGAAGGCAAGGGAAGGCAAGGGAAGGCAAGGGAAGGCAAGGGAAGGCAAGGGAAGGCAAGGGAAGGCAAGGGAAGGCAAGGGAAGGCAAGGGAAGGCAAGGGAAGGCAAGGGAAGGCAAGGGAAGGGAAGGGAAGGGAAGGGAAGGGAAGGGAAGGGAAGGGAAGGGAAGGGAAGGGAAGGGAAGGGAAGGGAAGGGAAGGAAGGGAAGGGAAGGGAAGGGAAGGGAAGGGAAGGGAAGGGAAGGGAAGGGAAGGGAAGGGAAGGGAAGGGAAGGGAAGGGAAGGGAAGGGAAGGGAAGGGAAGGCAAGGCAGGCAGGGAAGGGAAGGCAAGGCAGGCAGGGAAGGGAAGGCAAGGCAGGCAGGCAGCTGTGGCGCCGGCTGGGGCTTTAAGGGCTCGCTCCCAAGCAGTGTTTAGGGTGGAGCGCCCCGGCTCTCCAGGCAACGGGCCCTGGGAAAGCAGGGCCCAGCAAAGCCTCCCTCCGCGCCCAGCTCCATCCGGGCCCAGCCCAGCCTCTGCTGCCTGCAAGCGCCAGAGGCACCAGCCCGGAGAGCCCCAGCGCCCCTCGGTACCCCTTTACACCTCTACAGCACCCCCAAAATCCTCATGCCTCTGGGAAAACCCACCCTCAGTACTGCTTCAAGCCCTCGATGGGGCACTGGACGGGGGTAACAGCCCCCCGACACCTCCCCCACCCTTCAGCACCCTCCCTGCACCCCCAGCGTGGGCCTCATCTGTCCCCACATAGGCCCCGAGCCCCCCTTTCCCAGCCCGGTTGCTCCCCAAGCCCGGCCCCGAGGCGCAGCCCTCGCCTGCCCCCAGCACTCACCCTGAGGACTTCTCCGGCTTGGGGGGCAGCGCCAGGGGTTTCCCACTCAAGCCGGGGATCTTGCAGGACTTGGAGCGCTGCACATGGGGGTCCTTGGGGGGGGTCGCCTTGCTGTCCCCCGGCAGTGCCCCCTCCTCGGCCGAGCGGTTTCGGCCCCTCAGCTTGGCCTGGGGCGCAGGGGAGCGAAGTCAGGCTGGCACAGGGTGCTCTGCCCCCTCCCAAATCCTCCCACCGCCTCCTCCCCATCCCTCCGCGCCTTTGGCCCAATCCCCCCAGCCCCAACCTGCCTCAGTTTCCCCTCCCCTTGTGAAACCCTCCCTTCCAGCTGGCCGGGAGGCCTCACCCCACTCGCTCGGGGTCCCGGCGGGCCCCACCTTGAGGGCGGAGGTGTTGAGGCCGGGGAAAAGCGGCACCTTGACCCCCTTGCTTGATGGAGACGCTCGCACCCGCCGGCTCTTGGGTTCTTCTGCTGCCTCCTCGTCAGAGGATGCTGCTGGGCGGGCCGGACAGGGCTCTGCGGGTAGGACACGGGGGACAGCGTCACCGTGAGACACCTGTGCTGAGGACAGATGGCCCCGTGGTCCCCCTCCTGTTGTCACCGTCCCATGGGCTCTCACCTGTGGAGTCCCGGAACATCCAGCTGTCCCCTTCCGAGGTGGCCCCAGGGCGGAGGGCGGGCGCCCGGTGCCTGCGCTTGCGACCCAGGTTGGCCTTGCTGCGGTACACACTGCTGTCCAGGACCTCTGTGTCCTGCAGAGCCGCAGGGACAGGTCAGTGCCCAGCAGCGGGGAGCCCCGGGACCCCCGCTCCATCCACCCAGCACACCCAGAGACCCCCACAACAGCAGAGGGGGGGCCCTGAATCCACAGCCGGCCCCTCGGAAAAGGCTAGGGCCAGAAGCTAAAGCCTGCATCCCCAGGGGGGACAGGAACAGGGCCCCCAGACAAGCGTCCCTGTGACGACCGGGCACCCCCAGGGCCGTACGAGGGGGCTGGATGCTGCCCCCTCCCCACTCACCTCCAGGAAGGTGAATTCCTCCCCGGCGTGATCCGTGGGTCCCTCAGGCTGAGGGACGCCCAGGAAGAGCCGTTTCTCCTCCCAGCTTGGTGGTCTCTTCCCGTCCGGGTGGTCTGAGGGGGTTTCTTGTCTCTCTGTGTCTGGCAGGGTCCCGCCAGCAGCCTCCAGCAGCAGAGGGGAGGCCCCGGGGCCCGGCGGGGCAGCGGCTGGCGCGGGGACGTCCCTCTCCTCCTCGGTGGGGCCGGGCGGCTCGCGCCGGGGGGACTCGGCAGCCGGGCGGTCAGCCGGAGCATCGCCCATCATTGCACTGGGGTCCAAGAGATGGGTGCTTCTGCTCGGGGAGACAAGAGCCCAGAGTTGCTCCAGCTCCAGCTAATGCAAGCCCTTCCCCTGCCCTGAACCTCGCTCCGTCAGCCTCCAGGGGAAACTGAGGCATGGGGAGGGACAAACGTGAAGTCAGGACAGGCCTCGGGTGTCCAGGACTCCCCCCCATCCGCCCAGGATGTCACACCAAGGGGGTGGCAGCTCTGGGAAGTTTCCCCCAAAGCCCCTTCCCAAAGGCTAGGGCAGAATTTGGGGTCTTGGGTGGGCAAGGAGGCTGTCAGGCTCATAGGGGCCGCCGGCCAACTCTGCCCCTTGGGGCAGGGGAAGGGGTCAGACCCCCCCGGTGGGGTCACCGGCCCCCAGGAGGTGGCCAGGGGGACCCCAGGGACCAAGGGGCCCTGAGGGGCAGGAGGAGGAGGAGGGCCAGGGCCACCCGGGGTGCAGGAAGGTGCTGGCAGCAGGAAGCGGCACAGCTCCGGGGGAAGGGGGCGGGGGTCCCCACTGCCCCACTCAGGATGACCAGGCTGGGGTCTTCCCGAGGCCCGTGGGGCTTTCGCTTCCCTCCTCCCAGGATCCTTACTTTCAGGCAGCTGGAGGGAATTTATCATTTCGGGAATCCCCAGCAACATCAGCTGGCTGAAATCAGGGTTTCCACATCTTGGTGAAGCGGTAAGGGCGCGGGGCTAATTCTGCCGCTTTTTTGGGGGGCCGAGGGAACACCGGCATTCCCCAAACTTGGTGCACAGCTCCCCACGTTGGAGAGAGACTGGCACAAAAAGCCCCAAAGGCATCATCCCCTCCTGGATCAGCTCAAGACGGCAGATCCTGCTGGGACAAGTTGAAACCCAGTGCCTTGAAAAGTTCCCGCTCCGGTTGCGAGGCCGGAGGCTATACGGGGAAATGTGGAGGCTGGGGAAGAGGCGCTCCGGCAGCCCAGGGCCGGAGACAGCAGGTCCCCCAGCTACGAGTGAGGCGCGGTAGGACGCCAGCGCGAGGCCCACAGCGTCGGAAGCCCCCGCCGCAGGATGGCCCAAAGGGGACGGATCCCTCCCTGGGGCCGCGCCGCCACCGCCAGCGCCCTCCTTACCCGTCCGCCGAGCCGGCGTCATCTCCCGGGCTCTGCTCCCCAGCACCAAAGTCCCGGCTCCGGGCCGCGCAGCGGGCGCCGAAGGCGCTGGCCCACTCCCGGCGCTTGACCTCAGCGTCGCGCAGCTCCGCGCTCCAGCCGGCTGCGTCGAGGTCCTGGCTCCAGCCCGGCTCTTCCACCCCGGCCTCCCGGGGCTGGGCAGAGCTGCCCGGGGCAGGCAGGCTGCCCAGGCCCTGATCCCAGGCCGTCTGGCCCGCTCCAACCCCGCCGGCATCACCAGTGCCCATGCAGCTGGTGGCATCCGAGGTGCAGAAGGAGAGATCCCTGTGCCAGTCTCCCAGGGGCTCCTGCAGACCCCCGGACCTCATCCCACCAGCCCAGGACATGGAGCCATCGGACGACGCTCCCGCGCTGGAGGGATCTGGCACCCACTCTGTCCCAATGACGCCAAACTGGTTGTGGTGCTCGGCTCCTCCAAGCTCTTCAGCCCAGTCCCTGCTATCGGTGGTACCGCGCTCCTGCCGGTCGGCGCTGCCCCAGCCGGGCTCCTGGCCCGGGGGATCGGGGGCACAGGAGCCAGACAAGTCATCTTTCCTGACACCAAAAGCATCGGCCAGCTCGGTTTGGCCAATGCTGCACTCACCGGCCCAGCTCAGCCGGCCAGGACTGAACTCCGTCTCTTCCTTTTTGGTGTTTGTAGAGCTGTAACTCGCTGGCCCAGGTTGGTCTGCTGGGGCTGAACCCGCTGTCCCGGGTCTCCACGTCCCTGGTGCCATACTCATCATCCCAAGCTCCTCTGCTGGGTTTGAACCCACTGTCCCGGGTCTCCACATCCCTCGTGCTGTATTTGTCATCCCAGGCTGGTCTGCCGGGTTTGAACCCGCTGTCCTGGGTTTCCATCTCTCTGCTGCCGTACTCACTGGCCCAGGCCAGTCTGCTGGGCTGAACCCGCTGTCCCGGGTCTCCACATCCCTCTTGCTCTGCTCATCATCCCAGGCTCCTCCGCTGGGTTTGAACCCGCTGTCCTGGGTCTCTATGTCCCTGGTGCTGTGCTCATCATCCCAGGCTGATCTGCTGGGGCTGAACCCGCTGTCCCGGGTCTCCATGTCCCTGGTGCTGTGCTCATCATCCCAGGCTCCTCTGCTGGGTTTGAACCCGCTGTCCTGGGTGTCCACATCCCTGGTGCCGCGCTCATCATCCCAGGCTCCTCTGCCAGGTTTGAACCCGCTGTCCTGGGTCTCCATGTCCCTTGTGCTGTGCTCATCATCCCAGGCTCCTCTGCCAGGTTTGAACTCCCTGTCCCGAGTCTCCATGTCCCTCATGCCATGATCATCATCCCAGGCTCCTCTGCTGGGTTTGAACTCCCTGTCCCGGGTGTCCACGTCCCTCGTGCCATGCTCGTCATCCCAGGCCGGCCTGCTGGGGCTGAACTCCCGGTCCTGGCTCTCCATGTCCCCGCTGCGGTACTCGCTATCCCAGGCCGGCCTGCTGGGGCTGAACTCCCGGTCCTGGCTCTCCATGTCTCGAGTGCTGTACTCACCAGCCCAAGCTGGTCTGCTGGGGCTGAACTCCCGGTCCTGGCTCTCCATGTCCCTGGTGCTGTACGTGCTGTCCCAGGCCGGCCTGCTGGGGCTGAACTCCTTGTCTGGGTCCCGGTGTCCCCAGTGCTGGATCTGCCAGCCCAGCCCAGCGTAAAATCCTTATCCTTGGTCTCGGCATGCCTGCTGCTGTATTTACTGGCCCAGTCTGGGCTGAGCTCCCTGTCCTTCGCCTCCACGTCACCGGTGCCGTATTCACCAGCCCATGTAGGCGCGGTCTCCCCATCCCGGCTCTCCGGGTCCCCGGAGCTGTACCGGCCAGCCCAGCTGGGCTGCCTGGAGCTCGGCTCCTCGTCCTGCTGCTGCTGGCCACGTCCCATGCCGTAGCTGCTCCAGTCAGCCTTCCCAGAGCCGCCCTCCTCCCTGCTGCCTGCGCTGTCCAAGCCGTAGCCTGTGCCCCACTTGTGTTTGCCGGCACTGAAGTCTTGATCCTGCAGGCAGCTTTCCCCTGCGCCGTGGGATTTGGACCAGTTGCTGCAGCCCAGTCGCACTTCCCCCGTCAGCTCCGTCCCTTTGTAATCGCTGCCCCAGTCCCTCCCGGCGCCGCCGAAGGGCCCATCCTGCCGGTCCCCATCCCTGACGCTGCGGGTGCTGTCCCAGCTTGATTTGGTCCCGAACTCCTGGTCCCGCTCCGTCTCTCCAGGCCAGTCTCTCTCCCTGGCCACAGGCTCAGGGGTCCAGTCGAAGGCGGCAGCCTGGTGACGTGTGCCGATGCCGAATTCACTGCACAGGTCCTTCCTCGACCAGCCGAGCAGGTCCTGGGGGAAGAGGGTGAGAAGGGGGGAGAGGGGGTTAAAGCAGGTCGCGGTCCCGGCTCGCACAGCACAGAGGGGAGTTGGAGGGGAAAAGCCGGGGGTAGACACCCTTGGATGCCTGGGGGATGCAGCACAGGCAGGGCCCCCTTCCCAAGGGGACGCCAGATCC
Source organism: Pelecanus crispus (assembly GCF_030463565.1). Classification (NCBI taxonomy): domain Eukaryota; kingdom Metazoa; phylum Chordata; class Aves; order Pelecaniformes; family Pelecanidae; genus Pelecanus; species Pelecanus crispus. The sequence continues at coordinate 299,154 of NC_134648.1, read as the reverse complement.
TGCCACCCGCCCTCCCCGCCCCACGGGGCCCCCCATTCCCGGGCCGGGCGCTGCTGGGGGTACTCACGGCCGCCGCGCCCACCCAGGGCCCTTCCCAGCCCGGCGCCTGCCGAGCCCTCCCCAGCTCGTCCCGCAGCTCCAGGTTGGCCAGCAGCCGCCGGAGGATGGCCATGGTCCCTGACTCGCCGGCCATGGCTCCCCAGCGGGCCCCGCACGCGGCGGCGGCCGCACCCCGGCTCTCCCTGGCGGCACGGCACGCCGCCGCTCAGCCTCCACCTGACCCGTCCCACCGCCCTACGTACGCCCGCCGAGGCCCGGCCCTGCCGGAGAGGAGCCCAGCGCCACACCGACACCGTGGCCCGGCATTAACCCTTGCGGCCGCGGAGACGCTCAGATCCCACACCCCCTTACCTCCGGCACCTCCGCGTCCGGAGAGCCGCGCCCCACGGCGTGGGCCCCGGGCGACGCCAGCAGCTCCGTCAGCCAGCCCGGGTCGGCGTGGGGATCGGGGCCCCTCGAGGATCCTTCGGCCCGGCCCGGCCCGCCGGGGCCCTGCAGGCTTACGGGGCAGTCGCCCGCCGGTGCCCAGGCTGCGTCGGCCGCGGTGGCCGGATCCGGCGGGGCCAGATCTGGTGGGGCGGCCTCGGTGAGGAGGCTGGGCTGGGCGGGGGGCTCGGGCTCAGCTGGGTCCCCAGTCAGGCTCCGTCACGCAGAGAGGGGAGCAGGGCACGGTAGCATCCCGCTCTGCCTCTCCTTCCTCCTCCTCCTCCTCCTCCTCTGTCGAGCCCTCGGCCTCTCGCCGGGCCACGGGACCCCCCGGGCACGGAGCCCCCTCCGCTCCCCGGCTGCTGGCCACCGCAGGGCTGGGCCCTTCGGGTCTGCCGTCCCCCCGGGAGCACGGGGGGCAGGGGGCCGGATCCTCCCCATCCGACTCGCCTTCCTCGGACAGCCCCGAGTCGGCCGTCTCCCGGATGGGGGACCGGGGCGGGGATGCTAGCCACCGTGCCCCCCGCGCCGGGAACGTCCACTCGAAGGACTGGGAGAGGCTCCAGCCAGACTCACTGCCCAGGGACGGCTCTGACGGCGGGTCCCCGGGACGGGGCAGAGCACTCAGCGAGCCCCCCAGCTCCCCCATGCCCTGCCCCGCCGTTGGGGGCTGCAACACCCCCTCTGAAGAGCGCCGGAGCCCCGGGTCTCTGGCAGGGGGAGGGGGACTGAAATCAGGACCATCGGGGGACTGTGGGGATGCTGGGGAGTCATCAGGTCCCTCCGGGGAGCCTGGGGGACGGGAGGGTGGTGGGGGGTCTGGGTACTCTGCGGCAGCCTCAGGAGAGCCGGGGGGGCAGGTGACTCTGGGGGGCAGTTCGGGAGTGCCGGGGGGGGCTGGCAGTATCAGGGGATCCCTCTCCGGGAGTGTGGGGGGAGCCGGGGGGAGCGGGAGACGCCAAGCCGGGGTTCGGCTGCAGCGGAGGGAGCACCCGGGGCCTGGATGGAGGCGGCCGAGACCTCGGCCAGAGGCCGAGCGGCAGGGGATTCGGGGGAGCCGGGGGCCAGCGTGGGGGAGCCGGGGGCCGGGAGCTCTGGGGGGGCATCGGGAGAGCCAGGGGCCGAGGCGGAAGGCTCGGTGGGCTGGAAAGGAGCTCCTGGGGCTGGGCTGGCGGGGGGCCGTGGGGAGCCAGGGGGTCCGAGGGCGCCTGGCTGGAGAGAGGAGAGCTGCAGAAAGAGCCGGGGGGGGGGGGTGTCACGTCACTTGAGGCACCTCCCAGGCATCACCCACCCCCAAATCACAGCCCCCTCTCCAGTGAGGGTCCCTCCCGCCAGCACCCGCTCCCCAAACCCGAGGCAGGCGGTGCCCACGCTTCCGACCCGCGCCAGGCTGCTTCCTGCGTGACTCAGCCGGGGCGGCTCCCATGGCCCTCGTGCCACACTGGGCAGCGCCCTGAGCCCCCCACTGCTGCCCCCCACTGCCTGCCCCCCCCCAAGCGCCCACCCTCTGGCAGCGCAGAGACAGATGGAGAGGAAGAACCGAAGCAGGAGGAAGTAAAAACACCCCCAGCCTGGACCCCCCCAACCCACCGTGGGGCTGGGCACCCCTCTGCCAGCGTCACCCTGCCCAGCGCCGGCGGGGTTAGCCCCCCTCACCAGGGTGCCGCTGGCCTGCCAGCCCCGGTGCCACCGTGGCCTGGTGTCCGGGTCACTGCCCCGAGCACGGCGGGAGAGGGGGATTGGCGGGGAGCCCGAAAAGGGCCTGCCCTGCCACATACCTGCTGGGTCACCGAACCCTGGCTGGTGACTCACGGCTGCTCCCTGCCCACGCCTCGGCAGCGGCGCTGGCACACGCCACCCCCTCCAAAATAACCTGGCCCCGCGCCCGGGCGCCCGGCTTCCCCGGAGGAAGGGGCGGTCGGCACCCCAAAGAGAAAGGAGAGACACGCACCCCGCAGAGAGGGAGCCCCGGAGGAGACAGGAGAGCCCCGAAGGAGAGAGCCCAGGAGCGGAGCTGCCGCGGCACGGGAGGGCGAGGCGAGAACTCACGTCAGGGGGGGAAGGCGGCCTCCGGCGTCCGCGGGGGTCCCCGGCACAGCTCGGGCCGGCTGGGGGGGAGCCGCTGATGGAGAGAAACAGGGAAGGAGGATAAATTCCTCCCGTGCGCCTCCATTCTCCTCTCCCACCGCCCACCGAGGCGCCTCCCGGCCCCAAACCACCGGCTCTGACCACAGGAGGATAGGGTCGGGCGAACCGCAAGAGGCCCTTCAATCACTGCAAGCGTACCCAAAACCAGCACTGAACTACCAGCGAGGGTTTTGACTGCAGAAGGGAGGGAGGCAAATCAGCCGCAATCCCCTTTCCGGAAAGTTTTCAGTCCTTTGGAGTTTCTCACACTTGGGTTTAAAATATCCCCCGTCTCGCTCTCACAGAGGTGCCCGGCTTTCGGGAGCATGGCCAAGGGCTGGCTCTCACCCAGGACATCCTGCAGCCAGGAGTCCCACAGATCTGCCGGCTCCCTCCGCCTTGGCACGGCCCGGCAGGAAAAAAAAAGAAAAAAAAATAGCAAGGGTGGGGAAAAAGGGAGCATTTCCCTGGGCCGGGGCGGGGGGGAGAGACCCCCTCCCCGTTATTCCCAGCCTCGGGGCAGCCCCCGTCCGGGCAGCGGGCCGGCCAGATGGCTCGCCTCCCAGCCCTCGGGGGCTGCAGGCGTGGAGGTAGCTCCTCAACCGGGGCAGCCCGTTCCTGCGGTCTGAAGAAACCGCCCGGCGCTGCGGCGGCTGCCCCGGCCTTCCCACGGAGGCAGCTCAAGGCGCTGCCTGCTTAGGAGGAACCCCGGCCTCGTGCCGGCGACCAGACCTCAGCTCCGTTATTCCCATCCCCGCGGCCTCTTGTCCCCCGCCCCGGGGTCGGTCCCCGGCCCCTCACCTCGTCTCGGCAATCGGATGTCCGTCGTCCCCTGTCCCCAGCTCGCCCACCGTGGGTTGGGGCGTCTGGTGGGCTTCGCCAGGGGGGGCTCCATCCGCCTCCCCGCTGAGGCGTCTCCGGAAGGCGGTGAAGGTCTTGGAGCCGAAGCGAGAGGAGGAATCAGGGCAAAAGGGCAAGAGCCGGGCTCGATCCGGGCTCCCCGGGCCCTCCCTGCTGTCCATTTTGGCCAGGATCTCCTCCACGGTGGTGCCTGGGAATCGCTCCGGTTTGGACGCCACCGGCACCGGCGTCACCTTGAAGGGAGCAGGGCCTTTGCGAGGCGGGGTTGGCGGGGCGGGGGGCACTTCCTCGCCAGGGGTTGAACCCGAGTCCTCAGCGGCCGCGAGCGGAGGGGACGGGAGCCCCTTCCCGTTGGGGGTCTCGGGTGACTTGAGGGTGAAGGAGGGGCGCCTGAGGGGCCCCCCGGAGCTGCCCCCACCGTAGGGCTGCGGCCCTGCCAGGCGGTTCATCTTCTCAGCAGAGGGCAGCTCCGGGCGAGGGTGCCGTGGCCCCGGCGCGGGGTGCGGCAGGGAGGGCTTGGCGGGCACAGCCGGCTTGGGCAGCACCCGGGGTTTGGGCCGGACAGGCGGCTTGGGGCGAGCGTTGCCTGCAAGAGAAGCGAGGAGAGGAGGAACGCTATGTTGGAGAAGCACCGCAGCCCTGCTGGGCTCCCCAGGGAAGGCTGGCGGGGCACACCGGGCCGAGAACAGATCTCAGGCGCCAGCCTGGTGTCCCTAGGGGGGCTTTCCCAGCGCAGACCAGACCGGCAAACCCCCCAACCCCGGCTTCTCCCACCCCCGTAGGGACAGACCTTTCTCGGGGCTGCCGGCCACCAGCCCAGCCCCCCCGGCGCCTGCGGCAGAGGCGCAGGGCAAGGTGGGGCGCAGCGGCTGCGGCTGGGAGGCCATGGCGAAACCGGGGCCAGAGCTCGGTGGACACGGTGCAGGGTCAGCCCCTGAGGAGAGAAAAAGGAGGGAGAAGCGTTTCGGGGAGGGCCCCTTCGCCCGGGCTCTGAGGCCGGCGGGATGCAGCGGCAGGCAGCCGCCTCCTCCGGCCACGCTGCGCCGCGGTACCAACCTCCCAGCCCCGTGCCAAACCCTCGCCTCCACCTGTGCCGGCACCCGGACAGCGCACCACACCGCTACCGCACCGCCAACCCTCTCTTGGCCAGTACCACCCTTGGTACCCCAGCCCCGGCTCGCCTGCACCAACCGGGCACGGGGCGGTAACCCCAAACACGGCGACAAACCCCCCTTCTGCCCGTACCCCCTCACGCCCATCGGTAACGGCGCGTACCCCGCCCTCATTCACCTGGACCCGCTCCCGCACGCCGTGAACCCCCCAAACACCACACGCTTCCTCGTTTACCCATACCGGCCCTGCGCTGGCCTGCCCCAGCACCCCAACACACGCACGTACGTCACCCCCACCGACCCCTGCCAACCCCCCCAAACACCGGCCCGCGCCCCGGTTTGCCCCGGTAGCAGCATCAGCCCTCTGCCCTGCACGCCAGCCCCGGCCGGCCTGCGCCCAGCCCTCGCCGAGGCCCGCAGGCCCTGCCAGCCCCCGGCCCGCCCGTGCCAAGCGCCGGGGCTGCGCCGGGCCCCGCCGGGTGCCTCGGCCCCCCGCAGCCCCGGAGGTGCCGGCCGGGCCCCCGCTGACCCCCGCAGCAGCCCCCCGCCACGCACCCCGGCCTCCACCGCCCCGGCGCAGGGGCCGTGGGGTGCCCCGCTCACCTTCCCCGCAGCGGCCTCATCTCCGGGGTGGGTCGGGGACACGGGTGGGGGGCGCGGGGTGGGCGGGGAGGGGGGGGTTTGCCGTCCCCACGGGTCTCACGCTGCCGCCGCCGCCGCTCCCGTGACTCACCGGGGCTGCGGGGACAGGAAAAACCCGCTCGGTGCCTCCTCCCGGCCCTGCCCTCCCCTCCTCTCCCCGCCTCGCTCCCTCCTGCCCCGCCGGGGTCCACCCCCAGACCCCCCCCCCCGCCCCCCCGGCCCCTCCGCTCCACGGGGGAACCGGCGTCACGGCCGCCCCAACCCACATCTGGAAGCCATCGGGCCCCGTTTCCCAACCCCTTGGCAGCTCCGGGATGGTGACGAGGCCTCGCTCCCCGCCCCGGGATGCGGGTCCGTCCCGTTCGTGTGTTCCGTCCCGTGTCCCACCCCCCCCCCCCCGGCCAAATCCTCCTCCGGCTGGGGCCTGCTCCCGTTGCCCCGGCAACGAAGCCCCCGCTCGAGTAGCTGGGTAGGCCGCAGCGGGGCCTAGGCCAGTTGCCGTGGCAACGGAGCCCCCCGCTCGATTTTGGGGACGGGGGGAGAGAGCGGGGACGTTGCGCCCGCCGGGGCCGAAGCCGCGGGGGACCCGCGGCTTCGGTCCCGGCGGGCGCAACGTCCCCGGTGAGGAACTGGGTGGGGGGATCCCGGTTTCCCTTAGGCCCAGCCCGGCGGAGCGACCCCCACTCACCCACCGCCGCCGCCGCTGCTGTTGTTGCATATTCATGAGCGCGCTCCCCGCCCCGCCCTCCCAGCCTTGGCCACGCCCCTTTCCCCCCCTCCCTCCGCCAACCAGCGAGAGCGGAGGGCCAGAGCGGCCCCAGCGCCGCGTGGCTGGGCGGACCACCGAGAGGGGCGGGGCTAGAGAGGCGCCCGCTGACCATAGAGACGGGGGGGGTAGAGGGGCTCCCCCCCCCCCCCCCCCCCCCCCAGCCCGCCCCCGCCTGGCTGCCGGGGTGCGGGGGGTGCCAGGGTTTTGGGGCGGGGTTCCCCCGCCATGCAGCAGCGTCCTGCCCGCCCCACGGGCACCCCCTGCGCCCCAGGCCCTCCCCGGCTGGCAGCCCGCCGGCTCACAGCACCCTGTGCCCTCCCCGCAACACCCCGCTGCAACACATGGCCGGCTTGCAGCACCCTGTGCCCACCCTGCAACACCCCGCTGCAACACACGGCTGGCTCGCAGCACCCTGTGCCTACCCTGCAACACCCCGCTGCAACACACGGCCGGCTCGCAGCACCCTGTGCCCTCCCCACAACACCCCGCTGCAACACACAGCCGGCTCGCAGTACCCTGTGCCCACCCTGCAACACCCCACTGCAACACACGGCTGGCTCGCAGCACCCTGTGCCCTCCCCACAACACCCCGCTGCAACACACAGCCGGCTCGCAGTACCCTGTGCCCACCCTGCAACACCCCACTGCAACACGCGGCTGGCTCGCAGCACCCTGTGCCCTCCCCGCAACACCCCACTGCAACACGCGGCCGGCTTGCAGTACCCTGTGCCCACCCTGCAACACCCCACTGCAACACGCGGCCGGCTTGCAGTACCCTGTGCCCACCCTGCAACACCCCACTGCAACACACGGCCGGCTTGCAGTACCCTGTGCCCACCCTGCAACACCCCACTGCAGTGTACAGCTACCTGTGGCACCCTGTGCCCTCCCCACAACACCCCGCTGCGGTGCACAGCTGGAGCGCAGCACCCTGTACCCTCCCCACAACATCCCGCTGCGGCGCACAGCTGGAGCGCAGCACCCTGTACCCGCCCCGTAACACCCTCCTGCAGTGCACAGCCAGCTCACAGCACCCTGTGCCCTCCCCAGCAGACACCCCAATACAGTGCACAGCGCCCTGTGACGCCCCAGGTCCTCCCTGCCCGACACCCAGCTGCGGCACAAGGCTGGCTTGCAGCACCCTGTGCCCTCCCTGCAACACCCCGCCATGGTCTGCAGCACCCCATGCCCCCCACACAACACCCAGCTTTGGCACACAGCCTCCTGCAACACCCCACCATGATGCACAGCTTCCCACACTACCCCATGCCCTCCCCACAACACCCGGCTTTGGCACACAGTCTCCTGCAGCACCCCGTGCCCTCCCCACAACACCCTGCCATGGTGCACAGCTTCCCACAACACCCCGTGCCCTCCCCACAACACCCGGCTTTGGCACACAGCCTCCCACAGCACCCTGTGCCCTCCCCACAACACCCTGCTTTGGCACACAGCCTCTCACAGCACCCCATGCCCTCCCCACAACACCCCACTGCAGCGTACAGCTTCCCACAACACCCCATGCCCTCCCCACAACACTCCACCACAACATACAGCCTCCCACAACACCCCGTGCCCTCCCCACAACACCCCACTGCGGCACACAGCCGGCTCGCAGCACCCCGTGCCCTCCCCACAACACCCCGCCTCGCCGTACAGCTTCCCGCAACACCCCGCCATGGCGCACAGCCTCCGGCAGCGCCCCGTGCCCCCCAGCCCCGGCGGTGCCGGTAAAGGAGGCGCGGGGGGAGCGGGCAGCCGCGGCCTCGCCCCATCCCCACGGGGCCGGCTCCCCGCAGCCCAGCCGGGAAGCGGCCGCCATGGCCGGTGGAGGGGAAGCGTGGCTAATCGCATCAAGGCGGTTCCCCCCGCCACCACGGCTCATCGGGGAGGTGGAGAAAACCCCAATCGCATCAGGATCGACCGAGGGGCCTCCATTAGGAGCCTGATGGCCCCGCAGCGGGATGGGGGAGGCCAAGGAGGGGCTGGGGGCCGCTAATGGACGGGCAGGAGTGAGCTCAGCCTCTGGCCCCCGTTCAAGGCTGCCGGCCGCGGGGAAGGAGCGCTGGCGCACGCCGGCCCCGGGGCCCCGCTGCCGGGGAAGGAAAGGAAAGGGGGGGGAGCCGGCCCCGCTCCCTCCCCGGCTCTGCACCCACACTCACGCCCTCGGTGGGTTTTTTTTATTCAATCTGAGTTGCCATGTGAACGGACCCAAAATACAAAAAAAAAAAAATCCAAACAAATGAACCAAGGAAAGAAAAGAGACAGAAACAGACCCGAGTATTTAAAAAAAATAAATTGATGCGAAACAGGGCTGAGGTGGGACCGAGGCCCCTCCAGGGCCTCCCTCCTCCACGGGCTCTCGCTCCCCCAGCCAGGCACTGAGGGCTCGGGCAGGGGGGCCGGGGGCCTCCGACCCCACTCCCGCATCCCCCCTACCCGCGGCATCATGGCGAGGCGGGCTGGGAGCCAGCCGGAGCCCAAAACCTGGGGTCCCTGCCGCGGGGCCGGCCCGCCCAGTCCTCTCGCCGATCTGGGAACCGGCCTGGAGCCAGCTGGGGACGGGGCTAATCCGAGCCGGACGCCGATTCCTCCGAGCTGGGGGGCAAGCTGGCGACTCCCTCCTCCTCCGAGTCCTGCGGGCAGGGGATGAGGTCAGGGTGGGCAGGGGACGAGGCCAGGGCAGCAGCTCCCATCCCCACACCTCTCCGGTGCCCCGCGGCGGGGCCGGGGCGACGGTGCTGCCTTTGGGACACGTGCAGCACGCAGGCAGGCCACCCGCACCCGGAGGGATCCGCGGACAAGAGGCAGCGGAGGGTCCCAGCCCCTGCAGGGAGCATTCCCTCGGGAAGATGGGTCAGGAGACCCGCCCCGGCCAACCCGCCTCGAGCCCTACCTCCTTCTTGTTGTCTCCGGAGGAGCTCTCATCGCTGGAGACAAATTCCTTGCTCTTGAAGCTCTCGCTCATATTCTTGGCCGGGGACTTGGTGGAGGACAAAGACTTGGAGGAGGCACCTTTCTTCTCCACTTTCCCCCTCATCTGCTTCTCCTGCTTCTTCTTCTTCTTTTTAGACCTCTCCCTGCACACGCGTTGGGAGGGTGGAAGGGAGAGGAGAAGCGTTACGCTGCTGGCAGCCCACCAGCCCCGTCTCCGACACCGCAGAGCCAAGGACGCTCTTCGCACCCCCCGCCCAGCTCTGCAGAGGCCCAGGCACCGTGCTGGCTGGGGAACAGCCCAATTTCAGAGGGGCGAAGCCCTGCCACCCCTCCCGCCAGCCCTCTCCACTCCACGCACTCACGTCTTGGCGCTCTCCGACTTGCTGCCCACGCTGTACTCCTTCATGGCCTTCTCGTAGTCCCTCCTGGCGTCTTCCGCCTTGCGATCCCATTCCTGCAGCAAGAGCATGGGTTCGGCGGGGCCTTCCCTCCTCCTCCTCCTCCCCCACCTGCGCCGCCAGAGCCCAACACCGTCCCCACCCGCACCACGCCAGCACTCCCACCACGTCCCTCGCCACCTTAGAATCATGGAATCACAGAACGCTTTGGGTTGGAAGGGACCTTTAGAGCTCACCCAGCCCAACCCCCTGCAGTGAGCAGGGACAGCTTTAACCAGACCAGGGTGCTCACAGCCCCGTCCAACCTGGCCTGGGATGTTTCTGGGGATGGGGCCTCCACCGCCTCGCTGGGCAACCTGTGCCAGTGCCTCACCACCCTCATTGTGAAAAATGTCTTCCTTATATCCAGTCCAAATCTATTCCTCTTTAGTTTAAATCTATTATTCCTTGTTCTGTCACAACAGGCCTTGCTAAAAAGATTGTCCCCATCCTTTCTACAGGCCCCCTTTCAGTACTGAAAGGCCGCACTAAGGTCTCCTCGCAGCCTTCTCTTCTCCAGACTGAACACCCCCAGCTCCCCCAGCCTGGCCTCATAGGAGAGGTGCTCCAGCCCTCGGGTCATTTTTGTGGCCTCCTCTGGACCCGCTCCAGCAGCTCCATGTCCTTGTGCTGAGGGCCCCAGAGCTGGACACAGGGCTGCAGGTGAGGTCTCACCAGAGCAGAGCAGAGGGGCAGAATCCCCTCCCTCGACCTGCTGGCCACGTTGCTTTTGACGCAGCCCAGGATTCAGTTGGCTTTCTGGGTCAAGCCTACGCTCAGCCTGCAGCTCACCAGCCCAAAGCTCACCTCTCCACTGCAGCACTCCCTTCCTGACCTCCCGTCTACGCAGTGCCAGGCTCCTGAGACCAAGGAAGAGCCCGCCAGGCCTCCTCCTGTCCACTCCCCGCCTCCTAGACCAGGCTCAGCTCTCCCCACTGGCAAAGCAGCCCAGAGGCCCTGCCCCTCACCTCCTTCTTCTCCTTGGACATGGCTTTCCAGAGCTCCCCAGCCTTCTTGGACAAGTCTGTGATGCTGATGCCAGGATGGTCTGACTTGATCTTCTCACGGTTGGCATTCAGCCAGAGCATGTAAGCCGACATTGGCCGCTTGGGAGCGTTGGGGTCTTTCCCCTTTTTGCTCTAGGAGGTAGGGAGAGGAGAGAAGCAGCGTGAATGCCTCGAATGGCACCGCTACTAAAGACCTCGGGACCTGGGGTTGCCCCGAGACCAGGGGCTGGGTCTCAGCTTGCCCCCTGCACCCCACCAGCAGTGCAGCCGCACACCATCAGGGCAGACGGCTTCTCAGGTCACACCCACAAAAGCCGAAAGGGCCAGCTGCTGGGGACAAGTCCCCCAACAACCAAAAGGAGCGGCGAGGGGCGGGCAGAACGTGCCCTTTGGAAGGGACTCAACCTAGATTCATCAGCAGGAGGCAGCCAGTCAGGCTCGGACAACCGACGCGGCCAGGGCAAAGCACGACGACGGCGGCACTGGACCAGACTGTGGCAGATGGTTGAGGTGGAGCCGCTCAGCTGACGGGCTGTGACCTGCATCTCCCCGGTGTCGCTCCCACCGGGGAACAACCGCCCGTGCTCCAGGAGCGGGTCCTGCTCTCCGCAACCCGCCAGCAGCAACCTCTCACCTCCAGCTGCTTCTTGCGGGGCTTGCGGTCTTTGACAATCTTGGCCTTCTTGGCTGGCTTCTTCTCGTCCCGGTCGCTGTCGCCATCGCCGCTGGAGGAGCTGGCCGAGGCGTTGCTGTCAAACCTGCGTGGAGGCGCTCGGCTTCAGCGACAGCTCAAGACCCGTGCCCCGAAAAGATGAAGCACGAGGTGGGGGGGACATAGCAGCAACAAGCAGGCAGCAAGACTTGCCCCCGAACTCTCCCAGCCTCCAGCAACCCCTAATTGGGAGAACTTCCTGAGCTGAAGCTGTTGTGTTCATGCTTAACAGCTCTCAGGGGATTTTCCTTCCACGAATGCAGCTCATCATCATCTCACTTCCTGTAATTTTTAGGCACTCACAACACCACAGGGCTCAGCTCCACCAAGATCCACCTCCTCCTCTCGGGCTGCACCCGGCGCTCACCAGCACACGCAGCGGCCCTTCGCGCCAGTGCAGCGCCTGCCGAGGCCCCAGCCGGGAGCCACCGGACCCCCAGACCACCCTGCTCCGACCCTTTCAAGCTGTATAACGTCGTTGTAATAGAGCGCGCCCAGAACCGCACCCCGCTTCTCACGATTTTTAAGCCCGGGATTTGTAAAGTGACACTGGCTGTGCCGGGAGCATTAGCCAACGCTCACGCAGCCCCACGCCACTGCTGCCCCCGCACGACAGCCCCGAAAACGGCACCTGCCAAAAGCCCCCCCTCTAGACAGACCCCTACCCAGCCCCTACTCACTCTTCAGCCACGTCATCATCCTCTTCTCCAGGGTTGAAGGACTCGTCTGGAAGGAGAGAACGCAGGGGTCAGCTTATAGCAAGGCGAAGGCGGACAGGACTTCACTGGAGGCCATGGGAAGAGGCCCGAGCACCGAAGACTGCCCCCCCAAAGACAGCCCAGCCTCAGCCCTCACCGGTCTCCTCCCCAGAGCCGTCGCTGCTGTCATTGGCGTTCTCCTCCCGGATCTTGCCCTCCTCCTTCATCCTCTCCAGGTAGGCGTCGTGCTGGTCCTCATCAGAGTCAGCGTATTCGTCGTAGCTCTGCTTCATGCCCTGCGGGAGAGACGGCGTGAGAGCCGCTCCCCGCGGCTGCGCACGCCTCCCCTCCGGGAAGCGCAGCTCCTGGCACGCTCCCGGGTGGGCACGGCCCCCGGGCAGGCCCCGGACACATGCACGGGGCGGGGAGGACGGGACACCCGCCACTTCCCCTCCTTCTCCCCGTCAGGGCTCCAGAGAGGGGGGCAGAAGTTATCCGAGTTAGGGGGGGGACACCCTCTCGCAAATCATGCCAGAGTTACTGGGTTTAGTCAGGGACCACCACAGCCATGCAGAGGAAACCTGCACCAGGAAGAGGAAGAGGAGAAAGAGGAAGGGATATCGCACGGACCTTTTTCCTCTACAAGGGCAAGGAGAGAAAAGAGAGGTGAAAAATAAAAGGGAAAAGCAGCAGAATTTTGGAGAGAAGACAGCCCCCAGCCCTCTCCCCACCCCAGCCGGCGGAGCAGCGGTTCCAGCGGGGCGCAGGGAACCAGCCCTGCTCAGCAGGTACCTCCTTGAGGCCTCGGTTCTTGATGTTCAGCTTCTTGGCATTGACGAAGTCAAAGAGCTTCCCGTACTCCTCCCTGCAGGACAGGCAGGGTAGTCAGGGACAGGGGGCAGTCGGGGTGCCAGCGGCGCCGAGAGCAGCGTGGCGGGCACGGCGAGAGCGCGCCCCGCGCCCACCTCTCTATGCTGCTGAAGGTGTACTGCGTGCCCTGCTTGGTCTCGATCTCGAAGTCGAAGGAGCGGGTGGTGGTGGTCCCGCGGGCGAAGTTGACGAAGGAGATCTCGTCGAAGCGGATGTGCACGGGCGGCTTGTGCACGTAGATGAAGCCACGCTCCAGCGGGTAGAGCAGCCCCGAGCTGGCCTTGTAGGAGCAGGTGATGCACTGGGCGCCGGAGTGCCTATGAGACCACACGCAGCCGTCTCAACACCCGCAGGGGGCAAACACCCTCCCCATGCCCATCCCCACGGCGAGACAGAAGAGCCTGACAGCCCATCAGCTGTTCCCTTGGCACAAATCTCACAAAGCCCCTTCTCCCTGACCACAGGAACAAGAGAGAGAGAGGAGCCGGTCCTGCCACCCCTCAGGGAGGGATCTCAAACAGCTTCCCCTGTCCTAGGGAGGACAAGGCACGCTTTGCATCTCTCCCGATCTCCGCGCCCTTTCCTGCAGCAGGAAGATCCCACATTCCACCATCCACACCTGCCTCGGCCAGCAGCGGCATGCCTCACCCCTGGAAGTTGCCGGGCACAGTGATCTTGCGGTTCACCAGCGCCTTCATGACGCGGCTGACCATCTCGTAGAGGGAGCCCGACATGTTCTTGGTGAGCCGCCCCTCGAAGCGTTTCTCCACCTCTTCCCTGTGTAGCCAGAAGAGATGGCAACGGTGAGAATGGGAACATGGGAGGTTTGTTACCTCCCTCCTGGCTCCCCGCAGCCCCCAGACTCAGGGAGGGGCTCAAGGAAGTGGCCTGGCAGGAGAATCATGGACTGCTTTGGGTTGGAAGGGACCTTTAGAGCTCACCCAGCCCAACCCCCTGCAGTGAGCAGGGACAGCTTTAACCAGACCAGGGTGCTCACAGCCCCGTCCAACCTGGCCTGGGATGTTTCTGGGGATGGGGCCTCCACCGCCTCTCTGGGCAACCTGTGCCAGTGCCTCACCACCCTCATTGTGAAAAGTTTCTTCCTTATATCCAGTCCAAATCTATTCTTCTTTAGTTTAAATCCATTACTCCTTGTCCTGTCACAACAGGCCTTGCTAAAAAGATTGTCCCCATCCTTCCTTTCAGCTCCCTCTAAGCACTGAAAGGCCGCACTAAGGTCTCCCCACAGCCTTCTCTCCTCCAGGCTGAACAACCCCAACTCCCCCAGCCTGGCCTTGTAGGAGAGGGGCTCCAGCCCTCGGATCATTTTTGTGGCCCTCAAAGAACTCACTCATTCATGTTTAGAGTCAGGGAGATGTCCTCATCCTTGGAGAAGAGCAGGATAAGGAAATGGTAGCGGGTCTGGCCTTGCTTTATCGGGGGATCCAGGCTGATCTGAAAAGAGGAGGAGAGGACCCAAAATCCCGTGAACCCATTGCTTGTCACCCTCCCCTGGGGGAGGGAAGACCCCTTGTCCCCTCCTCACCACAAAGAACATCTGCCGCTGGTCCTTGTGCGGCAGCAGGAAGAGGCGCAGCACAGTCGTATAGGGGATCTTGTAGTCAAAGGTCTTGCCGTGGAGGTGCAGGAAGGTGGGGTAGATGCGGATGTCGTATCGCCCGCGAGGCGTCAGGCACTGCAGTTCCCGGAAGATACAGATGGCATCGCCAGTGGCCTGGATCACGTCCGCCTTGGAGAGGACGTTCTGAGCGAAGGCCTGCAAGGGAAGGGAGTTACGGCTGGATGAGGGTCCCCAGCTGCCCCCTCTGCCCGACCTGCGGGCCCCCCGCTCACCTCCACAGGGTCCACGCCATCCTCCTGGGTCGGGGGCACGTAGAAGCGAACCTCCATGAGCGAGACCTCAGCGTCGTCGTTCTGGTGGAACTCCAGCGTCACCTCATTCTTGCCCGTCGTGCACTGGGAGACGTTGCTGAGGGGGATCTCGAACACCGGCTGCTCCCCGATGTCAAAGGAGAGCAGCTGCCCTGCGGGGGCCGGGGGGAGACACAGCCCGTCACGGCAGGGTCAGAACTACCGCGCCGCGAGGCGGGGACGAGAGCCCAAGGCCCACCCTGCGGGGCACAGCCACCGTGTCCTCCTAGATCCCCTCTCCAGCAGCAGCCTCGGTCTTCTCCCAAAAGCCAGCAATGCCTCTCCTCTCCCCACCCTGCATTCCCATGCTCCCTCCCAAATCTCCAGGCTTTCTCCTTCTGGCTACGGCCCCCGGAGATGGACACTGATCAGAAATGAACGGGAGCAAACCATCTGCTCCCACGTTCCCCTAATCTCAGACCACAGAATCATAGAATCATTTAGGTTGGAAAAGACCTTTAAAATCATCCAGTCCAATCATTAACCTAACACTACTAAGTCCACACTAAACCAACTAGGGAGCATCCACCAGCTCCCCTGGCTCCTTCAGGAACCGGCAAGCTCTGCCGGATGCTCGCAGCTCCCACGCTGACCTTTCTTTTACGCTGAGCATTCCCTGCCTGCAAGACCTTCCCGCTGGTTTTGGGGCCTGCAGGTATCTCCTGCTCTCCCGGGACAACCATCACCCTCGCTGTCCCCGAGGACACCACCAGAAATCGGGCTGCAGCCCGGCGGACCAGCTGGGCACTGCAGGAACCGCCGTGCTGGTGGGAAACCATCCCAGCCACCAGCCCAGCCCCACCGCCTCGGCCCGCGCCGGCACGGGGGGGTCCCTTTCCCCACTAATGGTGTCACCATGACTCACCTCCGAACCTCACTGTCCCCCAGTTCCAACCCTTCACGCACAGGTCCTTCTCTGCCAGCTCCAGGCGATAGTGGGCCTTGAAGAAGTCTGAGAGCTTATCAAACTCCTGGGCAGAGAAGGAGAGAACGTCCGTCAGAAACCACCGCGTACAGGCGGGAGATGGCCAGCGCCTGTAACTGCGCCGCAGCCCCCCGGCACACGGGAAACGGCAAAAAAACGTGGGTCAGAAATGTTCTGGGGGGGGTCAGAGCTGTTCTGGGGGGGGGGGGGGGGGGGTCAGAGCTGTGCATGCAGCTCGATACCAGACAAGAGCGAGCCAGCAAGAGGAGGGATGCCAGCCAGGGATGAGGGCAGGCCAGGCACGCAGGGGCCGGGGGACTCACCGATTCCCGGAAACCATCGTATTTGTAGACGTGGCCATTCTTGGTGAGCAGCTTGAGGCCGTGACCCAGAGCCACGCGCCGCCACACGCCCTCAGCCAGCTCCGAGGCCTGGATGTTGTCCACCTTCCCCGTCTTGCTGTTCTTGAAGATCACGCCTTGCCGGCTCAGCCGCAGCCGCCCATCGTTCTGCGGGAGAGGCAGGCATAAGGGGCTCACCCCGCACACAGGGGCACAGCCCAGCGATGCCAACAGGCTCTGGGGCAGGGAACCGCTGCCCTTCAGGTGCAACAGGCGGCTGCACAACCCCTCCAGGCAAAATTAGGTGACTTCCCCAACCACCCACCAGCTCTAGTCCTCACATGCTCCTCACCACCCGAATTGGGGATGCAAGCAGCCATGAGACAGTCGCCAGCACCCTCGGTGCTGCTACAGTGCTGTAGCTCTGCCGGGCTTTTGGGGACAATGTCCCAAAACCCAGAGGGCTAAGGGTGACCCAGAAACACCCCACACCACCGCAAGCCCCCCCACCCGCTCCCCGGCGCTGGAACAGGCTGACGGCCGGCACGCAGCCCTCTCGCAGCAGCTACGGTGGACCCGCAGAGCTGGCATCCCTTCTCCCTCCTCCTGGAAGCGTTCCCAACCGCAACCTCGCCCGCTCCGCAACGGGCTGGCACTCAAAGCCCCCGCCAATGCTCCAAAATGCTTCAGCCCCGGAAAGGAGGCGCCTCCACTCCCCGCTTCCCGGCGAGATCAGCAAAACAGCCTCTGTCAGGACGCAGCGGTGGAAGAGACGCGGGGCAGGGAGTGGGGGGGGAAGCGCCCTGCGAGCGTTTCGGCTCAGGGAGCAGGTCCCAACGCCATGTGCCACCCGCCGGGGCCCGTGCGGGTCCCCCCAGGGAGCGTGTGCCCCCCTCGCTCACCATGGATCCCTTCACCTCCTGGTATATCTCGTTGAACTCCAGCGTGTCGGCCATGGCGGCTGGGGGAGGCGGCGGGGGTTCAGGAGGGGAAGGGGGCCAAGCGCGGCGAGGGGTTCAGTTCCCCCCCCCCCGGGGCCGGCCTGCCCAGGGCCAGCGCAGGTGGGGACGGGGACAGAGCTGTGGGGGGAGAAGGGGGTGAGCGGAGGAGGCTCTGGGGCGAAGATGGCTCCCAGCCCTGCAGGTACAGCCACGCCGGCACCCCCACAACCACACCTCCATCCCCCCAAACCTGTGCCTGCCCCCCACCCCGCTCTCTGTCCCCCTGGGACGCTGCCTCTCGTGGGGTGGGGGGCACCGGACCCCGTCGTGGGGGGCGACCCAGGCACCCCTGAGCCCCAATCCCCCCCTTCCCCACGTGTGCCGCGGCCGCGGGGCGTTCCCCTGCGCCCCCCCCCACCGCCCCCAGTCTCTTCCCTTCCCCCGCACCCCCCCCGCACCCCAAATTCCCCCTCAGCTGCTCCCAGACCCCAAATCCCTCTGGCCCTGAGCTCCCCGCGAGGCCCAAGCGCCTCCCGGGCCTCCCCACCGCGGGCCTACCCCCCCCATCCCGGGGCCTACCCCCCCACACACCCCGGGCCTGCCCCCCCGGGGCCCTGCCGCCCCCCCCGCCCCCCAAACCACCCCCCGCCCCCCAAATTCCCCCCTCAGCTGCTCCCAGCCCCCAAATCCCGCTCACCCCGAGCTCCCCCCGGGGCCCAAGCGCCTCCCGGGCCTACCCCCCCACCCCGGGCCTACCCCCCCCCAACTCGGGGCCTACCCCCCCCCCCCGCCCCCCAGGGCCCCGCTCCCCCCCCCCGCCCCGGTGCAGCCCCCCCCCCCCCCCCGCACCGCCGCCACTTTTCCCGCCTGCGCCACACGAACCTGGCGCGGAGCCTCCCCCAGCCGCTGCCGCCGCCGCCGGAAGCCGCCCCCCCGCTTCCGCCATAGAGCGCGCGCGGGGCCGCTCTGGGCGCGGGGCGGGCGGGACCCCGGGGCCGGGAGGACCCCGGAGTGGGGGGGCGGGGCGGCCGGGGCCGGGGCCGGGGCCGGGGCCTGGGTCTGGGTCTGGGCCTGGGCCTGGGCCTGGGCCTGGGCTTGGGTCGGGAGCTTGGGTCTGGGTCTGGGCCGGGGCCTGGGCCTGGGCCTGGGCCGGGGTCTGGGCCTGGGCCTGGGTCGGGGTCTGGGCCTGGGTCGGGGTCTGGGCCTGGGCCTGGGTCGGGGCCTGGGTCTGGGTCGGGGCCTGGGCCTGGGCCGGGGTCTGGGCCTGGGCCGGGGTCGGGGCCTGGGCCTGGGTCGGGGCCTGGGTCGGGGCCTGGGTCTGGGTCTGGGCCTGGGTCGGGGCCTGGGTCTGGGCCGGGGTCTGGGCCTGGGTCGGGGCCTGGGTCTGGGTCTGGGTCGGGGCCGGGGCCTGGGTCAGGGCCGGGGTCTGGGCCTGCCCCGCCCGGCACCATTTGGGGGGGGGCGGGGAGGGGGCTGCTGGCCGGAGGGGCCGCGCCCCCATTGGTCAGCGCCGGGCGAGCCCCATGACGTCACCGCCAGGCCTCAGGGGTGGGCACCCCAAAATGGGGGCACCCCAAAATGGGGGCACCCCGACGTGGAAGCACCCCGACACGTGCAACCCAAATGGGGCACCCCAGTATGCGGCACCCCAAAATGGGGGCACCCCAAAATGGGGGCACCCCAAATGAGGGCACCCCAGTATGCGGCACCCCGACATGGGGCACCCCGACATGTGCAACCCAAATGGGGCACCCCGAAATGGAGGCACCCCGACGTGGGGTACGGTGACATGGGGCACCCCAGTACGCGGCACCCCAAAATGGGGGCACCGCGACATGCGGCACCCCAACACGTGGCACCTCAAAATGGGGGCACCCCCAAAATCTAGACGCCGCGCACACGCCCCCTCCCCCGCGCGCATGAGCACCCCGGGCACCCCCAGAGCTCCGCCCCCCCCCGAGGCGGGGACCCCCGGTGCGGGCAGGGCGGGGCCCAGGGCGGGGCCGCCCCCTCAGCGGGGACCCGGGGGGGGACCCCGCCCCCCCCGAGATGGGGGCGCCCCCCCCCCGCCCCCCGGCTCTGCCTCCGCCCCCGCCCTGCCCCCTCCCTCCCCCCGCCCTGCCCTGCCCTGCCCGCAGCAGCCGGTGCTGCCCGCGCCCCTGCCCGCGCCCCCGCGCCCCTGCCCGCACCCCTGCCCGCACCAGCCTTTGGTGCCCGCGCCCCTGCACCCCTGCCCGCACCCCTGCCCGCACCCCTGCCCGCACCAGCCTTTGGTGCCCGCGCCCCTGCACCCCTGCACCCCTGCCCGCACCCCTGCCCGCACCAGCCTTTGGTGCCCGCGCCCCTGCACCCCCGCCCACGCCCCTGCACCCCCGCCCGCGCCCCTGCACCCCTGCCCGCACCCCTGCCTGCACCAGCCTTTGGTGCCCGCGCCCCTGCACCCCTGCCCACTGCCCACACCCCTGCCCGCGCCCCTGCCCGCACCCCTGCACCCCCGCCCGCACCCCTGCACCCCTGCCCGCACCCCTGCCCGCACCAGCCTTTGGTGCCCGCGCCCCCGCCCGCACCCCTGCACCCCTGCCCGCACCAGCCTTTGGTGCCCGCGCCCCTGCCCGCACCCCTGCACCCCCACCCACACCCCTGCACCCTGCCCACGCCCCTGCACCCCTGCCCGCACCAGCCTTTGGTGCCCGCACTCCTGCACCCCCGCCCACACCCCTGCACCCTGCCCACGCCCCTGCACCCCTGCCCGCACCCCTGCCCGCGCCCCTGCCCGCACCAGCCTTTGGTGCCCGCACCCCTGCCCGCACCCCTGCCCGCAGCAGCCGGTGCTGCCTGCATCCCTGCCTGCCCTGCCCTGCCCGCACCCCCGCCCGCTGCCTGCCCCCCTGTCCCCCTGCCCGCACCACCCCTCGCTGCCTGCCCCCCTGCCCGCACCAGCCCTGCCTGCTGCCTGTCCGCTGCCCGCCCTGCCCATGCCCACCCCGCGCCCCGGCCCCGGCTGGGTGAGCGCCTTCTTCTCCTACGAGACCACCAAGTCGGTGGTGGTGAAGAGCTGGGTGGTGGGGGCCGTCAACCGCGGCGTGCAGCTCCTCATCCTCGCCTACTTCATCGGGTGAGACCCCCACCCCGGGACCCCCTCCCCGCTGTCGCCCCTCTGCCCCGGCCGCGGCTGGGCGGTGACGAGCGGGTGGCAGCTGGGGGACAGGGGCTGCTGCGAGGGATGCGGGGGGCGGACAAGGGGGGTGACGGCGAGGGGACAGCCCGGGCGGTGGTGCGGGAGCGGGGGGCGGCCGGGCCAGGAGCGGCGGGGGACAGCACGGGTGACGGGGCGGAGGAGGGACAGGAGAGAGGGTGACAAGTGTGTCAGCGCCAGGAACGTCAGGTGTGCCGGTGCCGGTGACACGATGGGGACAGCCAGGAGAGCGTGCCGGTGTGGGTGACATGATGGGGACAGTCAGCACAGTGTGCTGGTGCGGGTGACATGATGGGGACTGCCAGCAGTGTGCTGGTGTGGGTGACATGATGGGGACAGCCAGGACAGTGTGCCTGTGCGGGTGACATGATGGGGAGAGCCAGGACAGTGTGCCAGCACGGGTGACATGATGGGGACAGCTGAAGAGCATGCGGGTGACACGATGGGGACAGCCAGGAGAGTGTGCTGGCACGGATGACACGATGGGGACAGCCAGGACAATGTGCCAGTGTGGGTGACATGATGGAGAGAGCCAGGAGCGTGTGCGGGTGACACGATGGGGACAGCCAGGACAGTGTGCCAGTGTGGGTGACATGATGGGGACAGCCAGGAGTGTGTGTGGGTGACACGATGGGGACAGCCAGGAGAGTGTGCTGGCACGGATGACACGATGGGGACAGCCAGGACAGTGTGCCAGTGTGGGTGACACGATGGGGACTGCCAGCAGTGTGCTGGTGTGGGTGACATGATGGGGACAGCCAGGACAGTGTGCCTGTGCGGGTGACATGATGGGGAGAGCCAGGACAGTGTGCCAGCACGGGTGACATGATGGGGACAGCTGAAGAGCATGCGGGTGACACGATGGGGACAGCCAGGAGAGTGTGCTGGCACGGATGACACGATGGGGACAGCCAGGACAATGTGCCAGTGTGGGTGACATGATGGAGAGAGCCAGGAGCGTGTGCGGGTGACACGATGGGGACAGCCAGGACAGTGTGCCAGTGTGGGTGACATGATGGGGACAGCCAGGAGTGTGTGTGGGTGACACGATGGGGACAGCCAGGAGAGTGTGCTGGCACGGATGACACGATGGGGACAGCCAGGACAGTGTGCCAGTGTGGGTGACACGATGGGGACTGCCAGCAGTGTGCTGGTGTGGGTGACATGATGGGGACAGCCAGGACAGTGTGCCTGTGCGGGTGACATGATGGGGAGAGCCAGGACAGTGTGCCAGCACGGGTGACATGATGGGGACAGCTGAAGAGCATGCGGGTGACACGATGGGGACAGCCAGGAGAGTGTGCTGGCACGGATGACACGATGGGGACAGCCAGGACAATGTGCCAGTGTGGGTGACATGATGGAGAGAGCCAGGAGCGTGTGCGGGTGACACGATGGGGACAGCCAGGAGAGTGTGCTGGCACGGATGACACGATGGGGACAGCCAGGACAGTGTGCCAGTGTGGGTGACACGATGGGGACAGCCAGGAGCATGTCCCAGTGTGGGTGACAAGAGGGTGTCGGTGTGTGTGACACAAGGGAGACGACGAGAGCATCTCGGTGCGGGTGACGGGTGGGGGACAGTGTCAATGCGGGTGACAGAGAGGGGCGGGAGCAGCAGCACGGCCACAGCGGGTGATGGAGCAGGGGTCTGACCCCGGGGAGCTCCTGGGGGTGACAGCGGTCACCAGCGGGTGACAAACCCTGTCGGACAACCATCAGCCGCTCGCGCTGGCGGCCCCGGGTGCCCCAGGGTGGCTGGGGGTGACGGGGGGTCCCAGGCAGGTCCCGGGAGGGTTGGCAGGGGGGTGTCTGTCCCCACCGTCACCCCCTGCGGGTGTTCTCCCAGCTGGGTGTTCCTCCATGAGAAAGCCTACCAGGTGCGGGACACCGTCATCGAGTCCTCGGTGGTGACCAAGGTCAAGGGCATTGGGCGCTATGCCGGCCGGGTGCTGGATACGGCCGACTACGTCACCCCTGACCAGGTGAGGGGGGTCCTGGCGCCGGGGGTCCCTGCCCAGCCTCGGTGTCCCCTCTCGGAGGGAGCCCGGGGTGACGGTGACGTCCCCCGCAGGGCACCTCGGTGTTCGTGGTGGTCACCAAGCAGATCCTGACGGAGAACCAGGCGCAGGGCGTCTGCCCTGAGGTGCGGGCCCGGGGGGCGGTGGGCAGGGAGCGGGGGGCACACCGGGGCGTCCCCCCCATGCCCCCCGCCCGGGCTCACCGCCGCCCCGCAGAGCGAAGCCCGGTACCGCTGCACGGCCGACCGCGACTGCCAGGGGACGAGCCCCACCACGGGCAGCGGTGAGGGGGACCCCCGCCCCGGGGCTGGGGGGCTGGCAGGCTGCGGGCGCGCTGACGGGGGCTCTGCAGGGGTGCTGACCGGGCGCTGCGTCCCCTACAACCGGACCCTACGCACCTGCGAGATCCGGGGCTGGTGCCCGGCCGAGGTGGACACCATCGACGTGTGAGTGTCACCGGGGGGGACACGCACGGGGCGGGCTGGGGAGGGGGTCCGTGCCGCCCCCGCGTCCCCAGGGACACCCCGCTCT
Organism: Pelecanus crispus; assembly: GCF_030463565.1. Classification (NCBI taxonomy): domain Eukaryota; kingdom Metazoa; phylum Chordata; class Aves; order Pelecaniformes; family Pelecanidae; genus Pelecanus; species Pelecanus crispus. Next base: position 276,609 of record NC_134648.1, on the reverse strand, counting down.
CGCCCCCCACCCCCAGACCCGTCATGCTGGAGGCCGAAAACTTCACCCTCTTCATCAAGAACAGCATCCGCTTCCCGCTCTTTGGCTTCGAGAAGTGAGCGGCAAGCAGGGGCCCGGGGGCGGGCGGGGGTCCGCGTGCCCCCCAGCCCCACTGGCTGATGGCCGCGTGCCCCCGTGCCCCCCCAGGGCCAACCTGCCGCCCCCCGGCAGCGGCGGGGAGCTGGGCCGGTGCCGGTTCCACCCCGAGCGGCAGCCCCTCTGCCCCATCCTGCGGCTGGGGGACGTGGTGCGCCTCGCCGGGCAGGACTTCCCCACGATGGCCGCCACCGTGAGCCGGGGCACGGGGACACGGCGGGTGGCTGTGTGACACGGGGACACGGGGATGCGGGGACATGGGGACGTGGGGATGTGGGGACACGGGGATATGGGACGTGGGGACACAGGGACGTGGGATGGGGGGACACGGGGATGTGGGGACACGGGGATATGGGACGGGGGACGTGGGATGGGGGGACATGGGGACGTGGGACGGGGGACGTGGGGACACAGGGATGTGGGGACATGGCGTGGGACGGGGGACGTGGGGACACGGGGATGCAGGGACGTGGGGACACGGGGATGTGGGATGGGGGGACACGGGGATGTGGGGACACAGGGACACAGGGATGCGGGGACATGGGGACATGGGGATGTGGGGACACAGGGATGCGGGACAGGGGACGTGGGGACACGGGGATGTGGGGACACGACGGGTGGCTGTGCGATGTGAGGACACGGGGATGTGGGGACACAGGGACATGGGACAGGGGACGCAGGGACACGGGGACATGGGACATGGGGACACGGGGACGTGGGACGTGGGGACACGGGGACATGGGATGCGGGGACGTGGGGACACGGGGATGTGGGACGTGGGGACACGGGGAGGTGGGATGTGGGGACATGGGGACGTGGGATGTGGGGATGTGGGGACACGGGGACATGAGACAGGGGATGTGGGGACACGGGGACATGGCAGGTGGGCTGTGCGACGCAGCAACACGGGAATGTGAGACAGGGGACGTGGGGACACGGGGACGTGGGGACACGGGGATATGGGATGTGGGGATGTGAGACAGGGGACGTGGGATGCGGGGACATGGGGACACAGGGACGTGGGGACACGGGGACGTGGGGACACGGGGACATGAGACGGGACATGGGCACATGGGGATGTGGGGACACAGGGACATGGGGACATGGGGATGTGGGGACATGGGGACACGGGGACGTGGACAGGGGACACGGGGACACAGGGACATGGGATGTGGGGACACGGGGATGTGGGGACATGAGACGGGGGACGTGGGGATGTGGGGACACGGGGATGCGGGGACACGGGGATGTGAGACGGGACATGGGGACACAGGGACGTGGGGACCCGGGGCTGCGGGATGCGGGGACACGGGCGGTGGGCCCGTGGCGTGCGGCTCACCCCGCCGGCGGGGGGCAGGGGGGGGTGCTGGGCATCAAGATCGGGTGGGTGTGCGACCTGGACCGCGCCTGGGAGCGCTGCCTGCCCCGCTACTCCTTCACCCGCCTGGACGGCCTCGCCCGCGCCCCCGCCCCCGGCTACAACTTCAGGTAGGGCCCGCGCCACCGCATGGGGACACGCGTGCCGCACGCGTGTGCGCCGCCCGCCACGGCCCCCGTCCCCCACGTCCCCGCGCAGGCACGCCAGGTACTACCGCTGGCAGGACGGCACCGAGCGCCGCACCCTCACCAAGGCCTTCGGCATCCGCTTCGACGTCCTGGTGTACGGCACCGTACGTGCGGGGCTCGGGGCCGCCCCGGGGGGCCTGGGGAGGTCGGGGGGGGGGTGGGGACCCCCCACCAACGGGGGCTCTGCACCCCCAGGCTGGGAAGTTCAGCATCGTCCCCACCCTCATCAACACGGTGGCAGCTTTCACCTCCATCGGCGTGGTGAGTTGTGGCCGTTCTCAGCCCTCGCACGGCGGCCTCTCCCCAGGGGGCAGGCGGGGAGGGGTTTGGGGGCACAGCAAAGCCCCTGGGGGACGGCAGCCCGGCTCCGGGGGGGCTGTGGGGTGTCAGGGGGGTGCCCCATAGCCTGGGGCCCCCCCACCCCAATGCGGCCGTCCCCAGGGCACGGTGCTGTGCGATATCATCCTGCTCAACTTCCTGAAGGGAGCCGAGCACTACAAGGCCCGCAAGTTTGAGGAGGTCAGCCATGGGGCTGGGGACGCCGGGGGGCTGGGGACGCTGGGGGGCTGGGGCCACGCCGGCATCACCCCTGGGGGGGGCTGGGTCGGGCCGCACGGGGGGTTGCGTGGGGCTGGCTGGTGGGGGGACGTGCAGGCGGTGCCCCCCAGCCCCGCCGGGTGCCCTGGCTATGGGGCAGGGACTAACCCCGCGCCCGGCCCCCGCCCCACAGGTGCCAGAGGCTGGCGTGCCCGCGCCCCCCGCCAGCCCCACGGCGTGCCCCCCCGGGGCGCTGGGGGGCTGCAGCAGAGACAAGCAGTCCACCGACTCCGGCACCTTCTCCCTCGGCCTCTAGCCCTGGGCACCATGGGGCAGCCCCCCGCCTGCACCAGGCCAGGGGGCCCTGCACCCTCCGCCCCATGGCCGGCAGCCCCTTCCCCGCGCTGCCGGTGGGACAGGGCATGGGGGACATACCGGTGACGCTGGTGGCCGTGAGGCAGGGGTGGCCCTGGGGACGATGTCAGGGCCACGGGGGGTCAGCAGGGGCACAGGGGCCGGGGCACGGGGTGGCACCGGGGGTGGCAGAGGGACATGGGGGTATGGGAGGGCAGCACAGGGACGGGGGGAGTAGGGGGTGACGCTGGGGGGTGGCAGAGGGGCACAAGGCACATGGCGGGGGACAGGGGTGGCAGAGGGGCGCAGGGCCCCAGGGATGTCCCCCAAGGGCCGCCCAGGTGGGCACCAGGGCTGGGGTGCCCGGGGTGTGGGGACGGGGGTCACAACCCCCTGGGTGCCACTGTGCTGACCCCAGGGCCCCGGTGCCACCGCGGGAGCCTGGCCCCATCCACGGCTCCTCTGCGATGGGGCCACGGCCCACAGCCGGGTGAGGGGCTCGCCGGGATCCCGCCGGGCTGCTGCTGCTGCCGGCCCTGTGCCCAGCGCCAGCCACGGGTGCCCTGTCCCTGTCCCAGTGTCCCCAGTGCCTGCCCTGGGTGCCCCGGCCTTGTCCCAGTGTCCCCAGTGTCCCCAGCTCCCGCCCCGGGTGCCCCAGCCCTGTCCCCTGTCCCTAAGCCCATCCCTGGGTGCACCAGCCCTGTCCCAGTGTCCCCAGTGTCCCCAGTGTCCCTAGTGTCCCTAAGCCCATCCCTGGGTGTTCTGTCCCTGCCCCAGTGTCCCCAGTGCCCGTCCTGGGTGCCCCGGCCCTGTCCCAGTGTTCCCAGTGTCCCCAGTGTCCCCAGTTCCCACCCTGGGTGCCCTGTCCCTGTCCCCAGTGCCCCCAGTGCCCACCCTGGGAGCCCCAGCCCTCTCCCAGTGTCCACAGTGCCCACCCTGGGTGCCCCAGTGCCGTCCCAGTGTCCCCAGTGCCCACCCTGGGTGCTCCTGCCCTGTCCCAGTGCCCATCCTAGGCACCCCAGTGCTGTCCCAGTGCCCACCCTGGATGCCCCAGTGCTGTCCCAGTGTCCCCAGTATCCTCCCTGGGTGCCCCGGCCCCATTGCCCCCCCAACTCAGCAGGTGCCACCCAGCTGGGGGTTCCCACCCCATGTCCCCCGGGTCCCCCCAGCTCCCACATCTCCGTCTGGGGGGGCTGGGGTGGGCCCCTGGGTGCTGCTTCCTGGGGCCGTGGGTGCTGTTGGGTGCCAGGGGTGACCCCCTTTCCCCCCTGCCCCCCCGAGATGGGTGCTGGGGGCACGTGGGCAGCCGGGGGGGGGCTGCCCTTCACCTGTGGCACCAAGGGGCTCAGCCCCGCCGGTGCCCCCACCTCTGCGAACCCCCGGCCCTCCCTGCTCCCAGCCAGCCCCGCGCTGGGGGGCTGCACCCCCCACCCCAATAAACCTTCGTCTCGCAGCACCCACCCGCCTCCAGCCCGTGCGGGGGGAGTTACGGGGGGGTGATGGGAAGGGTTGGGGCGCAGGGGCAGGGGAAGGGGAGGTCAGGGTGCTGCCACCCACGGCGGGTGGCCACGGGGCCCGGTGTCAGCGTGCCACCGCAGCCCCCTGGGGAGGGGACCCTGTGCCCCCCCATTGCCCGCACAGGGGCCGTGCGGGGTACAAGGGACACCCCCGTCCCCAAACCTCCCCCCACCGCGCACCCCAGGGTTCTTCCCACCATCCCCTTTCCAGCCCCAGCTCCCGTGCCAGGGCCCCCCGGGACCCCCCACCCACCTGCCCAGGGCCCAAACACAGAGATGGGTGCTGAAAGGCGACGCTTTATTGAGAGCCGGGGGAGGGGGTGCAGCCCCCTGCCCTGGGGCCAGCGGGGGGGGACACGGACAGCGTCGGGGGGGTGCCCGGGGGCAGCCCGGGGAGCTGAGCCCCTCAGTACTCGCAGATGAAGGGCAGCCTCTTCTGGCAACTCTGGCTCCTCCAGCGCCCGTCTGGGTGGGGAAGGATGGGGTGGGGGTCAGCCCTGGCACCCAACAGCACCCACAGCCCCAGGGACCTGACCCCAAACCCCCAGGGACCAGCCCCAAAACTGCAGGGGCCCAACCCTAACCCCCCTGCTGCCAGCCCCCCAAAACTGTGTGCACCAGCCCCCCCAAACCGTTGTGCACCAGCCCCCCCAAACTGTTGTGCACCAGCCCCCCCCAAACCACTGCGCACCAGCCCCCCAAAATGCCATACACCAGCCCCCCAAACTGCCATACACCAGCCCCCCAAACCACTGTGCACCAGCCCCCAGCCCCCCGGGAACCACCTCCCCATCCTGAGGCCCCCCGGCATCCCCCCCAGTCACCCCCCACCCCCCGCAGCCCCCCAAGGCCCTGGGTGCCCCCCGCGCCCCCGCCCCACGCACTGTTGGTGCAGAGGGAGGTGCAGAATCTGTGGGAGCAGCGGGGGTTCCCGCGCAGCCAGTGCGAGTAGTTCCAGCGGCTGCGGTCCATCCAGTGGCAGTGCACGATGTTGTGCTGGCAGCGGGGGTCAAGGTCAGGGGGACACCCCCCGGCAGCAGGCACGGGGGGCCCAGGGGATGGCGGGGTGGGTGACGGGCTGGGGCACCCAGGGTGGGCACTGGGGACACTGGGAGAGGGCTGGGGCACCCAGGGTGGGCACTGGGACAAGGCTGGGGAACCCAGGGTGGGCACTGGGGACACTGGACAGGGCTGGGGCACCCAGGGTGGGCACTGGGACAAGGCTGGGGAACCCAGGGTGGGCACTGGGGACACTGGACAGGGCTGGGGCACCCAGGGTGGGCACTGGGAGAGGGCTGGGGAACCCAGGGTGGGCACTGGGGACAGTGGGAGAGGGCTGGGGAACCCAGGGTGGGCACTGGGGACACTGGGAGAGGGCTGGGGCACCCAGGGTGGGCACTGGGGACACTGGGAGAGGGCTGGGGCACCCAGGGTGGGCACTGGGACAAGGCTGGGGAACCCAGGGTGGGCACTGGGGACACTGGACAGGGCTGGGGCACCCAGGGTGGGCACTGGGACAAGGCTGGGGAACCCAGGGTGGGCACTGGGGACAGTGGGAGAGGGCTGGGGAACCCAGGGTGGGCACTGGGGACACTGGGAGAGGGCTGGGGCACCCAGGGTGGGCACTGGGACAAGGCTGGGGAACCCAGGGTGGGCACTGGGGACACTGGACAGGGCTGGGGCACCCAGGGTGGGCACTGGGACAAGGCTGGGGAACCCAGGGTGGGCACTGGGGACAGTGGGAGAGGGCTGGGGAACCCAGGGTGGGCACTGGGGACACTGGGAGAGGGCTGGGGCACCCAGGGTGGGCACTGGGGACACTGGGAGAGGGCTGGGGCACCCAGGGTGGGCACTGGGACAAGGCTGGGGAACCCAGGGTGGGCACTGGGGACACTGGACAGGGCTGGGGCACCCAGGGTGGGCACTGGGACAAGGCTGGGGAACCCAGGGTGGGCACTGGGGACACTGGACAGGGCTGGGGCACCCAGGGTGGGCACTGGGACAAGGCTGGGGAACCCAGGGTGGGCACTGGGGACAGTGGGAGAGGGCTGGGGAACCCAGGGTGGGCACTGGGGACACTGGGAGAGGGCTGGGGCACCCAGGGTGGGCACTGGGGACACTGGGAGAGGGCTGGGGCACCCAGGGTGGGCACTGGGACAAGGCTGGGGAACCCAGGGTGGGCACTGGGGACAGTGGGAGAGGGCTGGGGAACCCAGGGTGGGCACTGGGGACACTGGGAGAGGGCTGGGGCACCCAGGGTGGGCACTGGGACAAGGCTGGGGAACCCAGGGTGGGCACTGGGGACACTGGACAGGGCTGGGGCACCCAGGGTGGGCACTGGGACAAGGCTGGGGAACCCAGGGTGGGCACTGGGGACAGTGGGAGAGGGCTGGGGAACCCAGGGTGGGCACTGGGGACACTGGGAGAGGGCTGGGGCACCCAGGGTGGGCACTGGGGACACTGGGAGAGGGCTGGGGCACCCAGGGTGGGCACTGGGACAAGGCTGGGGAACCCAGGGTGGGCACTGGGGACACTGGACAGGGCTGGGGCACCCAGGGTGGGCACTGGGGACATTGGGAGAGGGCTGGGGCACCCAGGGTGGGCACTGGGGACAGTGGGAGAGGGCTGGGGCATCCAGGGAGGGCACTGGGACAAGGCTGGGGAACCCAGGGTGGGCACTGGGGACACTGGACAGGGCTGGGGCACCCAGGGTGGGCACTGGGACAAGGCTGGGGAACCCAGGGTGGGCACTGGGGACAGTGGGAGAGGGCTGGGGAACCCAGGGTGGGCACTGGGGACACTGGGAGAGGGCTGGGGCACCCAGGGTGGGCACTGGGGACACTGGGAGAGGGCTGGGGCACCCAGGGTGGGCACTGGGACAAGGCTGGGGAACCCAGGGTGGGCACTGGGGACACTGGACAGGGCTGGGGCACCCAGGGTGGGCACTGGGGACATTGGGAGAGGGCTGGGGCACCCAGGGTGGGCACTGGGGACAGTGGGAGAGGGCTGGGGCATCCAGGGAGGGCACTGGGACACCCAGGGTGGGCACTGGGGACGCTGGGACAGGGCTGGTGCCCCCAGGCCGGGCAGGGTGCCATGAGGCCGGGGTGGGGCGGTGGGCGCGGGGGGCCCCTTACCCAGGGCGTGGTGATGGCCCCGATCCAGACCTGCCCGCTGTTGGTGCGGGCCCGTGCCTGGCGCTGCAGGACGGCGTTGGTGCCGTGGCTGTGGATGGACACCAGCGACCCGCGGTAGCAGTGGGCGCAGATGTGCTGCGGGGGGGACGTGCGCCCGTTATTACCGGCATGCCCGGCCGGCACGCGCTGACCCCTGACCCCTGACCCCTGCCCGTCCCCTGCCCACCTGGGCGGCGTAGAAGTTTAGGCAGCGGCTGACCACGACGTAGTGGCAGGTCTTGGCACCCAGCGGGTGGGAGAGGCTGAAGGTCTGCGTCTCGCTCTCCAGCGGGCACTGGGTCTCCTCCTCCTCCGGCACCTTCAGCGCCGCCGCCGCCGCCTCGGGGCTGCCAGGGGCTGGGGGCACGGGTCAGCATCACCCCCGGCACAGGGGAGCCGGGGGGGTGCCCCCGGGGTGCCCCCCGGGGCGGGCGGCGTGGCGGGCACTCACCGGGCTGGCGGGCCCAGGCCGTGCCCAGCAGGGCCAGGGCAAGGAGCAGGCAGGGCTGCATGGCGGCGCGGGGGACACCGGCACCCTCGGGCACCCTGGGGAGACACCGTGTCCCCAGTCACCCTCGGGCACCCTGGGGACACCCCCACGGCCCCTCTCGCGCCCCTGGCGTCACGCCGCCCTCCCCGCGCCCCCCGCGCCGTGCCCCCGTGCCCCTCCGCCGCCCCCCCATGGCCCCCAGACCCCACGTGCCCGGTACCCCCCGTGTCCCCACCGCCACCCCGGGGACACCCCCGTGTCCCCCACGTCCTCCCGGCACCCTGGAGCCACCCGTGACAGCCCCAGGGACACCCCCCTCACTGTCCCCGTCCCTCACCTGGCACGTGGGGGGCTCTGCTGGCTGCAGGCTGGGGGGCTCTGCCCGCTGCCACCCTTATAGGGGTGATGGGGCCACGTGTCCTCAACCGCAGCCTTGCGCCACCCCGGCCCCCCTGCAGCCCCCCCCCCCGCCAACCGCGGGGCAGCGGGGGACCCCCGGGGGGCCCTGCCTGCACCCTGCCTGCACCTTGCCCAGGGCACAGTTGGTCCAGGGGAGGGGGCTGAGGGGATCTGGGGGGTGCACAGGGACCAGGGGAGGGAGCTGAGGGGGTCTGGGGTGCATGGGGCACGGGGTGGGGGCTGCAGGGGTCTGGGGTGCACAGGGCCCAGGGAAGGGGGCTGCAGGGGTGTGAGGATGCACAGGGCATGGGGAGGGGGCTGTGAGGATGCACAGGGCCCCGGGGAGGGGGCTGTGAGGGTCTGGGGGTTGCACAGGGCCCAGGGGAGGGGGCTGTGAAGGTCTGGGGGTTGCACAGGGCACAGGGTGGGGGCTGCAGGGGTCTGGGGTGCACAGGGTGCAGGGGAGGGGGCTGTGAGGGTCTGCAGTTTGCACAGGGCACAGGATGGGGGCTGCGGGGGTCTGGGGTGCACAGGGTGCAGGGGAGGGGGCTGTGAGGGTCTGGGGGGTGCACAGGGCACAGGGTGGGGGCTGCAGGGGTCTGGGGGGTGCACAGGGCACAGGGTGGGGGCTGCAGGGGTCTGGGGGGTGCACAGGAGGGGGCTGCAGGGGTCTGGGGGGTGCACAGGAGGGGGGTGCAGGGGCCCAGGGGAGGGGACTGCGGGGGTGCTGAGTCACGAGCCCCACGGGGCCGGGGGCCGGGGCAGGGAAGGGGCCGTGCTGGGGGGCAGCCCGGGGGGGCTGCGGGCCAACGGCTGGGCCGGACCCTGGGGGCCGCGGCCGTTGGGAGGAAGCGGCCCTTGGGCAAGCGCTGCCCGGCGGGAGATGGTATCAGCACCCCAACCTCCCCAGCACCCCCGGCACCCCCAGCACCTCCCACCCCCGGACCCGCTGCGCCCACACACCCGCTCCCCAGCCCCCACACTTGTACCCCCCAAATCCCTGCAGCACCCTCCTATGTGCACCCCAAACCCCTGCAGCACCCACCCCTATACCCCCCAAAATCCCCGCAGCACCCTCCTATGTGCACCCCAAACCCCTGCAGCACCCACCCCCATGCCCTGTGCACCCCAAATCCCTGCAGCACCCACCCCTATACCCCCAAAATCCCTGCAGCACCCACCTCTATGCCCCCAAAATCCCCGCAGCACCCTCCTGTGTGCACCCGAAACCCCTGCAGCACCCACCCCCATGCCCTGTGCACCCCAAACCCCTGCAGCACCCACCCCTATACCCCCCAAAATCCCCGCAGCACCCTCCTATGTGCACCCCAAACCCCTGCAGCACCCACCCCCATGCCCTGTGCACCCCAAATCCCTGCAGCACCCTCCTATGTGCACCCTAAATCCCTGCAGCACCCACCCCCATGCCCTGTGCACCCCAAATCCCCGCAGCACCCTCCTATGTGCACCCTAAATCCCTGCAGCACCCACCCCCATGCCCTGTGCACCCCAGATCCCTGCAGCACCCATCCCTATACCCCCCAAATTCCTGCAGCACCCTCCTATGTGCACCCCAAACCCCTGCAGCACCCACCCCCATGCCCTGTGCACCCCAGATCCCTGCAGCGCCCACCCCATATCCCCCAAATCCCCGCAGCACCCTCCTATGAGCACCCCAAACCTTTGCAGCACCCACCCCCATGCCCTGTGCACCCCAAATCCCCGCAGCATCCACCTCTATGCCCCCAAAATCCCCGCAGCACCCTCTATGTGCACCCTAAATCCCTGCAGCACCCACCCCCATGCCCTGTGCACCCCAGATCCCCGCAGCACCCACCCCTATACCCCCCAAATCCCCGCAGCACCCTCCTATGTGCACCCCAAACCCCTGTGCCATGCGCCCCCCGACCCGCAGCCCCCTCTCCGCAGCCCCCAGGCCCCGGTGGGTGCCCCAGGCGCAGGCAGGGTGCAGGCAGGGTGCAGGCAGGGCTCCCCCGGGTGCCCCCCCGGTGTCCCCAGCAACTGGCGGGGGGGCCATGGCGGGGGTGGCGCAAGGCTGCGGTTGGGGACATGGGGCCCCCTCACCCCTATAAGGGTGGCAGCGGGCAGAGCCCCCCAAGTGCCAGGTGAGGGGTGGGGAGAGCGGGGTGGGCTCTGCCCCCCGTGGTGTCCCTGGGGCTGTCACGGGTGGTTCCGGGGTGCCGGGAGGACGTGGGGGACACGGGGGCGGCCCGGGGGTGGCGGTGGGGACACGGGGGGCAGGGGCGGGCGGGGGGCGTGGGGGGGACAGGGGTGGCAGCAGGGACGGTGGGGACCCAGGGGGGCCGAGGGGCAGGATGGGGGGGGGAGGTGGGGGCCGGGGGGGCCGAGGGACACGGGGGACGTGGAGCGGCACAGGGGTGCGGGGCCATGGGGGTGTCCCCGGGGGGGCAGATGGAGGCCCCGAGGCGCGGGGGGGTGGCAGAGGGGCCGCGGGGAGGGCGGGATGGCGGGATGGCGCTGGGGGTGCCAAAGGTTGACGGGGGACATGGGGGTGTCCCCGGGGTGGCGGTGGGGACATGGGGGTACCGGGCATGCGGGGTCTGGGGGCCATGGGGGGGCGGCGGAGGGGCACGGGGGCACGGCGCGGGGGGCGCGGGGAGGGCGGCGTGACGCCGGGGGCGCGAGAGGGGCCGTGGGGGTGTCCCCAGGGTGCCCGAGGGTGACTGGGGACACGGTGTCTCCCCAGGGTGCCCGAGGGTGCCGGTGTCCCTCGCGCCGCCATGCAGCCCTGCCTGCTCCTCGCCCTGGCCCTGCTGGGCACGGCCTGGGCCCGCCAGCCCGGTGAGTGCCCGCCACGCCGCCCGCCCCGGGGGGCACCCCGGGGGCACCCCCCTGGCTCCCCTGGCCGCTCCGGGCACCTGGGAGAGGTGCCACGCTCGCCCCGCCGGGCCCGTGCCGTGTGGCCCGGGGCTGGCAGAGGGACCCCCGTCGCCAGCCCTCACCCTGTCCCCCCACCAGCCCCCCGCCAACCCCAGGAGGTGCCGGCGGGCACGGCCGAGCGGGGCCACAAGTTCCGCTACATGGTGGTCACCAAGGCCCGCACCTACGCGGCCGCCCAGGTGAGGGGACGTGGGTGCTGGTGGGTGCCAGCCAGTGCCCGGTGGGGCCCGGTGGGTGTTGGTGGGTGCCTGGTGGGTGCCAGTGGGTACCGGTGGGTGCTGGTGGGTGCTGGTGGGTGCTGGCCGGTGCCCGGTGGGACCCGGTGGGTGTCGGTGGGTGCCCGGTGGGACCTGGTGGGTGCTGGTGGGTGCTGGCCGGTGCCCGGTGGGACCTGGTGGGTGTCGGTGGTGCCTGGTGGGTGCTGGCGGGTGCCGGTGGGTGCTGGCTGGTGCCGGCGGGTGCAGCGGGGTGCCAAGCCATGCCCTGTCGCGCAGCGGCACTGCCAGAAGGAGCTGCAGGGGCAGCTGGTCTCGGTGCACAGTGCCTCCACCAACGAGAGGCTGCTGAAGCTGGCACGCACCTACACCCACCACGCGCTCTGGATCGGGGCCGTCACCAGATGCAGGGTGAGGGGCGCCCGGCCCCCCGCCGGGTGCTAGGAGTGGGGCTGGGTGTGGGCGCTGGGGCTGGGGGCTGGTATTGGGGTGCTGGGGCTGGTGCTGGGGCTGGCTGAGGGGTGCTGGGTATGGGTGCAGGGGCTGGGTGCAGGTATTGAGGTGCTGGGGCTGGGTGTGGGCACAGGAGCTGGGTGTTGGTATTGGGGTGCTGGGGCTGTGTGGGGGTGCTGGGGCTGGTTTGGGGGGGCAAGGGGCTGGGTATGGGGTGCTGGAGCTGGGTGTGGGGTGCTGGGGCTGGGCGCAGGTATTGGGGTGCTGGAGCTTGATGTGGGCACAGGAGCTGGGTGCAGGTATTGGGATGCTGGGGCTGGTTTTGGGGGGCAAGGGGCTGGGTATGGGGTGCTGGGGCTGGGTGTGGGTGCTGGGGCTGGGTGCTGCATGCCAGGCTCTGGGTGCTGCAGCAGGGGGGGAACCGGGAGTCGCAGTGGGAGGACGCCAGCCCCTGGAACTACGCCAACTGGGCGCCCACCCAGCCCTCCCGCCTCTTCACCACCTGCACCACCCTCAGCACCCACGGTGAGGGCACCCGCACCCCCACCCACTGCACCAGGGCACCCGGGGAATGGGGACACTGGGGGGGGGTGCGCACAGGGCTACTGGGAGCACTGGGAATGGGCACAGGGCTACTGGGAGCACTAGGAGGGGGCACTGGGCTACTGGGGGCACTGGGAGGGGGCACTGGGAACGGGCACTGGGAACGGGCACTGGGAACGGGCACTGGGCTACTGGGGGCACTGGGAGGGGGACTGGGAGGGCGTAGAGGGCACTGGGGGGAACTGGGAGGGGCACAGGGGACACCGGGGGGCACTGGGGGCCACCCCATGGCCCTGACGCTGTCCCCTGTCCCCAGATGGGCTCTGGAGAAGCAAGTTCTGCTTCCAGCTGTACCCCTTCATCTGCCAGTACTGAGGGCACCAAGGGGTGCTGCCATGCCCCCCCCGTCAGTCCCCAGGGACCCACTGTGCCCCCCGTCCCTGACGCAGTAAACCAGAGTTGCCTTGAGGCTGTGTCCGTGTGCGCCAGCTGTCTGTGGGGAGGGGTCTGTGCCCCCCAGCCCTGGGGGCACTGAGAGGGAGCGGCACAGTGAGCAGAGGAGGCATCAAGATTTATTCCCCCCCAAACACTGGCACAGCAAACATCCCCCCCCAAAGTCCAATACAAAAATGGGGTGCAGCGGCTGCTGGGTGCTGGGTGCCAGGTGCTGGGTGCTGGGTGCCGGCTGCTGGGTGCTGGGTGCCGGGTGCTGGGTGCTGGGTGCTGGGCCGGCAGCTGGTGGGCAGGGGGCTCAGTGGGGCATCTAGGCGGGGGTCTCGGCGCCTGCAGGGGCTGTCAGGGGGATCCCAGCAGCCTCCAGCTCCTTGGCTCGCTGCCGGCACTCACGGGCCACCACCACGGGACTGACGAAGGCCACCAGCACTACGGCAATTAGCCCCACATTCACCTGCGGGGATGTTAGGCCATGGGGCGGGGGGCTGACCCCACCCCTGGCCCAGCCCCACAGCCCCCCCATGTCCCCCGTGCTGGGCGCAGGACCCCACTCCCCAAGGGGAAGGACCCCTTCCCCCGTGGGGCAGCACCCCACCCCTCCCCGGGGCAGCCGTGGGGCAGACACTCACGTAGAAGGGGTCCCCGCCGAGAGGCCCGTGCACCAGGGCGACGCAGGGGTACTGCAGCAGGGCCACCAGTGCCGACAGCACTATGGTCAGTCTGTACAGCTTCCCAAAGTGCTGTGGGGGGAACCTGCCCGGACACCCACCGCGTCACTGCCACACCCTGACACCCCCACCCCGCCACCCTGTCCCCCAACACCCTCACCCCAACACCCTGTCCCCTGACACCCCCCAACACCCTCACCCCAACACCCTGTCTCCTGACACCCCCCAACACCCTGTCCACAACACCCTGTCCCCTCCTACCCCACCATGACCCTTCCGCCATCCCCTGCCACCACCACCCTGACCCCACCACCCTGTCCACCAACACCCCCGCCCCGTTCCCCACCACCACGGCGCCGGTGGCCGCAGGACTCACGCGATGGCCAGGAAGGCGGCGTTGCCCCCGTAGAGGAAGGAGCGGCTGAGCACCTGCAGCACGAAGGTGGCGAACTGCACGGGCAGCACGGGCACCGCCGCGCAGATGGAGAAGAGCACGCACTGTATCACCGTCACCGTCAGTGACAGCACGGACGCCCGCAGGTCAGCCAGCGTCCCCAGGGCTCCTGTGGGCACGGAGGGGTCAGGGCACGGGGGGGACACGGCCCCAAGCACGGTGGGGTCGGGGAGTGGAGGGGACACGTCCCCACGCACGGTGGGGTCGGGGCCCCTTGGTGCCCCATCCCCGGGCACAACGGGTCAGGGCACAGCAGTGGTGGCACCCAGCCACGAGCCCCGCCGAGGGCACGGCGGGGACGTTGGCAGCAGGTACCCGCGTCCGGGGGGGCTGGGGACGGTTACCCTCGGGGCGGGGGGTCTTGCCCCACTTGTGCCGGTCGAGGATGAGGCCGTTCCATGGGGCACAGAGCACCCCGCAGAGCTGGGTGTAGGCGAAGGCGTTGGTGTAGGTGCTCACTGCGGGGAGACAGCGTCAGGGCGGGGGCCGGACCCCACCAGGGTGTCCCCGGTCGTGTCCTCCCATCCCCGCGGCCGTGCCCTACCCAGGCTGGGGTCTCCGCGGGCCAGGTGGTCGAGGAGCGAGTTGAGGGTGCTGAAGAAGATGTAGTGGCGCAGCCGCATGACGGAGAGCCAGACCACGTGCCAGGCGAAGAGCCGCGAGCACACGCAGGCCATGAAGGTCACCCCGGGGGGGTCCCTGCCACCTGCACCCGGGGGTCAGGGCTGGGGACATGCCCGGACACGCCCCAAGGCCCCGCCCAATGCTGCCCCGGTCACTCCCACCCGCATGGCCACGCCCATGCTCTGGCCACACCCCTGCACCCCCCAGGGCCACATCTCCTTTGCCTGCATAACCACGCCCACCCTTTCACCCAGTCCAGGTAGAGCCGCACCACCTTCATCTGCATAGCCACGCCCACACCTCGCCCCTGGGCCCACGCCCACACGCCAGTCCCGACATGGCCACGCCCACCCGACATGAGCACACCCCTGACCCGCCCACACCAACAAGCTCCGCCCCTCTCAGACAAGCCCCGCCCCAGCACCTCTTGCATTGATGGGCTCCAGGGCCTTCTCCTCGGGGCCATCCTCCCCCGGTGGGTGCCTCGCCTCGTAGGTGCGGTATGACTGCGACCGCCCCGGGCACCGCAGCCTGTGGCACCGCCCACAACATCACCCCCAGCACCCCACCAGGGCCCGGTGGATGGGGCCAACCCCCACCCATGGGATGGGATCAACCAACCACCCTGGGATGGGATCAACCAACCACCCACAGGATGGGAACCAACCACCCATGGGATGGAACCCAAGTACCAATGGGATGGGACCCAGCAAACAGCCATGGGATGGGACCCACCAACGACCCTGGGATGGGATCAACCAACCACCCATGGCATGGGACCCACCAACCACCATGGGATGGGACCCAACAACCTATGGCATGGGACACACCAATCACCCTGGGATGGGAACCACCAACCACACGAGGATGGGATCAACCAACCACCCATGGGATGGGATCCACCAATCACCCATGGGATGGGACCCACCAACCACCCATGAGATGGGATCAATCAACCACCCATGGGATGGGACCCAACAACCACCCATGGGATGTGCCCCACCAAACAGCCATGGGATGGGAACCACCAACCACCCACGGGCCAGGCACTGCCACCAGCCACAGGACAGCACCACCACCCCCAGACGGACACCACCACCCATGGACAGGCACCACCAGCCCCCAGGGCACAGGCATGGCCTCCCTACCCGTAGTCGTAGCCAGGCGGCAGCGGGTAGGGGATGCGCGTGCGGGGCATGAGGAAGATGGTGCGCAGTAGGTGCCAGATGCTGCAGGCTGCCATGAAGAGGAACATGTCCCGCAGGGACAGTCCGTGCTCGTACAGCAGCTGGGGACAGGGACAGGCTGCCACCGGGCCATGCTGCCCACCTGCCACCGCCCCAGCCCGGGACCATGGCTCTGCTCAGGCACCGGCTGTGATCCCACGTGCGGCCCCAGCTGTGACCCAGCTGTGACCCAGCTGTGCACCCAACTGTGTCCCCCAACTGAGTCCCCCAACTGAGTCCCCAGCTGCCCCCACCTCTTCCCAGAGGTGCCTGTGCCGGGAACAGACGCCCAGGGGCACTCAGCACCAACCCCCGGCACCCCCCAGCACCTCCACGTTGGCCATACCTGCACCCACCATGACGATGAGGACGATGGCGAACGAGAAGTTGAAGGCCCCACTGTAGAGGTTGCTGATGATGAAGCGGAACTTCCCAAAGAGGTTGCCCACCTGGGACAGAGAGACCCCCCGATGTTGTCAGGGCCCCGCCAGCACTGGACAGGGTGCCCCGGCTGCCGGCAGCGTGCCACAAAAACTCACCTGCATGTTCGTGAGCATGAGGAGGATGCCACCCGCCAACACCATGGACATGGCCAGGAAGAACAGCACCACCAGCTCTGCAGACACAGGGGTCAGTTGGGACAAGGGGGGGTCCCCACCGGGTCCCCCCCAGCACTGGGGCACCCCATGCCCACAGGGTCTCACCTGGGCTGGAGAAGGCGATGAGCAGGGTCCCACCGGTGTAGAGGGAACTGAGACGTGGGGACAGCGGTGACACATGGGGACGGGGTCCCGGGGGGCAGCCAGCACCCCCGCACCCCGCTGCTGCTCTCGCATCGGCACCCACCACCCCAATATCCCAGGGGTGTCCCACTGCCGCCTGGCACCCCTGGGGCCCACAGGCGTGGGGACGTGGGGGACCCCTACGGTTATGGGGGGCCCTGGGGACACCGGGGAGACCTGAGGGAGTACGGGGGCTGGGGGCAATGGGGTCCCCTGGGGCCGGGGTCAGGGGACACGATGGAGACGGTTGGTGGCACTGGGGGACAGGACGGGCGGTGCTGACCGCGAGCCCTCACCCCCCCGGCACCCGTGGGTGCCCCAGCACTGCCCGCCCGCGCTGCCCCCCCCGCTGTGCCCACTCACATGGCGATGAGGCGGGCGACGGTGGTGCCAAAGCGGTCGAAGATGAAGCCCATGGGGACGGTCACGAAGCTGTACACGAAGCAGCCGATGGTGAACACCAGGGAGAACTGCTCGTCCTGCCGGCTGCAGTCTGCGAGGAGGCCGTTAGCGGGGACGTGGGGGGCATGGGGACAGCGGGGACCCAGGGACGAGGACAGTGGGGACCCGCGGCACCACAGGGCACCGGGGGTGGGGACAGGGCGCACCTCAGGCCACCGGCACCACGTGGACACGGGACACCGGCATCCCGGGACACTGGCACACGGGGACACGAGGCAGGGCGACAGCGGGGCCAGGGCCACCGCAGGGACAGGGACGGTGGCCAGCGCCGGCCAGGGGACAGGCACCGTACCGGGTGTCAGGGTCCAGTTGAGGGTGGTGCTGGCGTTGGTGTGGGACTGGCACAGGTCCTCGAAGTAGCCCAGGTCCTTGAGGACGAAGATGAGGGAGATCCAGCTGAAGATGAGGCCACACTCCAGCAGCCCCGAGAGGAGGGTCCCCACGCGCTTGGCCACCCCCGCGCCATCCCCCGCCATGTCACCGGCCTGGGCCGTCCCCGCCGCGCCTGTGGGTGACAAACGCCGGGGCGTCACACCCTGCCCGGCACCCGCGAGGTGACGCCCCTGCACCCACCCACCCCCGCCGCCTCCTTATCTCCCCGCGCCAGCCATCCCAGGGACCTGACACCTCCTTGGGTGCCTGGCGTGTCCCCGGGGGCCCGGCACAGAGCCCTGGGGACACCGGCGCTCCCCCCCCGGCGCCCCGGCACCCCTCCGGGCACCCGGCACCTCCCCTGGGGACCCTGGCGCGGCTCCTGGGGACACCGGCACGCCTCTGCGACCCTGACACCCCCCGTCAGAGACTGAAAGAGTTACTGTCCCAGACGTGGCGGTGAGGCGAGTCCAGGCCTGCATGCAGACAAGCTGGGGTCTGCACAGCCCCACGGGTGAGGAGCCCAGGGCGCGGAGCCGCAGGCTGTCGGGTCGTGCTTTCCTCAGTCCTGCCAGCGGCAGGCGAGAATGCTGAGAGGAACAGGAACGCCCAGCTGATGAACAAGTGGCTCAGAGGCTGCTGCCATCGGGGCAATTTTGGTTCTTTCGGCCTTGGGGAGGCTGACACGGCAGCGGGCCTGCTGGCGGCACAGGGAGGTCAGCTGTCTCCGACGGGGAAAAGGATGCTCGCCCATGACTTGGCAGGGCTCATGGAGAGGGCTTTAAACGCGGTTCAGAGCGGGAAGGGGATCTAACCAGGCTCCCCGAGAGGAGCCCGAGGGTGGCCTGGCAACGCTGGGGGGGATAATCGCTAGCCCAGCTCACGTGCGTCGACACCAATGCACACAGCACGGGCAACAGACAGGAGAAGCTGGAAGCCACCGCAGCAGGATGGCTATGACACAGTCGCAGTCACAGAAAAAACGGTGGGACGACTCTCGTGACCGGAGTGCTGCATCGGATGGCTATCAGCTCTTCAGAAGGGATCGGCCAGGAAGGAGAGGCGGTGGGGTGGCTCTGTATGTTCGGGACTGTTTCGATTGTACAGAGCTCAACGACTGCCATGCAAAGGCCGAGTGCTTACGGGTAAGGATGAGGGGGAAGGCCAACAAGGCAGACGCCCTGCTGGGAGTCTGTCACAGACCACCCAGCCAGGACGAAGAGGTCCACGAAGCATTCTAGAAGCGGCTGGCAGAACTCGGGCAATCGCTAGCCCTTGTTCTGGTGGGGGACTTCCACTTGCCGCACATCTGCTGGAAATACAACCCAGCAGAGAGGCAGCAGTCCAGAAGGTTCCTGGAGCGTGTGGAAGAGAACTTCCTGGCACAGCTGGTAAGCGAGCCTACCAGGGGAGGTGCCTCGCCTGACCTGCTGTTTACAGACAGAGAAGGACTGGTGGGAGATGTCGTGGTGGGAGGCCATCTTGGCCTTAGCGACCATGATACGCTACAGTTTTCAATCCTTGGCGAAGTAAGGAGGAGGGCCAGCAAAAGCGCTACCATGGACTTGCGGAGGGCAGACTTTGGCCTCTTCAGGACACTGGCTGGGAAAGTCCCTTGGGAGGCAGTCCTGAAAGGCAAAGGGGTCTGGAAGGCTGGGCCCTCTTCAAGAAGGAAGTGTTAAGCGCGCAGGAGCGGGCTGTCCCCGTGTGCCGTAAGACCAACCGGCGGGGGAAACGACCGGCCTGGCTGAATAGGGAGCTTTTGCGGGGACTCAGGGAAAAAGGAGAGTCTACCGCCTTTGGAAGAAGGGGTGGGCAACTCAGGTAGGGCACAGGGATCTCGTCAGGTCACGCAGAGAGGAAATTAGAAAGGCAAAGGCCCAGCTAGAACTCAGTCTGGCCACTGTTGTAAGAGGTAATAAAAAATGTTTCTGCAAATACATTAACAACAAAAAGAGAGCCAAGGAGAATCTCCACCCTTTATTGGATGTGGCAGGGGGAACATTGCCACCAAGGCTGAGGAAAAGGCTGAGGTACTTAATGCCGCCTTTGCCTCAGTCTTCAATAGCCAGACCAGTTATCCCCAGGGCATTCAGCCCCCGGAGCTGGAAGACTGGGACAGGGAGCAGAATGGAGCCCACATAATCCCGGAGGAAGCAGTTAATGACCTGCTACGTCACCTGGATGCTCACAAGTCTATGGGGCCGGATGGGATCCACCCGAGAGTACTGAGGGAGCTGGCAGAGGAGCTCACCAAGCCACTCTCCATCATCTATCAGCAGTCCTGGTTAACAGGGGAGGTCCCTGATGACTGGAGGCTTGCCGATGTGACACCCATCTCCAAGAAGGGCCGGAAGGAGGACCCGGGGAACTACAGGCCTGTCAGCCTGACCTCGGTGCCAGGAAAGATTATGGAGAGGTTCATATTGAGTGAACTCAACAGGCAAGTGCAGGTCAACCAGGGCATCAGGCCCAGCCAGCATGGGTTCATGAAAGGCAGGTGCTGCTTGACCAAGCTGATCTCCTTTTATGACCTGGTGACCCGCCTGGTGGATGAAGGAAAGGCTGTGGATGTCATCTACCTGGACTTTAGCAAAGCCTTTGACACAGTCTCCCATAATATTCTCCTTAGGAAGCTGGCAGCTCATGGCTTAGACGGGCGTAGTCTTCGCTGGGTAAAAAACTGGTTGGGTGGCCGAGCCCAGAGAGTAGTGGTGAATGGAGTTAAGTGCAGTTGGCGGCCGGTCACGAGCGGTGTTCCCCAGGGCTCCATTTTGGGGCCAGCCTTGTTTAATATCTTTATCGATGATCTGGATGAGGGGATTGAGTGCACCCTCAGTAAGTTTGCAGACAACACCAAACTGGGTGGGAGTGTCGATCTGCTGGAGGGTCGGATGGCCCTGCAGAGGGACCTGGACAGGCTGGACCGATGGGCCGAGACCAGCTGTATGAGGTTCAACGAGGCCAAGTGCTGGGTCCTGCACTTGGCTCACAACAACCCCATGCAGCGCTACAGGCTTGGGGAAGAGTGGCTGGAAAGCCGCCTGGCCGAAAAGGACCTGGGGGTGTTGGTAGACAGCAGCTGAACATGAGCCAGCAGTGTGCCCAGGTGGCCAAGAAGGCCAACAGCATCCTGGCTTGTGTCAGGAACAGTGTGGCCAGCAGGAGCAGGGAGGTGATTGTGCCCCTGTGCTCGGCGCTGGTGAGGCCGCACCTGGAATACTGTGCCCAGTTTTGGGCCCCTCAGTACAAGAAGGACATTGGGGTGCTGGAGCGTGTCCAGAGAAGGGCAACGGCGCTGGGGAAGGGTCTGGAGCACAGGGCTGGTGGGGAGCGGCTGAGGGAGCTGGGGGTGTTCAGCCTGGAGAAGAGGAGGCTGAGGGGAGACCTTATCGCTCTCTGCAGCTGCCTGACAGGAGGGTGTAGTGAGGTGGGTGTTGGTCTCTTCTGCCATGTAGTTAGCGATAGGACGAGAGGAAATGGGCTCAAGCTGCATCAGGGGAGGTTTAGATTGGATATTAGGAAAAATTTCTTCACAGAAAGGGTAGTCAAGCATTGGAACAGGCTGCCCAGAGAGGTGGTGGAGTCCCCATCCCTGGAGGAGTTCAAAAAACGGGCAGAGGTGGCATTTTGGGCCATGGTTTAGTGGGCATGGGGGTGTTGGGTTGATGGTTGGGCTGATGAACCTAGAGGGCCTTTCCAACCTTAGTGATTCCTAGTTTTTACTTTCATTAAAAATAATCCAGCCACCAAGCCAGGAAACTTGAAATCATAGAATCATAGAATGCTTTGGGTTGGAAGGGACCTTGAGAGATCATCGAGCCCAAACCCCCTGCAGTGAGCAGGGATTGAACCCGTGACCTTGGCGTTATTAGCACCACGCTCTAACCAACTGAATTAATTATTACTCTGCCCTTAATTGGTTCAGTGGTGGACTTGGCAGTGTTAGGTTAATAGTTGGACTGGATGATCCTAAAGGTCTTTGCCAACCTCAACGATTCGATGATTCTATGATTCTACGAATGAGAACCCACGTCACCTACTGTTGCGCTCTCCTTGTTTGGGTTGCCTACCGTCAACAAAGTGTTCAATTGATCCATTGGTGTCCTTTCACCTTACTTGAGCCCAAGGGAATCACAGAACCTCCACGATCCTCTCTGGACAGCCCAGTTCGGGTTGTGACACCGCCCCCACAAGTCCAATACAAAAATGGGGTGCAGTGGCTGCTGGGTGCTGGGTGCCGGGTGCTGGGTGCTGGGTGCTGGGCCGGCAGCTGGCGGGCGCGGGGCTCAGTGGGGCATCTAGGCGGGGGTCTCGGCACCTGCGGGGGCTGTCAGGGGGATCCCAGCAGCCTCCAGCTCCTTGGCTCGCCGCCGGCACTCGCGGGCCACCACCACGGGACTGACGAAGGCCACCAGCACTACGGCAATTAGCCCCACATTCACCTGCGGGGATGTCAGGCCATGGGGCGGGGGGCTGACCCCACCCCTGGCCCAGCCCCACAGCCCCCCCATGTCCCCCATGCAGGGCGCAGGACCCCATTCCCCAAGGGGAAGGACTCCTTCCCCCGTGGGGCAGCACCCCACCCCTCCCCGGGGCAGCCGTGGGGCAGACACTCACGTAGAAGGGGTCCCCGCCGAGAGGCCCGTGCACCAGGG
This sequence comes from Pelecanus crispus, assembly GCF_030463565.1. Taxonomy (NCBI): domain Eukaryota; kingdom Metazoa; phylum Chordata; class Aves; order Pelecaniformes; family Pelecanidae; genus Pelecanus; species Pelecanus crispus. The sequence goes on along the minus strand of NC_134648.1, from coordinate 254,603 downwards.
CGACGCAGGGGTACTGCAGCAGGGCCACCAGTGCCGACAGTGCCATGGCCAGCCCGTACAGCTTCCCAAAGTGCTGTGGGGGGAACCTGCCCGGACACCCACCGCGTCACTGCCACACCCTGACACCCCCACCCCGCCACCCTGTCCCCCAACACCCTCACCCCAACACCCTGTCCCCTGACACCCCCCAACACCCTCACCCCAACACCCTGTCTCCTGACACCCCCCAACACCCTGTCCACAACACCCTGTCCCCTCCTACCCCACCATGACCCTTCCGCCATCCCCTGCCACCACCACCCTGACCCCACCACCCTGTCCACCAACACCCCCGCCCCGTTCCCCACCACCACGGTGCCGGTGGCCGCAGGACTCACGCGATGGCCAGGAAGGCGGCGTTGCCCCCGTAGAGGAAGGAGCGGCTGAGCACCTGCAGCACGAAGGTGGCGAACTGCACGGGCAGCACGGGCACCGCCGCGCAGATGGAGAAGAGCACGCACTGTATCACCGTCACCGTCAGCGACAGCACGGACGCCCGCAGGTCAGCCAGCGTCCCCAGGGCTCCTGTGGGCACGGAGGGGTCAGGGCACGGGGGGGACACGGCCCCAAGCACGGTGGGGTCGGGGAGTGGAGGGGACACGTCCCCACGCACGGTGGGGTCGGGGCCCCTTGGTGCCCCATCCCCGGGCACAACGGGTCAGGGCACAGCAGTGGTGGCACCCAGCCACGAGCCCCGCCGAGGGCACGGCGGGGACGTTGGCAGCAGGTACCGCGTCCGGGGGGGCTGGGGACGGTTACCCTCGGGGCGGGGGGTCTTGCCCCGCTTGTGCCGGTCGAGGATGAGGCCGTTCCATGGGGCACAGAGCACCCCGCAGAGCTGGGTGTAGGCGAAGGCGTTGGTGTAGGTGCTCACTGCGGGGAGACAGCGTCAGGGCGGGGGCCGGACCCCACCAGGGTGTCCCCGGTCGTGTCCCCCCGTCCCGGCGGCCGTGCCCTACCCAGGCCGGGGTCTCCGCGGGCCAGGTGGTCGAGGAGCGAGTTGAGGGTGCCGATGAAGAGGTAGTGGCGCAGCTGCATGACGGAGAGCCAGACCACGTGCCAGGCGAAGAGCCGCGAGCACACGCAGGCCATGAAGGTCACCCCGGGGGGGTCCCTGCCACCTGCACCCGGGGGTCAGGGCTGGGGACACGCCCGGACACGCCCCAAGGCCCCGCCCAATGCTGCCCCGGTCACTCCCACCTGCATGGCCACGCCCATGCTCTGGCCACACCCCTGCACCCCCCAGGGCCACATCTCCTTTGCCTGCATAACCACGCCCACCCTTTCACCCAGTCCAGGTAGAGCCGCACCACCTTCATCTGCATAGCCACGCCCACACCTCGCCCCTGGGCCCACGCCCACATGCCAGTCCCAACATGGCCACGCCCACCCGACATGAGCACACCCCTGACCCGCCCACACCAACAAGCCCCGCCCCAGCACCTCTGCCCTTCATGGCCTCCAGGGCCTTCTCCTCGGGGCCATCCTCCCCCGGTGGGCGCTTCTCCTCGTAGGTGCGGTACGACTGCGACCGCACCGGGCACCGCAGCCTGTGGCACCGCCCACAACATCACCCCCAGCACCCCACCAGGGCCCGGTGGATGGGGCCAACCCCCACCCATGGGATGGGATCAACCAACCACCCTGGGATGGGATCAACCAACCACCCACAGGATGGGATCAACCAACCACCCATGGGATGGAACCCAACTACCAATGGGATGGGACCCAACAACCACCCATGGGATGGGATACAACCACCCATGGGATGGAACCCAACAACCACTCATGGGATGGGACCCAGCAACCACCCATGAGATGGGACCCAACAACCACCCTGGGATGGGACCCACCAACCACCCTGGGATGGGACCCAACCACCCATGGGATGGGATCAACCAACCACCCCGGGATGGGACCCACAAACCACCCAAGGATGGGATCAACCAACCACCCATGGGATGGGACCCAACAACCACCCTGGGATGGGACCCACCAACCACCCTGGGATGGGACCCAACCACCCATGGGATGGGATCAACCAACCACCCCGGGATGGGACCCACAAACCACCCGAGGATGGGATCAACCAACCACCCATGGGATGGGACCCAACCACCCATGGGATGGGACCCAACCACCCACGGGATGGGACCCAACAACCACCCATGGGATGGGACACAACCAACCACCCACGGGATGTGCCCCACCAAACAGCCACGGGATGGGAACCACCAAACACCCACGGGCCAGGCACTGCCACCAGCCACAGGACAGCACCACCACCCCCAGATGGGCACCACCACCCCCGGGACGGGCACCACCACCCCCCAGGGCACAGGCATGGCCCCCCTACCCGTAGTTGTAGCCAGGAGGCAGCGGGTAGGGGATGCGCGTGCGGGGCATGAGGAAGATGGTGCGCAGTAGGTGCCAGATGCTGCAGGCCGCCATGAAGAGGAACATGTCCCGCAGGGACAGTCCGTGCTCGTACAGCAGCTGGGGACAGGGACAGGCTGCCACCGGGCCATGCCGCCCACCCGCCACCGCCCCAGCCCGGGGCCATGGCTCTGCTCAGGCACCATCTGCATCCACACGTGCGGCCCCAGCTGTGACCCAGCTGTGACCCAGCTGTGCACCCAACTGTGTCCCCCAACTGAGTCCCCCAACTGAGTCCCCAGCTGCCCCCACCTCTTCCCAGTGGAGGAGGGAGTTGAGGGTGCCCAGGGGCACCCAGCACCACCCGGCACCTCCACATCGCCCACACCTGCACCCACCTTGATGATGAGGAAGACGGCAGATGAGGAGTCAAAGGCCCCGTTGTAGAGGGTGATGATGATGGAGCGCGACTTCCCAAAGAGGTTGCCCACCTGGCACAAAGGGACCCCCACACACCGTCAGGGCCCCCCCAGCACTGGGCAGGGTGCCCCGGCTGCCGGCTGGGGAGCAGGGTGCCACAAAAACTCACCTGCATGTTCGTGAGGATGAGGAGGATGCCACCCACAGACAGCATGGACATGGCCGGGAAGAGCAGCACCGCCAGCGCTGCGGACACAGGGGTCAGTTGGGACAAGGGGCGGTCCCCACCGGGTCCCCCCCAGCACCGGGGCACCCCATGCCCACAGGGTCTTACCTGGGCTGGAGAAGGCGATGAGCAGGGTCCCACCAGTGTAGAGGGAACTGAGACGTGGGGACAGCGGTAACACATGGGGACGGGGTCCCGGGGGGCAGCCAGCACCCCCGCGCCCCGCTGCTGCTCTCGCATCGGCACCCACCACCCCAATATCCCAGGGGTGTCCCACTGCCGCCTGGCACCCCTGGGGCCCACAGGCGTGGGGACGTGGGGGACCCCTACGGTTATGGGGGGCCCTGGGGACACCGGGGAGACCTGAGGGAGTATGGGGGCTGGGGGCAATGGGGTCCCCTGGGGCCGGGGTCAGGGGACACGATGGAGACGGTTGGTGGCTCTGGGGGACAGGACGGGCGGTGCTGACCGCGAGCCCTCACCCCCCCGGCACCCGTGGGTGCCCCAGCACTGCCTGCCCGCGCTGCCCCCCCGCTGTGCCCACTCACATGGCGATGAGGCGGGCGATGGTGGTGCCGAAGCGGTCGAAGATGAAGCCCATGGGGAAGGTCATGAAGTTGTTCATGAAGGAGCCGATGGTGAACACCAGGGAGAACTGCTCGTCCTGCCGGCTGCAGTCTGCGAGGAGGCCGTTAGCGGGGACGTGGGGGGCATGGGGACAGCGGGGACCCAGGGACGAGGACAGTGGGGACCCGCGGCACCACAGGGCACCGGGGGTGGGGACAGGGCGCACCTCAGGCCACCGGCACCACATGGACATGGGACACCAGCATCCCGGGACACTGGCACACGGGGACACGAGGCAGGGCGACAGCGGGGCCAGGGCCACCGCAGGGACAGGGATGGTGGCCAGTGATGGCCAGGGGACAGGCACCGTACCGGGTGTCAGGGTCCAGTTGAGGGTGGTGCTGGCGTTGGTGTGGGACTGGCACAGGTCCTCGAAGTAGCCCAGGTCCTTGAGGACGAAGACGAGGGAGGCCCAGCCGAAGATGATGCCGCAGAAGGCCCCGCACTCCAGCAGCCCCGAGAGGAGGGTCCCCACGCGCTTGGCCACCCCCGCGCAATCCCCCGCCATGTCACCGGCCTGGGCCGTCCCCGCCGCGCCTGTGGGTGACAAACGCCGGGGCGTCACACCCTGCCCGGCACCCGCGAGGTGACGCCCCTGCACCCAGCCACCCCCGCCGCCTCCTTATCTCCCCGCGCCAGCCATCCCAGGGACCTGACACCTCCCTGGGTGCCTGGCGTGTCCCCGGGGGCCCGGCACAGAGCCCTGGGGACACCGGCGCTCCCCCCCCGGCGCCCCGGCACCCCTCCGGGCACCCGGCACCTCCCCTGGGGACCCTGGCGCGGCTCCTGGGGACACCGGCATGCCTCTGCGACCCTGACACCCCCCGTCAGAGACTGAAAGAGTTACTGTCCCAGACGTGGCGGTGAGGCGAGTCCAGGCCTGCATGCAGACAAGCTGGGGTCTGCACAGCCCCACGGGTGAGGAGCCCAGGGCGCGGAGCCGCAGGCTGTCGGGTCGTGCTTTCCTCAGTCCTGCCAGCGGCAGGCGAGAATGCTGAGAGGAACAGGAACGCCCAGCTGATGAACAAGTGGCTCAGAGGCTGCTGCCATCGGGGCAATTTTGGTTCTTTCGGCCTTGGGGAGGCTGACACGGCAGCGGGCCTGCTGGCGGCACAGGGAGGTCAGCTGTCTCCGACGGGGAAAAGGATGCTCGCCCATGACTTGGCAGGGCTCATGGAGAGGGCTTTAAACGCGGTTCAGAGCGGGAAGGGGATCTAACCAGGCTCCCCGAGAGGAGCCCGAGGGTGGCCTGGCAACGCTGGGGGGGATAATCGCTAGCCCAGCTCACGTGCGTCGACACCAATGCACACAGCACGGGCAACAGACAGGAGAAGCTGGAAGCCACCGCAGCAGGATGGCTATGACACAGTCGCCGTCACAGAAAAAACGGTGGGACGACTCTCGTGACCGGAGTGCTGCATCGGATGGCTATCAGCTCTTCAGAAGGGATCGGCCAGGAAGCAGAGGCGGTGGGGTGGCTCTGTATGTTCGGGACTGTTTCGATTGTACAGAGCTCAACGACTGCCATGCAAAGGCCGAGTGCTTACGGGTAAGGATGAGGGGGAAGGCCAACAAGGCAGACGCCCTGCTGGGAGTCTGTCACAGACCACCCAGCCAGGACGAAGAGGTCCACGAAGCATTCTAGAAGTGGCTGGCAGAACTCGGGCAATCGCTAGCCCTTGTTCTGGTGGGGGACTTCCACTTGCCGCACATCTGCTGGAAATACAACCCAGCAGAGAGGCAGCAGTCTAGAAGGTTCCTGGAGCGTGTGGAAGAGAACTTCCTGGCACAGCTGGTAAGCGAGCCTACCAGGGGAGGTGCCTCGCCTGACCTGCTGTTTACAGACAGAGAAGGACTGGTGGGAGATGTCGTGGTGGGAGGCCATCTTGGCCTTAGCGACCATGATACGCTACAGTTTTCAATCCTTGGCGAAGTAAGGAGGAGGGCCAGCAAAAGCGCTACCATGGACTTGCGGAGGGCAGACTTTGGCCTCTTCAGGACGCTGGCTGGGAAAGTCCCTTGGGAGGCAGTCCTGAAAGGCAAAGGGGTCTGGAAGGCTGGGCCTTCTTCAAGAAGGAAGTGTTAAGCGTGCAGGAGCGGGCTGTCCCCGTGTGCCGTAAGACCAACCGGCGGGGGAAACGACCGGCCTGGCTGAATAGGGAGCTTTTGCGGGGACTCAGGGAAAAAGGAGAGTCTACCGCCTTTGGAAGAAGGGGTGGGCAACTCAGGAAGGGCACAGGGATCTCGTCAGGTCACGCAGAGAGGAAATTAGAAAGGCAAAGGCCCAGCTAGAACTCAGTCTGGCCACTGTTGTAAGAGGTAATAAAAAATGTTTCTGCAAATACATTAACAACAAAAAGAGAGCCAAGGAGAATCTCCACCCTTTATTGGATGTGGCGGGGGGAACATTGCCACCAAGGCTGAGGAAAAGGCTGAGGTACTTAATGCCGCCTTTGCCTCAGTCTTCAATAGCCAGACCAGTTATCCCCAGGGCATTCAGCCCCCGGAGCTGGAAGACAGGGACAGGGAGCAGAATGGAGCCCACATAGTCCAGGAGGAAGCAGTTAACGACCTGCTACGTCACCTGGATGCTCACAAGTCTATGGGGCCGGATGGGATCCACCCGAGAGTACTGAGGGAGCTGGCAGAGGAGCTCACCAAGCCACTCTCCATCATCTATCAGCAGTCCTGGTTAACAGGGGAGGTCCCTGATGACTGGAGGCTTGCTGATGTGACACCCATCTCCAAGAAGGGCCGGAAGGAGGACCCGGGGAACTACAGGCCTGTCAGCCTGACCTCGGTGCCAGGAAAGATTATGGAGAGGTTCATATTGAGTGAACTCAACAGGCAAGTGCAGGTCAACCAGGGCATCAGGCCCAGCCAGCATGGGTTCATGAAAGGCAGGTGCTGCTTGACCAAGCTGATCTCCTTTTATGACCTGGTGACCCGCCTGGTGGATGAAGGAAAGGCTGTGGATGTCATCTACCTGGACTTTAGCAAAGCCTTTGACACAGTCTCCCATAATATTCTCCTTAGGAAGCTGGCAGCTCATGGCTTAGACGGGCGTAGTCTTCGCTGGGTAAAAAACTGGTTGGGTGGCCGAGCCCAGAGAGTAGTGGTGAATGGAGTTAAGTGCAGTTGGCGGCCGGTCACGAGCGGTGTTCCCCAGGGCTCCATTTTGGGGCCAGCCTTGTTTAATATCTTTATCGATGATCTGGATGAGGGGATTGAGTGCACCCTCAGTAAGTTTGCAGACAACACCAAACTGGGTGGGAGTGTCGATCTGCTGGAGGGTCGGATGGCCCTGCAGAGGGACCTGGACAGGCTGGACCGATGGGCCGAGACCAGCTGTATGAGGTTCAATGAGGCCAAGTGCCGGGTCCTGCACTTGGGTCACAACAACCCTATGCAGCGCTGCAGGCTTGGGGAAGAGTGGCTGGAAAGCTGCCTGGCCGAAAAGGACCTGGGGGTGTTGGTAGACAGCAGCTGAACATGAGCCAGCAGTGTGCCCAGGTGGCCAAGAAGGCCAACAGCATCCTGGCTTGTGTCAGGAACAGTGTGGCCAGCAGGAGCAGGGAGGTGATTGTGCCCCTGTGCTCGGCACTGGTGAGGCCGCACCTGGAATACTGTGCCCAGTTTTGGGCCCCTCAGTACAAGAAGGACATTGAGGTGCTGGAGCGTGTCCAGAGAAGGGCAACGGCGCTGGGGAAGGGTCTGGAGCACAGGGCTGGTGGGGAGCGGCTGAGGGAGCTGGGGGTGTTTAGCCTGGAGAAGAGGAGGCTGAGGGGAGACCTTATCGCTCTCTGCAGCTGCCTGACAGGAGGGTGTAGTGAGGTGGGTGTTGGTCTCTTCTGCCATGTAGTTAGCGATAGGACGAGAGGAAATGGGCTCAAGCTGCATCAGGGGAGGTTTAGATTGGATATTAGGAAAAATTTCTTCACAGAAAGGGTAGTCAAGCATTGGAACAGGCTGCCCAGAGAGGTGGTGGAGTCCCCATCCCTGGAGGAGTTCAAAAAACGGGCAGAGGTGGCATTTTGGGCCATGGTTTAGTGGGCATGGGGGTGTTGGGTTGATGGTTGGGCTGATGAACCTAGAGGGCCTTTCCAACCTTAGTGATTCCTAGTTTTTACTTTCATTAAAAATAATCCAGCCACCAAGCCAGGAAACTTGAAATCATAGAATCATAGAATGCTTTGGGTTGGAAGGGACCTTGAGAGATCATCGAGCCCAAACCCCCTGCAGTGAGCAGGGATTGAACCCGTGACCTTGGCGTTATTAGCACCACGCTCTAACCAACTGAATTAATTATTACTCTGCCCTTAATTGGTTCAGTGGTGGACTTGGCAGTGTTAGGTTAATAGTTGGACTGGATGATCCTAAAGGTCTTTGCCAACCTCAACGATTCGATGATTCTATGATTCTACGAATGAGAACCCACGTCACCTACTGTTGCGCTCTCCTTGTTTGGGTTGCCTACCGTCAACAAAGTGTTCAATTGATCCATTGGTGTCCTTTCACCTTACTTGAGCCCAAGGGAATCACAGAACCTCCACGATCCTCTCTGGACAGCCCAGTTCGGGTTGTGACACCGCCCCCACAAGTCCAATACAAAAATGGGGTGCAGTGGCTGCTGGGTGCTGGGTGCCGGGTGCTGGGTGCTGGGTGCTGGGCCGGCAGCTGGCGGGCGCGGGGCTCAGTGGGGCATCTAGGCGGGGGTCTCGGCACCTGCGGGGGCTGTCAGGGGGATCCCAGCAGCCTCCAGCTCCTTGGCTCGCCGCCGGCACTCGCGGGCCACCACCACGGGACTGACGAAGGCCACCAGCACTACGGCAATTAGCCCCACATTCACCTGCGGGGATGTCAGGCCATGGGGCGGGGGGCTGACCCCACCCCTGGCCCAGCCCCACAGCCCCCCCATGTCCCCCATGCAGGGCGCAGGACCCCATTCCCCAAGGGGAAGGACTCCTTCCCCCGTGGGGCAGCACCCCACCCCTCCCCGGGGCAGCCGTGGGGCAGACACTCACGTAGAAGGGGTCCCCGCCGAGAGGCCCGTGCACCAGGGCGACGCAGGGGTACTGCAGCAGGGCCACCAGTGCCGACAGTGCCATGGCCAGCCCGTACAGCTTCCCAAAGTGCTGTGGGGGGAACCTGCCCGGACACCCACCGCGTCACTGCCACACCCTGACACCCCCACCCCGCCACCCTGTCCCCCAACACCCTCACCCCAACACCCTGTCCCCTGACACCCCCCAACACCCTCACCCCAACACCCTGTCTCCTGACACCCCCCAACACCCTGTCCACAACACCCTGTCCCCTCCTACCCCACCATGACCCTTCCGCCATCCCCTGCCACCACCACCCTGACCCCACCACCCTGTCCACCAACACCCCCGCCCCGTTCCCCACCACCACGGTGCCGGTGGCCGCAGGACTCACGCGATGGCCAGGAAGGCGGCGTTGCCCCCGTAGAGGAAGGAGCGGCTGAGCACCTGCAGCACGAAGGTGGCGAACTGCACGGGCAGCACGGGCACCGCCGCGCAGATGGAGAAGAGCACGCACTGTATCACCGTCACCGTCAGCGACAGCACGGACGCCCGCAGGTCAGCCAGCGTCCCCAGGGCTCCTGTGGGCACGGAGGGGTCAGGGCACGGGGGGGACACGGCCCCAAGCACGGTGGGGTCGGGGAGTGGAGGGGACACGTCCCCACGCACGGTGGGGTCGGGGCCCCTTGGTGCCCCATCCCCGGGCACAACGGGTCAGGGCACAGCAGTGGTGGCACCCAGCCACGAGCCCCGCCGAGGGCACGGCGGGGACGTTGGCAGCAGGTACCGCGTCCGGGGGGGCTGGGGACGGTTACCCTCGGGGCGGGGGGTCTTGCCCCGCTTGTGCCGGTCGAGGATGAGGCCGTTCCATGGGGCACAGAGCACCCCGCAGAGCTGGGTGTAGGCGAAGGCGTTGGTGTAGGTGCTCACTGCGGGGAGACAGCGTCAGGGCGGGGGCCGGACCCCACCAGGGTGTCCCCGGTCGTGTCCCCCCGTCCCGGCGGCCGTGCCCTACCCAGGCCGGGGTCTCCGCGGGCCAGGTGGTCGAGGAGCGAGTTGAGGGTGCCGATGAAGAGGTAGTGGCGCAGCTGCATGACGGAGAGCCAGACCACGTGCCAGGCGAAGAGCCGCGAGCACACGCAGGCCATGAAGGTCACCCCGGGGGGGTCCCTGCCACCTGCACCCGGGGGTCAGGGCTGGGGACACGCCCGGACACGCCCCAAGGCCCCGCCCAATGCTGCCCCGGTCACTCCCACCTGCATGGCCACGCCCATGCTCTGGCCACACCCCTGCACCCCCCAGGGCCACATCTCCTTTGCCTGCATAACCACGCCCACCCTTTCACCCAGTCCAGGTAGAGCCGCACCACCTTCATCTGCATAGCCACGCCCACACCTCGCCCCTGGGCCCACGCCCACATGCCAGTCCCAACATGGCCACGCCCACCCGACATGAGCACACCCCTGACCCGCCCACACCAACAAGCCCCGCCCCAGCACCTCTGCCCTTCATGGCCTCCAGGGCCTTCTCCTCGGGGCCATCCTCCCCCGGTGGGCGCTTCTCCTCGTAGGTGCGGTACGACTGCGACCGCACCGGGCACCGCAGCCTGTGGCACCGCCCACAACATCACCCCCAGCACCCCACCAGGGCCCGGTGGATGGGGCCAACCCCCACCCATGGGATGGGATCAACCAACCACCCTGGGATGGGATCAACCAACCACCCACAGGATGGGATCAACCAACCACCCATGGGATGGAACCCAACTACCAATGGGATGGGACCCAACAACCACCCATGGGATGGGATACAACCACCCATGGGATGGAACCCAACAACCACTCATGGGATGGGACCCAGCAACCACCCATGAGATGGGACCCAACAACCACCCTGGGATGGGACCCACCAACCACCCTGGGATGGGACCCAACCACCCATGGGATGGGATCAACCAACCACCCCGGGATGGGACCCACAAACCACCCAAGGATGGGATCAACCAACCACCCATGGGATGGGACCCAACCACCCATGGGATGGGACCCAACCACCCATGGGATGGGACCCAACAACCACCCATGGGATGGGACACAACCAACCACCCACGGAATGTGCCCCACCAAACAGCCATGGGATGGGAACCACCAACCACCCACGGGCCAGGCACTGCCACCAGCCACAGGACAGCACCACCACCCCCAGATGGGCACCACCACCCCCGGGACGGGCACCACCACCCCCCAGGGCACAGGCATGGCCCCCCTACCCGTAGTTGTAGCCAGGCGGCAGCGGGTAGGGGATGCGCGTGCGGGGCATGAGGAAGATGGTGCGCAGTAGGTGCCAGATGCTGCAGGCCGCCATGAAGAGGAACATGTCCCGCAGGGACAGTCCGTGCTCGTACAGCAGCTGGGGACAGGGACAGGCTGCCACCGGGCCATGCCGCCCACCCGCCACTGCCCCAGCCCGGGGCCATGGCTCTGCTCAGGCACCATCTGCATCCACACGTGCGGCCCCAGCTGTGACCCAGCTGTGACCCAGCTGTGCACCCAACTGTGTCCCCCAACTGAGTCCCCCAACTGAGTCCCCAGCTGCCCCCACCTCTTCCCAGTGGAGGAGGGAGTTGAGGGTGCCCAGGGGCACCGAGCACCACCCGGCACCTCCACATCGCCCACACCTGCACCCACCTTGATGATGAGGAAGACGGCAGATGAGGAGTCAAAGGCCCCGTTGTAGAGGGTGATGATGATGGAGCGCGACTTCCCAAAGAGGTTGCCCACCTGGCACAAAGGGACCCCCACACACCGTCAGGGCCCCCCCAGCACTGGGCAGGGTGCCCCGGCTGCCGGCTGGGGAGCAGGGTGCCACAAAAACTCACCTGCATGTTCGTGAGGATGAGGAGGATGCCACCCACAGACAGCATGGACATGGCCGGGAAGAGCAGCACCGCCAGCGCTGCGGACACAGGGGTCAGTTGGGACAAGGGGGGGTCCCCACCGGGTCCCCCCAGCACCGGGGCACCCCATGCCCACAGGGTCTCACCTGGGCTGGAGAAGGCGATGAGCAGGGTCCCACCGGTGTAGAGGGAACTGAGACGTGGGGACAGCGGTGACACATGGGGACGGGGTCCCGGGGGGCAGCCAGCACCCCCGCGCCCCGCTGCTGCTCTCGCATCGGCACCCACCACCCCAATATCCCAGGGGTGTCCCACTGCCGCCTGGCACCCCTGGGGCCCACAGGCGTGGGGACGTGGGGGACCCCTACGGTTATGGGGGGCCCTGGGGACACCGGGGAGACCTGAGGGAGTATGGGGGCTGGGGGCAATGGGGTCCCCTGGGGCCGGGGTCAGGGGACACGATGGAGACGGTTGGTGGCACTGGGGGACAGGACGGGCGGTGCTGACCGCGAGCCCTCACCCCCCCGGCACCCGTGGGTGCCCCAGCACTGCCCGCCCGCGCTGCCCCCCCGCTGTGCCCACTCACATGGCGATGAGGCGGGCGACGGTGGTGCCAAAGCGGTCGAAGATGAAGCCCATGGGGAAGGTCATGAAGTTGTTCATGAAGGAGCCGATGGTGAACACCAGGGAGAACTGCTCGTCCTGCCGGCTGCAGTCTGCGAGGAGGCCGTTAGCGGGGACGTGGGGGGCATGGGGACAGTGGGGACCCAGGGACGAGGACAGTGGGGACCCGCGGCACCACAGGGCACCGGGGGTGGGGACAGGGCGCACCTCAGGCCACCGGCACCACGTGGACACGGGACACCGGCATCCCGGGACACTGGCACACGGGGACACGAGGCAGGGCGACAGCGGGGCCAGGGCCACCGCAGGGACAGGGATGGTGGCCAGCGCTGGCCAGGGGACAGGCACCGTACCGGGTGTCAGGGTCCAGTTGAGGGTGGTGCTGGCGTTGGTGTGGGACTGGCACAGGTCCTCGAAGTAGCCCAGGTCCTTGAGGACGAAGACGAGGGAGGCCCAGCCGAAGATGATGCCGCAGAAGGCCCCGCACTCCAGCAGCCCCGAGAGGAGGGTCCCCACGCGCTTGGCCACCCCCGCGCCATCCCCCGCCATGTCACCGGCCTGGGCCGTCCCCGCCGCGCCTGTGGGTGACAAACGCCGGGGCGTCACACCCTGCCCGGCACCCGCGAGGTGACACCCCCTGCACCCACCTGGGGGGGCTGGGGGCTCAGGGGCACGTGGGTGCAGGCGGCCTCCCAGGCAATGGCCACCGTGGCCCCAGCACTGCCCCTTGTCCCTCTCTGCCAGCGAGCAGCGACCGTGCGCGCAGCGGGGCACAGGCAAGGACTCCGCTTGCAGCCGGGGCTTTGCACACATGTGCACACGTGCTCACACACATGCACACCTACGGACATGTGTGCACACATGCTCCCATGGAGGCATACGCCGGCGCACACATGCACGTGCACTGGCACGCACACACCCCCACCCCCCGCGCCTCAGCGCACCCCCACCCACCTGCACGAGGTCGGGCCCTCCGTCACCGCAACCGCCGTGGAGTTTGGACCCTGGTACAGCTGTACCCGGGGCGCACACCTGCGCCGCGCACACCTGCACCCCCCCGCCGCCACAGCCCACCACGCCGATCTCCTGGGAGCACCCATGGGCCCCCGCGGCTGCCGGCACCCAATAGTGGCTCAGTTCCCCCACCACGCCGGGACCCCCCCCGCCGCCTCCCTGCCTCGCCGTGCCAGCCCGTCCCAGGGACCTGCCACCTCCCTGGGTGCCTGGCGTGTCCCCGGGGGCCGGGCACAGAGCCCTGGGGACACCGGCGCTCCCCCCCCGGCGCCCCGGCACCTCTCCGGGCGCCTGGCACGGTCGCTGGGGCCCTGGCACGCCGCGCCAAGGGCCCTGGCACACGCCTTGGGAACCTGGCACGCTCCCCGAGGACACTGGCACAGCCCCTGGGGACACTGGCACGCCGCCGCGCACGCTGACACACCCCCCGGGGCCCCCGCACGCCCCGGGGGGACCCTGGCACGTCCCTCGGGGACCCCGCCATGTCCCTTGGGGACACTGTCACTCCTCCGGGACCCCGACAACCCCCCCCCGGGGACCCTGTCATGCGCCCCGGCGCCCCTGGCACGCTGCTGGGGGCTGTGACATGTCCCCTGGGGACGCTGTCACCCCGCCGGGGGCCCGTCACCCTCCTGTGGAGCTGCCACACCCAGGGGACACCTGAACACCCCGTCCATCCCTGTCAACCCCCGACTCACATGGCCGGGACCTCTTGTCCTTCCTCGGGGTCACCGGCATCACCCGCAGCCGGGTGCCACGGGCGCCAAGGCCACATCTCCCGTCCCTGTCACCCACGTCCCCGCGTCCCACTCACCTGCAGGCTCTCTGCGCCCACCTGAGCCCCCCGTAAGCGCGCCACCGTGCCACCGTCCCAAGGCCTGTCCCCGCTCCGGCCGGGTGTAATGGACATTAATGAGGCCTCATTACAGTGGCCGAGCGGCTAAAGATTAACCCGGCACTGGGGCCAGGTGGTGCTGGATCCTGCGGCCCGGGGGGGCTGCACTATCTTTAGCCGCCCCGCGGAGAGCAGGGGCCGGGGCACCCGCTGCGGGGGCACCGGCGGTGCTGGGGAGCCGGGGACGTCACCTTCCCGGTGCTGCCGGTGACAGCCCGCTGCCACAGCAGGCAGCTGCCATGGGCACCCCGAGACAGCCCAGCACGGGTGTCACTGCCACGGGCACCCCGAGACAGCCCAGCATGGGTGTCACTGCCACGGGCACCCTGAGACAGCTCATCACGGGTGTCACTGCCACGGGCACCCTGAGACACCCTGTCACGGGTGTCACTGCCACGGGCACCCCAAGACAGCCCAGCACGGGTGTCACTGCCATGGGCACCCTGAGACACCCGCTGTGGGTGTCATTTGCCACCGAGCTGTACTGGCAAGACCCAGCCATGCTGGTCACTCCCATCTGTACTGGTCACCCCAAGCCATACTGGTGTATCCCAGCCATACTGGTCACCCAGCCATACTGGTCACCCAGCCATACTGGTGTGTCCCAGCCATACTGGTCACCCATCTGTACTGGTCACCCAGACATACTGGTGTGTCCTAGCCATACTGGTCACCCATCTGTACTGGTCACCCAGACATACTGGTGTGTCCTAGCCATACTGGTCACCCATCTGTACTGGTCACCCAGACATACTGGTGTGTCCTAGCCATACTGGTCACCCAGCCATACTGGTGTGTCCCAGCCGTACTGGTCACCCATCTGTACTGGTGACCCAGCCATACTGGTCACCCAGCCATACTGGTGTGTCTCAGCCGTACTGGTCACCCATCTGTACTGGTCACCCAGCCATACTGGTCACCCCAAGCCATACTGGTGTGTCCCAGCCACACTGGCCTCTCCTGGCCATACTGGTGAGCCCCCCCCCAACGTGAGCCCCGTGTGGGAGCGGGTCCCACGGGGGCCCCTGGCACCGGTGACTCCAGCCCCTCCAGCTGCGCTGGCCCTGCCGTGTCCCCCCAAACCGTGGCCGGGGGGGGCAGGTGGGGACAGGGGACCCAGGTGTCCTGCGGGGCGCGGGGCTGGCTCAGGCCATGCTCCAGCTCCTCCGGCCTCGTCTGTTGTAATAATTAATTGTAACGCGGGACGGTTCTGCCCGCTCCCCGGGCAGCGAGCGAGCAGCTTCTCCGGAGGCTGCCACGGGGCTGGGCTGCAGGCGCCCCGCGAGCCCCCTCCTCGCCCCCTGCCCTCCCGCGTGGGGTGCCCCGGGGTGGGCAGCGCCGGCGCCCCACGGAGCAGGGCTGGGGGCAGCGGCGTGGGGCGGGCAGGCAGCGCCGGCAGCCGGGGCCACGGGGGACTTTGCCCGTGCACGTGTGGCCGGGGGGACACGTGTGGCCGGGGGGGACGCACGTGCCCCTGGGGGTGGGCAGCCGTGGGGCACGGCCGTGCCAGCGCCCAGAGCCTGCCCCACGCCACGGGGGGACCGGGGCACCCCTGGGGTGCTGGGGGGGGGGCGGAGGGGGGGTGTAGGGCACACGGTAGCAGGGGGACGAGCGGCGGGGGACCCCGAGGCACAGCCCTGCCCCGCAGCTCCGGGGGTCGCCACGGCCCCACAGCGCCGGCCCCCATCGCCCCGCGTCGCACCCACGCAGCCCCCCCCCCCCGCAGCCCCTGGCCCCACAGCCCCCCCCCCCCCCCCGGGACACCCCGCTGCCGACCCTCGGGGGGCTCGGGGGGGGCGGGACCATCCGGGCCCCCCCGCTCCCGCCCGGCTCCTCCCGCCGCCCCGCGCATCCCCGACGCTGCTCACCCGCGGCCCGGCGCGGCGGGGAGCGACCGGATCGGCTCCGGGGCCCGGCCCGGTGCTCCGGGGGCTGCCGGGGCTCCCGGGGCTCCCGGTGCTGCCGGGGGCTCCCGGTGCTGCCCGCCCCTCCCCGGCGGATCGAACGGGATCGAACGGGATCGGACGGGATCGGACGGGATCGGAGCGGATGGGATCGGATCGGAGCGGGGCGGAGCGGAGCGGCCCGCCCGGACCCGCCCCCCGTGCGCAGCGTGGGGGGGGGACGCGGGAGCAGGCCCCGGTGGAGCGGGGGGGGTCACCCCGTGGGTCCGCCCCGGGAGGGGCTGTCCCGGCGCAGGGCCCTCCCACGGCGCTGCCCACCCCCCACCGCGGGCCCCCCCCCCGGTGCCGCCCCTCTGCAACCCCCCCCTCCCGTCCCCGTGTGCCCCCCCCGGGCCCCCCCGGGCCGCCTCCAGGGGTGCCACCCCCTCACCTGGCGTCCCTCAGGTGTTCTCCAGCTTTGGGCCACCCTTGGGCCACCCTTGAGCCACCCTTGGGCCAACTTTGGGCCACCCTTGGGCCACCCTTGGGCCACCCTTGGGCCACCCTTCAGCCAATCTTGGGCCACCCTTGAGCCACCCTTGGGCCACCCTTGAGCCACCCTTGGGCCAATCTTGGGCCACCCTTGGGCCACCCTTCAGCCAATCTTGGGCCAATCTTGGGCCACCCTTGAGCCACCCTTGGGCCAACTTTGGGCCACCTTTGGGCCACCCTCCAGCCACCCTTGGGCCACCCTTGAGCCACCCTTGGGCCAATCTTGGGCCACCCTTGAGCCACCCTTGGGCCAACTTTGGGCCACCTTTGGGCCAATCTTGGGCCACCCTTGAGCCACCCTTGGGCCAATCTTGGGCCACCCTTGGGCCAATCTTGGGCCACCCTTGAGCCACCCTTGAGCCACCCTTGGGCCAATCTTGGGCTACCCTTGAGCCTACTTTGGGCCACCCTCCAGCCACCCTTGGGCCACCCTTGAGCCAACTTTGGGCCACCCTTGGGCCACCCTTGAGCCACCCTTGAGCCACCCTTGGGCCAATCTTGGGCCACCCTTGGGCCACCCTTCAGCCACCCTTGGGCCAATCTTGGGCCACCCTTGAGCCACCCTTGGGCCAACTTTGGGCCTCCTTTGGGCCACCCTCCAGCCACCCTTGGGCCACCCTTCAGCCACCCTTGGGCCAATCTTGGGCCACCCTTGAGCCACCCTTGGGCCAACTTTGGGCCACCTTTGGGCCACCCTTGGGCCACCCTTGAGCCACCCTTGGGCCAATCTTGGGCCACCCTTGGGCCAATCTTGGGCCACCCTTGGGCCACCCTTGAGCCACCCTTGGGCCAATCTTGGGCTACCCTTGAGCCTACTTTGGGCCACCCTCCAGCCACCCTTGGGCCACCCTTGGGCCACCCTTGAGCCACCCTTGAGCCACCCTTGGGCCAATCTTGGGCCACCCTTGAGCCACCCTTGGGCCACCCTTGAGCCACCCTTGGGCCAATCTTGGGCCACCCTTGGGCCACCCTTCAGCCACCCTTGGGCCAGCTTTGGGCCACCCTTGGGCCACCCTTGGGCCAATCTTGGGCTACCCTTGGGCCAATCTTGGGCCACCCTTGAGCCACCCTTGGGCCACCCTTGAGCCACCCTTCAGCCAATCTTGGGCCACCCTTGGGCCACCTCCGGCTGTGTCATCCCAGAGCCATCCCCTGGCCAGGCCCCCCATGCCCCCCCGTGTGCCCCCCAACCTGTGCTCTGCCAGGCTCTGCCCACGCCTCTGCCTGTGCTGCCATCCCTGCCCTGGGCGTGCCGTCACCTGCCTGTCCCTGGCACCCGCCCCACAGCCTGCCTGGCCCCATGCCCCCCGCCTCCACCCCACCTGGGGCACCCCCCGGCCCTCCCATCACCCCCGCCTTGGCCGCCCCGCCACGTGCGCTCCTCCACCTGTCTGTCCTCCCGCAACCCCACCCGTCCGCCCGTCCCCCCATCAGCGCCTGCAGCCACCCGAACTGTCCCCACCCCTCCCGCCAGCCGTTCATCTGCTCAGCCAGCCACCCGTCTGTCTGTCCATCACACATGCCTCTGTCCGTCACATCCATCTGTCCATCACCCATCCATCTGTCCATCATCCATTTGTCTGTCCATCACCCATCCATCTGTCCATCATGCATCCATATGTCCATCATGCATCCATCTGTCCGTCATCAATCTGTCTGTCCATCACCCATCCATCTGTCCATCATCCATCCATCTGTCCCATCACCCATCCATCTGTCTGTCACACATCCACCCATCTGTCCGTCACCCATCTGTCTGTCCCCCTCCAACCGCAGCTCCATCCACCCTCGCGCCTGTTCAGACGTCCGTCTGTCCCACCACCCATCCAGCCGCCCATCAGCTGCCCTGCCTGCGTCCTGCCAGCCCCCTGCCTTCACCTGCCTTGCCCTCCGCCCAGCCGGCCATCTGTCTGTCCATCCACCTCTCCAGCTGTCTTCCACCCATAGGTCTGTCCATCTATCCACCCCTCCAGCTGTCTTCCACCCAGCCGTCTGTCTGTCTGTCCACTCCTCCAGCTGTCCTCCACCCAGCCGTCTATCCATCTGTCCACCCCTCCAGCTGTCCTCCACCCAGCCGTCTGTCTGTCTGTCCACTCCTCCAGCTGTCCTCCACCCGTCCATCTGTCCATCCATCCACCTCTCCAGCTGTCCTCCACCCAGCGTCCGTCCATCCACTCCTCCAGCTGTCCTCCACCCATCCATCTATCCGTCTGTCCACCCCTCCAGCTGGCCTTGACCCAGCCGCCCTTTCACCCACCCCTCCACCCGCCCATCCCTGCCCACCCCGGGCCTGGCCATCCCCCTGCCCCCCGTGCCCAGGTCCCCCACGGGCGGGTGGGCCCGGGCACCCACTGGTGGGCACCTCCAGGGCCCCGGCATGGCTGCCGGGGGTGCCCCCGCCACGGTGGCCGTGGGCCCGTGCTGGGGATGCGGGGCGCACCGGTGGGGCGGGGAGCGGATGCGGCCCCTGAGTCAGCCCCGCGCCGCCCACGCCCCCACCCACGGGTGCCCGCCGCGCCTGCCGCGCCAGCTTGTGGTATTTCGCTCGCCGGGAGCCGCGCCGGAGACGCCGCCGCAAACACGCTGCCGGTGCCAGCTTGTGCCGCCGCAGCCTGGTGCGGCCACGCGTGCCCCCCCCCCCCCACCCCACGTGGGCACCGGCGTGGGGTCCACCGCAACGCACAGGCACCCCGCACCCGGCCGGCGCGGCCCCACGCGGGGGCCATTTGCTGCGGTCGCGGGTGGGAGTGGAGCGCTCGGCACCATGGACAGCGCCGGCTTTGGGACCACGGACAGCGCCGCGGTCCTGCGTGGACGTGGAGCAAGCACCGCGTCCCGGCGCCGAGTGCCCTCCGCGTGCCGGGCTCCCAGCCCCGCGGCACCCACCCGTGGGCAGCCCCCGCCGGGGTCCGTGCGGGCGGCGCAGCCCCCCGCGAGGCCCGATGTCGTGGGAGGGAGGGACCCCCCCCCGCTGCGTCCCGCGCTCACGCCCCCCGCCCCGCGCCAGCCCCGCGTCCCCAGTGGGTGCACACACCCCCCCCCGAGCCCCGCGTGTCCAGTGGGACACCCCCCCCCCCAGCCCCGCGTCCCCAGTGGGGGTCCCCGCTGCGGGCCCCGCAGCGCATCCCCCCGTGAGCACCGGCAGCGCGTCCCCCCCTCCCCGCCGCGGGACCCCCGTGGGCCCCCCGCGCGTGGAGCGGGGCGGGCCGGCCCGGGAAGGGTTAAGCGGCGGGACCGGCGGCGGGGGGCGGAGCGCGGCCGCCCCGGGATAAGGCGCGGCGCGGGGCAGGGCTCAGCCCCACCGGAGCCGCGGGCAGAGCCGTGCCGAGCCCGAGCCCACCCGCGCCCGCAGCCCACCCGTGCCCACCCGTGCCATGCCCCGGGGCGGCGGCGGCTGCTGCTGCTCCCGGCGGCGCGGCGGGGCTGAAGGGGGCGAGCAGCCCCCCCGGCACCGGCCATGAGCCCCCGGGCTGCGGGCAGCGCCTGAGCGGCCGCCCCGCCATGCGGGCCCCCACGGCTCGGGACCTGCCCCCAGGTAGGCGTGGGGACGGGTGCGGGGGGCCCACGGGTGTCGGCTGAGCCCCCGGGGGGGGGGGGGGGTGTGGAGCCGCGGGGTGCCGCCCTGGAGAGCGCGGTCCCGGTTTGGGGCGCCCCGGGGGGTCCCGGGGGTGCCCGCGGCAGCACGGGGTGTGGGTGCCCCGCGGTGCGTGGGGAAGCGGTGCCGCCCCGGGGGGCGCAGCCCGGCGTGGGGGTGCAGCCGCGGGGCACCCCAGGGCGCGCCCCCCGCGACCCGCGGGGAGCCCGGTGCCTGCGCAGCCCGGCGTGGAGGTGCCCCGCAACCCACGGGGCGCCCGGTGCGGCTGTGGGACTCGCAGCCCGGCGTGGGGGTGCCCCGCGACCCACGGGGAGCCCGGTGCCATCCCGGGGCGCACAGCCCGGGGTGTGGGTGCAGCCCCGGCGCATCCCAGGGTACCCACGGGGTGCCCGCTGCCACCCAGGACTCACCGCCCGGCGTGGGGGTGCCCTGGGACGCACGGGGGTGCCCTCTGCCACCCTAGGGCACGCAGCCCGGGGCGTGGGTGCCCCACGGCGCAGCCTGTGCGGTACCGGGGTGCATAGCCCGGCGTGGGGGTGCCCCGCGACCCCACGGGGTACCCGCTGCCACCCCAAGCCCCCCAACCCGGCGTGCCCCCACGCCACGCACCCCGCGGGCACCGCTGGGGTGCAAAGAGTGCGCCCGGCTCCCCCCGCGGGTGGGTACCGCGGGCTGCGTGGGGTACCCACGAGCGGTGCGATGGTTCCCTACCAGGACCTGGGGGTGGGGGGATTTGGGGGGGGGTTGGCAGGGGGGGAAAAAAAAAAAAAGAAAAAAAAAGATGCCCGGGAACCGGTGACTTCAGCTCGCAACTGAGTCAGCCCGCGGCGAGGGGGAGTGACAGATGGGACGCGGGTGGGGGGCGCACGCCGGCACGGGGCGCCGGGGGGAGGGGGGCGGCGCTGAGCAGCTGCGCCCGACGCCTCCGTGGGTGGGTGGGGGGGGTGTGTGTCCCCCCCCGTGGCGCAAAGGGGCGGGGGGGGGGGGGGCCGTGGGCTCCGGTGCACCGTGGGGGCCCACGGCCCCCCCCCCCTCCCCGGGTACCGGCGGCTGTGAGCATCCCCGCATCCCCGGGCGTGGGGCCAGGCCGCCGGGCTGAATTATGGATGAAGCTCTCGGGTTGCAGCCGCGGGTGGGGGGTGGGGGGGCTGGACACGGGTGGAGGTGGGGAGAGGAGGAGGGGGGGGGGGGGGGGTGGGTAGCGGCGGTGCTGGAACACCCGGAGCGGTGGCGCGTGTCACCGGCGAGAGAGCGTCAGCCCGCGCCCACGCGCGTCCCGCCCCGCACGTGGCCGCCGCACGCGCGCACGTTGTCGGGGGGCACGCGTGGAGGGGAGGGTGGGGTACGGTCGTGTGTGTCGTCCCCCCCCCCCGAGTGGGGAGTGAGTGGCCACATAGGGTGGGCAACGACCCATGGGGGGGTCCCGGAAAACTGTGGCCCCCGGGGTCAGGCATGGCCCCGGGGGTCCCAGGGGAAGGCAATCCAGTGAGGCAGTCATTTTTGGGGTGCCCAGCCCCACGGGGTGCTATGGGGCAGCATGGCCCCTGGGGGGGCTTTGGGGAGCACAGCCCTATGGGACTGACACGGGCCTGGGGGGCTCCCGGGGGTGCCCAGCCCTTTGGGGTGGGCACGGTCCTGTAGGATGGGCATGGCCTGATGGGGTTGGCACAGTTCTGGGGGGCTCCTTGGGGTGTCCAGACCACGTGGGTGGTCATGGCCCTGGGAGTTTCCTAGGGGACCGTGGCACTGTGGGTGGGCATGGTCCTGAGTGGTTCCTGGGGCACTATGGCCCTGTGGGGTGGGCATGGGCCTGGGGGGCTCCGAGGGGTGCCCAGACCTATGGGGTGGTCATGGCCTTGGGGTTCTCCGAGGGGACCACGGCCGCATGCGTGGTCATGGCCCTTTGGGGACTCCTGGGGCACCATGGCCACGTGGGTGGGCATGGCCCTGGGGGGCTCCTTGGGGTGCAGTCCCCAGGGCGCCCCGTGCCCCGGGGGGGGCTGCCTGGGAGGACCCTGCCGGGGCGGTGGGCGCGCAGGGCCGGGCCGGGGCAGCGCCCCAGACGATGCCCCGCGCTGACGCCCCGCTGTGCCCGCAGGCGGGCGCCTGGCGGCCCTGCTGCTGGCGGCGCTGGCGTGGGTGCCCGGCGGGGCGCCCGCCTGCCCCGCGCTCTGCACCTGCTACGTCTCGCCGCCCACCGTCAGCTGCCAGGCCAACAACTTCTCCTCGGTGCCCGCGGGGCTCCCGCCCGGCGCCCGCCGCCTCTTCCTGCAGAACAACGTCATCGGGGCGCTGCGGGCGGGCACCTTCGGGCCCAGCACCGTCACCCTCTGGCTCTACTCCAACAACATCTCCTCCATCCAGCCGGGCACCTTCCGACACCTGCCCGAACTGGAGGAGCTCGACCTGGGTGACAACCCCCACCTCCGCGTCCTGGCCCCCGACACCTTCCACGGCCTCCGGCGCCTCCAGGCCCTGCACCTCTACCGGTGCCAGCTGGCCAGCCTGCCCAGCGCCATCTTCCGCGGCCTCCACAGCCTCCAGTACCTCTACCTGCAGGAGAACGGGCTGCTCTACCTCCAGGTCCGCCACGGCCCTGGGGCTGCCCCGGCGCAGCTGTGGGGTGCCCGTGGGAAGGGGGTGCCCGTGGGGCAGGGGATGGGCAAGGCGCTTGAAGCAGGGTGGTGGGTGATGCCTTCAGGGCAAGGGCATGGGTCCGGGCTCTGTGGGAGACCCATGGGTCAAGGTGATGGGTGACACCCATGGAGCGGGGACATAGGGCAGGGTGATGGAGCCAGGACTGGGACAAGGTGATGCTCATGGAGCCGGGACACGGGGCAGAGCGATGGCCATGGGGCAGTGTCATGGGTGACACCAGCGGGGCAGGGACATGGGAGGGAGCTCTTGGTGATACGCATGGGACAAGGTGTTGGGTGGTGCCCATGGAGCAGGGACACAGGACAGGGGACATGGGTGACACCCTTGGAGTAGGGACATGGGGCAGGGTGATGGGTGATGCCTGCAGGATGAGGACATGGGACAGGGTGATGGGTGATGCCCGCAGGACGAGGACGTGGGGCAGGGTGATGGGTGATGCCCATGGAGTACAGACACAGGCCGGGGTGATGGGTGACACTCATGGAGCAGGGACACAGGACATGGGTGACACCCTTGGAGCAGGGTCACAGGGAAGGGTGACGGGCGATGCCTGCAGGACAAGGACACGGGGCAGGGCTCCCGGTGCAGCCCATGGAGCAGGGACACAGGGCAGGGCTCTGCAGGACACCCGTGGGCAGGTCTCCAGGCGATGCCCACCGTGCAGGGACACGGGGCAGGGCTGGGGACTCCCCGGTGGGGCTGCACACCCCATACCCACCCCCCTGTCCCCCCCCCCTCCACCGCAGGACGACCTCTTTGCTGACCTGGCCAACCTGAGCCACCTCTTCCTACACGGCAACCGGGTGCGGGCGCTATCGGAGGGCGTCTTCCGAGGGTTGCCCAGCCTGGACCGCCTGCTGCTGCACGCCAACCGCCTGGTCGCCATCCACCGCCGCGCCTTCCGGGGCCTGGCCCGCCTCACCATCCTCTACCTGTTCAACAACAGCCTGGTGGCCCTGCCCGGGGACCCGCTGGCCGCCCTGCCCGCCCTCCAGTTCCTGCGCCTCAATGCCAACCCCTGGGCCTGCGACTGCCGCGCTCGCCCGCTCTGGGCTTGGTTCCGGCGCACCCGCGTCTCCAGCTCCCCCGTCCCCTGCGCCAGCCCCCCGCACCGCCGCGGCACCGACCTGCGCCACCTCCGCCCCCGCGACTTCGACGCCTGCCCCGAGGAGGACGACGAGGAGGAGGAGGAAGATGGCGGCGGCGGCGGTGGTGGGGGGGTGGCTGTGATGGGCACCCCCGGGCGGGCGCTGGGTCGCCCCGGCACCCTCCCGGCCGCCCCCCCCCTCTGCCTTCTATCGCGACGGCCTGCCCCCCCACGACCTGCGGGGACCCCAGCCCCGGCCGCCCCCCCCCTTCCCGCGACTCCCGCGGTCCCCCCGGGGATGCCCGCTGCCCCCGGGCACCCTGCGCCCCCGCGGCCGCCGCTGCCCCCCGCCAGCCCCACGTCCTCCTGCCCCTCCTGGGTCTGCTCCTGCCCCGGCTCTGAGACCCCCCCCCGGCGCCCCAGAGGGGTCCCGGCTCCTCGGGGTGCCTGTGTCCCCCTTCTCCCCAGGGGCAGCCCCTAGAACTGCGGGGGGTGGCCGGGGGGGGGGGCCACAGGATGCGGGGGGGGGGGGGTGTCCCATCCTGAGCGGGGAAAGAACCCCCAACAGGAACCGAAAGGTGGGAAATTATTTATTAAAAATGGTCTTATTTTGGGAGAGCGGGGCCTGGCTGCTGCGGTGGGGGGCAGAGCGGGGGGGTCCGCTGCCTTTCCAGGTCACCGCCTGCTCCTCCTGAAATATTGATGGCACCGCCGCTGCGCCCGGGCGGCCGGCGGGCAGCGAGGCATGCACAGCACGCTGCGGGCATGGACGGGGGGGATGGACGGGCACCCCCCCGGCGCTACGCCCCGAGCCGCAGGGCAGGCACGCGCTGGCACCCGCCGCCCTGCAGCAGCCGCCGCCGCAGGGCCCAGTGGCACGGCCGCCATCGCCCTGCCTGGCGACGGCCACGCCGCTGGCACCCCGCACCCTTCGCACGGCACCACCGGCAGCCGGCCGGGTGTAACAGGAGCCACAACCCGTGCCGTCACTCGCGCCCTGCACGGCCTGACCCACTTCCCAGCAGGCAGCGATGGCGCACGCGCTGCCGGGCTGCGGACAGACAGACGTGCGGCCTGGGTCCCTTTGGGTGGGTGTCACCCCAGGGGGGTCCTTCACCCGGGGCCGGGGTGTCCCTGCAGGTCTGCAGGCCATCCCTGCGCCGGTGTAGCTCTCCAGGTGTCCCTGCGTGGGTGTCCCTGGCCCTCTCCGACTGTCCCTGTGGGTGCGTGGGTCCGTCTGTGCATGTCCGGGCTGGCCCTGTGGACCCTCCCCGATGTCCCCGCGTGGTCCTTGTCCAGGCATGGGTGTCTCCGGGATGTCCCCGACCGGGGCTGGGGGTCTCGGGGGTCTCCCTGCCCGGGTGTCCCTGCCTGCCTGCCCCTCTCCGGCTGCTCTGGGGCTGTGTCCCTGTGCGGGGTCCCGCCGAGCTGTCCCCCCGGGTGTCCCCCGGCCAGCAGGCAGACAGGGAGGGGCAGAGCCCCGACCCCACCCCACAGGGGATTACGAGGGGCTCAGCCTGGCTTTGCCTAATCCTGGGGATTACATGGGCTGGGCCTGGCCGGGGGACAGGGTGGGGGGCACCGGTGACCCCCTCAAGGACACGGCATGCGGCAGCCGGGGACAGCAAGGGGGGGGCTCCCCAGCAGCATCCACCGGCACTACCGGGTTCAATGCGTACCCCAACGCAGCACCACGGGTGGATTTGGGGGGGTCAGGGAAGCAAACCAGCCGGCCCAAAGCCTCCAGTTTATTGGGGTGACGGGGAGCGGGGGGCCAGGGGGGCTCAGGCAGTGCCAGTGCCCTGCTGCATGCGCTTGAGGAGCTCCTCGTCCTGCAGCGACAGCTCCGTCAGCTTCTTGCCCATCCTCTCGTGGACCTCCAGGTACTTGGCCACGCAGCGGTCCAGGCACACACTCTCCCCCTTCGACAGCTCCGCGTCCTTGTAGTGGGGGGGGACGCACTTTCGGTGACACGCCTGCGTCATCCTGCACCGCACCGGCGCTGTCAGCCCCTCGCCGGCCCTGCCACGCACCACCCCGGGCACCCCTGAGCCCCAGCACCCCAACACCTCCTACCCCCCCAGGGCCGTCGCCTTCCCAGGCACCCCCGAACCCCCCAGTGTCCCCCACCCTCAGGCATCCCCCATGCCCCCCCATGTCCCAAGCACCCCCCAGCACCCCAGGGTCCCCCAGCCATGGGCACCCCCAGCATCCTCAATGCCCCCCAGCCCCGGGCACTCCCCAACACACCTGGGTACCCCCAGTGCCCCCCCCCAAGTCCCAGGCACCCCCAGTACCCCCCAGCACCCCCCACCCCCAGCACCCCGCAGCACCCCCCACCCCCAGCACCCCGGGTCCCCCAGCGCCCCCCCCATGTCCCAGGCACCCCCAGTGCCCCCCAGCACCCCCTCACCCCCAGCACCCCGGGGTCCCCCAGCGCCTCTGATACCCCCCCAGTGCTCCCCCATCCCCAGGCACCCCCAGCACCCTCAACGCCCCTCACCCCCGGGCACCCCCCCAGCCCCCTGCCCCAGCGTCACCCCGATGCCCCCAGCACCCCCAGGACCAAGCACCTCCCCAAAGCCTCCGGCACCCCCCGTGCCCCCCCCCCCCCCCCCGCTGCTCCCCCCGGCCGGGCGCACCGGTTGTACATGTCGGCCATCATGTCAACCTCCAGCTCGGCCGCCAGCTGCTGGGCCCGCAGCGGGTCCATGGCGGCCGGGCTGGGATCGGCGCGGCTCGGCTGGGCTCGGCTCGGTTCGGCTGGGCTCGGCTCGGTTCGGCTGGGCTCGGCTGGGCTCGGTTCGGCTCCCGGCAGGAACCACGTGGGCGCCGCGCTTCCGCCCACTCGCAGGAGCGCCCCGCCCCCCCCGCCGCCTGCTGCCAATAGAAGCCAGGAGGGTGGGGAAACACGAGCGCGTCCCCAACGCTGATAGGGCGCCGCGGGAGGGGGCGTGGCAGCGCCGGCAGCTAAAGGGAGACGGGGAAGGGGTGGAAGGCGCGCGCTTTGCCAGCCCTTTGCCCCGAAGGGGGCGGGGCCAGCGCCGCGGGGGGCGGGGTCAGCGCGGGGGGCGGGGTCGGCAGCAGGCACCGCCCCCGGGCCAGTGCGGGGGGCACGGCGGGCTCCCGGCTGCTCCGCGTCCCCCCCGCGTCCCTGCCGGCCTGTCCCCGCGTGACCCACGTCGCCCCGTGTGTCCGTGGCCCCCGTGTCCCCCCGCCCCCTTGCGCGTCTCTGCCCTCCCGTGTCCCTGCGTGGCCCCCCGCGAGCCTGCGGCCTCCGTGTCCCCCATGTCCCCAGTGTCCCCCGTGTGCCTGTGACCCCCGTGTGCCTGTGACCCCCGCGTGTCTGTGACCCCGACGTCCCCCGATGTCCCCCGCGTGTCTGTGCCCCCCGTGTCCCTGATGTCCCCTGTGTGTCTGTGACCCCGATGTCCCCTGTATCTGTGCCCCCCACGTCCCCCGATGTCCCCCATCTGTGACCCCCGTGTCCCCGATGTCCCCCGTGTGTCTGTGACCCCCGTGTCCCCCCAACGCCCCCCGCCTGTCTGTGCCCCTCGTGTCCCCGATGTCCCCCGTGTCCCTGATGTCCCCTGTGTGTTTATGGCCCCCACGCCCCCCGTGTGTCTGCGACCCCCCGTGTCCCCCGACGTCCCCCGCGTGTCTGTGCCCCCCGTGTCCCTGATGTCCCCCGTGTGTTTCTGGCCCCCACGCCCCCCGTGTGTCTGTGCCCCCCCGTGTCCCTTGATGTCCCCCGCGTGTCTGTGCCCCCCGCCGCCCCCGTCCCTGTCTGGGGTACCCGCGCCCCCCCGCGTCCCCCCGCGCCGCCGGCTGGGTGTCCCTGCCCCGTGGGCCCCTCGGGGCTGCCCCCGCCGCCCGGGTGGGAGCGCGGCGCGGCCCCTCCCCAGCGCCCCCCGGCCCCACGCGCGCCCCGCGGGTGGGCGGTGAGTGAAGGCGGCACCTGCCCCCGCCGGGTAAAAATAGCCCCGGGGCGGGCGGGGCGGCGGGGGCCGCGGAGCGGCAGCGGGAGCGGCCGGGAGGGTACGGGCGGGGGGCTCGGGGGGCCGGGGGGGGCTGAGGGGGGGGGGAAATGGGGAATAGGGGGGCCGGGAGGGGGAACTGAGGGGGTATGGGGGCCGGGAGGGGGGCATGGGGGGGCGGGGGGTTATAGGGGTCGTGAGGGGGGCATGGGGGCAGCAGCGTGGGGTTTGAGGGGGTGGGAGGGGGAATTGGGGGGGCTATAGGGGCCGGGAGGGGACACGGGGGGCCGGGAGGGGGAATTGGGGGGGCCAGAAGGGGGTCTGGGGGTCTGGGGGGTTATAGGGGTCGGGAGGGGGGCATGGGGGCAGCGGGGTGGGGTTTGAGGCGTCGGGAGGGGGAATCGGGGGGACCAGGAGAGGGTCTGGGGGGCTATAGGGGCCGGGAGGGGACACGGGGGGTCGGGAGGGGGAATTAGGGGGGCCAGAAGGGGGTGTGGGGGGGTCTGGGGGGTTATAGGGGCCAGGAGGGGGGCATGGGGGTGACGGGATGGGATGTGGAGGGCCGGGAGGGGGTATGGGGTGGCCAAGGGGGGTTGTAGGGGTCGGGAGGGGGAATTGGGGGGGGGTATAGGGGCCGGGAGGGGATGTGGGGGGCCCGGAGGGGGAATAATGGGGGCTGGAAGGGGGCATGGGGGCAGCGGGGTGGGACATGGGGGGCTGAGAGGCAGAATGGGGGCTTGGGGTGGGGTACGGGGGGCACCGTGATGGGGCATGGGGGGCCGGGAGGGGGAATGGGGGGGTCCGGGGGGGTGGAATGGGGGTGCCAGTGCTGGGGGGGAGCATGGGGACAGGGGCGGGGGGGGTATCCGGGCTGGGGGGCTATGGGGGGCACGTTGGGGGGGGCACGTTGGGGGGGGAACCCCAGTGATAGTGCTGTGCCCCTGCAGCAGTGACCGCAGCAGCATGGAGCCCCAGGGAGACCCCGACACCCCCACCGTGGACACCCCCACCCCGGACACCCCCACCCCTGACACCCCCCGGCACCCCCCCGCGGGGCCGGGGGATGGGGGGGTGGGGGAGGGCAGTGGGGAGACAGCCCAGCATGGCCGGAGGGACCCCCAGGCGGCGCGGGGTGACGGGGGTGACGGCCTGGGGGCAGGGGACGTGGGGGGTGACACTGGGGGAGCAGAGGACGTGGGGAGTCAGGACAAGGGGGCAGGGGACGCGGGGGGTGAGGATAAGGGGGCAGGGGACCCGAGGAGTGAGGTCAAGGGCGCAGGGGACTCAGGGGGTGACACCGACGGAGCAGGGGGCACAGGGAGTGAGGTCAAGGGTGCAGGGGACGCGGGGGGCGATGTCAAGGGTGCAGGGGATGCGGGGAGTGACACCGGCGTAGCAGGGGACGCGGGGAGCAATGCCAAGGGTGCAGGGGATGCAGGGGGTGATGCCAAGGGTGCAGGGGACGTGGGGGGCGATGCCAAGGGTGCAGGGGACGCGGGGAGTGACACTGGGGGAGCAGGGGACGCGGGGGGTGATGCCAAGGGTGCAGGGGACGTGGGGGGCGATGCCAAGGGTGCAGGGGACGCGGGGAGTGACACTGGGGGAGCAGGGGACGCGGGGGGCGATGCCAAGGGTGCAGGGGATGCGGGGGGCGATGCCAAGGGTGCAGGGGACACGGGGAGTGACACCGGGGGAGCAGGGGACGCGGGGGGCGATGCCAAGGGTGCAGGGGATGCAGGGGGCGATGCCAAGGGTGCAGGGGACGCGGGGGGTGATGCCAAGGCAGAGGCGGCTGAGGACGCGGGGGTCGATGCCAGGGCAGAGGCACCAAGGGGTGCCGGGGGCGATGCCGGGGGCGATGCCAGGGGTGCCGGGGCGGGCG
Source organism: Pelecanus crispus (assembly GCF_030463565.1). Lineage (NCBI taxonomy): Eukaryota > Metazoa > Chordata > Aves > Pelecaniformes > Pelecanidae > Pelecanus > Pelecanus crispus. The sequence continues at coordinate 224,807 of NC_134648.1, read as the reverse complement.
CTGCGGGGGGGCCGCAGGAGGAGGCTGGGCCGGGGCCAGCACCAGCGGGCAGCACCCGGGGCCCGGAGGTGAGAGGGGGCACGGGGGGCCCTGCCAGGGGCATTGGGGGGGGGGGTGCTGGGGTGGGGACACGGTGGCAGTGCCAGGGGCACATGTGCTTGTGCGGGCAGTGCAGGGAGTGAGTGACAGTGCCAGGGGCAGGGCGACGGTGCCAGAGGCAGGGGTGACAGTGCCCATGCACGCAGTGCCAGGGCAGGGTGACAGTGCCAGGGCAGGGTGACAGTGCCCGTGCTGGCAGTGCCAGGGGCAGGGGCAACAGTGCCAGGGGCACATGTGCCTGTGTGGGCAGTGCCAGGGAGTGGGTGACAGTGCCAGGGGCAGGGGTGACAGTGCCCGTGCAGGCAGTGCCAGGGGTAGGGTGACAGTGCCAGGGCAGGGTGACGGTGCCCGTGCTGGCAGTACCAGGGGCATGGTGACAGTGCCAGGGACACATGTGCCTGTGTGGGCAGGGGCAGGGTGGCAGTGCCAGGGCAGGGTGACAGTGCCCGTGCTGGCAGTGCCGCCCCGCCTGTGCCCGCAGGACCCCACCTGGCTGCAGGACGACGAGGACGAGGTGTGGCCCGAGTTCCCCCCCTGCTCGTCCCCAGGGGAGGCCACCAGCCCCACATCCCCCCTGTCCCCCACGTCCCCTGCGTCCCCCACGTCCCCTGCATCCCCCACGTCCCCGGCGTCCCCCACAGGTAAGGCCCACGCTGGGCAGGGCCCTGTGATGGCACCGGGGTCCCGTGTGTGCCCCCCCCCCCCTGAGGTCCCCCACATCCCTTCCCATGGGGGAGGACCTCCCGCCCCGCGCCCCTGATGGTGCCCCAGGGATGCCCCCCGCTTTGGGACCCCGCCGGTGCCCGGAGGGGCCGTGGGTGCCCCCTTCCACCCCGCTGACCCCTCCTCTCCCCCTTGCAGCTGGCACCACCAAGGGCTCGGGGGGCAGCGAGAGGTGAGTGTGGGCGGGGGGGGGGGGGCACGGCCCCACAGGTGCCCCACGGCTGGCCAACATCGGGGCTGCCCCATACCTCTGCCCCGCTGCGGGCACCCACGGCCCCGTGTCCCCTGGGGTGGCCCCCCTAGCCCCATGTCCCCCGGGGTGGCCCCCCACAGCCCCGTGCTCATGGCTGGTCCCCCTCGCCTGCCCCCCATGGCTGGCCCACCCGCGTGTGCACCCACAGCGGTGCCCTCACCCGCACCCACGGGGCCACCCGTGTGCCCGCAGGGGTGCGCCGGCGGGGGGGGCGCAGGGCCGGGCGCCCACCGGGACGGCGGGGCCACGGCCGAGACCGGAGGGGGCCGGGGGGCAGCCGCGGGCGAGTGCCCGGGCGCAGGGGCGCAGCGCCATCCTGGAGAAGTTCGGAGGGTGAGGGGGGCCTGGCCCCACGGGGAGTGCGGGGGGACTGGGGGGCACGGGGCAGCGGGGGTGTTGGGGGGCTGTGAGGGTATTGGGGGGCCGTGGGGGTGCTGGGGGCATGGGGCAGCGGGGGGGGCATGGGACAGCGGGGTTGTTGGAGGGCCATGGGGGCATTGGGGGGACTGGGGGTGCTGGGGGCATGGGGCAGCGGGGGTGTTGGGGGGCCATGGGGGCATTGGGGGGACCGGGGGTGCTGGGGGCATGGGGCTGTGGGGGTCTTGGGGACCACAGGGCAGCAGGGGTGTTGGGGGTATGGGGGCAGCGGGGGGCACGGAGGGGTCGGGGCCAATGGGGAGCCCCTGGGGCCGACACCATGGAGCAAATGGGCCAATGGGGAACAGCAGGGCAGGGATGAGCCAATGGGGAGACCACCGGGGGCGGGGGGCAGAGACAGACCAATGGGGATGCCCCCGTGGGCAGGGACCAGCCAATGGGGGGGTCCTGCTGGGGCAGACAGCGGCCAATGGGGAACCACGGGGTGGGCGGGGCCGAGCAGGCTCGGCAGGGCGTGGGCCGTGCCTCGACGCCCGGCATGGCACGTAGGGCGGCCACGGGGCCGGTCCCGCACCTGCGGCGGACGGGGGGCACCGCCGCCGTGAAGGCCATGCTGCTGGAGTGGTGCCGCGCCCGGACCCGCGGCTACCAGGTGAGGGGTAGCCGTGGGGCGGCCGTGCGTGGGGCGGCCGTGGGGCGGCCGTGCGTGGGGCAGCCTGACCCCCTCCATCCTGGCAGCACGTGGACGTGCAGAACTTCTCGGGGAGCTGGGGCAGCGGCCTGGCCTTCTGCGCCCTCCTCCACAGCTTCTTCCCCGACGCCTTCGACTACAGCAGCCTGGAGCCCGGCGCCCGCCGGCACAACTTCGCCCTGGCCTTTGCCACTGCCGAGTGAGCGCAGCCCCGGCCCCCCCTGGCCCCCCGGCCCCGGGCGGGTGGCCCCGGCTGACGGCCGTGTCCCCGCAGGGAGCGGGCGGGCTGCGCCCCGCTGCTGGAGGTGGAGGACATGGTGCGGCTGCCGGTGCCCGACGCCAAGTGCGTCTACACCTACCTGCAGGAGCTGTACCGCTGCATGGTGGCCAAGGGGCTGGTGAAGACCAAGAAGCGCTGAGGGGGGGTCCCCCACCGCCGCCGCCCACCCCTGTGCCGCCCACCCCTGTGCCACCCCCCCCAGCAGTAAAGGCTTGCGGTGCCCGGCTGCGGCGGCGGCGTCACTTGCGGCGGGGTCGCGGGCACCGAGCGGGCGTCCGGGGGACTGGCACCGGGGCGGGCACGGCCCCGGCACTGCCCCACTGACACCGCAGAGGGGACAGGCGGGCAGGGCAGCGTCCCCCCGGGGCTGGCGCAGGGTGCACCCCACCACCCCAATGCGGCATCAGGGAGCCAAAACAGGAGCGGGAGCACATTTATTAATGGAGAAGTACATTTATTAATGGACGTACAGGGTGGGGGGGCCACTGTGGGGTGCCGGGACCCCCCTGCGGTGCAGACCGGGCTCCAGCGCCGAGGCGGGGGCGATGCCAGGGCCAGCCCCGGCCGGCGCAGGGAGGGAGGGGTGAAGCTGGGGTGCCCCGGGGTGCCCCGGGGTGCGGGGGGCTCAGGGGTCGGAGGGTCGTCTCTCGGCGTAGCACCGGGTGTGTTCCTCCGCCCGGCGCCAAAACACCTCAGGCTGCTCCCGGAGCTCGCGGGCCAGATCCTGCCGCAGCACGCGCTGGGGGTCCAGGCTGTCCAGCAGCAGCAGCAGGTCCTGCAGCACTGCGGGCACCGGGGCGGGGGGTCAGGGCGGGCACCCCCTCCCGCTGCGCCCCGTCCCCATCCCCGGGTGCCCACCGTGGACGGCGCGGGTGGTGGGTGCCCAGTGCTGGGCGGAGGTGAGGGGCTGGCAGACGCGGCCCTCGAGGTCGACGCCGGGGTGGTAGATGCTGGTGCGGAGCGTGGTGCAGGGGGGGGCCAGCGGGTGGTGGGGGGAGAAGGACAGCTCGAAGCGGAAGGCGCCCGCGTTGTACGGGGGGTTGTTCTGCCGAGGGGGGGCACCTCAGACCCCCACACCGCAGCATCCGTGGAGGGGGGGGGGGCCTGTCCCAGCCGTGAGACCCAGTGCCCCCCGTGGGAACCCCCCCACACCCAGCCTGAGCCCCGCAGGAGGGGAATCCCCCCCAGCCCGGAGCCCCAGGGTCCCCACACCGCGTCCCCATGGGACCCTCCCCCCTGTTGCCCTGATAGGTACCCCCTCAGTGCCCCCCAGCAGACCCCCCCCCTCACCCCCACCTTCCCTCCAGGCCCCCTGTGCCCCCGTACCCCCCCCATTTCCCCGGGGCCCCCCCTCTCCCCCATGCCCCCAGCCCCCCGTGCCCTCAGGAACCCCCACCCCCTGTTCCCCAGGACCCCACACACCCCCGTGGCCGGGGGATCCCCGTTCCCAAGGACCCCCCCCATTCCTCAGGACCCCTATTCCCCAGGTACCCCCCCCCAGTTCCGTAGGACACCCGTTCCCCAGGACCCCCCCATTCCCTAGAACCCCCGCCCATTCCCCAGGAGCCCTCCCCCCTTCCCCAGGACCCCCTGTTCCCCAGGACCCCCGTTCCCCAGGACCCCCGTTCCCCTGCTCCGCAGGCCCCGCCCCGTCCCAGGCCCCGCCCCGTCCCTCAAGCCCCGCCCCTGCTCCTCGGCCTCGCCCCCAGGCTCCGCCCCCTCTCCTCGGCCCGCTCCCAGGCCCCGCCCCCTGCTCCCAAGCCCCGCCCCTCCCAGGCCCCGCCCCACGCACGGGCAGCAGCAGCCCCGCCCAGCGCAGCACGTTCCCGTCCAGCGGCCGCAGCTCGCGGGCCCCGCCCCAGCGCCGCGCCTCCTCCAGCTCCTGCGGGACACGCCCCCGTGGGCGGGGCCGTGCTTGAGACACGCCCGCGGTGGGCGGGGCCACCGTCCCGAACACGCCCCTGGGCGGGGCCTCGCCAAGCCCCGCCCCGCCGCGGGGCGGTCCCCACCGGGGAAACGAAACCGCAGCAGCGGCACCGGCACCCCGGGAGCGGGGACCCCCTACCCCCCTACCCCCCTACCGCCGCACCGGCGCTGGCACCCCCGCACCGGCACCCCCGGCACCCAGTACCGGACACCTCCTACCCCGCTACCGCCAATCCCGCACCGGCACCGGCACCCCCGCACCCTCCGCATCCCCGGTACCGGGACCCCCCTCGGCCACACCCGCACCCTCCGCACCCCGGTACCGGGACCCCCCCTCGGCCGCCCCCGCACCCTCCGCATCCCCGGTACCGGGCGGGACCCCCCGTCGGCCACCCCCGCACACTCCGCATCCCCGGTACCGGGACCCCCGCTCGGCCACCCCCCACCGCTCGGTGCTGCCGCCAGGGCCCCCCGGCGCCCCCGCCGCTCCTCCCCACCTTGGCGAGCCTCCCGGCCATGGCCGCCAATGCCCGGAGCCCCGGGCTCGCCCCGGGGGGGCGGGGGAGGGCGCTCCAGCCCCGCCCCAGGCACCTCCCCCAAATCGCTGGGGGACCGGAGAGACGGGGGCGGGGAGCTGCGGCGGGAGCTGGGGTGGCGGCACCCCCTTGTCACCGCAGGGGCCGCGGGCAGGGGGCAGCTGGGCGGCTGCAGCACCCCCCCCCCCCCCAAAAGGTTCCTGCCCGAGGGGGACACGGGGCTGGACGGGGCGGGGGGGCCGCACCCAGCATCCCCACCCCCCCCTCCCCAAAAGGTGCCTGCCCGAGGGGGACGTGGGGCTGGACGGGGCGGGGGGGCCGCACCCAGCACCCACACCCCCCCCCCCAAAAGGTGCCTGCCCGAGGGGGACGTGGGGCTGGACGGGGCGGGGGGGCCGCACCCAGCACCCACACCCCCCCCCCCCAAAAGGTGCCTGCCCGAGGGGGACGTGGGGCTGGACGGGGCGGGGGGGCCGCACCCAGCACCCACACCCCCCCCCCCCAAAAGGTGCCTGCCCGAGGGGGACACGGGGCTGGACGGGGCGGGGGGGCCGCACTCTGCAGCGGGCGCCTGCGCCCAGCCCGGCCCCCCCGGCCGCCCCGCGCACCCCCCCGGCCGCCCGCCCGGCTGATTTACGGGAAGCCTCGGCAGCCGCCCGCTGCCCTCCTTAATCTTTAACCAGGCAGGGCCGGGCCCAGCCAGCTCCCCCCGCGCCCGGCCGGACACGCAGCGACCCGACCCGCCGGGCACCCAGGTGGGCCCAGGGTGCTGCCCCCTCCTGCCCCCCGCGCCCGGCTCCGCGGGGGGGGCTCAGAGCCGGGGACACCCCCGGGTGGGGGTGCGCGGGGTGCGGGTGCCGGGTGGGGTGGGAGGGGGCTGGGTGGCGAGGTGGGGTGCTGGGAGCTGGGGTGGGGGTGCTGGGTGCCCGGCAAAGCCCTTCACCCGTGCTCGCCCACCAGGACGCCCACCACGATGCTCTGGCTGCTCCTGGTGTGGCTGGTGGCCACAGCCACGGCCACCGTCACCCCGGTAAGTGTGGCCCAGGGACGTGGGCTCCCCACCCCCAGCTGCCCCCCTGCCCGCCCTGACCTGCGTCCCCCACCTGGGTGCCCCCCTGACCGCCCTCACCAGGGTCCCCGTGCCCAGGTGCCCACGCCGGAGGCTTCTCCCAGCTGGCTGAAGGTGCCCAGGCAGCAGCCGCCGCCGCTGGTGCCCCCCCACCCCACGCCAGGCCCGCCGGGGGATGTGGGGACGCCCGTCCTGCCTGCGCCCACCCCCCGTGCCCACCCCGAGGAGCTGCCCGGCTTGGATGCCCCTCTCAAGGCCACAGACCCCCCCAGCCCCGAGGAGCCTCAGGGAGCACCCGAGGAGCCGGGCACCACGGCCAACGGGAGCACGGCCGCACCGGCGCCCGGCACCACCGAGGGGCCCCCCAGCACCCCGGGCACCAGCGCCCCGCCGTGCCCCGGGGATGAGGAGCCGGCTGAGGCATGCGGGGCGCCCACGGAGGAGCAGCGGGCGGCCGTGGCCGAGGCGCTGGGCACCTTCGCCCTCCGCTTCTACCAGCACATGGCGGAGGCTGCCCAGCCCGATGCCAACCTGCTCTTCTCCCCCATCAACGTGGCCATGGGGCTCTCGCACCTCCTGCTGGGTGAGGGGCTGCCCGCCGGCACCGGCACCACTGCGGGTGCTGCTGTGGGCGCTGCTGTTGGCTCTGCCATGGGCACCGCCGTGGGCTCTGCTGTGGGTTCTGCTATGGGCTCTGGTGTTGGCACTGCTGTGGACACTGCCATGGGCTCTGCTGTAGATTCTGCTATTGGCACTGCCGTGGGCTCTGCTGTGGGTTCTGCTATTGGCACTGCCGTGGGCTCTGCTGTGGGTTCTGCTGTGGGCTCTGCTATTGGCACTGCCATGGGCACTGCCGTGGGCACCCCTGTGGGCTCTGCTGTGGGCTCTGCTGTGGGTGCTGCCCTCATCCCCGCTACGGGCACCGCTGTGGGCACCACCCGCGGCCCCATGGCCGTCCCAGCCCAGAGCAGCGGTTACACCCGCGAGCATCTCGCTGAGCTTCCCCTGTGCCCGTAGGCGCCCGCGGTGAGACCCGTGAGCGCCTGGGCGCCGTCCTGGCGTACCCGCCGGAGCTGACCTGCGTGCACGGCGCCATGCAGCAGCTTGCCAGCGCACCCGGCCTCTTCGCCGCCGCACAGATCTTCCACCACCCAGGTGAGGCGGGCGGCTGGGCACCGGCGGGGCCACCGATGCCCGGCGGGCACGGGGCTGACACCGGCTGTGCCACCGGGCAGGGCTGCACCTCCGGCCCCGCTTCCTCAACGAGTCGTGGCACTTCTACGGCGCCCGCCCGCGGGCACTGAGCGGCAACGAGAGCCTGGACCTGCTGCGTGTCAACGAGTGGGTGCGCGAGGCCAGCCGCGGGCTCCTGCCCAGCCTGCTGCCCACGCTGCCCCCCCAGCCCCGCCTGCTGCTGCTCAGCGCCGTCCACCTCCGGGGTATGGCCCCAGGGACGGGATCTGCCCGGGATCTGCCCCAGATCTGCCCTGGGATCTACTTGGGGACTGGCTCAGGGGTCTGCCCTGGCATCTGCCCTGGGATCTGTCCTGGGGGTTGGCTCAGGGGTCTGCCATGGGATCTGCTGTGGGAGTCTGTCCTGGGGATCTTCCCCAGATCTGCCCTGGGGATCCATCCTGGGGGTTGGCACGGGGATCTGCCATGGGGTCTGTCCTGGGGATCTGTCCTGGGGATCTTTCCCAGATCTGTCCTGGGGATCCATCCTGGGGGTTGGCTTGGGGATCTGCCATGGGGTCTGTCTTGGAGGTTGGCTCAGGGATCTGCCATGAGGTCTGTCCTGGGGATGTTTCCCAGATCTGCCCTGGGATATACTTGGGGACTGGCTCAGGGGTCTGCCCTGGGATCTGTCCTGGGGACTGGCTCAGGGTCTGCCCTGGGATCTGTCCTGGGGACTGGCTCAGGGGTCTGCTCTGGGATCTGCCCTGGGATCTGTCCTGGGGATCTTCCCCAGATCTGCCCTGGGATTGCCTGGGGATTGGCTCAGGGATCTGCCCCAGCACCTGCCCTGGGATCTGCCCTGGGACTTGCTCAGGGGACGCGACTCAGGGATCTGCCCTCGAGATCTGCCCCAGGATCCGCCCGGGATCCGGCATGGGGCCGATGCCGAGGGCAGCCAGCGCGGCAGCCGCCCCGCGTCCCCTGCAGCCCCGGTGCCGTGTCCCCGCAGCCACCTGGCGCACGCCACTGGAGGTCAAGCAGACGATGCTGCTGCCCTTCCTGCGCCCCGGGCGCCCGCCCCGCCTGGTGCCCACCATGACCAGCAAGAAGTACCCGGTGGCCTCCTTCACCGACGCCCACCTGCAGGTCCAGGTACCCCCCACCGCCAGGGCCGCTCTGCTGCCACGGGCGAGGCGAGCGGTGACATCGCTGCCATGGCGCTGGGGGGGGCCGGGCTGTGATGTCGCTGCGGTGGCACTGGGGAGGTGCTGGGCTGTGAGGTCACTGTGGTGGCAATGAGGTGATGCCAGGCTATGATGTCATTGGGGTGGCACTGAGGTGATGCCAGGCTGTGACATCACTGGGGTGGCACCGGGGGGATGCCAGGCTGTGAGGTCACTGCGGTGGCACTGGGGGGGTGCTGGACTGTGACATCACTGGGGTGGCACTGGGGGGGTGCCAGGCTGTGACATCATTCCCCTGGCACTGGGGGCTGCCGGGCTGTGATGTCACTGGGGGGGTGCTGAGGTGATGCCACACTGTGAGGTCACTGGGGTGATGCCAGGCTGTGACGTCACTGGGAGGGTGCCGGGCTGTGAGGTCACTGGGGTGGCACTGGGGAGTTCCACACTGTGACATCACTGAGGTGGCACTGAGGTGATGCCAGGTCGTGACATCACTACGGTGGCACTGGGGGGGTGCTGGGCTGTGAGGTCACTGGGGTGGCACTGGGGGGATGCCGGCCTGTGACATCATTCCCCTGGCGCTGGGGGGTACCGGGCTGTGATGTCACTGGGGGGGTGCTGGGCTGTGAGATCACTGGGGTGGCACCGGGGGGATGCCGGGCTGTGACATCACTGGGGTGGTGCTGGGGGGATGCCGGGTGTGACATCACTGGGGTGGTGGTGAGGTGATGCCGTGCTGTGAGGTCACTGCGGTGGCACCGGGGGGATGCCGGCTGTGACATCCCTGGGGTGGTGGTGAGGTGGTGCCGCGCTGTGAGGTCACTGCGGTGGCACTGAGGGCCGGGCCCGTCCCGCAGGTGGGGCGGCTGGAGCTGAGCGGGGGGCTGAGCCTGGTGGTGCTGGTGCCGCGGGGGCCCCCGGGGGCGCTGGGCACCCTGGAGCGGGCGCTGGACCCCCCCACCTTCCTGGGGCTGCTGCGGCGGGCGGCCCGCACCCCCCCCCAGGCCACCGCCCTGGCCCTGCCCCGCCTGCGCCTCGACCTCGCCATGGACGTGGTGGCCCTGGTCCACGACATGGGTAAGGCCACCGGCCCCCCCGCCCCGCCGCCTGCCCCCGCCATCGCCTCTTGGGCTGGGTGGGCTGGGGGTGACGTCGCTTCCCGCGCAGGCGGTGACGTGCGGTGATGTCACTCCCTGAGGGGCATCCCTGGTCCCCATGCAGGTCCCTTTCCCCAGGGACCCCAATGTCCCCAGTGTTCCCCAGCATCCCTGTGTCTTTGGTGTCCCCAGGCTCCCCCAGTACCCCTGCGTCCCCCGTGTCCCCACTGCCCCCTTATCCCTTGATGTGTCCCTTGTCCCCAGTGTCCCCATATTACCCCTGCTGTCCCTGGTGTCCCCAATATTCCCCATCTCCCTGGTGTCCCCCACGTCCCTTAGTGTCCCCTGCTCCCCCCCCATTGCCCCTGATGTCCCCAGGGTCCATGGTGTGCCCCTGCTGTCCCCCACATCCCCAGCATCCCCAAAGCCCCTCAGTGCCCCCTGTATCCCTCGTGCCCCTCTGCACCCCATACCCCCATTGTCCCCGGTGTCCGTCCCCGGTGTCCCCCACATCCCTGTGTCCCCACGGGGGTGGCACTGAGGACGGGTGCTGCAGACTACGGGCTGTTCCTGGACGCGGAGCTGTGCGGGCTGGCGCGGGGCCCAGCGGTGGCGGTGGACACGGCACGGCACCGGGCCGTCCTGGCGCTGGATGAGGCCGGCGTGGAGGCGGCCGGTGCCATGGCCACCTCGGTGGCCCGCACGGCCCTGCTGCTGGAGGCCCTGCGCCCCTTCCTCTTCGTCCTCTGGCACGACGCCAGCGCCGTCCCCCTCTTCATGGGCCGCCTCAGCGACCCCCAGCCCTGACCCCTGCCTGCGCCTGCCCCCTGCCCTCCCTCCTCTCACCCCTAGCTCCCTCTTCTCCCTCCCTCCCTGCCTCCTTCCCTCCCTGTCTTGTCCCTACTGTCCTCCCATCCCTTCTCCCATCCCTCCTTCCCTTCTATGATTCCATGATTCCCTCCCTGCTTCCCTCCCTCCATCCCTCCCATCTCTCCTTCTCGCCCTCCTTTCCTCCCTCCATCCCTCCCTCCTTTCCCGCTCTCCATCCCTTGTCCCTCCCTCGTTCCTCTCTTCCCTTTCTCCCTTCTTACCCCCTCCCTCCCTCCCTCTTTCCTCCCAACAACCCTCCACCCTCCACCCTTCCCTCTTTTCCCTCCTTCCGCCCCTCCCTCCCTCCTTCCATCCTCCCTCCTTCCCTCTTTCCTTCCCTCCTCCCATCCCTCCCTGTCCCTCCTTCCCATCCTTCCCTTCCTCCCTCCCTCCTTCCCCACCTCCCCCCCATCTCCCCACCCCTCCCTCCCCCCCGTCCCCCCCCCCAGGGCAGTAGGGGGTCCCTGTCCCCCCGTGCCTCAGTTTCCCCATCAGCTCGGGCCCGAGGCCCCAATAAAGGCACTGACCCCGGCGTGGCTCTGCCTGTGGGGAGGGGAGAGGACACCCCGGGTGCAGGGGGGGCAAGGTGGGGGCTATCCGGGACGCCCCCGTCCACGCCAGGGTGCTGCGGGGGTCCGGCTGCATGGCGGGCATCACCCCGGGGTGCCAAGGGAGGCAGCAGCACCGGGGGTGGGTGACACCCAGCACCTTCCTAAAAAAAAAAGCCTTTATTGCCCTAGAAAAGCCCCCGCAGCCCCGGCGTGCTGGTGATGGGCACCCCCACCCCGGGGGGGCACCGGCTGGCAGCAGGCGCCCACGGGGCACCGGGGAAGGTGCAAAGGCGGGGGGCACCCACTGCCGGCACCCCAGCGCGGGTGTGGGAGCCCCCCCGTGCCCCTCAGTCCCAGCCGTTCTCCTTCACCATGTGCGACATCTCGATGATGAACTTCCCCTCCTTGTACTTCTGGCTGCTCTCGAAGGCCTGCTCCTGGGCGATATGGCGTGAGACCCCCCGCGCCCCGACGGGGTGCCCACGCCGGTGCCCAGGCCACGGGGTTGGGGTGCCCGGGGTGCTGCCTTCACCATGGCTTTGGGGTGCCCAGCGTGGCACCCACAGTGAAGGTTTGGGGTGCCCAGGGTGGTGCTTGCATTACAGGTTTGGGGTGCCCAGACCAGGGATTTGGGGTGCCCAGGGTGGTGCCTGCATTACAGGTTTGGGGTGCCCAGACTAGGGATTTGGGGTGCCCAGGGTGGTGCTTGTGTTACGGGTTTGGGGTGCCCAGGGTGGTGCCTGCGTTACGGGTTTGGGGTGCCCAGACCAGGGATTTGGGGTGCCCAGGGTGGTGCTTGCGTTACGGGTTTGGGGTGCCCAGACCAGGGATTTGGGGTGCCCAAGGCAGTGGCCACAGGGTGGGCTCAGGGTGCCCCGGGTGGTGGCCAGGGCAAGGGTTGGGGTGCCTGGGGCAGTGCCCACAGCGGGGTGGGGGTGCCGGGCGCGGGGGCACTCACGTATTTCCAGCCCAGGGTGGTCTTGCAGCTCTGGCAGAAGATGTCGGCCACCGAGTGCAGCCCCGTCAGCAGCAGCCGCTGCTCCGCCGGGCCACAGCCGACGTTCACCCTGTGCCCGGAGAGCGGGGCAGTGTGCCACCGCCGGGCACCCGACAGCACAGCCTGGCGTGGCACAGGCCAGCGTGGCACAGTCTGGCATGGCACAGCCTGGCATGGCTCAACCCGGCTCAACCCAGCGTGGCACAGCCTGGTGTGGCTCAACCTGGCTCAACCCAGCATGGCACAGCCTGGTGTGGCGCAGCACGGCGTGGCGCAGCCTGGCATGGCACAGCTTGGCATGGCACAGGCCAGCGTGGCACAGGACAGTGTGGCACAGGCCAGCGTGGCTCAGCGCGGCGTGGCGCAGCCTGGCATGGCACAGCTTGGCATGGCACAGGCCAGCGTGGCACAGGACAGTGTGGCACAGGCCAGCGTGGCTCAGCGCGGCGTGGCGCAGCCTGGCATGGCACAGCTTGGCATGGCACAGGCCAGCGTGGCACAGGACAGTGTGGCACAGGCCAGCGTGGCTCAGCGCGGCGTGGCACAGGCCAGCATGGCACAGCTCAGCATGGCACAGCCCGACGTGGCTCAGCCCGGCATGGCACAGCCCGGCATGGCACAGCCCGGCGTGGCACAGCCCGGCATGGCTCAGCCTGGCGTGGCACAGCCCGGCGTGGCACAGCCCGGCATGGCACAGCCCGGCATGGCTCAGTCTGGTATGGCACAGCCCCGTATGGCACAGCCTGGTGTGGCTCAGTCCGGTATGGCACGGCCCAGTGTGGCACAGCCCGGTGTGGCTCAGCCTGGCGTGGCACAACCCGGCATGGCTCAGCCCCGTATGGCACAGCCCGGCGTGGCTCAGCCCGGCGTGGCACAGCCCAGTATGGCTCAGCCCGGCATGGCTCAGCCCGGTGTGGCACAACCCGGCGTGGCTCAGCCCAGCGCTGCCAGGACAGCAGCCCTGGGTGACTCCCCGGTGCCCACAGCCCGGGCCCCCCCGCTGGCACCCCCCCGCCCACAGCTGCCGTCCCTGGGGCGCCCGGTGGTACTCACACGGAGTTGAAGAGGTAGGCACGGCCATGGCTGCCCTGGAAGGACTGTGGGGACACGGCGCGAGTCACCGGCTGGGCCCCGCGTCCCCTGGGCCACCCGCATCCCCCCCGCCCCACAGCATCGCCACCGTGCAGCGCGCCAGCCCGGGGACACCGAGGGGGAGGTGGTCACCTCCACGGGAGCACCATAGGGGACACCTGCCACCCCCGGGACACCGCGGGGCGGGCACGCTTGCTACTGTGGGGACACTGGGGCAAGGCTCACTGCCATGGGAGCACCGTGGGGAATGTCCCCACCTCGGGGACAACACGGAGGGAATGCTCACCACCCTGGGGACACCATGATATCCCAGTGCCACCGTGGGAAGAAGCTCACAGGCCCTGGGACATCACGGAGTGGGGGATGCTCGCTGCCCCAGGGCCACCTTGGGAGGAAACTCATGGCCCTGGGGACACCACGGTGTCCCAGTGCCACCATGGAAGAAGCTTGCAGCCCCTGGGACATCACGGAACAGGGGACGCTCGCTGCCCCAGGGCCACCTTGGGAGGAAGCTCACGGCCCTGGGGACACCGCGGGGGGATGCTCGCTGCCCCAGAGCCCCCCTGGGGCCACCGCGGGGAACGCTGGCTGTGCCAGCCCCCCGTGGGGGGCGGCGGGGGCACCTTGGAGATGAGCTCCTCGTGCCTGGCCAGATGAGCCCGGCAGTGGACGCAGCTGTAGGTGCGGTGGGAGCCGGGCAGGTAGCTGTGGAAGGTGTGGGGGGGCATGGCGGGCGGCAGGGCCCCGGGGGGGCGCGGGGGGGCGGGGGGCACTGCGCACCCCCCGCAGAGCCGCTGGCAGGGGAAGCAGCGCAGCAGAGCGCCGAGAGCCGTCGTTCCTCCCACGCCGAGGTCGGGGGGCCCCACCGCCCTGGGCCCCCCCAGGTGAGAAGGAGGTGGAAAAGGGGGCTGGCCTGCAAGGGGTTAAAGGGAGGCAGTGAGGGGGGGGGCTCTGCCTGGGCCCCCCCAAACACCCCCAGCTCTCAGCCCCCCCACCCACTTGACAGCTGAGACCAGGGCCAGCTCATTGCAGGAGTGAGGGGCGGTGCGGAAGGGTCCCCGCCCCATCCCCGCTGTCGCCAGGGAGGCCCGGGGGGGCCCTAAAAGAAAGGGGGGGCAGAGGGGGCCGAGGGTCCGGGGAGAGGATGGGGGCGGGGCTCCTGAGCGGGGCCCGGGGCTCCTCCGAAAAGGGTCTACGGGGCCCAGGGGGAAGTGGGGGGCCCGGGGGGGGATACGATGGGGGTGCCGGGGGGGAGTGAGGGTCCCAGGGGGACACTGGTGGTCCCGGGGGGGACAATGGGGGTCCCGGGGGGGAATACTGGGGGTCCTGGGGGACACGATGGGGGTCCAGGGGAGGAATACTGGGGGTCCCGGGGGACACGATGGGGGTCCCGGGGGGACAATGGGGGTCCGGAGGGGGAATACTGGGGGTCCCGGGGGGACAATGGGGGTCCCGGGGAGGAATACTGGGGGTCCCGGGGGGACAATGGGGGTCCCGGGGCGGGAGGATGGGGGTGCCGAGGGGGACACGATGGGGGTCCCCTGGGGGGGACCACGGGAGTCCTGGGGACACGCTGGGTGTCCCGGTGGGGACACGGTGGGGACACGGTGGGGGTCCCGGGGGGATACCGGGGGATGCCGGGGGATACCGGTGCTCCCGGCGGGGTCCGGCTGCCGCTGCCGCCGCTGCCGCTGTCCCCGGGGCAGGCGCCGGGCGGTGGCGGGGGGGGGCCCTGCGTGCCCGGGGGCTGCATCACGGCACCGTGACTCATCCCCCGCCGCCGCGACGTCACCCCCCGCACCCCGCCGCCGCGACGTCACCGCCCGGCACCTCCGACGTCAGCCCCCGCCGCCAGGGATGCGCTGCGGGCGCCCGGGCCCCCCGTGTCCCCCCCGCGTCCCCCGTGTCCCCAGCCCTCCCCCACCGGGGCACACGCAAATAAGATGTAAATCAGGCGGGGGCGGGGGCGGCGTGCAAATGTCATGCAAATGAGATGCAAACGAGCCGGGGGCGCATGCCGGCGGATGTGGGGGGCGCAGTCTAATGAGATGTAAATGAGGCGAAGGGGTGCCGGGGCGGTATGCAGATGAGATGTAAATGAGCCCCGGGGAGCAGCGGCCGCCCCGGACTCCGCCTCCCGGGGGGCTGAGCGCCCTGCCCCGCCCCCCCCCGCGTCACACGTCACGCCCCGCGCGGCTGCCATGGCAACCCCCGCCGCGACTCCCCCCGCCCAACGGGCCGGGCGCGTCTCTCTGACATCACTTCCGGCGCAGCCTCGCCGGCCCGGAAGCGCGGCGGCCGCGGGAGGTGGGTGAGGGGGGCGGGCGGGGGGCACCGGCGGGTGCCATGGCAACGGCCTGAGGGCGGGGGGGGGCCGGGACCCCCACACCGGGCGGGGAGCGGAGCGGGGGGGGGGGCCGGGACCCCCGCAGCGGACGGAGGGGGGAACGGAGCGGAGCGGAGCGGGGCCCGGCGGCGCGGGGGGCGGCTCGGCGCGGCGGGGCTGGGGGCAGGCCCGGTCCCGCCGCTCACCCGCCGCCCTCCCCGCAGCGGGCAGGCGAGGCCCGGTGGCGCGCCATGGCGGACGATGGCGGCGAGGAGAAGAAGCAGGTGGCCAAGTTCGAGCTGGAGCGGGAGACGGAGCTGCGCTTCGAGGTGGAGGCCTCGCAGACGGTGCAGCTGGAGCTGCTCACCGGCATGGCCGAGGTCTTCGGCACCGAGCTCACCCGCAACAAGAAGTTCACCTTCGACGCCGGCGCCAAGGTGGCCGTCTTCACCTGGCACGGCTGCACTGTCCAGCTCAGCGGCCGCACTGAGGTGGCCTACGTCTCCAAGGACACCCCCATGCTGCTCTACCTCAACACCCACACGGCCCTGGAGCAGATGCGGCGGCAGGCGGAGCGGGAGGACGAGCGGGGTCCCCGCGTCATGGTGGTGGGACCCACCGACGTGGGTAAGTCGACCGTGTGCCGCTTGCTGCTGAACTACGCCGTGCGCCTGGGACGCCGGCCCACCTTCGTGGAGCTGGACGTGGGCCAGGGCTCCGTCTCCATCCCCGGCACCATGGGCGCTCTCTACATTGAGCGGCCAGCCGACGTGGAGGAGGGCTTCTCCCTCCAGGCCCCGCTCGTCTACCACTTCGGCTCCACCACGCCCGGCACCAACATCAAGCTCTACAACAAGGTGAGCACGGGGAGCCTGTGGAGGGGGGGTCTCGCCCCGGGGATGGGCCTGGTTTGGAGCCGGGCTCCAGAGGTCCCTGCCCACCTGTGGTTGTCCCGTTGCTTTTGCCACTCTGTATGACTGCGTCGTGTCCCTGCCCCGAGCACTGTGCCCACTTCTGGGCGCTGCAGCTCAGCAGAGGGGCGGGGAGGGCCAAGGCAGCGAAGGGAGAGGTGTAACAGAGATGGTGGAGGGGCTGGAGGAGCCCCCTGAGGAGGGGAGAAGCTCTTCAGCCTCGAGAGGAGGAGCTGAGGGACCATGATTGTGCTTTTCACTGCCCGTGAGCCTCCACGCCAGGCCCTTTGTGGGCTGCAAGTCGTGGCTGGCCACGGAGGGTGACACCAGAGCTGCAGGTCACACTGGGCCGGCTTGGCCCGCAGGGCCCGTTAGGCAAGGGGGGAGCAGAGTGCAGTCGTGGGCACAGTCTGGTCACTGTCGTGCAGAGCCGGCATTAGCCAGGGCGTGGTGGCCGTCGCTACACAGCGTCCCTCCCCTGCAGGGTCCCCGCTTCCTGCTGCCCACAGCCTGGCTCTCTGTTTATGGAAACCCGGGTGGAAAGAAGCCCAAGAAAAACCTGAAGACACCCAAAAAGCTGACCCAGGTCCCCAGGGTCCTCCCACTGCTGCCGTTTGGTGACAGGGACCCCTGCTCGGCTGAAGGCCACCGCAGCCCTGCGCTGCCCTTGTCCCAGCCCTTGGGACAGAAAAGCGGCCGTCCTGCCATAGGCTCGTAACATGTTTTAGAAATGGCTTCGGCCTCCTGCACAGCAAATCGTCCCTTTGCGGCTATCAGTTGAGGGTGGGGAAGAAAGGATTTTGTCCCAGGTGGCTGCCCAGGAGCTGGGCATTGCGCCTGCACCTTAGCAGGAAATAACTGAGCGTGTTAGGAACAGTACGGAGGATTGCTGTGTCCCCGAGGGGTGGGACAGGGCCTGGCACACCAGCCCTCTGCCCTTCTGGTGCCGTTCAGGGGCTCAGAAGCTCCCCTGAGCTTCTCATCCAGTCAGAGCCAGCGTGGTCCCACTGCAGGAGTCAAGGCTTTAGGGGTAGTGAAGGAGGTGGGGACGGCGTTGGAGAGAGCTGGCTGAGGTTTGGGGATGCAGATGCCCCCAAAAGGTCTCTCTGTCCTGATACCTCTGCCCCATCTCCCCCGCAGATCACATCCCGCCTGGCTGACGTCTTCAACCAGCGCTGCGAAGTGAACCGCCGTGCCTCGGTGAGCGGCTGCGTCATCAACACCTGCGGCTGGGTGAAGGGCTCGGGCTACCAGGCGCTGGTGCACGCCGCCTCCGCCTTCGAGGTGGACGTGGTGGTGGTGCTGGACCAGGAGCGGCTCTACAACGAGCTGAAGAGGGACCTGCCCCACTTCGTGCGCACCGTCCTGCTCCCCAAGTCCGGTGGGGTGGTGGAGCGCTCCAAGGACTTCCGGCGGGAGTGCCGAGACGACCGCATCCGGGAGTATTTCTATGGCTTCCGGGGCTGCTTCTACCCTCACGCCTTCGACGTCAAGTTCTCCGACGTCAAGATCTACAAGGTGGGGGCTCCCACCATCCCGGACTCCTGCCTGCCCCTGGGCATGTCGCAGGAGGACAACCAGCTGAAGCTGGTGCCGGTGACGCCCGGGCGGGACATGGTGCACCACCTCCTCAGCGTCAGCACCGCCGACAGCCCCGACGACAACATCTCGGAGACCAGCGTGGCCGGCTTCATCGTCGTCACCGGCGTCGACCTGGAGCGCCAGGTCTTCACCGTCCTCTCCCCGGCCCCTCGCCCCCTGCCCAAGAACTTCCTCCTCATCATGGACATTCGCTTCATGGACCTGAAGTAGGGCAGGGGCGGCTCAGCCTGCCTGGCCCGCGGCGGGGCCCTCCCGACAGCGCCCGCCCTTCGGTTTTATACCTTTTTTTGTAACGTTTGTTATTAAATCCCAAAAACTTTTGCTTGTGGGTGAGCGTCGGTGCGGCCGGGGCTGGTGGGGGGGTGCCCGGGGCGGGGGCGGCAGAAGCCAGGCCCCGGGCCGGGGCTGCGCCGGGGAGACGCGGGGACCCGGCCCCGCTGCCCCCGCGCCCCGCGGTGCGTGTGTCCGCCCGCCAACCCTCCTGCGCGGCGGGGTGGTACGTCCCGCGCATGCGCGCTGCGCAGCCCAGGCACCGCCTCCCTGACGCGTGCGCGTCCCCGCCTCTTCCCCCTCCCACGCGCATGCGCGCCGCCCCTTCCGGGCGGTTCCCCCGCGCGGTAGCCAATAAGGGGCGGCGGCGGGGGCGCGCGCGGCCGGCGGGCGGTGCGCAGGCGCGGCCGTGACGTCGTGCCCGGCCGCCGAGCGCCGCGACGGGTTTTGCACGGGAGCCCTGGGCGCGCGCTCGCGGCCCGCCGCCCGCCGCAGGTGAGTCACATGGGCCGCGGCCCCCCCCCCGGGCCTCCCGCGGGCACCGGCCCAGCCGCCCCGCCCCCCCCCGCCCCGCCGGTCTCCCGCGCCCCTCCCCGGGGCCTGGCTGCCCGCCGCCCCCGCCCGCCGCAGGCCCGGCCGGCCCCCGCCGCTCCCGCCCCTGTGCCGTCGCCGCCTTCCCCCGGCGCGGCTCGGGCCGTGCCCCGGTTTTCCCCCCGCGCCGCGCTCGCCCGCGGACCCTGGCGGCGAGCCTCCTGCTCGGCTCCCCCCCTCCCCGCCTCCGGCGGGGCCGCGGCCGCGGGGACCGGCCCCTTCCCGGCCCGCCCCGCCGAGGGAGGGCTCAGCCCCCCAGCACCCCCGCCGGGCGGCCCCGGTGCCGTGCCTGCACCCCCGCAGCGCCGTTCTGCACGGCCGCCCCTGCCGGCTCCTGCCCGCGGCCTCCTGTGACCCGGCCCTGCCTCCCGGCTTGCGGGAGCTCCGCTTCCTCCTGCCCCGGCCTCCCCTCGCCGGGCCCCGCCAGCGCCAGCCCCTTCCCCGCGCCCGGCGGCCCCGCGGCCTGCGCTCCCGGGGGAGCCCGTCCCGGCGGGGCTGGGCGCTGCCCTGGGCCGGGGGAAGCCGCGGGCGGCCTTGGGCGAGCGCCCGGGCGGCGGCACCGGGCGGGGGGGCGGGGGCAGCGCCCCGGGGGTTGCGGCTGCAGGCGCCGGCCCCGAGCACGCCCAGGCGGGGCTGGTTTCCACGGGGGGCTCCTTGTTTCCACGCGGGGCTGCGGCGGGCGTACCCCCCCCAGGCAGGCGGAGATCGCAGCCGCGCTCCTCCAGCCTCACCGCGCCTCGCTTCTGCTTTTCAGGCCTCTGCCTCCCCGCAGCCCGGGGCCCGGGGCCGGCAGCGCGCGGCTCCCTCCCGCCTGGGCGGGGGGAACGGCCGCGGCCGGCGGCGGGGAGCTTTCGCATGGACACGTTTGCTCTCCGCTACCTGGGGCTGCCCTCGCTGCCCCAGCGCCTCTCAGAAAGTCTCAATAACTTTGTTGTTTGAAAGCCTGGTGTGTGAACATGCGTGCTTTGACTCTTGCGGCCTGCCAGGACCAGGAGTTAAAACCCAGCTCTCCAGCCGCAGAGTCCTGTCCTGCATGTCCAAAGCGTAATTCCTCCTCAAAGCACGCTTATGCGTTGTGTTGCTCGGTTTTGGGGGTGTAATGGGTGTTCAACCTGACTTCTCCTCAGAAGTCCCAAATTCTGCACGTGAGGTGTGCATATCCCAAATTATTGCATCTGCATATTTGGTTGCATCTCCCCGAGATGAGAGAAAAACCCCGGTGTTCCACCCCCTCATCTCGCTGATTCGGAAGATGACCAGCTGCTCTCGCGTTCCTCGTGCCACCTTCCTGGTGACTCCCTGGGGAGCAGATTCCCCTGGATCTGCGCAGATCTGAACTTGGGTGTTAGGGAAGCGGGCTTTTCTGTACTAGGCGCTACTGATTTTTTCAGCGGGTATAAAATACAGCTAGAGCCTTGTCTAGATCAAAATGAGGAGAGTTGATCTTGGATCATCTTAGCAGGCTTAATCTAATTATCACCTTCGCTACCTCTGGTCGAGGCAGCGGTGGTTCTTTAGCAAAGCGCTTTATTCCTGTTGGTTTCTGAGGTACAAGCCCCGACTGGAGGCGGAGAAGGTGGTAATTAGGTTGAGCTGGCGGGGTCCAACGGGAGACCTTTAACTCCTGCTTTAGAGGCCTCTTTGGGGACATTCACGTCTGTCGCCATGTCCGTTGTTTCCATCGCTGACTGTTGCATCTCATAACGCCATGGCAAGAGGCTGGATTTGCCCCTCGCTCGCCACGGTGCACAGAGTAACACGCAGCTGCAATGGATGAGACGTCATTCTTCCCTGCTTTGTCCATAAAATGGGGCTAATCCCATGTAAACCAGCGAGGCGGGCAGAGGAAGGAGGATGGAAGTGGTGTAAGCCAGGCCAGGAGATAAGCAGTGAATGGATGCCAGCCTTCTCGCTGTTGTCTGCAACAAAGTATTTGTCCATTTTCTGTATCTTATTCTCCTCAAAAGCCCCTGTACATCTAACCGCGGAGAAACGCAGTTATGCGAGGTGTAGGCCGTTTCACCTGAAGCCAGGAGGGCAGCCGTGGGAGTCTCATTTTGGCCAGGTTTCCAAACTTCCCCACAGAGCAAAAGTGTCTGGTACGTGTTGCTGTGCATCCTCCTTCTGGATTAAAAGCAGGAAAGTGTCACCAAATCGTCTCTTTGAGGCAGGGACTCCTATTTATGCACAGTGCTGAGCACCAGAAGGCCTGAATTCTGTATTACCATGGTACGGGCGATAAGAAAATCGTCCTCTGTGGGGAGACCCTGCAGCTTCGTGTTGCAGTGGGAGTCTCGGTGTTTACCTTTCCCTGTGACATCCAGCCGTCTGACACCGGCAGCTTTGCCTTTTAGTTTGTAGCCTGCACCTTAGCAGTCAATGTCCAGTCCTGTTGTCTGGGCTGGAAAAATCCTCCTTTGGCTTCTCGATGTCCAGGTTCTGCGATTGCAGGGACCCCCTGCGACAGAAGGTGCTGGCTGGAGTTTCTGATCTCATGGGTAACTCTCTGTGCTGGAAGGCGGGGAGGGTGGCAGAGAGCAGTGATGTTCTCGTGTTGGTGGTCTGCAGCGTGAGACGTTTGGTCCGGTTCAGTTGTGTTGGTTTGAGAACACTTTTGCTCTCTCTGCTAATTTTGAGACTCTTACGTCTCGGTGGTAGATGAGAGCTGATTGTGCAACGTCAAAATGAGCAGAGAGCCTGTGGAGGGAGAAAAGGGGATCCGTGATCTCGGGCTGGCCGCCTTGCTTGGGCTCAGCGGTGAGAGGTCCGGGGTGCTGAGGCCGAGGACAGCAGCGAGCTCTGGAACAGGCTTCTCCCCGTAACTCCCGGGTGTAGTTAATCAAAACAGAGTGGGAACAGGTAAAGCACATCCTGTCTTTGTGCGATCCTGGATCTGCCCTGTCTGGGAGTTGCCTCACGTGGAAGGAATTGTTTGTCTGTTTGACCTGCGCCATGGAAACTGGGCTGGTTTGGGGTAGGTAGGTAGGCAGCTGCCGATCGCAGCGAAGTGACGCGGGTTTAGGAACCAGTAACTGAGAGTGAACTCTCTCCTCCCTGTGTAATTACACTCCTGTCCCCGGGCGGTGAGGAAAGGTGGCATGTTCAAGGGAAACTTGTAACGTTGGTGTGCGTGTTTCCTCCTTCCAGGGGTAGGAGCACGTTGAGGAGCTGCAGTGGTTATCGACAGTGATTGAAATGAGGAAGGGAATGGTGTGAGCTGGTTACACGTGTTTTCCCTAACCCAGCAAAGGTGGGGAGAGCCCGGTCAAGTGTATTTTCATGTCCTGTCTGATGCTTCAGAAAGATTGAGCCACAAAGCACCCAACTCTTCAGGCTACATCTGGGTAGATCGCTAGAGAAGACGGTGAGAAGAGGGCTTGTGGCAGACCGAGTAAAGCAGGGTAGAAAGCGCGGTATGAAGGAAAGGAGGAGCGCAGGGCTTCAAGAAGCAAGTGCTGGAAGAGGAGGAAATTAGAGTAAGACTTTACAGGGCCTTAACCAAAGAAAAGGAGACTCAGACTGAAAGAAATGGAAGGTGGCAGCAGTCGCACTTGCAAGCATCCTGAGGGAAGGAATTGAAAGTTAAAGGAAGTCCCCGGAAATAGAGATGAGGGGAAATAGAAGCAGCCCCTCATATGAGTGGAGGGAAACCCTTGAGACTGGGGAAGAGCACTCTGGAGGTGGCTGAGCAGAGCAGAGCTGGGAAAATACCCTGACAAGGGGGTGCTAGGATTGGAAAAGCAGGTGGAAATCCCAAGGGAGAGGGAAAGGGGAGTCACCGGGCACATGCGCTTGGTAGAGTTTGATTGGGAGAGGAAGGAGTAGGGCTGAGTTGAGGGCAGGTCCAGAGGAGCTGGAAGGGAGGAGTTGCTGGGCTGGAAGTGGCAGAGGGAAAGGAATCGGAGGCAGGAGTGGAGCCTATATATGCCTCGGGTACGCGAGCCAAGCTGGGGACTCTTCTGAGCAGGGAAGTCTGTGAGTGACCTTTGTGGATGGGGCAAAGTGACCAGAGAGACAAAGGGTTTGGAAATAAGGTAGAGGGAAAAGGAAGGGTTGATGGACTGGAGACAGACAGGTGCCAGGGCTGCAGAAGGGGAAGAAAGCACATATTTGGGAGAATCGGTGTGAACATGGCCTGAATCAGCATAATCGGGAATTCAGGGTGGATTTTGCTTGTGTTTCTCCTGAACGCCAGGGTAAATGACAAGGATAGTCAGGGTGAGGTAAGCCACAGAGTTTAGCCCAAAGAAAAGAGAAAAGGATACCCTGAAGATTGCACAGCAGAGTTCCCAGCACGCCGTGCTGCACCCTCGATGGCTTCAGCAACCTGGATATTCCCAACTGCGGGAGGACGGGACCTGTTGCCTCGTGGTCAGGGCACGCAGGCCTCCAGCCTCGGCTTCCTGCTCTGGGCTCGGGCGCTTGGACGGCAGCAGGCTGTGCCTCCGCAGCGCCGGTCTGCCCGGGCCTTTCCGGGAAGGTGGTCTCTGCAGCAGGGCCGGGGCCGACGGGCTGCGGAGGGGCTCGGCACGCGGAGGGGCTCGGCACGCCGTGGGGCTCGAGGAGGGAGTCTCTGAGCTGCGTGGTGGCTCTGGGAGCTGGGCGGGATGGGCTCAGCAGCCTTTTGTAGGTTTGGTGAGTTGTGGGGTTATTCTTGGGCGAAGGTGGCAAGGAGCCGGGGATTATATTTGTGTTGCATCTCGCTTGGGTGTCACTAATGACAGCGCTTGGGATTTCTCCCCCACATGTAGTGCTTGTTCAGGTAGACTGTCCCATGAGCAATTATCTCAACTCGTACGTTCTTTGATGAGGAGCTCGCTCCTGCGCTGCCCGGTGTTCACTTCTGTACTGAGCTGAGCTGGCACGCAGGCCTTTGCAAAGGCACAGTGTGCTGGATCACCCCATGTGAAGGGCTGGGGTGCTTGAATTCATGCCCCCGTCTTCAGGTGGAACAGCCGAGGCAGAACCAAGCAGGACCTGCTCCAGGGGTCGCTTGGGCTTCAGGGGCAACTCTGGGGGAAGCACCTCGCCCTGATCGAGGAGCGCACCGGTTGCACTGTGCAAGGAAAGGGGCGGAGATGATCTCTGGAGGAGGAATATCACAGGAAAAAACTCCCTCAATTTGGCAGTATCTGTTTGAGTTCAAGGTGTGGCTTTGTTTTCATGGCGGAGCCTTTCAAAGGGCTGGGGTGTTCTGTTGCAGCAGAGGAGCCTGTTAGCAGATTGCTTCTGCTAAAGTAATTAGCAGTGATGTCGTCTTTAAACTTCCGAATAGCCTATCCCTAGAGTTGCTGTCCGCCTGTATCACTGCAGCAGCCAGCCCAGACAACGAGCGCTTCCCTCCCCGGGTGACGGCGCGGCAGGGCTCATCTTTGTGGGGTGTTGGGCTTTTCCCCAAATCGTGTGCGCTGGGGCTTGTGCTCGCCTCTTGTCGAAGCTCAGCATTGTGTTGGGGGGGTAGAGCGAGGCCGGGGAGCTGCTGCTCTCCAGGGAGCCCTGCGCCTGCCGGGGAAAGCAACAGTTTTCTCTGGTGTTACCCTTAAACCCACCGTGGTCGAGAGCTGCTGCCAGGTGAAAACAGCTTTCCCCAGCCGGCTCACAAGCATCATGTCCAGCGTTTCCTCTCGGTCACACGGGCAAATAAATTTGGTTTGAGAAGTTGAGCTTTGTTTCTGCAAAGGAAGAGCTGCTCTGCAGTGGGAGCGGTTTCTTCATTAGTCAGCCAAAGTGACTGACGCCTCGTTTTGTGACTGAACTGATTTAATTGTAATATGTTCTTGTCATTAAATGTGCCTTTAATTTTGTGCCGCAGTTCTCTCAACCTTCACGAGTGTTTAGTCAGCACTAGATATTTTCCTGTCCACCCCGAAGAAAAAACTTTGAGAGGCAGAAGAGGAGAAAACTGAGAGGAAAAAGCGAACGGGTCGTTAGGGTGCTGTGCTTGGACCTGCAGTGCGAGGGAGGCCTCGCGACAGAACAAGGAGGCAGCGAAGTGGAGAACGGGTGGCAAATCGAGGAGCGGTTGCTGTAGCAGCGATAATCGGTGCAATGTAATCGGTGTCTCGCCCGTCCCTGAGCTGCGACGGGCTCTTGGGTGTTTGGAGTTTGGGGCAGGTTGGTGCCTCCTGCTTCCATTTCCAGAAAGGTTTGGTTTTCCGTATTTTCTGTGGCACTCCCTCCTGCGTCCTCATGATCAGCCAAGGGTGGCACCTTCCCAAGGGCACCCTAAAACAGTCAGGGCTAGTGAGAACCTGGCTCTCCTTCATCCGGAGCTACCAGTACCTGCTCTGGTCGAGGGACTGGTGTTTTCCAGAGGCCTCGTCCATCTCCTACCCTCCAGGGGGAAGGGGATGAGATTCCTGGCTGTCTTTTCCTCCTGCGGTCCCCACCCTCATATGAAGTCTCCAAGCCTCCGATCAGCCCCTTCTCCTCAAGGGAGCAGGCGTTCTCCAGCGTTTGGATTAGAGCTATAACTGCCGAAAGGCGTTGGGCAAGAAGTCGTAGGATCCCTCTCATTTGGGGCTCAGCGTGGGTTTCCCAGGTGGTCTCGGATGGGTTAGGTGGCTCTGCTTTCCCTGCAGCAATTGCCGCAGGGCCTTGGGGTGGGAAAGGAGGCGGCAGGCTGCGGCCAGGCTCCCTTGGCTAATCACAGCCTCCGCGGGGTGGTCATTACTCCAGTTTTGCAGATGTGGAAAGGGACGCTGATGTTAGGCGAGAGGCCTGGGGCTACAGCGTCAATCTGTGTCAGAGCTGGGCTTGGAGATCGGCATCTTGCTGATTGGGACTTGGCAACAGGATTTTAAATCTACCAGGCGCTGTTTCCATCTTCCACTAAACGCCTGCTCCGTGTCCTGGGGAGCTCGGTGTTATTTTAGTGAGTATTTTTACATGACTGTGTCTCTTCTCTTGCCTTGTTAATTTTTCTTTTTTTCCTCCCCCCAGGTGAGGTGTGGCGTACCAGATGTCAAGTTTTAATGATTTTATCTAGATTTTTTAAAAGACGAATGGATTAATGAAGACAAATTTTAGTGAAGGAAGGTGAGGAAAAAAAAAAGGAGCAATTTGGAACAAACTGAGATCTTCCCCCACACCGCTCGGGCCATGGGTGAGACAGGCCTATTCGGCACCATTCTCACCGTCAGTTGTCTTCTGGGGTTGTAAAAGCACTCCCTGAAAGCTCCCCTCCAGACGTCTCCATTAACCTACCCTGCACTGCTTGGAAATGGTTGCTGCAAAAAAGATTTCATGAAATTCCTGTCGATTCCCAACCACCGAGTGGATACTAAGCCCGTGGAAAGGCCTGGGGAGTCAGGGGAAAGGAACAAGTAGGAAGAGGACGAAAACACACAATCGGCTGGACCTTCCCCTCCCGCCCCCCTTGCAAAGAAAGGATTTACAGCTCAACCTTGCACCAGCTGTTCCTCGGCTTTAACAGTCAAGAGAGAAATAAATAAAATTAAACGGCCACCGCCAGCCAGCCGGTCCTGGATCCTGGTGAAATCAGGGAGAGTGTTTCTGTGACCCCCTCCAGCGAGGGGGAGGACGAGGAGGAGGCGGCAGCACCGCGGTGCTGTGAGGAAGCTGGGCAGACTGCTTGCGAGACAACCCCCTCCTCCCGTGCAGCTACCGGAGGGGGCCGCAGTGTATCGGAGGGCAGATTAAAAAGGAGAAGTGGCTTCCTTGAGACTCCCAGAGTGGCTTTTTTGGCAAGAAGTTTACCAAGATCT
The DNA here is from genome assembly GCF_030463565.1 of Pelecanus crispus. Lineage (NCBI taxonomy): Eukaryota > Metazoa > Chordata > Aves > Pelecaniformes > Pelecanidae > Pelecanus > Pelecanus crispus. Next base: position 198,458 of record NC_134648.1, on the reverse strand, counting down.
TGCTCTTTCCCCAGGGTGCTCGCTGGGTGGGAAGGTGCGCCCAGCTCTTCACCTTGCCATTGGGCTCATCCCCTTGCCCGAGCCTGGAAGGCTTGCCTTCCCCTTGGAGCCCGGTTGCGGTGTCAGCCGTGTGGGGACCTGCTTTTGGCAGGCTGTTGCCTGACTGAGGGAGACTCGTAAGGGCTCTCGGCATTCTGCCCCAACGGCTGTTTTAAATCCAAATCCCGTTCTCTGTTCTGAATTTTTAATGTTTTTAAACCTCCTTCCCTGTGCCTGCAAGCTCTTGTCGGGCAGAGCGTAGTGTGGACTCCTCTCCTGGGCCTCGCGCTCCAGAGACGGCTGTGGACTTCTCCGGACTGTCGGCTCGGGTCAGAGCTCGCCCTGGGAGCAGGCGCGGAGGCTGGGTAGTGGTGTGCCCCCGTCCCTCTCCCCTCCCCTTCTCGTCTCGCTCTGACTCCCGCTGGGCCTGGGCTATGCTGCGGGGCGGATCCCCCACCACAGCTCCAACATGCCAGCAGCATCTGGAAAGAGATTCAAACCCAGCAAATACGTCCCGGTCTCTGCTGCTGCCATCTTCCTAGTGGGAGCCACCACCCTCTTCTTTGCCTTCACGTGAGTCCCAGCTACTCAGCCAAATAGCGGGGAGGGCGAAGGGAGACCGGGGGACCCAGCCCCCCCCGTGCGGTGCCGTGAGGTTGGAGGGGCAGAGACCGCACGGGGGTTATCTGGGAGAGGAGCTGTGGCTTCTTGCTGGACTAAAGGGGGGATGTTGTGCTCTGGGTGCTAAAGGATGGACGATGGAGTAGCCCTGCAGTCCATCGGGGCAATTCAGCCTCAGCTGGACCCGTTTCACTCGGTTTTCCTGTGAGGTGAGCCAGAGGAAGTGGGGCACGGTGGTTCCCAGCGAGGCACCTTGCCACCGCTCAGCTCCGGTTTCTGGCAGCCACTCCTCTCCTGTCTTCGGGTGTTTGCACAACTCGCTGGCAACTCTCTCGCAAATCAGCCAGGCTGGGAATTAGTTTGTGACCAGTAGGTGGAAAATGGCATAGATAATTTTCTCCTTTGGAGTTAAGTGAAGTGGTTTGGTGGACTGGGGCAGGCTCCGTGTTACTTTTAGAGTTTCGTAACTGATTTGTGCTTTCCACAAAGGAAAGTTCAAGGAGAAGTACTCTGACCCCTGCGTGGATCTCTTGCTGCTGTTGATGTCATCCTTGCCCTGAGGAAACGAGGGTTTGGGATCTCTGGAGAGGAGCCGAAGGAGGTGGCTCACCAACAGGTCACTGGGGCAGACGCCTGTGTTGGCCTTGGAGCTGGTGGGGAAAAGCCAGGGTGTAAAATGGTACTGGCTGCTGGAGAGGGCCAGACCGTACCGTAGGGATCTCCCTGGGCTGGGAGAGGGGTAGGGCTGCTGCTCACGTTAACATTTTCCCTTCCTGGGTGACAAATAGCTTATTAACGCTTGCTCGGGGCTGAGCTGAGCCGGTTCTGGGTTGGTGGCAGGCGGGGAGGCAGGACCTCGGGGTGCTGAGGAGGCTGCCGAGCTGCTGCGCTGTCGCTGAGCCCGGGCAGGGAGCTGCCTGCGCTGCCCGCTTGAGCGGCCGCAGCCGGGCTGGTGCCGAGGCACGCGTGTGCTGGGCAGAGTGCTGGAGCACGGCAACCAGGACTGGCTACCAAATCCTGCAGCGTGTTCCTGGGGTCAGGGTCTGAGAGGGGATGTGTTTTGGGGGGACAGCAGAGAGATCTGTAGATGAGACAGGTGTTTCTTTGTGCTCGCACCTTGGAGGGCTTCATGGTGGCTCCGTGCGAAGGGTTTGGGATTGTTATGGCAGTCCAGAGATGTGCCAGTCGCTGCCTGGGGTGCAGGAAGCCACTGGCCCAGGCAGGGGAGAGGAAGGTGGTGGGTGACTGCTGCCGGCATCCCCTGAAGCAGGGTGCCTGGTGAGTGGGTCCCTCCAGCCAGCCGGCTGCCCTGGGCTCTGGTTTTGCCTCTTGAGCCCCCCTCCCGTCCGTCCTTTCCCCCTCCCGTCCATCCTTTCCCCCTCCTCCTGGCCCAGCACTGCAGAGGGACAGAGCCTCGGCGGGTGCACTCCATCCTTCCAGCCCTCTCCAGGGAGGCAGGAGATCAGCCCAGCTCCCTTTTTCCTCCCTGCTTAGCTGACTTTCTCTTTGCTGCCAGCTGGTCCTGGCCGGGCGGAGAGGGAGGTGCACCCCGTGCTCCTGGGGAGCCTCTCCCGCTCTCTGGGGTGGATTGCTCTTGGGGGCACCTTTCGCTGCGCTCCAGTGAGAGCTTTCCCCGCTGAGGGGTTTTACTGCTAGGGCTGGGCTGGCGGGGCTGCAGGGATTAGCCGAAACCGGAGGCAGAAGGGCTGGACGTGATGGCTGCTGCCGCTCCTGGGATGGAGCCATCAGTGGCTGGAAGGTCACCGCGGCTTTAACGCCTGGCAACAACCGGGCAATAAAAGAGTAATTTGACGACTAAAGGACAGAGCAGGTTTGATTTACTCCTTCCAGCGATGGGAGGCAGCTGGTGGTGTCGCTCAGCGGCGTGCAGCAGTCCCCCTGCCGAGACACTGAACGTTTATCAGGCCGGGGTTGCTGGCAGCTCTGAGGTGGGAGGTTTTGCTGCTTTGGGCTGTCAGACACTTGCAGGAAGTTGCTGGCTCTGTGCTACTGCTTCAGAGGGATGAAGGAACTGGGGGTGTTCAGCCTGGAGAAGAGGAGGCTGAGGGGAGACCCTATGCTCTCTACAGCTCCCTGACAGGAGGGTGCAGGGATGGGGGGGATGGTCTCTTCTCCCCAGTACTTAGCGATAGGATGAGAGGAAATGGGCTCAAGCTGCATCAGGAGAGGTTTAGATTGGATATTAGGAAAAATTTCTTCACGGAAAGGGTAGTCAGGCATTGGAACAGGCTGCCCAGAGAGGTGGGGGAGTCCCCATCCCTGGAGGGGTTCAAAAAACGGGCAGATGTGGCACTTGGGGACATGGTTTAGTGGGCATGGTGGTGTTGGGTTGATGGTTGGGCTGATGATCTTAGAGGGCCTTTCCAACCTTAATGATTCCTAGTTTTTACTTTCATTAAAAATAATCCAGCCACCAAGCCAGGAAACACAAAATTGCTGCTCTCCCCTTAATTGTGGTGGATTTGGCAGTGTTAGGTTAATGGTTGGACTGGATGATCTTCAAGGTCTTTTCCAACTTAAACAATTCTATGATTCTAAGGAGAAGAGGAGGGAGCAGGCGATGTCCTCTGAGCGGCTGTGCGTGACACACTGTGACTTGGGGGGACAGGCGTGCCTCTGCTTTGTCACGGCGGGCTGCACTTCGGGGGGGAGTAGCAGGGCAGCCCTACCCCCCCAGACCCAGTCCTTGCTGCCGTGGCCAAGCCCACAGTACCTGGCTGCGAGCTATCGCAGCAGCCGATAGCAGCCACTTATCAGTGAGCGGCGTGGTGCGAGGCATTGCCGGGAGCAGGCGCCGGTGCCGCGGAGCAGGTTTGTTCGGAACAGGAACACCTGGGCAGGGTCGCTTTAATTGTAGGTCAGTGGATGTTATTTAACCTACTTTAAAACATCAAATTAAATCTCAAGCAGAGCGGCAAAGCACAGCGCACTTTCACACGGGTTATTTGGCAGGGGGGAAGGGGGAGAATTGGTGTTAATCCCCGGCGTTACAGTTCTCTTGGGGCAGTTTCTGCCTGGCTGCTGGGGTGGGGTGGAAGGAACACGCGGGACCACAGTGAGGTTTGCCTCCTGCATGAGAACTGTGGGGTTGGTTTCCTGTGGATCGCTGTGCCCCTCATCCCTGCCTGGCGAAAGACAGAGCCTGCTGCTTGACGCCGGCCGCCGCCTGACGCTGAAGCAGGGCCCCCCTCTGCACGTGTCCGACGTGCTTGCTGCAGACCTGCTCGGGAGGGTTACGCTGTCAGCATCAGACCTAAGGCTTGTCCTTTGGGAAGTGAAATGGAAGTTGTGAGGTGTGTGAGGGGCTCTGGGACACCTTCTGCGGGGCCTTCTCCCAGGCAGAGAGCAGCCGGGGCTCGGCACAGGTCTGTTAAAAGGTTCCAGTTGTGTTACTTCTAGCGTATCTGCCGGACGCCTTTTGGTCCATCCACGCTGGCCCAGGATTTGTATCTCTGGGCCAAGAACTCTATTTAATTGATTAATTTAATTAGGAGATGCTGCAGAACACATGGCAGTTGAAATGAGCCAAGGCCGATTGTGCTGGAGGGAGAGGGCAGCAGGAAGAGGGGAAGTTCCCGTCCTCCCTCTGGAAGGAGTGGGGGTCTCTGACTTGCTGGGGTCTCAAACGGGTGCTGCTTTAGGACCAGAATTCCCCCTTGGGGTCAGTGTCTCCATTCCTGCATCTCCCCCCTGGCCTATACTGGTCCCTGCTCCTCGTGCAGTCGGTGCTCAGCCTCTCCGTCCCCTCTGGAGGCAGGGAGCTCCTCCGAGCTGCCCTTGGCAGGGGCTGTCCGGACAGCACGCCATCAGTCGGCCTCTTCCTTCTGTTTGCCTCGACTCTTACTCATGGCCACAGCTCAGCGTGGCTTTGGGGGCTATATAAAAGCCTTTAAAGTATAAACTGTTTCTTGCAATTAGGTGAATTTGTCCGTAAAACCTCTGACCCCGACTTTTCCTCCTGTCCTCGCAGCTGAGAAGGCTGCGAGGGAATTGCAGCTGTTTGGGAAAGGAGCTCTTGCCTCTTCCAGCACGGATGGAGGCCAAAGGAGAGGCATGAGGACGGGGACGCCGGGGTAGGATGCAGCAGTCCCTGGAGCCAGCGGTGCCTCTGGTACACGGCGGCAGGCATGCTCCTGGTTGGACCCAAACTTGCGTGAGCGTCACAGTGAGCAGGGGTTGCATTTGCACCAAGGCCTTTGAGGGAGCTGGAGAGGCCGTGGGTCCAGCCCTCCTGCGGCGGGTCCGCCAGGCGAGCATGGCCCTGGCACGGCGCTGGCCCCTCCTCGCTTGCTCGGCGGCAGGTCGGAGTCCAGAGGTGCAGGCAGGGTGGGGAAGATGTCCTTGGGGACGGCTTTCTTCTGGGAGAGGGCAGGGGACGAGGGGCCACAGGGTGGCTCTGAGCCTGCGGAGGGGAGGAGAAGCCAGGCCGGGGAGTGACAGCCTTCTCCTGGTATGACTAGTGGCAAAACGCCTGTCTTGGATCCAGATATGACTCAGTTTGCCTGAGGTTCCCCAATTTCTCTTATGTGCTGCCAGAGACAAGTCTCGACAGCTCTTCTAGCGATGGGTGTGCTTCGCATCCCAATCTGGAGAGGGAACTTGATGAGTTCTCCGGGACCTGTGTGGCCATGATGGCGAGCAACATCCCTCCTCCCCCCCTGCGGAGCCGCAGCCTGCGCTCCGCGGCTGCTCCGGGTGTTGGGGCGGGGTCTGCAGCCCCGTGCTCTCTGTCTGGGAGAGCAAAAGGCAGGAACACGTCGGTGCTTCTGATAACGAGGTTTCCTCTCGGGGATCGGCAGCCACCTTTGCTCCCTGCGCTGCAGAGGACCGTGTTCCCTCCCGCGGGGTGGGAGGCGACTCCCCTGCATTTGGGGCCACAAGCACGAATGCCAGCGGGCAGTTTGGTCCAAGTAACGTGTGGTCCGTGTATCGTGAGGGTTCCAGCTTCGCTCCCGTGGTGTGGTGGGGTCCCTGGGTGTGGAGAGAGTTGGGAGGGTGGCAGGCAGTGGGCTGCTGTGCTTGGGAGCACTGGAGAGGAGACCCCCGGCATCATGCTTGCGACTCAGGAATCCTCAATCTGAGGCTCCCCTCATAAGCTGCGGGTCCTCGTGGACCCTGGGGAGGGTTCTGCCTGCCCTGGACCGTGAAATCCCACCCCGGGGTGGCTTTGCATCCCCAGCAAGTTGTTCAGGGTGTAAAGTTCGCTCCGTGCAGAGCAGCCCATGGCAGCTTGCCTGTCCAGTTGCATGCAGCTGGTAAGACCTGATAAGGACAGGGGTTGTAGGCTGGCCCCGTGGCACCACACCAGCTTCTCCCATCAGTTTTCCTTTCTGAAGGCTGAAGTTCAATCTTTCATCCACCCACAGGAGTCTGGCTGGCAGGTTGGCTCTTGCAGTAATCGGGGTTTGCAGCCACCCAAAATGGAGACTGGAGGCTGGGTTTGGAGGATGCGCTGCAGCGAGCCCCCTGCTCGGTCTGCAGCTGAACACGCAGCCCCCAGAGCAGAGCTGGATTGACGGGGGGGATCGATGTCCCCAGGCGGGTCTCCTCCATTTGATCCTTTGGCATTGGTCACCCTTTTAAAGCTGTGGCTGCGTCCTCCTCAGTACCGAGGTGTCTGGAGTCTGCTGGAGCCCTGTAGCTGAGGGGTTGGTCTTTCTGACGTCTGGGGACCCGCTGTCCTGCTCCCCAGGAGCCTCTGCCTGCTTCTCCTGGGGCTTGGTGCCCAGGCAGTGCAGGAGACGATGGGAGAGGCATTCCCTTCCCCCTGGAAGGCCAGTCCTTCCCTCTCTGCCTGTCCCAGAGCTTTTCCTATGCGCCAGCCCTCGCTGAGGCAGCTCGGCCTTTCCCCTGCCTTGCCAGGGTCTGTCTTTCGAGGATCTGGGCTGCATGTTTGGCTCAGCCTTGCAGTTGGCATTTCCCTTGTGCAGGGATGGCTGGCGTGCAGTGGGTCTGCCTGGCTCCCCTCCATCCCTTTCAAGCAAAGATTTGGGCTGGGCTTTGCCTTCCTAGAGAGAGGAGCTCCTTGCTTGGGGTTTCTGGAAAGGCTTTTCCTACCTATAGGGCTCATCTGAGCCCCCCTGCCCCTCCTATCTCTGCAGCTCGGCAGAGAGCAGAGCCAGGGAGGTTCCTCTCGAGTTGGGGTGCTTGGCTCTGCCCTTCCTTGGGGTGAAGTGACATTATGAGTGTCCAACTTCCCCTTGGCACTGTCTGTGTCCGGTGCCCAGGGCAGGAGAGGAGAGAAACACCCCTCCAAAGGGGCTGCTGCACCACGAGGGCAGGGCGCAGCCCCGTCAGGTCTCTCAAAGACCAGGACAAGAGTGGCAGTGAAGAGAGATGGGTGCTAACGAAGCCACCCATCTCCTTGAAACCGCACCGCCGGCAAGGCCCCCAGCCCTGGAAGCTGTGGGGAGTGGGCAGTTTACTCCTTGCCCAGCTCTCCTTTGGCTGCTGGGTGAGTGCCTGGGGGCTGCCAGCTCCCTGCCGGCTCCCTGCCTCGCCAGCCTGCCCTGCCGCAAATACCAGTTTCCCCTCTGCGAGACTGGGAAAATTTCTCGCCTTCATTTTCTGCAAACCACTTGAACATTTCTTGCCAGTGCTGTTCTGGTGGGTGGCCAGGGGCACCCCCGGCAGCAGCTCGGTGCTGGGGATGGGTGGGACGAGCCCTCTCCCCAGGCACAGCCCGCCCGTTGGAGGGGAACGGGAGGCTGGGCTTGGTGTGAGCTCCTTGCTCCCGGCGTGGCTTCCAGTCCCATGGCAGCTTCCAGCGATGCCGGTCGTACTGGGCTAGCTGGGCTCGATGCAGCTAGCGCGTTCTTCCCTCGCTTGGGCCTCGGCCTCGCGATGTCACGTACGTCCTGTACTTCTCCAGAGCTGCTCTCCGAGGGTTTCGGGGCGCGGATTGGAGAGGTCTCCTCCTCACCAGCCCGTCCCAGCTGCGCTGGCGCCGCCTGCTCTGCGGAGAATCTGCCTGGCCGGCTTCCAAAGGAGACGGCAGGGCCGGCTGTCTTGGGAGGCAGAGCCGGCACGGCTGGTGCCGCGCGGGTTGTGAAGGAGCCGCTCCCCGGCCTGGAGGAGAGCTCTCGGTGAAAGGCCGGGAGATGCTGTCCCAGATACGCGGAGGTGGGGAGGCATCGCCCACAGTGCCCAGGAGGGCGAGGCTCCCACCCCAGCGAGGTGCTCGGGGGGCTCCTGAGCAGCACGGAGGAACACGGGGTGGGGTGGAAGAGGTTTTGGAGAAGGCGGTTTGCAGGTGCAGCCCTGGTCTGGTGTGCAGGGCCGCGGACTGGAGGTGCCGCTGAGGGTGGAGGTGCCGGGGCCTGCTTTGGGAGAGGAGGAGGAGGAGTGTGGTGGTTGGCAGAGCAGGGCTTGGCTCCTGGTGCACTCTTGCTAGCCAGGTGTCTTGTAAAGTCGAGAGGGCTTGCCCTCCCGCTTTCCTCTTGCCCTCGTCATCGCTGTGCCTGGAAGGGGACTGCCTTGTCCTTGGCTAGCAGAGGGCAGGTCCCGCTGCCGCTTCCCACCCTCTCCGGGTGCAGGGAAGGGCTGGGGCATGGAGCTGTGCCTGGTGCCTGGGTGTGCCCTGCCCTCCTCTCCCTCCTCCGCTGCCAGGTAGGTGCCAGGGCAGGCGTGCCTGCTCCTCCAGCCCGGACCCGTCCTATCTCCTGCCCACTTGCCTGGAGGCAGTCCTCCGCCTGTCCCCTCCACGTTGCCCCATGCGGGAGGGTTTGCCCCTCCCCGCCCTCGCTCAGGGCCCTGCCAGCCCCGGACTGGGCTGAACTGGGGGCAGAGCTCTGGACCAAGGGTTCATTCCCATTTTGGAGCCTTGCCGGGGCTCCCAGGGCTGCCGTGACAGGGACAGGGGCTGCCTTACGGTGGTGGGACCTGTCCCCGGGCCGAGTCACAGCAGGGGGTGGCAGAGGAGGGGACAGGACCAGCGCCTGCCCCTTCACCTCTACCTGCTCGGGGGCCGCGGGGGATTACAGTGCTGGCACCATATGTCGCCCAGCCCACCGAGCCCTGCGCTCTGCCCCTCTCTGCTCCCGCTGCCTAAATCCATCTGCGCTTATCGCTGCAGGGGGAAGAGAGGGACAGATGCTGTCCTAGATCTGTGGGATTAAACTCCCAGCAGCAAAGCAGATTAGGGTATTATGCTGGCGCCTCTGAGGGGAAAGCCCGCTGTCCTGAGCCCACGCCCGCCCGGGGCAGGGGGGACGGTGGTGATTCCCTCGCTGTGCTCCCGCAGGGACCCTCAGTCAGGCCCACGGAGGAGCTGGGTGCTGGCCAGGGCAGGCTGGCGCGGTGATGGGGTCCCCACGTGCCACTGGAGTTGTCTCCAGGCTGGGATGTGAGGAGCCAGGAGCAGCTCCGGAGGCACTGGAGCTGCCGCTGGTTTTGCATCCCCTCGCGGGGTCCCCTCTGCCCCCTGTGCTCGCTGGTGTGACACACGGAGGGTGACGCTCAGGTGCCTTGCGGCCGGATCGCTCCCGAGCGTCCCCCGTGTCGTCGGCCTGGCTTGCCCCATCCTCGCCACCACCTGTGGCCACTCCCCGTGGCAGCAGGGTCCAGCACTGGCAGCGCCCATGGGGTTGCGGGTGCAAGAGGCGAGTGGTGGGTTTGCTCTCTGATGATTTACCGGAGCGCTTCCCCCTCCAGCCCCCCCACGGGTGCTCCCCCGGGGCTGGGGCGTGGGCTGGTCTGTGGAGGGTGGCTGAACACACACTAGGTCAAGCTGGCCTGGGTGCAGCTCCAGTTTAGGTGTGGAGGGCACTGGGAGAGAGCGAAAGGAAGAGCTCATGGCAGGGAGCCTCCGTAGCTTGTCTGCCTGGGCAAGGAGCCTGGAAATACAGCCCAAGAGCGGGGAACGTGGACTTCCAGGCCAGGCCACCACCGAGCACGGCAGGAATGGCTCACAGGGCCGGCTGTGGGGCTTGGCTGGCGCCCGCTCAGCCCTCACTCACTCAGAGGGCACCGTCGGAGCTTGGTGACGCTTCCCTGGGGCTCTGCGGGAGCGGGGGGCGCCCTGTGGGACAGGGCCTGGGTGTCTCACTGCTTTTGTGCCTGCAGATGCCCAGGGCTCAGCTTGTACATCTCCCCAGTCATTCCCATCTACAATGCCGTCGTCTTCCTCTTCGTGCTGGCCAACTTCAGTATGGCCACCTTCATGGACCCAGGCATATTCCCGCGAGGTGAGTCTGGCTCTGGTTGGGAAGTGTCTCGGCTAGAGCTACCTCCTTCCACTGTTCCTCCGAAGTAAAGAGGATCACCTGCTCCCAAAAGGCTTGTGGAAAGCCCTCCTTGCCCTGCCCGGGTGGGATCAGGTGGTGACACATGCTGTGGGGATGGTACCTCTGGGTTCAGCACCCTGCATGTAGGACCAGGTGGCGGAAGCAGCCTGAATCCTGGCACCCCATATCGGGTACCTGGGGCTCAGGCGGGTGTCGTGGTTTCGGGGCAGGGCCTGGGAGAGCTGCCCCAACCCCACTGGTATTTGGGGGTCCCTGGCTGGTCCCCGTGCCAGGTGAGATGGGCCTGGTGACAGAGGAGGGCGATGCCGGGCATCTCCAGCTCGGGAGGGCGGGAGGCTGGCTGGGCCCTGGCGTCGCCTCCTGCTGCACCCTGACGCGTGGCTGTGCTGGGGTTTCCCTGTCAGCTGAGGAGGACGAGGACAAGGAGGACGACTTCCGAGCTCCGCTCTACAAGACGGTGGAGATCAAGGGCATTCAGGTGCGCATGAAATGGTGCGCGACCTGCCGCTTCTACCGGCCGCCGCGCTGCTCCCACTGCAGCGTCTGCGACAACTGTGTGGAGGTGAGGAACTGCCGGGTCTCGATGTCTCTTCGTTTCCACGTAGAATTTAATACATCGTGCAGGCAGGAAGCCCCGGCAGCCAAGTTCTTCACTGTGTCTTCTCCCCATCGACAGGAGTTTGACCATCACTGCCCCTGGGTCAACAACTGCATCGGGCGGCGCAATTACCGTTACTTCTTCCTCTTCTTGCTGTCGCTCACCACGCACATCATGGGGGTGTTTGGCTTCGGCCTGCTCTACGTCCTCTACCAGGTGGAGGAGCTCTCCGGCGTCCGCATGGCGGTCACGTATCCTCTGTGAGGCTGCAGGAGCGGGGCCGAGGGAGGAGGGCGTTGGTGGGGCTGGGGACAGTGCTGTGGAGCAGGGCTGCGGCTCTTCCTTAGCTATCTGCTGATAGTATGGTGGTGATGTGCGTGGCCGGCTTATTCTTCATTCCTGTCGCTGGCCTTACGGGGTTCCACGTGGTGCTCGTGGCGAGGGGCCGTACCACCAACGAACAGGTATGCCTGTGGGGCTGGTGCAGGGCTGCTAGCCCATGTCAGGCCACACCTGGATACGTTTTGGGGCTCCCCGGGACGAGACAGACATAGACGGGCTGGATTGAGGCAAGGGAAGGCTGATGAGCTGGTTGGGGGCTAGAGCCTGAGATGTCTGCGAGGGGAGGCTGAGCGCACCTCGTCTGTGCAGCCTGGGGACGGGGATCTTTGCTGCTCTTAGGGGTTAGAGAGGATGGAGCCACTCGGGCTCCTCTCGGGAGGGCAAGGGGCAACAGGCACCGCTTGAAACAAGGCAGCTTCCAGGTGGACGTTAGGGAAAGACTTTTCCCCTTCGAGGGTAGTTCAACACTGGAACAGGGACCTGGAAAAGGGGAGTACCTCCAAGTACCTGTGTCCTTGGAGATTGTCGTGAGTTGGACAAACCCTGAGCAATGTGACCTGGCTGGCTGGACCGGAGACCTCCCGAGGTCCCTGCCCGCCCCGGTACGCTGCGATGCTCCTCATCCCACAGGTGACAGGCAAGTTCCGCGGTGGTGTCAACCCCTTCACCAACGGTTGCTGTAAGAATGTCAGCCGGGTCCTCTGCAGCTCCCCAGCCCCCAGGTGAGCCTGGCACAGCAATGCCCGGGCAAACTGCCCCATCCCGAGCTCCAGGCCTTGACCTTCCTCCTGCCCCTCTCCCTAGGTACCTCGGGCGCCCAAAGGCCGAGCAGACGGTGCTGGTGAGACCCCCCTTCTTGCGGCCTGACGTGTCAGATGGTCAGATCACTGTCAAGATCATGGACAACGGTATCCAGACAGAGCTGAAGAGGACAAAGGTGAGGAAGGTGGGGTTTAGCGGTCCCTGCGTTGGGGCCTTCCATGGAGCCCAGGGGTGCAAGCCTGCATCCGTGAGTAAAGAACCAAGTGAGCCTTGTCACGTTCCCGTCCCCCTCCGTGTTGTGTTCTGTGTCCCCACGGGACGGAAACCATGTCCCTCCCATGCGGCAGCGACCACATGAGGCTTTGCATCCTCCATTGCCCTTCCCCGTCCCGTCCTTCCCCCTCGCAGCATCCTTTGGAGGTCCCCCTTCCTCACTTCCCACCACCCAAGGCACTTGCCGCCTTCAAGCGCTCAGTATGTTGGATGGCCAAGGAGGCAGCGAGAGCCCCCTTAATGCCGCTGCCCGCTCCCTGCCTGCTGACGGGAGAGCTGAGGCCTCGGCACCCCTCTGATCCTCGCTCTGCGCTTTGTCTCTGCAGTCCAAAGGAAGCCTGGAGGTGACGGAGAGCCAGTCTGCTGACGCCGAACCACCCCCCCCACCTAAGCCAGACCTCAGCCGCTACACGGGCCTGAGGACACACTTAACCCTGGCCACCACCGAGGGTAAGGAGGGCACGCAGGGTCCCCGGCAGCCCCTGGGAGGGGAGCCCAGGGCTGCATCAGGCAGACCAGGAGCCAGGGCCGTAGGCGGAACAGGATGCAGGGCAGACCGGAAGCACATCAGCACCACCGCTTTGTGGGGCAGGACGTGCCCACCTTTCTGGGCTGGTATATATATATGTGGCCCCTTGCACTTGGAGAAGCCTGCAGGATGCTTACAGCCAGCTCTGCTCCATTGGAGAGGAGCAGGAGGCCGAGCCGAGACAGCGTGGTGCTTGTCCAGAGCTACTGCAAGCTGTGGTGGCCTGCGACAGGCAGGCTTGTGGGCTGCCGTGCTGCAGGCAGGCGCAGGAGCATCGCCTGGATGAAGGAGGCGAAGGAGTGGCAGGCCTGGCTTGGCAGCAGAGAGCGCGTTTGTGGCAGCCTGCATGACTCGCTTTCCCCGCTTCCCTGCGTGCCGGCGAAGCGGCGCTCGGAGCTGCCTGCGTGGGCTTGGCGAGAGAGGTGGGATGTGAAGGGCAGAGCTTGGAAGCAGCCGCTTCCCGCAGCGGGCTGGAGGCCTCTGCAGCTCTCCCTGTCCCCCCAGCCAGGGCGCAGCGCTGCCCAGCCCCGCTGCCTGGAGAAGGGCTGCAGCTCGTGTACCAGTGGGGTGACTGGCTGGGTCTGGGCAGCGCCCCGGCACCCACTGGCACCTCCGTGCAGCGCACACCCTGCCGACCCCGGGGTGTCACCCAGCTGGGGCTGCTGCAGGGGCATGGAAGTGCCAGCCCCAAAACACATTGCCATGGGGGCACCTTTTCCATTCCGCTCCGTTCCATCTGCCCCTGGTGCGCCTCTCCTCGAGCCCATCCCTCTCTCCACCTCTGCCTCCCTGGTCTGTCCACCCCAGGCTCAGAGCTGGTTCTTGCGAAGGGAGGGCAGGGCTCCCCGCAGCGTTCCTTCCCCTGCGCAGCCCCGGGGAGCCGTGTCTGAGCGTCTTTCTCTCTTCCCCCGCCTGCAGACAGCAGCTTGCTAGGCAAGGACAGCCCCCCGACTCCCACCATGTACAAGTACCGGCCCGGCTACAGCAGCAGCAGCAGCTCGGCAGCCTTGCCCCACTCCACCAGCGCCAAGGTAAGGCCGTGCCGGGCAAGGGGGGCACCCAGCCTCGAGGGGATGCCACCACGTTCCTGGTTGGGGGAGGGTTTGGGGTGGGCGTTGGGAGCTTTGCAGGAGCCCCATCTTTCTGTGGGTGACTGCCGTGTCTCTGCCCCTCAGCTGAGCCGAGTGAACAGCTTGAAGGAGCCCAACTCCATCTGCGAGAGCAGCCGCAAGCCCAGCTACCGCTCGGAGCCGAGCCTGGAGCCCGAGAGCTTCCGCTCGCCCACCTTCGGCAAGAGCTTTCACTTCGATCCGCTCTCCAGTGGCTCCCGCTCCTCCAGCCTCAAGTCGGCCCAGGGCACGGGCTTTGAGATGGGCCACCTCCAGTCCATCCGCTCGGAGGGCACCACCTCCACCTCCTACAAGAGCCTGGTGAACCAGACACGCAATGGCAGCCTGTCCTACGACAGCCTGCTCACGCCCTCTGACAGCCCCGACTTCGAGTCGGTGCAGGCGGGCCCAGAGCCCGACCCGCCGGTGGGTTACACCTCGCCCTTCCTCTCGGCCCGCATCGCCCAGCAGAGAGAGACCGACCTGCACGGCCGCTTCGCCGGCGCCGTCTCCCCCAAGCACGCGCCGCCCCGCGAGCCCTCGCCCGTGCGCTATGACAATCTCTCCCGCCACATCGTGGCCTCCATTCAGGAGCGGGAGAAGCTGCTGCAGCAGCCGCCGGCCCCGGGCAAAGACGAGGATGCGGGGCTGGCGGACTCGGGCATCCAGTCGACACCGGGCTCCAGCAATGCGCCCCGCACCAGCTCTTCCTCGGACGATTCGAAGCGCTCGCCCCTGGGCAAGAACCCACTCACCCGCCCAGCCCCGCCCCGCTTCGGCAAGCCCGAGCCCCCCAGCGTGCTCCGGGCACGCTCCCTGGGCTCCCCCGACCAGCCCGCCGCCCCCCACCTGGGCAAATCCGTGTCTTACAGCAGCCAAAAACCAGCCTCTCAGGCCAGCGTCCCCGAGACGGAGGAGGTGGCCTTGCAGCCCTTACTGGCACCAAAGTAAGTACCGGCGCCGGCTGCCTCGCGTGCAGAGCAGTCTGGGGTCCCTTGCCCCAGCGCCTCGCCGGGATGCTCCTGAGGGAGCCGGGGGCCTCTCGCACCTCCCCTCCCGGCCCGGCACCCCCTCCCACCCTCGTCCCTGCACCAGCACCCAGGCAGCGAAATGCCCCTCACGGGGGAGCGATGCTGCACTCAGCCTGGAGAAGGGCGAGGGAAATCCTCCTCCTCCTCCTCCCAGAGCAGAGCTGGCGTCCCCCCATGCCTCCCCAGGCCACCCCACAGGCCTCTGGGGGGGCTGGAGACCCTTGGGGAGGGCAGGGCTGTGGCTGCGCCGGGTGCTGGGGTCCCTCCCGGGGGTGACGGCAGCCCTGCGGTCCTGTCCTTCCCCCCCGCGGTGCCCCGCTCCGTCCCCCTCCTCACGCCCCGTGTCCGTCCTTCCTTCCCTCCCCAGGGACGAGGTGCAGATGAGAACAGCCTACAGCAAGTCCAACGGGCAGCCCAAGAGCCTGGGCTCGGCCCCCCCGGGCCCGGGGCAGGTGCCCCTCAGCAGCCCCACCCGTGGAGGCGTCAAGAAGGTTTCTGGCGTGGGGGGGACCACCTACGAGATCTCGGTATGAGGGGCAGAGCTGCTCGCCCCCTCACCTCCTCCCCGGAGGGACGTTCTGCAGCCGGACACTGCGGACTCCAGGGAGAGCCGGACCGGGGGGAGCCGGGCCAGCGGCCCCCCACTGCTCTTCTCTCTCCACCCCTCCCCGGGACGTGGGGGCCGACACGCACCCGGGCTGGGCTGCTCTTCCTCCGCCTGCCGAGGACTGCCGCCGGCAGCCACCCTGGTGCAGGGGCTCGGGGTGGGCCGCATCCTGCAGCCTCATGCCCCGGCACCATCTCGGCTGGGCCAGCCACTTGTGGGCCTTGTGCAATCAATCGCTCGCCTAGCGTGGTAGGAATGGATTGTTTTTAAACCAGAATACTTTTTTTTATTATTATTGTTACGGATTCTATTTTTTTTCTCTTTCTGAGTTACCAGGTGTGTGTATATATAAATATCTATATATATAAATATAAATATTAAAAAAAAAAAAAAAAGCAGAAATTATATATCTTACCCAGAGAGAGGAAGAAACTACCCGTTCCTGCCCCGGGCCTGTGCCCCCACCTTGTCACCGTCCCCAGAGGAGGGATGTGGGGCTGGGGCTGCCGCCTGCGCTCATGGACAAGCCGGGGCAGGCGCCTGCTGCCGCTCTCCCACCTGACGCGGGGCCAGCGGGGCCGTGGGAGGGCGGGCGCCTGCTGGGCTGCCCTGGCCCCCAGTGAAGGCCGAGGTGCATTCGGCCGAGGACGCTCTCCTCCCCACTTCTTCGCTTGTGAAGGCACCAGCCTCCAGCCCTCCCTCCTGGGGCTCCATGGCCCAGGGAGGCAGAAGGGCCGGCCCCTCCCCAAACCCAGCTGCGAGCTGGCACGTGCGGGTGCTGGCTGGCACGGAGAAACACTCGCGGGCTCCGGCCTTTCCCAACCTGCGGTTTTTGCTCTCTTTACGTTTCCCCAGAGTTTGGGTTGGTTGGGGGGGGGGTGGGAGGTGTCTTGTTGGTTTCGTTGCCTTTTTTTTTTTTAAAATGGGTCTGATAGGGTTTTCTTGCTGTCATGTGGCTGTTTTTATTTCCGTTTGGGGAAGAGGAAGGCAAGTGGGGCACCACCACCACCCACCCCCCGCCCCAATAAAGCAATATTTTCTCATCACATGCCAAAAAGAAAAAAAAAAGAAAATGCAGCCAAGGAGCCCAGTGCTCCCCACCCCTGCCCGGGCAAACCACCCCATGCGGGACCTGCAAAACTTCAGGCACTACTTGACTCCTGCTCTACGGCAATATCTCTCCCGTGGCCTCCGCAGAGCTACACCATTGGGTTTTGTTTTGGGGGTTTTTTGGTGGTTTGGTTTTTTTTTTTTTTTTTAATTATTATTAGCCGTTTTAAAAATGAGGAATAAAAGGATATTTAATGAGTCTCCCCGGTGGGCATGCGTGTGCTTTGTTTAGCGTCCAGGGACGGAGGAGCCCCTGAAGGGCTCCTTTCCTTCAGGGTCTTGGCCTTCCCTGCCTCCTCGAGGGGGAGAGGAAGGGGGCCCCAAGGGGAGCCGAGCCTGGACCCCACTGCAGGGAGGCACTGCCTCAGGGTGCTTCTGGGCAAACTCTGCTCCTGCAGAAGGTAAGGTTTTTTCCAGGACATGAGGAAAGCAGCTCTGGGGAAGGTGTCACAGGAGCTGGTGAAGCTCAGGATCCGGCGCAAGACGCTGGGACCAAAGGAGGATGTTGGCGTTGCGCCGTGACTGCTGCTGGAGCTCCCGGTGCCCATAACGGCAGCCCCGGGCGCTCTGCCAGCTGCCACCTCCACGCGGGGACGTGGTGCCTCTCCGGGGTCTCTCCTGTCCTCACCAGGCCCGGGAGGTGGGGGCAGAGGAGCACAGAGCCCCCCAGCCCAGCAGCCACAGCCAAGGTAGGCGCCCACCCCACCCCTGCTCGGGGAGGAGACGGGACAAGAGCTGGGGCGGGAGCTCAGCCGTGATCCTCCGGTCCCTCCATGGGCTCCCCTGGTCTCAGCTTCTCACCTCGCCGTGAGGGCCAAGGGTTGCAGCAGCCACTGCCACCAGACCCCCTCAGAGCAGAGACTTTAATTAAAAGGTGACTAAAAAAGAGAGACCCCGATGCACCGGGTTGTTTTGGTATAAAAGGTCGAGGTCGGCAACCCCAGTGGCAGCAGAGTCCGTGTCCCCTGGTCCCGGCTGGCTGCACGACACAAGCTGGGGGGCTGTGGGGGTGTCCTCTCTGCTGGGGGGGGGGGGGGGGGACAGGCCAGCCCGAGCCCCCCTGCCAAGCGCTGCAGGAGGGAGGAGTCCCTCCTAGGTCAGTCAGGGCCGTTCCTGCTGGCTGGGGGATCCCTGGCGTGGTGCTGGCACAGCCTCACCGCAAGCTGCTGCTGCTGCTGGCCTGGGAGCTGCCCACCCCTGGGTGCTCCGGGCTGTGCCGGTTCTGCAGAGGAAGGACAGACACGTATCCCATGAGGCGCCTGCTCAACAGCAGCACCCCCGGGGAACGGCTGCTCGCTGGCTCCGGGCCCGGCTGCTGCCTGGGCCAAGCTCACTGCCAGACAGCCCCTAGGGTGGGCACAGGCTGAAAAAATCAGACCCCGGCTCTCGCCACCCACCTTCTTTTTCTTCTTCTCTTTCTTCTTCCTCTTCCGTTCTGGATCCTCCTCTTTTTTCTTCTTTTTCTTCTTGTGGTCGGAGTCTGAGGGGGTTTCTGGAGAAACGAGAGCACTGGATGAGCTGGGCATCCCCCGGGGCTGGATGGAAGAGGGGGCAGCTGCAGCAGCGAGGCGCAGCCCCTTACCTGGGGGGACAGGGTCCTGGGTGCGACTCTGCTTGTGCTTGTGCTTGTTCTTCTTCTTGGGCGGTTGGATGTGCATCAGCCGGCACTGCTCAGGCAGCTGGGGAGAGGAGACCAGGCTGGTCAGGCTGGGCCGGGCACCTCTCGTCCCACGGCTGCCCCCCACCCAGGTCTCAGTGCCGGGCTCACCGGGCCGGCGTGGAGGCGGAAGCCCGTCAGCATGGTGCCGGTGAGGGGGGTGAAGGAGCTGCCGCAGATGGGGGGTTTCTCGATGAGGGAGCGCAGGCTGCTGTTGTCGTGGGAGCCGGGCAGGTCGATCATGCCGGGCAAGTCGGGGAGGAAGTTGCTGAGCTTCTCCTTCACCTTCTTGCCGCAGAACTTGTTGTAGGCGTGCTCCAGGTTGTAGTGCGTGATCAGGTTGGTGCTGCCCGTCAGCTCCGTGGTGCCTGCGCCGGCCGCCGGCCGCGGGGAGGGGATGGGGTGGTGCTGCGGCCCAGCCGGGCCCCCAGCCCCGCCCGCCTTCCCTGCCCCGCCATCAGCGACCCCCCGGCCCTGCTCCCCACCCCGGCGAACCCCCAGTCCCGACCCCCTTCCCCACCCCAGCACCGGGACCCCCCGGCCTCGCTCGCCCCCCCGCACCGGGGATCCCCCCGCTCCCCGGCCCGGCCCCGCCAAGGCCCCATTTCCCCACACCACAGCGAGTGCTTGGCCCCGCCCCCTGCACGCCTATTGGCCTGCCGCGCTGTCAATTCGCGCCTCCCCGCCCACCACCCTCTCCCCTCATTGGCCCGTCGCGCCGCCAGTTACCGCCGCGCCCCCGCTCCGCCGCGCCGATTGGCCGAGCGCGGCGCCCGCCCCCCGCCCCGCGGCCCCGCCCCGCACCTGGCAGCTCCCGCAGCAGGTAGAAGGGGCCGGAGGCGGCCTTGCGGGCCGCGTCCTCGCCCGGCGGCGGCGCGGCAGCGGCGGGGGGCGGCGCGGCCCCGGCGCCCGGCGCCTTGGCGGGCCCGAAGCCCAGGGCGGCGGCGGCGGCGGCGGCGGTGGGCGGGGGCTCGGCCCCGCCGAACAGCGCCGAGAAATTCTCCATCTTCCCGGCGTGCCCCGCGCGGGGCCGGCCCGCCGCCCCGCCCCGCCGCGATTGGCCGAGCGCCGCCCAGGCCCCGCCCGCTGCCCCTGTTGCTAAGGGAGACTCGATCCCAGCCTTCTGATTGGCTGCTTCTCTTTTTCCCCGCCTCATTGGTCCGCCGCAGTACGGCAAAGGCTTGACAGCGCCGCTCGCGATTGGCCAGCGGGGAAGAAGTCCCGCCTCCCGCAGACGAGCAGGCAGGCGGCCCAATAGGCGCGGGGCGGCCGGCGGCCCGGAGAGCGGCGGTGAAGATGGCGGTGTTGGCGCCGCTGCTGGCGCTGCTGTACTCGGTGCCGGGGCTGTGCCGCTGGCTGGCGCGGCCCTACTACCCGCTCTCCGCCCTGCTCGCCACCGCCTTCCTGCTCGTCCGCAAGGTCCCGCCGCTCTGCCAAGGGCTGCCCTCTCAGCGGGAGGACGGCAACCCCTGCGACTTCGACTGGGTGAGGCGGCCCGGTCTGCCGCTGCCCGGCACGGTCCCAGGCCTGGCCCCGGCCTACTGCCGCGCCCCCCGGGCCTCGCCCTCCTCTTGGCCTGCGCTCTCCGGGCCTGGCTCCCCTCCTGCCCCCACAGCCTGCCGGCCCTGGCCCCCCGGCTCTGCCCCCCGGCCCCCTCTGGGCCTGCGTCCCCTGCCCAGCTGAGGGAGGGGGGAGCCCGGCAGCCTTGGCATTGCTCTGCCGCTGCTATCCCGCCGCTGAGGGGCTCCCCAGGCACCGGCGGGGGTGGGAGGCCGTGCCCATCGTTGCCGGGGCAGCCCCCTCTTCTTGCTGTCTCCCTCTCAGGAATTGGAAGGGAAAGGAGCTGCAGAAGGGGGCAGGGAACTGGCAGGGACTTGGGGCCAGCAGGGCCTGGCACGGCCGCTCGTCCCGGTGCCAGGCTGGGCCAGGAGCAGCCTGACTGCGGGAGGGCGGTATGGCTGCAGCCGGCACTGTGGCCACTCCCAGGCTCTGCGGCCTGGCAGCGCTGGGTGGCTGCAGGGCCCCGTGGGTGCCGCCTGCTCACACCGTCTTTCCTGTCCCAGCGGGAGGTGGAGATCCTCATGTTCCTCAGTGCCATCGTGATGATGAAGAACCGACGCTCCAGTGAGTTGGGGCCTGTGCTGTGGGGGTGGGCACAGGAGGCTGTGGGGCTGCTTATGGGGCCTTCCCCAAGGAGCTGGACGGGTTGGGATCCAGAGGACCAGATCTGGCCCTCCCTCAGGATCTCCCCTGGTCTTCTGGGGGGATCTGGCCTCGTCTTCTATCTCTCTCCCTTCCCCAGTCACCGTGGAGCAGCACATCGGGAACATCTTCATGTTCAGCAAAGTGGCGAATGCCATCCTCTTCTTCCGCCTCGACATCCGCATGGGCCTGCTCTACCTCACGCTCTGCATCGGTGAGACCTGCTCGGGGGGAGCCCACAGCGCTGGGGGCAGCAGCGGTGTCCCCTTGGCACGGCTTGGCCTGCCCTCGGCACCTGCTGTCCCTACCTGTCCTCTGCGCCACCCGGCCGGAAAGGCCAGGGCTCCCTCTCACAGTGGGGTTGGCCTTCATTGCTGGAGGAGGCTGCAGGTGTAGGGAGTCTCCGTGGGCTCTGGGGGCAGCAGTGGGGGGCTCAGGAAGTGCCTGCCTGCCCTGGGGCTCGCTCTGCTTGCTCTGCCAGGGTTCTCTTGGGCTGCTCTGGGGAAGGAGGAGCCTCCTCCCAAACCCAGCCTGGCCCTTCAGGGTGCTGGGGGGGCTCAGGGCGCTGTCATTGCAGTGTTCCTGATGACCTGCAAGCCCCCCCTCTACATGGGCCCCGAGTACATCAAGTATTTCAGCGACAAGACCATAGATGTGAGTATCCCCTCCCTGGGGGGTGCCGGGGGGGCTCTGCCTGCCAGCCCCTGCTGAGCCCTGCGCCCCTGCGGCAGGAGGAGCTGGACCGGGACAAGCGGGTGACCTGGATCGTCGAGTTCTTCGCCAACTGGTCCAGCGAGTGCCAGTCCTTCGCCCCCATCTTCGCCGACCTCTCTCTCAAGTGAGTGGCGCCTGCCGGGGGCCTTGGCGAGTCGCGGGGACAAGGCCAGGGCTTGCTCCCAGCCCTGCTGTCACCCACGACACTCACGGCCCTGCGTCCCTGTCCTCTCCAGGTACAACTGCTCAGGGCTGCACTTCGGGAAGGTGGACGTCGGCCGGTACACGGACGTCAGCACCAGGTCTGGGGGGAGACGGCCTGGGCAGCAGGGCCTGTGGCGGGACAGGGTCCCCAGCCCCCCTCCAGCTGCCCGGGGCTCACTCTTGGCCTCTCCCCCACCTGCCACAGGTACAAGGTCAGCACCTCACCCCTCACCAAGCAGCTGCCCACCCTCATCCTCTTCCAGGGTGGGACAGAGACCATGCGCCGGCCGCAGATCGACAAGAAGGGCCGGGCTGTGTCCTGGACATTCTCTGAGGTGGGTGGGATGTTCCAGCCCCCTGCCTCCCCCGCCTCTGAGGCAGGATGGGGCTCGGCAGCCAGCCTGTGCCCAGGGGAGGGGGCCACGGCATCCCCGGGGGTGCCGACGCTGCCTCTCGGCCGCAGGAGAACGTGATCCGTGAGTTCAACCTCAACGAGCTCTACCAGAAGGCCAAGAAACAGTCGAAGCCACGGGAGGAGGGACCTGAGGAGCCCCCCGCAGTGCAGGCAGGCCCTGGGCACCCTGACGGGGAGAGCAAGAAGGACAAGTAGACGCTGCCCCGTGCTGTCACCCATCACCGCATCACCGTCGCTCTGGTGGCACCGGCCCCACGGGGCCTGCCTGCCTCCCCGGCCCGGGGCCACTTGCTGTGGGGGAGATCCCGGCCGAGCCCTGGGCGAGGGGTGGCCCTGTGCGGGCAGGACCCTGCTGCGGGCAGGGCAGTAGGGCAGCCCCCGCCCTCGGTTAACGCTCATCCTCATCGCTGACAATAAACGGTCCGTGTCCGTGTCCGTGTCCGTGTCCTGGGCCGGCGGTGTGGGGCCGGGGGCGCCCCGGGACCGCCGGGGGGGCGGGGCTTTGCCGCCGGGGGCGGGGCCCTGGCGAAGGCGCCGCGCTGTGATTGGCTGGCGCTGCGGCGCTTGCTGCACGGCGGGGAAGGGGGGTGGTGGGCGTGCGGGCGGAACCACTGAGCCTGCTGGGGGGGGGGGGTCCGGAATGTTACCGCGGCCCGGGCCGCCCCGCCACCGCTGACCCGGGAAGGGCGAGGGTGGCCCACGGAGGCGTGCGTGGGGAGGAGGGGGAGCGGCCCGGTCCCCCGGCCCGCGGGCTCCGGGGCGCCGTTCAGCCCCGACCTCCCCCTTCCGGCGTCCCGCCCTCCCCCCCGGAACTCGCCCGAGTGGCGGAGGCCGGCGCGGCGCCCCGCGGTCCGGTCACGCGGTCGGCGCGGCGCAGCAGGTAGGAGGCGGCGCGGCCGCTCCGGGCCCCCGGGCTCGGCCCCTCGCAGCGGGGCCTGGGTCCCCCTTCCCGCCGCGTACCGGCCCCTGACCTCGCCCTCTCCCCGCGGCGGCATCCCCGGGCCCCCCCCGCCCACCCACGCACGGCGGCGGCATCCCCGGGCCCCCCTTCCCGCCCCGCATGGCAGGATCCCAGTGGGGACGCCCCCCAGCCCCCCACGGTGGGTCCCCGCCGCTCCTGACCCCCTCCCAGCGCAGGATCCCTGTGGGGACCCTTCTTCCCCCGCCAGCAGCGGGGTCCCTGGGGTCCCACCCCGTGGCAGGACCCCTGCCCGCCCCCCGCCCCGGGACCCCGCGGCAGCCCCCGCCGCGTTGCCCAGGCCCCCACCGCCCCGGCGGCTCTCCCCAGGATGGCTCCCCGCGGGAGGAAGCGCGGGGCCCAGCAGCCGGCGGCGGCCGAAGCACCGGAGCAGGCGGGTGCCCCGCAGAAGCGGACGCGCGCCCAGGGCGAGGACAGCCCGGGGGGCACCGGCCCCCGCATCGTCATCGAGCACTGGTGAGCCGGCCCGGGGGCCAAAGGGGGGGTCCTTGGGGTGCGCCCCCGCGGGTGCTGACCCCCGCTGTCCCCCCAGCAAGAGCTGACGGGTGTTCGGGCGCAACGCGGCGGCGGTGAGCGAGGCCCTGCGCGGGGCCGTGGCCCACCTCGCCGTGGACATCAACCCCCGGCAGCCGCGCAGGAACAGCTTCGAGGTGTCCCTGGTGAAGGAGGATGGCAGTGGTGAGTGCCGGGGCCGGGGGGGGTGGCGCAGGGGGCTCCCCGTCCCCCCTGACCCGTCCCCCCTGGTCCTCCCCAGTCGTGGAGCTGTGGAGCGGCATTGGGAAGGGGCCCCCCCGCAAGCTGAAGTTCCCCCAGCCGGAGGCCGTGGTGGAAGCCCTGAAGAGCAGCTTGGCATAGAGGCGGCCGGGTGAGCGGAGATGCGGATGGGATGGGGACGAGGATGGGACAAGAACAGGAGGGGGATGGGATGGGATGGGACAGGGACCACACATCAACCGCGCTCTTCCCACAGCCAAGCCAGGACTGGCACCCGCGGCGTGAGCGTCCATGAAGAGGCGAGACGAAGTGGGGGGCACCTGCCAGCCCCAGTCTTGTCTCCGATGCTGCAGCTCTGCCGCAAGCAGCCACCGCCAGACCCCCTGCATCCCCCCTTGTCCCTCCGCTGTTCCCTAATAAAGCTTGGAAGCCCCACGGCACGGCTCTGCCAGTTCCAAGGCTTTATTTCAATGCCACGCGGCCTGGGGCTGGTGCAGCCCCTTTGCCTGGGGTGAGGGCAGCCCTGCCTGCATTGCCCTGAGCGCAGGCAGCGGCGGGGGCCCCCTTAGGTGAGGATGTCCACCTCCTCCTCTGACTCGGACGAGGGGCAGGGCCAGACGCAGATGGTACCGGGGGGCAGGCATGGCTCCACCATCCCCACATCCACCTCCTCCTCCTCCTCGGGGTCACCCAGGGAGTCCCCCCATGGCAGCGCCTGCCCGCAGCCCTGCTGGGGTGTGGGGAGCACCTGGCCCTGCTTCCTCCAGGCCGCCCGGGGGGGCCGCCGGGGTGGGGAGCGCCTGCCCGCTCGCCCCAGCGCACCCACATCTGGGGGGGGCCGTGGTTCCGTCACCCCCCCTTTGCCTGCTGCCACAGGGCCAGGCACGGCAGGGGGCTGCCTCTCCTGCACCACCTCCCAGCAACCCCCGCTCTCCACCTTCCGCAGCTTCACGCGCCCCACGGGGCCGGGGCCGGGGCTGGGGTGCGCGGTCTCCGGAGAGCGTGGCCGCCCCCGTGGAGGGACGCTGGTGCTGCCAGGGGCGATGCTGGTACCACTGGGCTCAGCCCCGCTGCCTGCTGCCACAGGGGAGCCGTGCCGGGAGGAGTACAGGCAGGAGCGGTCCAGCTGCCGCTGGGGTCCCAGCCTCACCAGGCGTGTCCCCCGGAGCTGCAGCGACTCGAGCTCGGTGACGCGGAGGTGGCGGGCAGCTGCCAGCACCTCCTGCACCTCCTCCCGCGTGGCCTCCAGCTCGGCGGTGTAGAGGAAGCGCACCAGCTTGCGCAGCGCCCCAATCTTCAGCCCCCCCAGCTCCAGCACCACCCTGCGACCCCGGGGGGGCAGCTCCCGGCCCAGCCGCTCCATGAAAAAGGGGCTGCAGACGGAGAGGACGCAGCAGTGGGCCACCACCGCCTCGCCTACAAAGCAACGGTGGCTGTCACCGCCCTGCAGCCCCCCTGCTCTCCCTGATCCTCCCTGGTCCCTGGAGGGCACCGGCACCTCCGCAGGCCGTGCTGCCCGCTCACCTTCAGCCTGCAGGACCACGTCGCAGAAGACATCTGCTTGCTGCTGCTGCTGGTGGAGGTGCTGGAATGCCGTGCGGAGCAGGCGGGTGCTGCGGTACAGGAGCCTCGGGGTGGCTGACGGAGAGCCCATGGGCACCCTGCGGAGACAGCACGGTGCTGCGGACACGGGGATGAGCACCCGACTCTGGACCAGCCTGAATGGTTTGGGACCGGGATGCGGTGGGACCTGCACAGGAGCACGGGTGCGGGCGCATTTTGCATCACCCGTGCAGACACGCAACGGTCTGCACAGCCAGACAGCCACCGTGCAAAGCCCTGTGTGTCTCTGCAACGGCCCACACAGCCGCACACACCTGTGGGGTAGCCTGCGTGTCCATCCAGTGCCCGTACAACACCCCGCGTGCCTGTGCAAAGGCCCCAGCGCCGGTGCAATGGCCGCGCCGAGCTCCACCGGGCCGCGCAACGCCCCACGCGCCCCTGCCAGCCCCTGGGGCCCCGCTCGGCCACCAGAGGGCGCCAGCCACGCCGATTTTGGGAGCGAAACGGGCGCGTTTGGAGCCCGCCGCCTGCCCCGCAGCACGCCTCCGCCCTGAGGCGCGGCGCAGGCCCCCGGCCCGGCCCTCGGCCCTCGCCCCCCCCGCCACGGGCGGGCAGCCCCGGGCCCGCCGCGTACCTGCCGGCGGGGGTGGAGGCTGCCGCCGAGGTCCCCGAGGCCGAGGAGAGGGAGAGGACGAGGACGAGGACCGGCACCGGCCAGGCGTGGACGCGGCCGCGACCCCTCCTCACAGCAGACACACGCCTCGCGCCCGCCACCTCGCGTGGCCTGGCGGCTCGCCCCGCCCAGCAGCGGCCCCGCCATTGGCCCAGCCTGCCAGCCAATCGCACCCTGCCAGCCAATGGCGGCGCGGCAGGGGCGGTGCCGGGCAGGGCGCGAGGGCGGGGTGCGGGCGGTGCGGGCGCCATGGCGGGGCCGGGCCGGGGGGCGAGGCCCGGGCGGCGGGGGGGGCCCGGGCGGCGGAGGGGCCGCGGGCGCTGCCTCCACCACCGTGGCCTTCCTGCTGTGACCCTGGTCGTTCCCCTCAGGCCGCCTCTCGCTGCGGTGCCTCTGCACTGGCCAGAAGTCTGGAGGCGAAAGCCGATGGTTTGTTGCAAAATGGCCGCCTGGCTTTTGCTGAACGCAGCCCCTGGGCTTTGGGGCACGCATGGTGGCAGAACCCCTGCTGCGGGACGGTCTGTGCCCTCCCGGCCACCACCCCGCAGGGCAGGGATGCAAGGAAGTGAGCGGGGGGACAGCCCACCCTATCCTGGCCTTCATCCTCGCTTCTGCAAGGGCACAGACAAGACAGCCAAGCCATAATTTGAGGAAAGAGCTTCATGCCGCCCGTGGTCACCATCACTATGGCGCTGAAGCACAGAAGATAAATAAGCGGGGAGTGTGCTGTCTG
This sequence comes from Pelecanus crispus, assembly GCF_030463565.1. Classification (NCBI taxonomy): domain Eukaryota; kingdom Metazoa; phylum Chordata; class Aves; order Pelecaniformes; family Pelecanidae; genus Pelecanus; species Pelecanus crispus. The sequence goes on along the minus strand of NC_134648.1, from coordinate 172,317 downwards.
CAGAGCAGTGTAGGGTGGCACTGAAGTTCATTAGTTCAGAGCCCTGCGCCGGGCCTTGTTTTGGATTTTTCAAAATCTATTGCGGCCTCGCATGTGAGAAACGGCATTTTCGTGGCTCGCTGATGCCCCTTGGGAGGAGCAGGGGGACACACACAGACAGTGGACAGAAAGGAGAAGATTGATGGTGGGTATTTTGGAAGCTGTCCTTCATGCAAACGATGCTGCCTACTTAGTTTGAAAAGTATTTTGTCATTTCATAAAGCATCCATTGTAAAAACATCTGCGTCAGTCACTCCACACACATGAACAACAATTATAATAATCCCAGCCCGATTGCCTGGAGATATTAGCTGTTCTTACAAACAACCAAAGTGGGTGGAAATTTCAAGAGTTGCAGAAGAATAGGAGTCTAAATGACGCCGTAGATTTTAAACCTACAAAATTTTCAAATGTGGTATCGTCCCCTGTTATTTTCCATGGCTTTGCAGATGGATTTTCATCTGGTTTGATATGTGAGGGTCAGGGTTTTTTTCTCCATTTTTGCTGCATGCAAAATGCATGCAAACCAAGAAAGAAAGTGCCTGATGATGAGTCCGGGCCAGTGGCTGCTGAGGTTAGTGGCAGTCTTTCCACTGACCTCGGGTGGCTTGGAGCCCAGCCGTAAATACCAAGGGATACAGCAAAACACATAATTTTGTATCAAAGTGCTATCATATGCTCATAAAAATAGAAGAAAAGTGGAGGAGATGTTTCCTCCCCTGCCCCTTGCAATCTTTTGGAATTACAATGATTGGAGCTGTCACTTGGAAAACTTGAATTCACCAGGAGTGGATAGATCCGGATAGTGACTGAGGAGCCTGCCTGCGATTTCAGAGCCCAGCTACTGCTACCTCGTGTTTTTAAATCCGTCCCCAGCCTGGTGATCCGCCTGCGGGTCCGCATCGGCCCCCACGCCCTTGGTCCCATCCCTGGAAAACTCCCCCTGGGAAGCACCTTCAGCTTCAGGGAAGACCTCCGCAACCCTACAGAAGAGCTGTAACCGGCCCTAGGACATGGCGAGCCGTCTGGACTTCCTCGCTGCTGCGTAATATTTTGTGTCGTGCCCCAACCACGCTGAGACGGCAGAGTAGGGAGAAGGGGAGTTTACTGAGAGGGGATCAGAAGTGAAGCCGAGAGGAAAAACCCTCTCCAGCCAAGGCTGAGGTGCAAGTAGATGCTCTGACGGGGAGCCTGCAAGTAGGGGGACATCAGCAGTGGAAATCGCTTTCCAGCCAGGTGATCCAACCAGGGCAGAGACGTCAAGGGAAAGACACAGAGCCAGGTTGAAGGAGGATTACAAAATCCCAAGGCGCTGGTATCGGAGGACTTCCCCTCACGATCAGCAGGTGAGGCAACATCCTGAGTACTGGAGAAGCCTGAATCTTTGGTGCCGGCTCATGGACACAACTCACTTCCCTCGTCCGAGCTCACCCGGTGCCTGTACAGCCCTGCTGCAAAGGGAGACAGAAAGGCTGCCCTCACTTTGCCTGCTTCGCCAAGAGCACCAGTCATCGGGTGGGGAGAAATGCCCCGCATCTCCTCTCCTCCCTTTCATGTGCCTTGAGAAATCCCCTCCTGGGCCAGGAGCAGAGGCCGAGGTGCTCATCCGGTCGCCTTGCTCCAGCTGGGGAGGGACGAGCTGCATTTGCTTGTCCACCCCAGGGAAGATGCCAAGGCACAGCTGGGCTCTTCCCTTCCCTTTGTGTCCCTCTGTCTCCCTCTTCCCACTCCCGAGGCCATCCCTGAGGCAGGGGTGATAAAAGGGTGAGTGACCCGTGTCTGTCCCTGTCCTGGGACACACTCAGGGCTACCAGCGGCTCCTCTGTCTGCAGGAGGAGCAGAGAGCTGGTCGCTGCAGCCACCTCCTTGGATGAGGGGTGAGCAGACACCCTGCACCCCTGGCAGAGAGCACAGGGCATTGGAGCCCTGTGGGCTCTTGAGCTGATGGGTGACAGGAGGGACAAAGTCCCTCAGCTCCAGAGGCATTAGTTATGCTCGCGTTGTGCAAAACAGCTCCCACGCGTCCTCCCATGAAAGGGCAGAGTCTACCCTTGCTGTGCGAGCCTCTCCAGCTTACGGAAAGTGTTTTTCAGGTGGAATGTGGCACAGACACTCCTCTGCCTCGTGTGTCCACCATGGACAATGGGATCCCGATGTCCTGCAGAGGCAGCCCTACAGCCTGGACCAGAGCCATCCCGTCGACAGCCCGGCCCGTCCTGTGACTGTGAGTGGGACCGGAGGCCCAGCAGTGGCTGTGGGAAAGGGATGGCAGTCACGTTTCCTGCGGCCAGGGCAGAGCACGCAGCAGGCTCGGGGTGGTGGAAAAGCCCGCAGGCCTGCCGGCGGGATGGGCTGCCTTTGAGTCAGGCTCAGCGCTCCCGGAGAGCACTCTGTCCTGGCAGGCTCACAGAGCCGCTTTCGGGCAGCGACACATGACCCCGAGCCCGGCACAGGCAGCAGGCCCTTTGCTTTGAGGCAGTTTTAGTATTTCACAGAGGCGACAGCACTAATCCCTGTCACGCAAAGCCCACTCCTCCGCTGCACCCCCAGCAGCCATGGTGCTGCCTCTCCCTCCTCGCCAATAGCCTTGTCCACCCCTAAAATTTACTGATATATGATCTGGCAATACCAGCAAACACTCCCATTGTAGATACACAAAAGAGGCCTTTTATGAGTGTAACTTTTACTGGTACCCAAAGCCAAATAATGTACCCTGGAAAAAGCACTGACGCCCTTTTGTCCCATTGACTCCTCTCTTTAAACAGCAATGTCTGTATTTGCTGGCTAAAAATATGCAACTGTAGCTCTCGCCACCACGCCAACAAAATGTGTAAGACTCTGAATCTTTCTGTCTACCTTCAGGTGTTCAGGAGCTGGTTGTCTGAGGCACAGTCCTTGCTTTGCTGAGGCTGGGACTTAGGCGCCTGTCCTGGGTGAGTGGCTGGGCACAGCCCTGGGTGACTCAGTGGACTGGGAATGTTAAGTGGGGTTTATCTCCTGGTGGGATTCACTGGGGAGGGGAAGGGAAGGTAGCTCAGCCTGGAGGTAGCCTAAACGTGTGCTGGTTATCCAGGCTCCCTCTGCAGTTGATAGGAAGAGAGGCCTCCCCACAGGACAAGTCATGTCTTCCCCATGTCTCCCAAGCCTTCAAATCAGCAGATTCTGAGCTGGTTTCTTTAAGAGAAAGGAAATTCTCATCTTGGGTCTCACTTACAGCTGTGATTGTTTTCCAGCAATGTCCCCTTTTGCTTTTGTTGCTACACTGTAGTGCGGGAGCTGCCTCTGTTTCCCCGTTCTTGGGAGGTACCTCGTACTTTGCTGCGGCTGCCACAGAAGGGAAGGATGAAGGCAGGGGTCCATGGCTGGGAAAAGCACTGGAGGTGGAGAGAGGAAGAAGAACAGACTTTTAGTAGCGATAGATCATTGCAGGGCTGGGAGGGAAGGAGATTTCTGTGCACGCTTCAGTCATTTGCATATTTCAACAAAAGGCGTAACAGGAATTTGAGAGTCCGAGAGCGCGATGGGATGCAGCCAGGTCAGATGTCAAAGGTTGATAGTGGGCTGGTTTGCTGGGAGAGCCTGGGCACGGCAGGAGGCAGGCGGGAGGCAGGTACCACGCTTTCCTCCAACTCAATGCCATGCCGAGCACGTGGAGCTGCCGGACACTGCTCCAGGAAGGTATCAGGGTGGACTGTGGGCTTGCTTTATTGCCTGGCGTCTTCAAACCAGGGCTGAAAAGCTCCAGCAGCCCCAGCTTCCCTCCTCCCCTTTAACGCTGGCGTCCGACGGATGAGTTGTTTCACCCCCGTGGTGCCACACTTCCCCTCGTGCAGGGGGAAGACAACAACCTGTCGGGATTCCCATAGGAAAGGGGCTGCGGAAGTGCCTTGTTATCCTGATTTAGAACAATGCAGGCCACCTCTCTGAACTGCCTGCACTGGACCTGAAGACGGCAGCCTCCCCTTCCTCCTGCCCTCCACCCATGAGGAGCACTGATCTGTCTTGTAAACAAGTTGTCTTGCTCTGTTCCGGTGGTAGCTGCATTTTCTGGACGTCCCATCTGGATAAGGCATCAGCAGTGCTGTAGGATGAAAGGGGATGTACAAGATGTTATTACACATAATTACTGTAAAAGAGGGCAAATTTTCCCATGCTAGTAACACATCTCTTCTCTTCTTCCCAGGAAGCAGTGGCACAGACTCCTCTGCCACAGTAGTTATATTCAAACACGAGCATGATCTGCTGCTGGATGAGCTGAAGCCAGAGGATCAGGGTTCAGCCTGCCTTCAAAAATCAGTGTGCATTACTGGATGTTCTGGCAGCTGCCGGGGCACGGCTGAATCAGGAGTTTGAGCTGACAATCCACTGATAGACCCTGTCGAGCTCCATCCTGCAGCCCTCGGGACAAGAGGCACTCGCCTGGCTTCAAAGAGTTCTGACTCCAGCTCCAACTCGGAGCCAGCAGAGGCGTGTTCGCAACAGCGCGTTTAATCTTTGAAGAAACTAAAGACTTTCAAGGCTGTTAAATTTCTGGGCCGATTGAAAAAGCAACAACACGGCCAGGTACCAGGCACAGCAGAAGACTGCCCTGGGCTTTCTGCACTGGCGGACACTTACCTGTTGTCTGTGTCAGGGGCAGCCATCTGCCATGCACTCTCCCCTGCCACGCGTTGGGGCGTGCTGCCTGCGTCTCCCACGCTTTTACGCACAGGTGAAGCCTTAGCACGACTTGTGCGCCCTGCTCTTGGCCACCCACCTTCCTCAAGGTGGGGCGGGGGGACCAGATAATTCAGGCGGTGATAGGGGAGGGTAAGGAGGGGCACCGGAGGCCATGCTTGGAATCCACCTGTGGACTGAAATAATTTGTGAGCTGATATGGAACAGCTCCATCTTGTGATTCCCCCATACCAGCACCCGAGGTTTCGTGCTGGTTTCAACCCTGCTTTGCCAAGGGCAGAGGGTTTGTGCGAGCACGCCAGGCCCACGCCTATGCCCCACCAACAAACTGTTGTCCAAACAACCCGGGCAGGGGCCCTTAAGGACGTGTCGTGGCGACTGGTGGTGGGATGGAGGAGCAAGGTGTCCCTGATGTTTTTTCCCTGAGGGACACCTGTCCCTTCGGAGGTGTCAGAAATCCCTGGGACAAGCAGGCAAGGACTCTCCTTCCCAGAACAAATTGCAAGAGTACTTCTCCCTCCTTGTCCCCAAGACTGAGGGGACATACGCACATTCCTCCTTGCGTGGGTGAAGAGGAGGGGAGGGCAGCTGAGGATTATTTGTGATCTGGGAGCAGTTCTCACTCAAGGCACAGGGCCGAGAAGGGCCGTGACTTGCTCATTTTGGGGGACAAGGAGGATGAAGGGGTGCGGGGAGAAGGTCTCAGTTCCCTGTGGTGGGATGGAGAAACCTCCCTCCTTCCTGGGAGGGGCAGAGGCCAGCTCTCCCTGCTCTTCACAGCCAGCAGGTCGGATGATCTATTTTACAAATCAAACATCAGGGAGGGTTTGGGGGTCCCACACCCTAATAATCTCCCTAAATGTGCCCATCACATGCACTGAATCCCCTTTCTCCTCATTATACTTTTTTGCGCCACCCATAGCAAGCCCCACCCCGGCTGGGGGATTACCTTCTTCAAACATTCACAGCCTGCTATCGCATCTCCACCTCCTCCTTGCCTCACCAAGCAATGCATAGTTACCCCAAGAATCACCTGTCCCCACCCAAAACCTTCCTCAGCTCTTTTCCTCTTGTCATTATCTTACTAATGGTTTGGCAATCAGGAGCAGCTAGGATTCTCCGCAGTGCCTGAATCCTGCCAGACCAGGGCCAGGGACGAGGCAGAAAACTGTCACCTTTGGGGGACCCAGATCCGGACTTCTCCCAGGTAAGTAGCACGGAACGTGGGAAGGGGCAGGCTCTGCATCACTTCCTCACCTCCCTAGGGAAGGGGAAATCCTCCAGCACCAAGGTGCAGGTGCAAGAGTGCTCACAGCAGCCTCCCGCCTGAGCTCGGCTCCGATCCTGTTGCTGTGGAGCAGCAGCAGCAGGCCCTGGGGTGTGACGCTGCTCCCTTGCAGAGTGCTACTCATTCTGGAGTTACATTTCTCCAGCTGGATTAGTTGCACTTATTAACCTCACGTTTGAATTTCCTGCCCTGGGTCTCTATACCCCCCAGGTCCCCTCCTACTATTTCTCTGCGCCAGCAGGGACGGCAGCACCGTTTGATTCGGTGTTGCTTCGGCTGGGTTGCGTTGGCGTTTCTTTCCCTGTCTGCTGCGAAAGGCACCATTAACGCAGCCCCGCGCCGACCCCCCACGCCTTCCCCACCGCTCGCCTGCCCCCCGGCTTATCTTATCTGCGCTTTCACGCGGCTCACGCCAGCCCTCCCCTCTGTTGGCAGTCCTTCCGCTCTCCACGTAGCCCTGGCCGTGCAAGGGTTCTCCCAAAATCGGCCACGCGCCCCTCAGCGGGGCCTTCAGGTCCTGTCCCCCCCCGCTAGACTGATTGGCAGTGCCTTTGTCCCCGGCCACTGGCTGCGTCCCTCCGGCTGCAGTCTCAGGTGAAGGAGCCCATGGGACATGTTGGTGGGGACATGGGGACAGAATCCACCTGGGATGAGCCCCCGGCTTCAGGGGCCGGCAGGGCTCCTGGTGCTCCCCCAGGACGAGCGGTGGCGGGGCTCCAACCAGCACCGGCTCCCTAGAGCCGGAGGGGCAAGGGTGCCCCCCCAGGTGGGTCTGCAGCCTGTGTCCCCCCACCCCAAGTCCCGCTTCTGGGCAAATTCCACCATGGATGGGGTCACACGTCTCCCCCAGCTCTGGCGGGGCAGGCTGGGGAGGGGGCTCTGCTCCGGAGGGGTTGCAAGGCTTGGGCTGTCCCCAGAGACCCCCTCAGCCCACCGCCCACAGCGGCAGTCCCCGCACCGGGGGAGCAGCTCATCCCCTCCCGGGGCAGGGCCCCCCGGGGCAGATCCTCTCCCTGGAGGTGGATCCCGCCTGAGGGTAGATCCCCGCTGGGGGAACGTGCACCCCCCGGGGTAGATCCCACCGGGACAGAGCCCGTGGGGACAGACCCCTCCCGGGACAGATCCCATCGGGACAGAGTCTGTGGGGACAGACCCCTCCCGGGACAGATCCCACCGGGACAGAGCCCGTGGGGACAGACCCCTCCCGGGACAGATCCCATCAGGACAGAGCCCGTGGGGACAGACTCCGTGGGGACAGATCCCATCAGGACAGACCCCACCGGGACCCCTCCCAGGACAGACCCCTCCCGGGAGAGATCCCACCGGGACAGAGCCCGCGGGGACAGACCCCTCCCGGGACAGATCCCATCGGGACAGACCCCGCGGGGGACAGACCCCTCCCGGGACAGATCCCATCGGGACCCCTCCTGGGACAGACACCACCAGGACAGATCCCATCGGGACAGACCCCGCGGGGACAGACCCCTCCCGGGACAGATCCCATCAGGACAGACCCCATCAGGACAGATCCCACCGGGACAGAGCCCGCGGGGACAGACCCCTCCCGGCACAGACCCCACCGGGACACCTCCTGGGACAGACACCACGGGGACAGATCCCACCGGGACAGATCCCATCGGGACAGACCCCTCCCGGTACAGACCCCTCCCGGGACAGACCCCACCGGCCCAGACCCCACCGGGCCCCCTCCCGGCACGGAGCCGCCGGGCCAGCCGCGCTCCGCGCCCGCCCCCCCGGGGCGCCATTGGCCGGCCCGGCGCCGCTGAGCTCCGCCCGCCATTGGCGCGGGGCGCGCTGACGCCAGGGGGCGGAGCCCGCGCCCCGCCCCGCCCCGCCCCCGCCCCGCCGGAGCAACTTCCATTTTAGGTGCGGGAGCGGCGCGGGGCGCACGGCGCGGCCAGGCCCGGCCCGACCCTCCCGGACGGCTCCGCTCCGCTCCCCCCCGCGCCGCACCGGCACCGCTCAGCCCGGCGGGGACCCGCGCCGCCGACCATTGCTGGGCGCCTCTCCTCGCCTCTCGCCTCGCCGCCGCGGCGGGTCCCCGCGGAGCGGGCCGGGCGGCCGTGCCGCCGCCGCCGCGGGGCGGGACCGCTCCCCCCTGCCCGCCCGCCGCCGAGGAGCCCGGCCACGGTGAGTCCCGCGCTCGGCGCCGCCGCCTGCCCGGGGGAGGAGGGGCCGGCGCCTGCCCGGCGCCGCACGCCCCCGCGGCGGGAGCGGAGCGGGGCGGCCCGGCCGTCGCCCTCCCGGCGGGGCCAGGGCCCGGCCGCGCTCTGCCGGCGGAGCCGGTGGGTGCCGGGCCGCCGGGGGCCCGTCGCTGCCCGGGAGCCGGGTGCCAGGCGGGGCCGCGCCCCGCGGGACCGGCCGGCGTGGCGGTGCCCGGCCCTGGCGGGGGCGCTGGCGGGGCCCGGCCCGCCGGGAGCCCGCGGGGAGCGACACAAAGGCGGCTGGGCCGGGCGGCCGCCCCGCTCCCCGCCCGGTGCCGGCCCGCCGCCTCCGCCGCTCTCCCTGCCCGGAACAAAGGCAGCCCGTGTGCCAGCTTCCCGCGGCCGGCACCGGCAGGGCCCCCCCGCTCCCTTTGTGCGGGGGCCGGCGCTCGGGCGCTCTGCCGGGGCCCGGCCCGGCTCTCCGGCTCTGCCTCCCGGCCGCCCGGGCTGGCCTCTGCCCGGCTGAGGACGGGCTCCTCCCCGGTGTCCAGTTTGCCCGCGCCTTTGTTCGGGCGGGGAAGCGGCTGCTGTGCCCGGGGAGGGTCGGGTGTGCGGGTGGAGCGGGGCAGGTCCCCTTAATGGAATAGCTCTGAGCCTAAAAACAACCCGACAGACCCGTCTGCCGGAGTCGCAGCTAACGAGTGACACTGAAACGCTTCCAGTGGAGGCACGACCTTGCCGCGGTCAGGCCCTGGGGGTCGGGGCTCAGCCGGCTGCTTTTTCTCTGGCTCCCGCTGCTGCACTGTCATTTAGCCACCGCTCAGCTGCCACCCCCGCTGCCCAGCACCTTCTGCGTGAGGAGCCGGTGACCTTCTGCGGCATTGCCTTCTCCCGTAACGTGCGCGCTCCTGCTGCTCCTCAGAGCGTTGTGGAGAAGAGACTTAGCTTGGGGGAAACGTGCAAAAGTTTGGGTGGCTCTGTGTCCCGAGGGCTTCTGGCATCTGCGAGGCACAGGCGGGCTCGCCTGCCTGGCAGAAGGGAAGCGGGGCACCTCTGTTACGCCCCGGGCTTTGAGCGAGGGAGCCTGGACAACAAAGCTTCCTCTGACTGTTAGAGGGGTGGACCTCCTGGAGGTGCCTCCCCCTCTGGCAAGAGCTTGGTGCCCAGGCTCTTTCATGGAGCCGGTGATGATGGGGGTAACGGGGCGTTATCTGGGAGGCCTGGGCTGTCCTTCCACCATTGGGGAACCCGTGAAGGTTCCTGTCCCACGGCTGTGGCACCCGGCCTTGCGTGGGCTTCTGCCCAGCTGCTGGTGGGCCGGAGGGGAGCGCGTGGGACCGCCTGGGCACGGGGAGCATTGTGGTGGTATCTGGCTGCAGCTGGCTGCAGCTCCACCTGATGCCCCCCCGTACTATGCAGATGCTTTTGGACTTGGCTGCCCTGTTCTCAGTGTAGAATTGAGAACAGGCTTGTCCTTGACTTTGCAGGGAGTAAGGAAAGCTCAGCACCCCCAGGACCCAGGTGTGCTGGGAATCCTGTAGTCAGTGGTCGCAGCTTGCGTTTGAAGCTTCCATTTCTGTGCCTTACTCTTCCTTTGCCGAGAAGCTCTCCTGGATGTGGCGAGGTGGGGGTGAGCGGCTGGCTGGCAACTCGCAGACTCACGTCTCTGATGCCCACAGCACATGTTCCTGTGCGTGATGGATCTGCTGGGGCTCCTGCTGGGGGAGCAGGGCAGCGTCCCCCAGGTCTGTGGGAAGCCGTGTGCTGGGAAGAGCCCGAGCAGGGGGATCGTTAGTCTTCCCCATGGTTACCTTGCCTGCTCCATCCTGCTCCCAGCACTCTCTTGAGGCAGGTTCTCTTACGTGTCGGTGTTTACTTGTGCACTTTAAAGAAAAAAAAAAAGGCAGTTTTTGAAAAGCTGTTCTCCTTCCACTTGACTGAACTTGGCTGGGACTCTGTTGCATGCAAACGACTGTCCTTCGCGATGTGCAGTATTTGCTGGAATCTTGCGCAGGGCCTTCCTGGAAGGGGTGGGAGGATGAAAGCACTCGCTTAGTGGAGCGTGCTGGGCTTGCCTGGGCTGCCGCAGAGCGTTAGCCTCCTCCCTTCTGACTTGGAGGTCAGGCCCCGATCTCTGTGGTTGAGGAGCCCTTGAGGCCATCCCTTCCCTAAAGATGGGCTGGGAGTCAGATGAACGGTGAAGCTCAGACCACGCAGCCAGTGTGTCTGTCCCTGGATTGCCTCTCATCTCTTCCCTCCTCCAGCCTATGGCATGGAGATAAGACTTTGGCCCATTGTATCTGTGTTGGGGGTGGCTTTAGGACACCCAGAAGATAATAGCATAGCTTGGACCATGCCTGGAAGGCTGCTGGCTTCTCAAAATAGTTTAGTAGTGTCTGTGACCTTAGGGGAGAGTGCTGGTTAAATCTCTTGGTTTCCCTTCCCAGCAACCCCTTGTAACTGTCTCTCATTTACTGCTGGCAAGGACAGGGCCCTTTCCCAAGACTGCGGTGGTACTGTCTCCAGGGAAGTACAAAGCTCTCCTCCTGGCTCTAAAACCCCAGGTCTCTGCAGCGTGCTTGTTTTCCTCTGTCCCTGCCTTGCTGACAGTGAGAAGCAGAACTGCGGGTCTGGTTTGGGTCCATAAAAGGCAACAGGTGTTGCATGGATGCGGTGACAAAACCCAAACCTGTTGGGTGATTCAGACGGCTCCTCCGTGTGTGACACAGGGCTTGGCCGGCGGAGGAGGTTGTCCTCTGGCACGGAGTGCAGGAATGCGTCTCGGTGCAAGGCTGTTGGGAAGGGGCTGGATTTATGGGCTCTCGACCAAAGTCCTTGAGTTCCCAAAGGTGGCCACAAGCTTCTCTTTGCTGCTTACCATCCAAAGAGGCTGTATGGGGGGGAAAACTGTTTCTTAGAGCCACTTCTTGTACTGGAAACTCCCAGCAGCAGGCCAGTGAGTCCATCCAGCTCCTGCCTGTCTTGTGCTTGTTGCTAATCTGCCTTCCTTCCCACTCAGGAAGGCTGCTGGTGTTGCGTTGCCTGCTGCCGCCGCTGGTTCGGCACAGGCGTGCCTGTCCCCATGCTTGCCCTGTCCAGTGACTGCTGCACGCAGGGGTTGACCTGTGGATTGCTTTGCTGTGTCATGTTCCCATGTTGAGTGGGCTTTGGCGTGGCAGGGGATGCCGTGTGATCTGCCTGCAGTCCTGCTCCCTGTCCATGTTGCCCGATGGAGGAAGCAAGAATTTTCCCCACGAGGGATACTGCTTCCTCGTTGTGGCCCGTATGAAAACCGCGGGGTGTGAAGGGGTGAGATGAGGTGGCTGCTGGGCGTGGGGACAGACGGGTGACTAAGGAGCACAAGCTGCCAGGCGTGGTGCCAGGACGGGTGAACCCTTAACCAGGGTGCCCATCGCATTTGCTTTCATCTGCTTTTTCCAGCCTGGAGCAGTGGCAGCTGTAGCTCGGAGGTTGGCAGCAGGATGCCTGGCGTGCATGGGCCTTGGACTGAGGTGGGAATGAACAGTCTCGGCTGCGATGTAGGCAGCCGCCACTCCAGCTTTTTCTGCCTTTGGGGAGATGAGGTTCCCTGCGAGGGGGCAGTGACAGAGGAGCAGTGGATGCCCAGGAGCTTGTCCCTGTGTCCCTAACCTTGTGCTGCAGGTCCGTGGTGACTTTGCGCTGCAGAGCTCTTGCCCACTGCAAAAATGCTTGTGCCAGTGTGGGCCTGGGGACCGCATCCAGGGTGAGCACTTTCCCCATAAGTTTAATTTTAACAGTTCATTGCCCAGATATTTGTGCTGGTGGGAGAGCAGAATTTCTTTTGTGAAACCACAGGCCTGGCCTTTGGGGGTGGCTCTGAGATTGTAGGGGTGCTGCTGGGATGTCAGTAGGTATACAAGCATCGTGGCTGGCCGCAATGCTCAGCAAAACAGTCTTGGTGGGGTGCTTGTCCAGGCCAGTAGTGACTGGCTTTCCAGCACAAGCAGGGAAGGGTCTGGGCAAGTCAGGGTAGGGGGGTGAGCCCTGGGAACAACTCTCCTATAGCCTGGCCAGCTGGTGCAGTCCTGGAAGTGCTTTTTAAACATCTGCAGCTGCAGGGTTGGTACAAGGGCATCCCTTTTTGGACCCGCCCTGGGTGGGCTGGCTTTGGTGGCAGCAGCATGCTAGGTTCACGTGTGCGAGGGCAGGAGCTGTTATCGTGCCTCCATCCCAGCCCTGACTGCTCCTATTGCTCTGGGCGTTGGCCCCAATTATAGCGAATGCTGCTCAAAGTTCACCAGCTTCCTGCTGCCGGCCCCTCTTGGGCTCGAGGAACCTGGAAGCGGCGTGAGCCTTACCTGCCTCTGCCTCTTCCTTGAGAGCTGGCAGCACGGAGGAGGGCTGCCTGCGCCGTGCAGGGGGTGGAAAGCAGCCCAGGCATGGGGGGGAGCAGGCAGCAAGAGGAGTTGCTCTCTCCTCACCCCGCGAGGCTTTTGCAACTGCAGAAGCACCTCCTCAAGTTGCTCTCCCCTCTCATCTCACGCAGCTTTTGCAACTGCAGGAGCAGCTCCTGAGTAGGAGAGCCATTACCTGGGGCAAGGGGGATGGGCTCCCTCCCAGGAGCGAGGTGGCCCGATGTGGGAGTTGGGTAGCCTCAGAGCAGATGAATATGGAGAACCAATGTGCACCCTGGCCAGGAGGAGGAAGGCGTCTTGCTGTCCTCAGCTGATGCATTTTCCTCTTGCCCCTGTCTCGTGTGGTGCTTGGGCTGGTCTTTTCTGAGAAGGGCTCCTAGATCTCTTGGCTGCTTCCCTGCTGGCGCTCCTAGCTCCTCTCCTGGCCCCGTAGGAAAGTGGAGATGGCAGTGCTGGGCAGCTTGCACGCGTGGGTAGCTGCGATGGGTGGGAGGGAGTGTGTCGAACTGCAAAGACTAGTTTTTCCGACCGGGAAGGGTGGGTCACCGGTCGTGTTTGCATGCTGCTGGCAGGCCCCTTGCCCAGTGGAGTAACACATTGTTGTGAGCGTGTTGCTGCATGCAGCACTGCTTGCCATGCCTGGCTCCGGGCGGGCTGACTTGCTCTGGGGGGAGAGATGTCCTCCTGCCTCGTGCTAACCGGGGTCTGATGGGGGAGGAGGGGGACAGCCTGGGGGTGCTTCTGGGAGAAACCCTCTCTGATATGGGGAGGCCGCCTGCTCCAGGCTGGCTTTGTAGCCCTCCTTCCTCTCTGCTTCTCCCTCTCTTCCCCCCCTTCCTCTGCTTTTACCTGCAGGAGGGAGCTCCCAGGGCCTTGCAGCTCCCCTCCAGAGCACACTGGTGTGGCAAACGGGGAAACCTGCTCTCCCTTGATATCTGCCCAGTGTCAGTCTCCAGCAGCTGGCTTGGGTGGAAAGCCACTTCCCTTCTGTGTTCTCCTTCCCTTGGTAGCGAGAGGAGCCGCCCTGGGCAGGGCAGGTGGACAGGCCTGGGGAGCGAAGCTGAGGCAGCAGTTTTATGCTGTGAGGAGGGCTTGTGGCTCGGCTCGGGTGTCCCTGTCCTGCCTCCGGGAGCCTTGGGAACCCCACAGAGCGTCAGATGGCCCTGTTCGTGTGTGCCCCTTGGCTGGTGGAGTTGTGCAGATGAGGTGTGCGAGGGGAGGCTGGAGAGTGGCAGTGCACGCTCGCTTGCGGTCTTGGTGAGCAGACGTCGTGCTGGAGTTGTGGTGTTAGTGCCGCCTCAGCACTGCCCATCTCTAGGGCATGGTGGGCACAGCCATGCCCTCCTAGGGTTGGAAAACAGCATCTTCCACCCTCTGCTTGTAGGATACTCCCAGGCCTGGACAGGAACGTGATACCACCATGGATGAGGAGCCCTTGTATGTGTTCCCTGGAGGCAGGACGCTTCCAGCAAGCTGGCGGGGTGTCTGGTCTCCCGGGTGGACCGTGCCGACCTCCTGGCTCGCGCAGCTGACCGAAGCTGGGCTGGTGGTGGTGCCTGTGCCTGGTGTTCCTGGCCTGGTTCCAGGGTGTCTGCATGTGGGCCGGGGGCGGCGGGGAGCGGCCCTTGGCAGGACGTTGTGTTTAGAAGCTTATGGGAAAGGGAAGTCACGATGTCATCTCCTGTCTGACCAGGAAATGCAGGTTTCCTTCCCTTTGGCTCGCACAGGAGCCTGGGAAGCTGTTTCTCAGCAAGCAGGGTGGGGGAGCGGTAGCCAGATGTGGCACCAGCAAACAATTTGGGCAGGGGACTGGGGTAGGATGAAGTCCTGCTGTCCCTCTGAGCATGGCCTGACCTGCCATCTTGTTTGTCCCTTGCTGCTGTGTGCGAGCGCTGGCTCGTGCCAGCCCGTGTGTGCACCTTGCCTGGTCATGGGCGCCAAGGGATTTGGTGGGGGACTGGCTGTGACCCTGCCGCAGCCCATCGGCAGGGCGACAGCCCCCTCCCCCAGCTGTGATTCAGTCCCTGGCTCTTGCCTGATGCTTCTCCGGTGGCTTTCCTTCATCCATTCATTAGCCCTCTTGGCAGGGCCCTCGAAGTCGTCTCCGAGCGCAGACGCACGCGTGCAGTTAGAGAGCAGGGCACCTGATGAGGTCATGCTGAAGGGAGCTGGGGTTTTCAGCCCGGCCCCCGGGTGATTTGCGCTGTGACTCAGCCCGCTGGCTGCCCTACCTGCTCCAGGAGTCCGGGGAGGGCAGGGGGGTCCTGCTTCTCCTGGGCGGCTCCCTCGGGGTGCCGCTATACAGGGGTGGCTTGGCTTAATCTCAGCAATTCCCTCCTCGCCGCTCCCGCACCAAACATTACTTCACTGCCTGATTGTTTGCTCTGCCTGGGGAGGGGAGAGGCGTGTGGCGTGTCTGGCAGAGGGAAGGGTGCCCTGTCTGCCTCTGGGGTGCCCTGGTCTCCCCTGGGCAAGGGGGGCAAGGACACCCCGTGTGCTGTTGCCCGGATGGGTGGGGGGCCCTGGGCTTCTGCCTTTCTCCATGTCCCTGCTTGTGGTTCCTTGGTGACTTGAATATTCCTTGCAGGGAAGGTGGATAATGCAGGCTGGCCTCCTGGGCTGGGTGCTCTCTGGATGAGCACAGTGGTGCGGTTCCCATACTGCTGGTGTGATTCCCACCATGGTTCCAGTCCCCTGTGCCTTTGTGCACTGGTTGGAGCAGGGTAATGGGAGCTGAGTTGGGCTGGGGCCCGGCCTGGCTGCAGGTGTCGGGGCAGGAAATGATCTCAAGTGGCTTCCCTGGGAAGGGGGATGCAGGGCTGTGGCGAGGGCTCTGTGCCGGGGAAGGGGGTCCAAATCCATGTGTCTGGGTGCCAGGCTGCCACTGAGTCGTCTTGCTGCCCTGCATCCCAGGCTCTGTTGGCAGGGGCTGTTTGGGAAGGCAGCCAGCTGTGGATACTTGTGCCCATGGCCCGATGGAGGGAGGCTTCCCTTAATCCTACTGGGAATGCTGTCTGCCGGGCTGCAGACTCTCTGCTTGGGGGCAGCCAGCAGCAGATGTGAGCCCTTGAGGAGCTAAATCTGCCCCGGGATGGGGTGCCAGAGCAGTTTCACCCCATCTGCTGTGCCCCCATCCCTCTGCTCAGGCTTGGGGGGAGGCAGTTCCTGTGGCGCTGCGGCCTCGGATTTAATGGAGGGGGACTTTGCTCCCTGGGCCCTGCTAGCACAGCCCTTATCTCTGCAGAGCTGGGCTGGTGTTTGTTTTTGCTGCGGGAGAGAGGCAGCTGAATGGGAAAGTTCAGCCCAGCGGTAGGTGGGGGGAGAGACGGGGTGAAGGGCAGGGCCGCTGGCGTGGCTGGAGTCTGGGGAGCAGCACTGACCTTCAGCGCAGCACCAGGGTCCAGCCGAGCCCGGCGGGCACGGGGACATCTCCTGTCCCCCATCACGGTGGCTGCCGTTCCTCGGGCACAGCAAAGAGCCGGGGAGCTGCCCTGCGATCCCACCGGCTCTCCTGCAGCTCCTGGGGCTGGGCTGGCGGAGCCGGGGGGTGCTGCCTTCCCCCTGCGGGGCCCGGGAGCTGCCTGGGTGAAGCAGGAGCCCGCTGGCCGCCGGAGCGTGGCCTGCCCCGGGAATGCTCTGGCCCCGTTCCCAGAATCCGGTGCTGGGTGTTTGTTTGCTGCTGCGCCCCTGAGGCCTGGCGCTACTGTGACAGGAAGCGGGAACGCCGGGGGGAGGGAGGCCAGCCGGCTGGGGATGTGCCTGTGAAATCCCTTTGTCCCTGCGGAGTGCTCAGCTGCAAATTCCCACAGAGAAGAGAGCTGCCTTTGTGCTGCTGAAGGGCTCCCAACATGTGAATCCCCTGGGCCGGGGGGCCGGCGGTGCGAACCGTAGGGCTGGTGCCCGTGTGGTGTGGAGGGGTGGCAGGGACCCCTGCCTTGCTGCTGTCCCTGGGGTGGGGGGGACCCACGCGGCGGAACCCGGCGGGAGCGGGGCGGTTGGCGTGTCCTAGGGCAGCTGGATGCAGCGGGATGTTGCTGGCAGGAAGGCTCTGGCCCTGTGGCCGTCCCGCTCGGGGATTGCGGGTGGACGGTGTCCGCCTGGAGCCTGGCGGCTTGGCTGCTTTCCTGCTGGGAGGGACGTTTGTCCTCTCCTCCCTGAAAGCACCGAGGGAAGCTCCGTCGCCGTTCCACTCGCTGCAGTGCCGGCTGCTCCCTCCAGCTGCTGGAGCAGCCACGCTTCCCCAGCCGGTGCAGAGGGTCAGCAGCTCTCCTGGCCTGCCTGGAGGTCTCACTCTGGCCCAGCCAGGAGGGAAGGAGCTCCTCTTGTCCCACGTCCTGGCTGTGCTCAGGAGAGGGGCGAGCGGCCCCCCTCATGTGCTGGGGAGGACAGCTGCCCTGCAGCCGGATTGCTGGCATACCAGCAGAACAAGCCTTGCTCTCTGTGGCCGACCCCACGCTGCTCCTTTCTCCTGCTGGCCCTGCTCGGCTGCCTCTCCTCCTTCATCCCGCTGGGGCAGCGAACGGCACTGATCTGGTGACCTCCGCTGGGCTGGGGACAGATCCCTTCCCCAGGGGACTGTCCACCATGTTTCAGAACCCCCAGCTGTGTCCAGACCCATGCTTTGGAGCTGGTGGGTATTGTGCATTCTTGGGCCCCCTGCCCTTGCTCTGGAGGGGGGGGAACACACAGCCTGCTTCCTCCCCTCCAGCTGACAGCGTGGCCCCACCCTGCCCCTTATCTCTCCCTCCTTATCGTCCTCAGCTGGCTGCTGGCCTGCTCCCTTATAAGGTGCTGTGCTGTGTCCCTGCTTGCATCTCCACAGGTAACTCCCCTCTCTGGAAGGGAGGCTTTCCCAATGGAGGTACGTGGCCTTGGTACCTGGCACTGGGGGTGGCAAGCGAGGTAGACCAGGTGGCGATCCCGCCGCCGGTCCAACCAGTTGGGCACGATGGGCGGAGGCGAGCGGCTCCCTTCCTGATGCCACCGCAGGCGGCCGCTCCTGGCGCTTCACTGGGCCGGGCGCCTTGGGCACAGCTCCCCCCCGAGAAAGGTGGGGCTCCGGGGCAGGTAGGCGCCCAAGGCGGCGTCTGACCCGCCTGCGGGAGCAGCCCTTTCCCAGCCGGGGAGGGCCAGCTGGCTGCCTGCCAGCCCATCCAAAGTCCGTTGTGCCGGCGCTCCGTAACCTGCTTCCGGGGAGAGCCCTTCCCGGCGGGGCCGAGAAGGCAGCTGAAGCTCTCGGCAGGAGATGGAAGAGCCTCTCCCCTAGAGTGGGGTCTGGCAGGGCTTGGGTAGAGCCAGGCTGGGGAGTGTCGGCAAGGTGGCTTGCACAACCTGGAAGCGAGGACGCATTGGCCCCGGGCAGGCAGGTCCCTCCCTGCTGCGCCGGTCTGCAGCAGGAGCTGGCGGCGTGGGGTGCGGGCACGTTCCTGCCTCCGGGGTGGTGGGAGAGAAACAGCCGCGGCCAAAGCTCTCCATCTCCTACACAAGGATGTGGGAGCTACTGCCCACCATCAACTGTCCTGCTGCCCTGTGGCCTGAGGGCTGTTGTGCTCTCCCGAACTGAACGCAGAAGCGGATGAGGTGGGAATGAGCTTGGGCCTGTGGGCTCCCTGCTCACCACCCTGCCGGCTTGCTGTGCCTTGGCTAGCATTAGTGCTTGCTGCCTCAGGCAAGCTGAGGTCTAAGGACTGATGTGTGAGCCTGGACCCAGCGTTCAGGGGGGTGGAAAGATGCCAAAGATGTTGGCTCGTTTGTTTTTTAGCTAATTGAGACTGACCAGAAGCCTGTCGTGAATTAGCAGGGCTGTGAACCTGTGCAGAGCAAGCAAGTGTAATGCGCTGCAAGCGCTCGGACAATTGCAGGCTTGAATTATTGATGGGGTTTCTGTTTTTCCTAAGTACATCATGATAGGCAACTGGAACCAGGAGAATTTGTTGCTTCCTCTTGCTCTCGAGCACAGGTCTGGTGCTGAGGGTTGTTGATGTTTGCTTTTGAAGGGTGGGCAGCCAGCTGGCTCTCCCCAGTGTCCCTCAAATTGATAGGGCAAGGCAAATTATTTGAGCGATGTTGCCATTTTTCTTTAGTCGGTGCTGGGGACTGTGTTGGAGCAGGAGCAGGTTCCTCGGGCAGCGCATCCCTTCTCGTCAGCCTGGTGGGTGGGTTTGGCCGGGGGGCCCAGCGCTCCCGGTGTCCCCGCGGGGGCTCAGCCAGCCCTGGTGAGGGGCTGGGTCCCTCCTGGCTGTGGTCACGGCTGGTGGTGACGAGCCAGAGGAGAAGGGCGGCTTTGCTCATGCATCACAGCAGCGGGGGGGCTGCGAGGGGTGTCCGGCCATGGTGACAAACCTTGACACTTGCTTAACAGGTGCCCAGGGGACACAAACAAGCAGTGAAGCTGCAGGGAGGGCCAGGACTCCGTGTCGGAGCCGATGTGACTCTGTCCCCTCCTCCCCAGTGGCAGGGGGTTTGGGGACTGGGCACCTGGTGTGTCTCTTAGCAGGGAGCTGGGGCAGGGCTGATGTGGCGGAGGGGGCTTCTGGCTTTGTAGGTGCTTGGGTTGAACTTTGCCCAAAATCCTCCATGCTGAGGGAGCGGCCTTAGCTCCGTGGATCCCAGGACCATTGGGTGATAGCTCTCTGGGGACTCGGGGCACGGAGCCAGGCTGGAGCAGGTCCTTTGAAAGACCCGAGCAGAGGGCTGTGTGCTGGAGATCCCCGGTGCTGCCTGTCACACTTCCTGCCTGTGTCTTGTCTGCCGGATCTTGTCCGTTCTCCCTGGCCTGCGCTGTACAATTCCCCATCTGCCAGCTCAGTCTGGGCCCTGGGCTTAATCTTTCCGTGGCTGACAGGGAAGCACTCCTGGTGTGGAGCCTTCAAGGCTTGAACTCCGTCCTCTGGCAGAGGAGGGTGCAGGTGAACTCTAGGCAGGTATGGCTGTGGTTTGGCCCTGGAAATTATTTTTCCAGGCGACGGATTTGTTCTGGGGGAAGGTACTCCCCCCAAGAAGTGGGGGCAAGGTGTTTTTGGAAAAATGTGCCATGTCAAAGCTGCTCCCAGAGGAACAGCTCTGGAGGGCTTGGTCAGGGTTTGGGGCGTCTTTCTGGCTACTACCAAGCCCTTAGTCCAACCAGGAAGGTTACGGTGGGTACCTGCGGAGGGAAGCTCTGTGCATGCCAACTGGCTCGCGGCTGCCTCCTCCCCAGGGAGGGGGCTCTTCTTCAAAGGCACTGCGCATTGGACGTCTCTGTGGTGGACCTGCTCTGGCTTCAGGACCTCTGGGCGCAGTGCAGGGTTGTGCTGGTGCCAGGAAGTTGGGAGATAAGGCCAGAGGGATTTGAGTGTAAAGCTTTCTGGGTAGCTGCGTTGGTCCCTGGGGGTCCCCTCTTGCTGATAGCCACGGGGGAAGTGCTCTGGTGCTGCTTCTGCCCTGGGGTGTGTTTTGTCTTTAGGTTTTTTGTTTTGCCCTGAACTGAGCCAGCTGAAATATTTTTGGCTTGCTGGGGGTTTTTAAGTAACGGGTGTGTCAGCAAGTGCCTCTCTTATGATGAAAAGGCTTTCATGCAGCCATCCTCAAAAATGGTCAGGGTCTGGCTTTGGAAAAATGCTCTGTAGTTGTATCTTCAGAGGCTGGGGAGGAGGAGGGGGGAATGGGCGCAAAGCGATCCCTGGAATTTCACCCTTGCGGGATCCGGCGTGCTTGGCTTAGAGCTGTCACAAGCAGCTTGCTGGCTGGCGCGATGGGGCTGCGTAGCTGAGGCTCTCCTCTTCCCTCCCCTCCCTGTCTTGCTTCGAAGATGACCAGTGTCCCAAGCTGGCATCAGGAGGTGGTGAGGGGCTGTGCTGTGCCCAGGAAGCCCCTGTCCCTGAAATGCTGGTGTGGGAGGGATTTGGGGCAGATTCTCCACAGCTGGGAGGGTGTAGGGCTGAGTGGCTGTTTGGGGTTTGTGTGTTAGCCAGCTGTGAGGGAAGGGCTGTGCTCCAGCCTGGGATGGCGCTGGCGTGTGTCTGTGGGGAGAGTTGGGGACAGGGCTTGCTAACCTCTCTGGACCTGGCACTGCCTCTCAGTAATTATGTCTTTAATGCTGGATCGATGAAGACTAGGTGGCTGGAACGAGAGCAGAGGGAGGTGGCGTGTCCTGATGGCGGAGGCCCCAGGAGGAGAGCTGGGAGAGCCCCCTCACGCGGTGGGTACCCTGTTCTGCTGGTACCGCTTGCCCACAACGGAGCCGTGCTCGCTGCTCAGGGCAGGAGTGACAGCCATACATGCAGGGCAGGCTCCAGACACTCAAGAGTTGCTACCCTGCTGCTTAACATGGCCTGATCCTGTGGAGAGACCCTCAGGTGACCACTCTCGAGCATCAACTGCTCAGTGTCTGTGTGTCTGCAGACCATGGGCTCCACAGAGCCTGGGACCACAGCCCAGCCCCTCCTCTGGCTGCCCTGATGTGGCAGGCTCCCTGAAAGCCCCTTGGCTGCCTCCCCTCCCTGAGGCTTTCTGCATTGACCTGGTGGCCCAAAGGGGAGGGGGGGCCTGTGTGTGCCCCCGCACCTCCTCCTGCCTGGGCTGGAGGGGCATTTGTGAGTGCAAGGGGACAAGGAGAGCTGGCGGGCGAGGGACCTGTCCTGTTCCTTCCCCCTGCTGTTGTGTTTACTCCCTGTGGAAGGGACGGGAAGGAAACAGCCTCACAGCTGCTCCGGTGCCTTATCTGGGGCCCTTAACAATGAAATTTGCAGGGCTGTTAGCTTCCACATTCTTCGGGCCATGTTCCCAGGGGACATGCAGAGGTGGGGACCCGGGGCTGGGGAGGCGTTGCTGGCTGCGCGGGGCCTGCCTGGCAGCCACGCAGAGCTTGAGGAATCTGCTGGGGTTGCTGTCTCTCCGCTCCGCACCCTCCTGCAGAGGCAAAGCCTGCTGGTGGGTGTTTGCTGCTCGGTACTTGGGCTGCTTGCAAGCAAGTGAGCCCGTTCACAAGAGCAGGGGCTCAGCTAAATCCCTCCTTGAAGCCAGCATGTTGGCTCCATCCTCATGCACCCCAAAAATCTGCCTCTTCTATGTAGAGATGGTTAAGGGCGGGCTGGGGAGCTGTTACATAGCAGCACAGCTACTTGGGCAAGGTCATGTCATGGAGGATCCCTTCTCTGTAAAGGGGTGTTCCTCCCTTTAAAAGGGCTTGGTGAAATACTGCTCTGGAAACAAATGGCAACAAGCCAATGGGGCTTCTGGCTGGGGTTTCGGATGCTCCAGTTGTCTATGGTGTATGGGTGGTAGGCATCCCCTGACCTGCTGGAGAAATCTGGGATGTAGCAAGGAGATGCTCCCCCTTTCTTGGGGGAGAGGGACCAGGTCGGTGGTCCAGGGTGCCTTTCCCCAGCACCTGGCTGGCTGCAGCAGCCTCCCTGCAGCAAAACTCCAGGGGACTGGGCCCTGCAGACCTGCTCCGTGCCCGTGTGACAGTGACCCTCAGTGAGTGCCAGAAGGCAGAGGATCTGTGTCCCTGCTTGAAGTGGGTGGATACCCACCAGAGATGGGGAATGTTTGACTCAAGGGTGAGGGTTGGGATGTGTCGGCACTGTTCTGGGAGGCACCAAGCCTCTCCTTCAGAGGATCTCTGTTGCAAATCCATGGGGCAGATGAGACCTCGGAGCAGCAAGGGTCAGAGCTGTGCCTGCATTTCCATACAAGGCTTGGGGAGTCAAGCTATTGAAAAAAAGCCTTAGGGCATACCTGTTGCAAGGTGGGAGGAGTGGAAAGCTGCATGCATGAGCCAGGAGTCATGTCTGGGAGCCTCTGAAAGCCTGCTTGGGCTTCTGAGCCAAGAGTGGTGGGCTGCATTCCTCCCGGGGTGTGGACTGGCCGTCGAGCATCCCAGCCCACGTTGGGCTGGGGCAGGCCTCAGGGAGCTGAAGCGGTCTGGAGCGGGTGTGCACGCGCCACAACTTTATCTCTTGCTGGGCACCACATGGGCACGAGTAGAAGAACTGGATTTTTTAATGATGAAGGCAGGCTACAGGGTGGTGGCAACCAGATGCTCAAATGCGCTGCAGGCAGCCTCCGAAGCACTTGGAAAAAATCCACCCTGCTTTGCTGGGCTCAGTCATGGTGGTGCCACGGTGTCTGATAAGCGCCAGGGCTGCCTGTGTCCAAGGGAAGCTTTGCGGGGACAGAGCCGCAGGGAGGAGTGGACTCATCGGGAGTCAGGGAGGCATTTCAGGAAGGGCTTTATCTGGATACACTTGAGATAGTGTGGGAAATTAATAAACCAAAAAGCCCTGCTCTGAGCTTCTCTGAACCAGCATCCGCTGCAGGGCTGCCAGGGAGCGTGGGGCTGTGGGAGGCAGATGGGACAGGGCTCTGCGGAGGGGCCCGTGCTCTCGGTCCCAGCTCACCGTTACAGCTACACCGGGGCGGTGGCACTGGGGGAGTGGGCAGTGTTGATGCTGGAGACCGTGGGAAAGCAGTTTCTGTGCCGGCTGCCTGACTCGAACGAGTCCCCACACGCCTGCCATGACTGCACAGGTTTGGGAAAACCTCTGGCGGGCTTGCTGGGACTCGGCTGGGCTGCACGGGGGGCGGAGGGCTGAGCCCTTGCCACTCCTCTCTGCCTGTGCCATTCCCCCGTTGGTGGGGAACAGTCGGAGATGCTGGGGTCTCCAGGGAGCTGGGGGGCTGCTGTGGGAACAGTGCTGCGTTTTCCACCCCACCGGCCCTCTCCAGACACTGCTCCGTCCCTCAGAGAAGAGGGAGTGGGAGAGAGGAGCCCGTTTCCCTGGTCTGTTGCCTGCCCTGCCTTCTGTTTTGAGTTCACTCGTGTGATTTTTGACCTCTTCTCCTGCTGTCCCTGCAGCTCTCTTCCCTCCTGCTTCCTCACTGTGGTGGCTGGGCTATTTCTCCCATGACTCTCTGCATCTAGACCTGGCTGTCCCGTGCCTTTGCCAATCAAACCCGAACTTCCTCCTCTAACAGGTCTGTATGGAAGAATATTGTCTTTCCCTATCAAACAATGTTGATTGTGGTGTGCTTGTTCACTGCTCTCCTTTGGGAGGGGATGTTGAAGGGGTCCAAGCCAATGCCCATCCCTAGGTCTGTGGGCTGAGGACCTCCTGGGGTGGTTGCAGCCTTGAGTGCTCTGGTGAGAACCTGGAGGGTGGTGAGTTTTGGCAGCAAAGGGGCTCACGGGATCCTTTTTAGGGGGATCGTGTCCCACGTCATGCCCTTTCCTGGGTAGGAAGGAGCTGTGGAGCTGGGGCTGTCTCCCCACCTCTTATTGTACCAGGGAGGAGGGAGCAGATAAGTGACATGGCCCTTTCCCTCAGCCCTTCCCTTGAGGAAATAATGGGATGTGGGTCACCTCTCATTCTGCAGGAGTGTCCTCTGTTCTGCCCCAGGGACGTGCCCTCCCCTCCTGCCACTGACTGCAGGCAGCTTTTCCTTGTAGGGGAAGTTTTCCTGCAGCCTGAGGGCCCCGGTGGGAAGAGGGAACCTCCTCAGCACCCAGCAGCCCTTCTGAACGTGGCTCAACCCCGGCTGTTTGGTGTGATGGGAAGAGGACTTTCTGCCCCCCAAAAGTGCCACTTCCCCAAGCTTAAATGCTGGGGCAAGGCGCATCTGAGTCGTGCCTGGGGCCGTGCTGCTCTGAGACCCTCTTGACAGCTCTCTGGTGGTGGGTGGGAATGGGTGTTAATGCCATAAGGTAATTTTTTTTTCTTGTTCTGAGAATCTGTCTTAACGAAATCAGTCTCTTCTGACCGCTCTTCTCTCCTTTCCTCCCCCAAATCACATGCAGTGAAGAGGGGGGTCCTGCCCTTCTGTGTCACTTTTCTTCCCCTCACCTTGACACCAAGCCGCCTCTGCTTGTGCCTCCCTGTGCCCTCTGCCCCCGCCCTGCCCATCCTGGGCACCCATCACCCATGGACGACTCAGAAGTGGAGTCGACCGCCAGCATCCTTGCCTCTGTGAAGGAGCAGGAGGCACAGTTCGAGAAGCTGACCCGGGCGCTCGAGGAGGAGCGGCGCCATGTCTCAGCCCAACTGGAACGAGTCCGGGTCTCCCCACAGGACGCCGGCCCGGGCTTGGCCAACGGCACGCTCACCCGGCGGCACCAGGTAAAAAGCCCCCTCGGCAGAGGTGGGTGCGGAGGCTCCCGGAGCCCCCGTCTGCGTCAGCCCTGCCTCGGTGGGGCAGCCCTGGGCCTGGCTCCCTTCCTTTGGCCCTCCTTGCCTGCGTGAGGTGGAGGAAGGCTAGGCTGGTCATGTAACACTGATGGTGCTGTGTGCGCGCTGGGGCTGGAGGTGATCTGGGGATGTGCAAACCTGCCTCGGCAGCCAGAGTCTTCTGGGGAGAAGGAGCCAGCCTGGAGGGTCTTGCCACCAGGTCAGCTCTGGTTTGGTTTTGTGAAGGTTGGAGGCTGTCTGTGTGGACATCCTTGCTCCCCATGCCACTCAGCTTCTTGGAAGGTGGCCGAAATGCAGGGGTTGGTGTATAGCTGCGGGGGGAGTGTGTGCGTCTCCTTGTGTGACGATGGGCAAGTCCCTGGAGCCTTGGTCTGTCCCCCAAACAGCCAAACCAGGGCTGGAAGAGATCTCTTTTTCTCTACAGGGCTGGAAGTGTGGTTTTCATCTGCCTTGGCTTGAGGTCTCTCTCCTGTTCTCACTTTCCCAGGCTCTGTTTTGGGGAGGGGTGCTTGGAGGGCTCGTGCATGGCGGTGTGCCTTTCTGGCAGGTGGAAAGGCAGACGCCTTTCTGGCTGTAGAAGGTGGTGGTGCTAGGAGAAGACTTGTGGGTCAGGAGGAAGGAAGGGGTGGGCAGAGGAGGAGCACAAGGGAGTCAAACGGTAGCACCTTGCAATCGGCTGCCGAGCATCCGCACTGTTCCCTCGCAATCCTGGGGGACCTCTGGGACGTAGCTTGTGCCTCCTGTGTCAGAAGGTCTCCAGGGCTGTGCTGGGGAGCAGGGAAGGGTCTTGGCCATCCCATCAGGAGTGTGTGGGCACTGTGGGAGAATGGGAATGTCTGGAGGCAGGCTCAATCGTGTGTCCTCCAACTCTTCGCCAGGCTGGAATGGGGGGTGGTTTGCTGCATGTTGCACAGACCCCCGAGGAGCACGCTCCTCTCCTGGGAGTGACACGTGGGGTGTGCATGGGGTGTCTGTCAGGTGCAGGAGATGGCATGCTCAGGGCCTGGCAGAGAAGGGGAGGTGGATATATGGGATGCCAGCAGTGGGAGATCGGTCTAGTAACAGGCCTGCTGTGGTGCTGTGCGTTTCAGAACGGCCGTTTCTTGGGCGATGCTGACCTGGAAAGGCAGAAGTACCCAGATCTGAAGCTCAACGGGCCACAGGTAAGGGGAGCTGAGCCCTCTGGCGTGGGCAGCCTGCTTGCTGGGTGGGGGGTGCAACGGCAGGGCTGCAGTGTCCCCACCCTAGCTGGGACAGGGACACACACACACACACCTGTGTTTCCAGTGTGGCTGCCCTGGTTTGAAGGGCCTTTAGGTGTGGGGTTGTTGGTACCCCCTCCCATGCAAGAGGGTATCGGGGCTCCCAGAGAGGCAAAATCTCTTGGCCGGCTGACTCCAGGGAGGCCCAGTGTTGGCAGTGGGGGGGCTGACTGCCTGTCCCTTGCTCCCCTCAGGACCACAGCCACCTCTTGTACAGCACAATCCCCAGGATGCAGGACCCAGGCCAGATTGTGGAGGAGACGTACACCATGGAGGAGGATCCAGAAGGGGCCATGTCGGTCGTGTCTGTGGAGACATCAGATGATGGGACAACCCGGCGTACAGAGACCACGGTACGGGCCTAGGGAGAGCATGGAGGGACAGGGTTCTGGCCAGGGATGCTGGTGGCTGGGGCACTACAGCTGCGATGCCTGCCAGCTTGCCGTGCTGTGAGCTGAAGTGGGGTGTGAAATCTGTCTGGAGTAAGGCGCTGGGATGGAAGGGGGAATCTGGGGATGCAGGGGTGTGGTGGATTTCCTGATGGGAGTGTGTCCTGCATCCGTCCCTCTAGGTGAAGAAAGTGGTGAAGACTGTGACCACCCGGACGGTGCAGCAGGTGCCAGTGGGGCCCGATGGGTTGCCTTTGGAAACCTCCCCTGTCACCAGCAACTACGTCCAGACCATGGACAGGAACTTCCGCAAGAACGGCAACGGGGGCCCTGGCAGCTACCTGAGCCAGCCGGGCACAGCCACCCTTCCTCGTAACTACCACTACCCTGACGGCTACGGCCGCCCCTATGAGGACGGCTACCCGGGCAGCGATCACAGCTATGGCAGCCTGTCCCGTGTCACCCGCATTGATGAGCGCTACCGCCCGTCCATGGACACCTACCGGGCCCCCAGCCGTCAGGACATCTATGGCCCCCAGCCTCAAGTGCGTGTCGGGGGCAGCAACATGGACCTCAACCACTTCCACCCTGAACCGTATGGCCTGGAGGATGACCAGCGCAGCGTGGGTTTTGAAGATGTGGACTACGGGCTTATGTCTGACTACGGCACGGCCAGGCGGGCAGGGACCCCGTCTGATCCTCGGCGGCGGCTCAGGTACGTGGCAGGAGGCACTGGGGCAGGGGATGCTATGGGGTCCATTTAACTTCACCCTCTTTGGAGGAAGGAGGATTGCAGAGACAATACCATGAACTGAGTCACATGCGGCTCACGCAGGAGAAAACTTGCATCTGCTTCTAATTGTCTGCTTAATTGGTGGTTAAAACTCAGTGCTAATTGAGCCGGTCGTCCTGCAGCAAGGAGTTCCACTGGGTGGTTGGATGTAGCTCCAGGGCCTTCCCTCTCTGTGCTGCCCATTCTGGTAGTGGGACGGCAGGCTCATCTGCGCCCCAGCCTGGCTTATCCTGCTGGGAACCATGCCTGAAGCGTGCTGTGCGGCACGGCCCCGCATCAGAAGTAGCAGCAGCTGTGTGATCATGCTGTCGCCGAGCTGAGAGCAACCCCGGGGAGCGGTGCTGAGCCCGGGTCTGGGGTGAGTGAGGCTCGGCCCCGCAGTGCCCTGGGGAGCGTTCCTGCAGCACGGCCCTCATGCAGGGCAGGGCAGGAGAAGCTGCTCAACCTGTTCGTCCGTAGCAGCTTCTCCCCCTCGTTTGTCTGTGGGTGATCGTTTGTCTGTGGGTGATCGGCGGCTCCTCCAGCCTGACTGCTGAGCCACTGCCCCACCAGGCTGTGGCTGCCCTTGGGCAACCAGAGCAGGGTCTTGGTGGTCTCTTAACCACCCTGCCAGGCATGCGGCCCAAGCATCCTGGGATGCTACACGCCTGAGGCCATGACTCCTGTCGACTGGTGTCTTGTGCCAGCTGTGTCTCTTGCGGAAACACTGCTGCTGCCTTGGCCTGCTCTGCTCGCTGCCTGGGCTGTGGAGCAGGGTTTGGGGAGGTGCTGGAGGAGGGCTCAGAGGAGTGGAGTGAGGGGCTGAGCATGGGTCCCAGAGATGGGGAAGGGCTGTGTCATCAAGCTAGGAAGGATGTACACCTCCTGAATGCCCTGGGGCCAGGGGGGACAGGTAAGGCTGAGCGCAGGATGCTTAAGCTCCTAGGGCATAAAACAGAGGCGGGAGGGAGAGACTGGAGGGAAAGGAGGCTCTTGCCAGCCCCTGCCAGAGATCCGCCCATCTCGTGGCACGTACTGTAAATCCACAGTAGCTCCTGGCTGATGAAGGGCCTAAAGGAGGAGCTTTGTCCTTTCTGCTTGTGCCAGCACAAGTGTTTCTGTTGCTGTGCTGAACCAGTCGGGGCAGTTGTTCACCCAGATTGATTTCCCCAGCCTGCCTTGCCTTGTGAAGCTTGTGCTGGCTAAGGAGGGCAGGCAAGGCTGCTGCCTCCACTGCCTGCTCTGACTCAAGGAGCCTGCGAGAAGCTAGCATTAGCAGTTTTGAGCATGTGGCTGTCATGGCTAGTCCCTTGGTGAGTAGCTTAGGCAGAAGGGGTTAAGCAGGTGTGTCCAACCCATGGCTGCTTTGCTCCAGCCAAGACAGAAGGTTCTGGCTTGCAAACCTTCCCTGGATTCATGTCCTGCCCAGCACATGGAGGTAGGAGCCCTCCCTGGATGGCCCGGTCTGAACTGCTTCGCCTTTGAGACGACAGGTCCTCTCTGCTGGGCTGGATCATATCCATGCTCCTTCTGCCCCTCCAGATCCTGGAGGACAGGAGTTACAGGAGCCAGGTACAGGAGCTGCAGCCGGGTGGGAAACTGGGGGACTTGAGTCACAGAGGAAGAAGGTCTCGCTTCCAAGCATGGCCAAGGAGCAACCCTGGTGGAGATGTCACCTTGTCCCGCAGGGATGGTGCAGGGTATGGAAGATGGGTTGGTGCAGCCTGTGAGCAGGCTCTCCCTCCCCAGGCAGACTGATAAAAGATTGCAGCAATCTGTGGAATCCAGGTGCTGTTGAGCTTGGCTTGTCCCCTGCCTTCTCAGTTACCATCTGCACTCAGCTGCCCAGCTTGCAGGAATGGAAACAGGCGAGATCAGCATCCCCCCTGCCTCAGAGATGTTTGTCTTGAGCAGGGGCCTGGCTGTTAATGACTTCCTTCAGGGAGGCAGATTGCCAGGCACGCGGGAGACGGAGCAGTGCGTTGAGCTGAGACACAGCGTGTGCTGGCTGCTGTTGGCTGCAAGGTGCGCGGGTCCCGTCTCCTGTGGCTCTTCTCGGAGCTCCCTTTCTGCAGCGGAAGAGGGAAGGGGGGTTCAGCGACAGCACAGGGTGTGCTCCCCACTCCCTGCCAGCCCCATCTCACCTGGAGAGGCAAGAGGGATCCAGCGCTGAATGACCCTGGCAGCTGGGCAGGAGCTCCCTTTTGGGGCACGTGAGTCTTGGCAGGGGAGCGAGGTCAGCTGCTGGCTGTGTTGACAGGCATCGGGTGGCTTGTTTGCAGTGCTGGCACTCAGCTGCATCTTGCCACTGCCTTGTCCTGCCGCAGGGATGGTGGTGGTGGTCGGCATGGTGCACTGAGAGCCATGTGCCGCAGCAGCAGGGAGTGACTCCCCGGAGCAGCCGGACTCCTCGGCATCTTTTAGTAGCCAAGCCACGTGGCAAGCAGCACATTTCCCCGTCGGGACGTGCTGAAAGCCAACCTCCCAGCCCACTGCCACCATCTGCAGTGGCACGGCACCATGTGGGCAGCTGTGCAGCAGCACCTCGGGGATGTGGCTGTGAAAGTGGCTGCCACCTGGAGCTGGTGGTTTTGTCCAGTCCTGTACCAGAGGCTGCAGGGGAAGTGGCAGTGTAAGGAGCAGAACCTGCTACCATCCTTTGTTGCCCCTTCCCCTGCCTGCTCGGGGGCAGGGGGCTGCCTGCACCTGATTTGGGAGCTCAGAAGGTGGCTGAGCAGCCTTCAGGGCAGACATGAGCCAGAGGATGCCACATCATCTTGGACCCTGGTTGTGCATCCCCACTGCCCTGGCACAGCAGGGGTGACAGCAGTGGTCAGGCCCCTCTGTTTAAGTGCTGCATCCCCTCCCATCCCCTTCTGTTAGAAATTGCTGTGGATTCCTCTGTCTGGGTGGTGGAAGGATTATATTGCCAGTGACTACAAAAAATAGGGTGAGAATCTGGGATTTTGTGTGGTGTATGTTCTGGGCATGTTAAATGTCACCTTGGCACATGGGGGACCAGTTGCGCTTTCTTGCAGCTTCCATGTGCTTGTTGGGGCTCATACCCAGTGCTGCTAGATCTGCGGGCGAACTGTTCCTCATCAGGGCAGGGTGTGTGGGGCCACAGCTCTTCCCCATGCCTGAGCTGTGAGTGGCGAGGTTGATCCCTGGAGCCCAGGTGTCTCTTGATGCCCAACTAAGCCTGTCCGCTGGGTAACAGTGTAACTTGTGTATATCGCTGGGCATCTGCAGGCTGAAGAGTTTGAGCCCCATCCTGGGTAGAAAAAAAAAAAAAATCTTTGTTCTAGCTGTGATGCTCTGAAGTAATGACAGTGACTTGGTCTGGTAGTAGCTTGCATGTGCTGGGGTGACGGGCTGCAGTGTTGGATGCAGCCAGCAGTGCAGCAGAGGACTGGATGGCCTGAAACCGGACTCTGGGCACCGGCTGTGCCCAGGCAGCGCTGGTGTAGTGGGCCTGGGGAGCCCTGGGGTGACCCGCTCTCCCCGCGATCTGCTGTGGTGTGAACTTGCCCTCTAGCGGCTGCAGGCCCAAATGGTCCTTGTGCCTCTGGGGCTGGCTCCTGGCTCTGTGGAGGTGATGCAGAGACCAGGATCCAGCCTCTGACCCAAAGCTCAACTCAGTGGGTGTGTGTGTGTGAAGCGACTGGAATAGTTGTTGAGGCTGCCTTCTCCTGGGGAACAACTGCCTGCTTCCTGAGCAGGCCTGGGGATGCACGGGGGATGGCCTCCTGCAGCTACGGACTTCAGCTGGACCCTGCGTGGGGAGCAGGAAGGTACCCTGACTCTGCTTTGCTGCCTGGCTCCCAGCCCTTGATGGGAGTCTGCCTGGTGCACTCCAGCAAGGTAGTGGTGACTAGACGCTGTGTGCACTTCAGCCAATCTCCTGGTGGGTTGGAGGGGGCACAGCATCCCCCCAGGTCTAGGGCTCGTGCTGATGCCTGCTATCTTCTCTCCTAGGAGTTATGAAGACATGCTGGTGGATGAAGTGGCCCCTGACCGGTACTACTGGGCCCCCCTGGCTCAGCACGAGCGGGGCAGCTTGGCTAGTCTGGACAGCCTGCGGAAGGGAGGTCCGGCCCCGGGTAACTGGCGCCAGCCAGAACTGCCGGAGGTAATAGCCATGCTGAACTTCCGGCTGGATGCCGTCAAGTCCAACGCGGCCGCCTACCTGCAGCACCTCTGCTACCGTAACGATAAGGTGAAGACGGAGGTGCGCAAGCTGAAGGGCATTCCCGTGCTAGTGGGATTGCTAGACCACCCCAAGAAAGAGGTGCACTATGGTGCCTGTGGAGCCCTCAAGAACATCTCCTTTGGCAAGGACCAAGACAATAAGATTGCCATCAAGAACTGTGATGGGGTACCTGCTCTGGTACGCCTGTTGCGGAAGGCCCATGACATGGACCTCACGGAGGTCATCACAGGTAATGGCTCCAGGGAAAAGAGGAGGGGCTGATTGGTAGGGTGAGGGATGCACAGCGCAGGTTTTTAAGCCCACGTGGTCCGATTGATTGCCTCACGCTTGTGGCATTGCAGGAACACTGTGGAACCTGTCCTCGCACGACTCCATCAAGATGGCCATTGTGGATCATGCACTACATGCCCTGACCGATGAGGTTGTCATTCCCCGCTCAGGCTGGGAGCGGGAACCCAATGAGGACTCGAAACCCCGCCATATCGAGTGGGAGTCGGTGCTCACCAACACCGCTGGTTGCCTTAGGTATGGGAGGGGAGCTACCAACTGCTGGCAGAGAGCTGGTGTGGGTTGGGGCTCCTGTAATGCTCCTTCCTGGCTGCTCCTGCTAGCTTTCTGGGACTGCCAAAGGACATCTGCAAAGGAGCTGCTCTCCTAGGACAGCTACTGGTGATGCAGTCCTTGATTTTGGAAGTGTTTCTCTCAGTGGAGGGGAGCTACAGGAGTGTTTCTCTGGTTTGAACTCTGCTGGGTGTGGGCTGTTCCTCACCTGCCATCAGCTGTCTCTTCCATGACGGTTCTCTCCTGCCTGCCAGGAACGTGAGCTCAGAGCGGAGCGAGGCCCGTCGGAAGCTGCGGGAATGTGACGGGCTGGTGGATGCCCTGATCTACATTGTCCAGTCTGAGATCGGCCAGAAGGACTCAGACAGCAAGGTACTGCAGCGGGGGTGTTGTCGGGGCATGTGTAGAGCTCTGCCCTTGTCAACCAGCTCTAGCAGTGCTCTGCTGATCATGGTGGCTGAAGCTGGGTTCATCCCAGGATGGATAAAGAATGGATGGGGGGATTCTTCACCAGGGAGGGACTAGCTTGGGAAAACCCAGTCCAGGCTCACACCTTTCCACAGTCTCCATTTGGGAAGGGAGAAACTGGGTGGGGTGTGACCTGGGTTCTGTTTGACCAGGAGGTGTCTGGCACTCAGCCTGCAATTCTCAGTAGGAACGTTGCCCCCCGACAATAGAGGGGTGTAGTGGTGTCACTCATCCCCACGCTGGTATCCCCTGGCTCAGGGCTCCCTGAATCTGCCTTGATGAAGCATTGGCTTGAATTTTCCTTGAGACTTTCCTTGGACCTTTTGTGCTTATGGCAGAGAGATTTTTGGCCCAGCAGTGTATGAACTCGTGCCAGCAGAGAGCTGGCCATGCCTGCTTTGGGATGGGGGTATGCTCCAGCTCTATCTGAGATGCAGCTGCATATCCCCCTGGTCCCAGTTCAGTCCCCCTCGGCCTGGCTCTGGGTTGCAAGCTGTGATGGGGCCCTCGTTCAGAGGCATGGGATGGGTATTTGCTGCTCCAAGTCAAGCTATCTGGCTTTCTCTCTAGCTGGTGGAGAACTGTGTGTGCCTGCTGAGAAACTTGTCCTACCAAGTCCACCGTGAGATCCCCCATGCCGAGCGCTACCAAGAGACACCTCTGGCCCCTGCCAACAACTCTGGGCCCCATGCTGCGAGCTGCTTTGGTGCCAAGAAGGGCAAAGGTTTGTTGGGTGGCAGCAGCATGGAGGGAGGTGGGACAAAGACAGATCTACTACAGTGGAGCTTGAGGGTGGTCTGGGGTCTCTGCGCTCCTACTCTGGCATCTCTTGTGTGAAGGCAGGCTAAACTGCAGCTTTCTCTGGAGATGCAGTGGTCTGTGCCTCCCCGGCTTTGGGAGCTACTGCTTGGCTTACCCAAAGCACTTGACACAAGCTAATGGTGGGTTTCTGTGGTGGTGGGATGGTGATGGATAGATGTCCACTAACTCCACACCTTCCCTTTTGTCCTGTGTTGCCCCTTCCCCTTCCCTTTGCTTTCTTGCCAAATGATCTGCCCCATGATGCTGTCGACACTTCTCTCCTCCTGCCTCCCCTCTCTCCTGTCCTTCTCTCCGCTTCGCCAATAGACGAGTGGTTCTCCAGAGGTGAGTGCGCTCTTGGTTTTAATTTTTCCAGGGTTTGATTGGGTGCTTTCTGTAGCCCTCTTTGTTTCGCCCCCTGCCAGCTGGGCACGTACTGCCTGCAGTGTGGCTAATGCCCTTGACATCTCCTCCTGGGACATGCTGGTAGCTTAGCTTCAGCTCGCCTCTGGGCCTGTTCTTGTTGCAAGTGGCAAAGAGCTGTTGGGTGGAGATGGGTGAGGCGAGGAGGTGTCTTATGCCTCTCTGCTTGCCCTTTGAAGGTAAAAAGCTCCCAGAAGACCCTGGTGCCGATACAGTGGATTTTCCCAAAAGAACAACTCCAGCCAAAGGTATGTTCCTCGGTGTGTTTGTGCAGGGCTTGGGTGTGCAGGGCTGCTTTTCCACAAGTAGTCCAGGAGAGGAGTGAGTAGAGATGATTTCCCATTGAAGTGAGCCTCTTAAATGGGCAGAGGTTTGGTTTGGAGGAGGTATGTTTCTGGTTGCCTAAGTGCCTGTTAAAGCGCTAGCTCTGCCACAGACAATTGTGAGGATGCTTGTTGTGCTTGGAGGAGGTCAGTGCTGCCTCAAGACAGGCTTCCTGGGGCTGCAGAGGGACCTGTTGCCCTAGGGACTGAGGGACAGCATGGTGACACAGCCCTAGGAAGGGTAGCCCTCTATCGTGATTTCAGACTCTCAGCACAATTGCCCTCTTGGCTGCTCTTCTCTCCTGGACATGAAGAACAGGCAGGATTTAAAGCCCAAAAACCCTGCCTTAAAGCGTTCTCCAGCATGAGCATGAGGAAGGGTTGTTCCAAAAAGCCTCTGGGGACAAGAGTCTCACTGCCTAGAGGGCTGTGAATCACAGCCCCTCCCCAGCTGGCCAAGCAGTGGGCATTAGCCCAGGGCTTGAGTTAAGCTCCTTCTGACCCAAAACATCCTGTGGTTCCTGGGAGGACCCTGGTGCTCCCAAGTGTACAAAGAGTCAAGCTAGAAGAATCACAGGGAAACCTAAGACAGACCTGACCTTGTGAGCAGCTCAGATATGCAGTGGTGGCTCATCAGGCTGACCTGTCCTGTGGGAAGTCAGCACCCATCTCTGGTGGAAGCCTGAGAAGCCACCTGCTCTGTCGTTGGGGGCTGGGGACATCCCTCACCACAGCTGAGGACAGAGAGCAAGATGGAAAACCTGGCCTCACAACTGTAAACTGCAATCTCACTGCTGCTTTAGAAGTCACTTCCGGGCATACGTTTCTATGGAAAGGAGTTAATACTTGAAGGCCTGATCCCTGCCTGCTTGCTAGGGTAGTGGAAAGCTGGAGACCTAGTGCCTTCAGTCTCTGAGGATGAGCTGAACCCAAGCTTCTTCAGTGTGGTGTTGGTGGCCACTTGCTCAGGGTGTTTTCCCTTTCTCCTGCTGAGAGTGTGGGCTGAGCCTTTGCTACCACAGCACTCAGCTGCCAAGTTTGCTGCCCCACCATGTGCCCTTGCTTGGGTTGGGTACTTCTCAGCCAGGTGTTCTACTGAAATTGAGGTCTCCTTGCTGATAGCAGCAGTGCATTGGGGACTGTGGGCAGCAGCCACAGTGTCCTTGATCAGGGCTGGTGCTGGGGGCTGGGATTTCTGGTCCTGTGGGGTAGCCTGGCCCCCTCTGTATCAAGGATCCAGCCTCCAGGGAGCACTGAGCCTGGATAAAAGCTTCCAGCCTCATCTGCCCAGCAGTGCTCCTTTGAATGAGTCAGATGCTAGTAGAGCCCTGGAGTGAGTCCTTCCTACCCGTGTTCTTCTGGCAGGCTATGAGCTCCTCTTCCAGCCAGAAGTGATCCGGATATACATCTCCCTTCTAAAGGAAAGCAAGACTCCAGCCATCCTGGAGGCTTCGGCAGGAGCCATTCAGAACCTGTGTGCTGGCAGTTGGACGGTGAGTGCCTTGTGGAGCTGGCCTTGTCCATGTTCATCTGTGTTGTAGGGAAGGGGGCCTTGGGGAGCAGGGAGCATCACCCTCGGGGTACAAGCAGTGCTGTAGATGGCCAAGGTTCTGCTGTTTCAGGCTGTTCACTTTGTGCATGGCTCACTGCCCAAGAAGATACAGCTCAGCAGCATGGTTCAGATGTGGACCAGGTCTCTCCTGTGCTGTTAAGGGTTCTGTGCTCCCTGCCAGCTGTGTCTTCCCAAGGGTTGCCTGTCCATGTCCCTGCTTGCAGCCAGCTCCCTCCCATTCCTTCCCTGCTGTAGGCTGGGGGCGGGGGATGAAGGTTGGGCCTCTTGACAGCCCCTTGACCTGCATTCTCTTGGCGTGTATGGAAAGGACCATCTGGGAAATCTTGCTTGACTGGCCTGCAGAGGGGGGCTTTGGGATAGGAATGGGACCTTTGCAGTCTGTGGGTGAAGCCAGGACCCTCAGTTCCCAAGATGAGGGTGGGCAGCAAGGCTCCCAGTGGTGTCCCCAGCCCCAGGAATGGGGAGAGGCTGTGCCTGCCCAGGGTACACTGTGGTGCTTTGCCTCTCCCCTGCAGTATGGCCGGTACATCCGCTCAGCGCTGCGGCAGGAGAAGGGACTCTCTGCCATTGCTGACCTCCTGACCCACGACAGCGAGCGAGTGGTGAAAGCAGCATCCGGAGCCCTCCGCAACCTGGCTGTCGACTTGCGTAACAAAGAGCTGATAGGTGAGGACTGCAGAGGAGAGGACATCATGCTCTCTGTATCCATCCGGGTTAGGCAGGAACTTCCTCCTGATCTTGGCAGCTGTGGAAGTGTGTGGGCATGGCATCAGCCCAGTGTCCGTCTACTGCTCCTCTCCCAGAGTAGCATGTGCTGAGCTCCACTGAGAGGGACATCAAAATTGGTCACCTGTCCCTGATCCTTCTGCAGCGATTTCCCCCCCACCTCCTCCCTTGCATTCCTATTCCTTGCTTGCTCATGCTCAGCTCTTTCCCTTCCCAGGTAAACATGCCATCCCCAACCTAGTGAAGAACCTGCCTGGAGGCCAGCAGACCCCAGCCAAAAACCTCTCTGAGGACACAGTGGTGTCAATCCTAAACACCATTAATGAAGTAATTGTAGACAACCTTGAGGCAGCCAAGAAGCTGCGGGAAACACAGGGGATTGAGAAGTTGGTGCTGATCAACAAATCTGGGTAGGCTCTGCTTGAAGGACAATGCAAGGGGCAGAGAGAGGCTTCTCCAGGAGCTTCCTCAAGGCCATGGGTATTTCCAAACATCTCTTCCTTCGCCTCTTTCTAGGAACCGCTCAGAGAGAGAAGTCCGAGCAGCTGCCCTTGTCTTGCAGACAGTCTGGGGATATAAAGAGCTGCGGAAGCCCCTGGAGAAGGAAGGCTGGAAGAAGTCAGATTTCCAGGTATGGGGATGGGGGAACAGGGATGCCCTGTTGTGGCTGGGGCAGTAGGTAGGGTCCAGCAGCATGGAGGAGGGTATTCCTGGAGCTCAGCAGTACTGGGTTTCAGCTCTTATCTTGCTGGTGGGATTGGAGACCCCCGAAGGTGTCCCCTCTGCTGTTTCTCAGCACATGGCTGGCAGGAAGTCTCTACTAAGGAGGAAACACTCTGTAGAGCTTTAAGCCCTGTGTCCCACACATAAGTGTGCAGATCTGCAGACAGGAAAGTTTGCTGCACTAAAAGCCACTATGGCAGTGCTGAAGAACGAGGTTCTCCAGGGCTCAGCCGCTTTCCCAGAAGCTGGGATTGTCCTTGCTTCTTAAGGGCTGGCTGCTGCCCTGACCCAGTCTGGGCAGACTGCCTCCGCGCTCTGATGTGGATGCAGCCATGGGCTCTGGAGCACCCTCTGGTTGCTGCAGAGCCCTTGCCCAAGGGCTGTGGGAGGGTCTGTCCTGGTGTTGGGGGCTGGAGGGGTGGGGTGGGGTGTGCTGATGGGGAAGGAATATCTGGGCCAGGGTGCAAGTGGTCACTGTCTGGTGTTCCAGGTGAACCTGAGCAATGCCTCTCGGACTCAGGGAGGCAACTCGTTTGATGACAGCACCTTGCCTCTCATCGACAGGAACCAAAAAACAGGTACGTATCTTCCCTTCAGCATCTGTCCCCACTGTTGTCCTTCTACCTTGTGGGTACCCACAAACAGCTGGCCTCTGTCCCGGCCCTGCTCTTCAGCCCTGGCTTTCTTGGCAGCCACAGCTGCTCACACAAGGCTGTTAGTTTGGGCTTCAGGTGGCTTCTCAGGTCTAGAAATGATGCGTGCAGTTAACACAGGTCCTGTAGCACCCTTGGGTCAACAGTGCTGTGGCTGGGTCTGGGCTCCTCTAGCTGGGGTAGGCAGTGGTTCCTCTGCCGCTCGTGGCTGCAGGGGCTGTGTCTGATCTGCTGTTCTCCTGTGCTTGTAGACAAGAAATCCTCCCGGGAGGAGATCCAGATGAGCAACATGGGACCAGGTAGGAGGGGGACTGGAAGAGGGGCATCTTGCCTCCTTGGTATGCTGGGAGGGGGCAGAGCTCACATCTCCGATGGGGATGACACTGCCTCCCACGGAGGTGACATGACTGACTGTCCCCTCTCCTGCTCCAGACAACTATTCCACAGTCAATGAGAGGGACCACAGCAGGACACTGGACCGATCTGGTGAACTTGGAGATATGGAGCCGGTGAAGGCAGCGCCATTGATGGTGAGCAGCTCTTCCTAATGAGGGAAGAGTAGGTGGGACTGGGGTGTAGGAGATGGCACATCACTGTCCTGGCTGGCAGGAGGAGGGGAGAATGGGGCTCCCACAACTAACACCCCACCCTGCTCCATCGCCCCTACTAACCCCTGTGTGTCTGCAGCAGGAGGAGGGGCAGGAATC
This sequence comes from Pelecanus crispus, assembly GCF_030463565.1. Classification (NCBI taxonomy): domain Eukaryota; kingdom Metazoa; phylum Chordata; class Aves; order Pelecaniformes; family Pelecanidae; genus Pelecanus; species Pelecanus crispus. Next base: position 133,990 of record NC_134648.1, on the reverse strand, counting down.
ACAGCCTGAGGTAGAGAAGGCGGAGGAGGATGCTGACGTGTTTTCCCCTGTGTCGGTATGTCCCGCAGTGTCCTGCCCAATCTGAACAGTGGTGACAGATCCTGCTGCGCTGTTAGGGGTGCTTTGGCCAGCCAAATTCTGCTCTGATTGCTGCTGCCTGATCCATCAGGGCCGTGATCATGCCTCCGCTGCTCACTCACTCTCTGGGCGTGCTAACGGCTCTCCCTCTCTCTCCACAGCAGAAGATCTAGCTGCCGTCCCCACCTCCACTCAGTTTGGGTTGATAATATATTATATATATAAATATATATATAACTCTTCATGGTGGAATGGACCGACTTTTACCTTGTCTTATTTTTGGATTTCTTGCTGGACTGTTTGTGCCAATTAGCCAGCCAAATGACTGGGCCTGGTCCCCCGGCGCAGCCCGGGCCACTCTGCCTCCTCTAGACTGCTGCACCTCCTTGTTCTGGGACACCTCACCAGATAACTCCTCCCTGTCCTCCACCACCTCCTTCCTCCAGAGAGTAAAACCCTCCTGCCTGACTCTGCCGGATCGACCGGCGTGGATGCTGCAAAAGTACTCTGGATCTCTGCCTTGACCAGGAACTGCCTTCTCTCCCATGCCTTCCCTCTGCTCGGAGTCATCTGCAGAGACAGAGACTGGGATCTCACTTGCCACCTTTTGGTGTTTTGTTTTTTTGGGGTTGGGTTTTTTTTTTTTTTTTTGCCTATAGGATATATTTTTGTGCGGGATCACTCTTCAACCAGGGCCGTGGGGACAATGGGAGCATCCCTCCCTGGTGATGGTGGGACCGGGGGTAAGGGGAAGGAAAAACAGCAATAACTTCTCTTACTTTGCTCTAGATGAGGCTTTGGGGGCATGGGAAGGGGGATCTGGCTCTGGATCCTGCAGAGGGGTCTGGGTGGGGCCACTGGCCCCTGCCCAGTGACTGCGTGAGGAGGAACCCTTATGTGGGGAAGATGGTCAGTACTGAGGGGCTTGGGATGGGCCTCCCCACATGGGAGACAGTTTGTCCCTGTGGAAGGAGGAGATGTGGCAGGGCTTTTGGGGAGAGGCAGGCTACTTGGGGCGCACTGTGTGCCAGGCGTGTGGAGCAGGCGCTGGCAGGGCTGCAAGCGGGTAGAGCCAGGATCCCCCCCTCTCACGCCCACGCACCAGCTGCCTGTGGCGGTGCCCCTCTGACTTTATCTTGACACGTGCCTTTCTTTTGCCACTGTGAAATAGCTCTTTGAATCGTACTGTCTGGCTTCTCTGCTGGGGAAGGGGTGTTTCCTGGGCTTCCGGCAGGGCTGAGTGTTTCCCTTACCTGCCAGGAGCCTTAACTGTCTGCAGTGGGGCTGGAAGCCTGTTTCTGGGGGTTCCCAGACCCCCTGCCCTCACTGATGCAGTGCAGGGCTCTCATCTGCATCCTGTCCTGGGGAGACTAGGCTGCCACAGGAGCTAGGACGTATGCATCCTCCTCTCTGCTGTGGTGGTGGGAGGCACATCTAAGTGCTGTGATCTGTTGGGGAGCCCTTGGGCTCCCTATGCAACTGGAAGCCTCTGCAGGAGGCTGCAAACTGGAGCAGGAGCCCTCCCCCTGAACCATGGGCTTGTCTGGGGAGCAGGGAAGCTGCAGCAGGCAAACTGGTGCCTTGCCTCCTGCCTGTTCCTCTGGCTGAGCCCTCCCTGGCTCTAGCCCCACCTCAGCTCAGTTTGGTTTTGTTCTGGGGTCTAACTCTTCTCTTTTCTTTTAAATATGTAAAACACTAATTCCTTTTTTTAATTTTTAATTCCAAATGAACCAAAAAAAAAAAGCTTCCCCCTTCTCTCTTCCCCTGCCCTGGCTCTGCTGGGCCCCCCTGCCCTGGTGGGCAGTGGGGCTAGGGAGGAGGGAAGAGGGGGGCAACAAGCTGTACCCTTGTCTGATTCCTGTGCACACTCTTGTAACGCTTTTAAAACAAAATGATTTTTTTATATAAATAAAGTTTTTAAAGTGTGTCTGTGTGCCTTCCACCTAAGGCTGCCACCTTGGTGTTCTTGGTTTTGCAGTTGGGACCAAGTGTCTTTTCCAGGAGCAGGGCTGTGCTCTTGAGTGTTGCTTGGCTGTGTGTGGCTCTGAAAGATGCCACTTTGTGACAAACCCTTTCTTGGGCTGGAGTGACATTGCCTTCTCTTTCTAGCAAAAGATTGGAGGAAAAATAAAAAGCACCACAACTTTCCTTTGTACTGAGCTCCTAACCATTTTTGCAGGGTGCCTGGGGCTGCTCAGGAAGTAGTCAAGAGCTCTTCCTCTTGCCAGAGTATCAGGGCTTCCTGCTGGCAAACCTTTCCCTGAATTTTCTCTCTCCTCTGGTGGCTAGTGGACTCTGCACAAGTGGAGAAATACCATAATTTCTCTAGTACTCAGTGCATCCTTAAGAAACCTGGCCGGGGGAGGCCTCTGGAGCAAGGGCTGCCCCCCCCCAGAGCACAGCTAGGCTGCAAACATGCTCATCCCTTCCTGAGGAATGCTCCAGCCAGGCTGAAACACCATGTTAACTCACTGTGCTTTCACCTGTGTGTGTGTGGAAAAAAAAAATACAGAAAGTAAGTCTGTAAATTTGTGGAAATACCTTTTTGGAAGTAGCTTTCTGGCTTCTGCTTCAAACCAGTTATTTTACTGAGGCTGTGTTGCTGTTGGAAAGATTTCACTTTTATTGCTTCAGGTGGAGGCGACAATGCCCAGGGTATGTGGCTTGGCAGGGACAATGCCAGGAATGTCTTGGGGGGAGGGGGACAAGGAATGATGCCTGGGATGTCTGGCTTGGCAGAGAAAATGCTGGGGACATTTGGCTCTGGGACAATACAAAGGATGTTTAGCTCATCAGGGATGATGATAGGGATGCCTGGCCTGGCAGGGAAGGTGCCAGGGATGTTGATGGTGTAGATGATATCAGGGACATCCAGCCAGGCAGGAAGGGTGGCTGTGTGCTGGGGGTCAGAGGAAGAGCTTGTCATGGCAGGCCTGGCAGTACATCTTGTTGCCGTGCTCGCGGAAGGTGCCTTTCTGCAGCTGGCCCAGGCAGTAGGCACAGATGAAATGCTCGGGATGGTACTTGCGCCCCGCGGCTGTGATGCAGCGGCCGATCACGGGGCGGCCGCAGCCGTGGCAGATGCTGCCCTGCCGCTGGTGGAAGTGCAGCTCACAGTAGGGCCGACCCTCCAGCTCAAAGAAGGAGCCGCTGGCGAAGCTGCTCAGGCACTCCTGGGGGGAAGGAGATGGGGAAGGTTGGCACGGCCTCAGGGACAGGCTCACCCCTGTGTCCCTGCTGCCCACTCACCGCGCACACGAAGCACTCCGGGTGCCAGACGCCCTGCAAGGCTGACAGGTAGTTGTCTGTTACTGGGCGCTCGCAGCCCTGGCATTTCGGGGCAAACATGGCCAGGAAGTCCTGGCGGCAGTACGGCTTCCCGCTCCGCTCGTGGAAACCTGTGGGGAGGGCGTTGGGATGGGCACCCACCTGGGGGAGGCTCACACTGGGGGGTAGTGGGGCATGGCCATGGGGGTGCCCAGGATAGGAGGCAAGGGAAAGACCATGGGGGATGTCGGATGGGGTAATGGGTGTGAGGGGTTGGGCTATGGGGGGGATATCCGGGGTGGGGGCAATGGGGGCAGGACCCCCACACCTGTCCCCTGGGACATACCATCATCTCCGAACACTTTCCCGCAGTGGGCACAGAAGAAGTGCTCGGGGTGCCAGGTCTGGTCCAGGGCCGTGAGGACTTTCTGCAGGAAGAGGCAAGGTGAGGCGGCTGGTGGCGGTGGGGGGTGGCATGGGAGGCCGCGGGGGGCTTACCTCACGGATGGGGCCGGCACAGTAAGCGCAGCGGGGGGAGAAGGCCTGGTGGTAGTCCTCCTCGCAGTATGCCCGCCCGCCCCGCTCAAAGAAGGGCTGGTCACCCAGCTCCTGCCCGCAGCCCGTGCAGGTGAAGTGCTCAGGGTGCCAAGTTTTGCCCAGGGCCGTGAACACCTGTGAGGAGGTGGGGAATGGTGAGAGCAGCTCCGGAGGATGCTGTGAGCTGAGAGGAGCGGGGCGCCAGGATGGAGGCATGGGAGCTGACCTTGCCGGCGATGGTCTTGTGGCAGGCAGCGCAGACGCCAGCGGGAGTGGCTGTGATGCCTAGCTCCTGTAGGTCCCGGGTGAGGCTGCCCAGCATGTTGTCCAGCGAGGGCTCCGCTGGCACCCCGTCTCTGTGCCCTACAGCCACTAGCTGTGGAAGGAGGATGGTGAGGGCCGGGTGAGGGCCAGGCCCCCGACCTCCCTTCCCCCAGGAACAAGGCTCACCTTGCTCTGCATGTGGCCCAGGTCGGCCAGGAGCTCGTCCAGCTGCCGGGCGGCCACCGTGGGTGAGGGCGAGGGCACGGGCGCAGGGAACAGCGGCTGGGGGACCGGTACGGGGCTGCTGGGCACAGCAGAGAGTGAGGGATGCTGCGGCTTTCACCCCGAGGCTGAAGGGTACCTGGGACTGAGAACCCTCCACCCCTGCGAGATGCTGCCCTTTCCCCACAGGCCAGAGCAGGGGATGGGGGGCCTCCCTGGGGACGTGCTGGCAGGGGGTGGCCACATGGGCGGGGAGGGGGCTGCTTGAAGCTCAGCCCTCACCCCAGCAGTGCTGCGGGGATGCAGGATACACCCCCCTACCCCAGCTCGTGGAAGGACCTGGGTTTTGGGGGGGCATGTAGGAGGCCAGGTGACCCCAGAGGATGTGTCTAAGCGATGGAAAGGGTAGCCCCGGATAAGTTTGCCTTCCCATGGCCATATTTTACCTGTACACTGTCTTCAAAGCCTCTCCTGGAGGCTGAGCCCGAGGCGGCAGCTGCACCTGGAAGGACAAACCCTTGCGGCAGAGCCCGCAGGATGCTCCCCTGGCACCCTTCACTGTCTGCCCAGCACCGCTACCCCTGTCATGAGCTGAGCAGGGTCTCAGCCACCAGCCCCACCATGTTGAGGCATTACCTTTAGGGCCGCTGAGGCAAGTGGCTCATGGCCACGGGGGGCTGGGGGTCCGGCTGTGGCCGGATCCTGCTTGCAGGAACTTGGCACCTGCGGCATGCGGTCCTTGGAGGTCGGGCGAGAGCTCTGCTCCAGTTCTGCCAGCAAAGCATCTGCACAGAGAGATGCAGGTTGGGCATCCCAGTCACTGGCTGCCCTCCCTGCCTGTGCACACTCCTAAGAGGTCTTGTGCTATTCCTAAAATCTCAGGAGCAAAAGTAGCCTCACAGCACCTTCTGCTAGCCAGGTGCCAAGGCCCCAAGGGGCTGTGGTGGCCCTGAGCACCCTTGCCCAGACCCACATCCCCAATGCAGGATGGACCCACTACACTGCGCAGCCTTCCTGAAGCGTGGGGGGCAGCTGGCAACAGGGGTCCCACTTCCCCTGTGCACTATCTCTGGCTTATGAAGAAACATCTACCAGCCCTTAAATGCATCCCAGCACAAGCCCTGGCATGGGAGAGCTAAACCTCGGTGTTTTCTGTGCACCCAGAGTGGAGTTGCCCGCAGGGAGGGCAAAGCGCTTTCTCTTTTGGCTTTTACCTTGGCCATTCCTTGGCATCTCGCTGCCTTTACATAGGGAAACGGGTGATGCCCCCCCACTGCACGGCTGCTTCCCGGACCCCATCTCCCCCACTCCAGGCCATGGATAACTCCCAGCACCCTTGGACGTTGCGCCGCACCCTTTGGCTGCTCAGCCCTGTTGCGTGCAGCCAGGATTGCATCGCTGTGGCAACTCGTTTCCTGCCTTCAAGCACTCTCCATTTTTGGCCAAGTGCTTGCTCAGCTATTTGGGCCCTGTTTATCCCCTGAGATGGGAGAAGGCACGGCAGGGAGTGTGGCTCCATTGCTGCCCCCTCTGCAGCATCGCCACCTGACCCTGAGGTAGAGGAAGGACAAGGCTACCCCCGAGCTGCTAAAGGCACAACCCCACAGCAAGATTGGGCACAGGACTGACTCCAGAGGGGCCCAGCTTACCTAAATCCTCCATCCTGCCTCAGCATGGGGTCCCGGCGGGCAGGGGCAGCGCCTGCAGGGCGGCGAGCTGGCAGGCTGGACTGCACAGGCTTTCAGTTCCGCACTCCAGCCTCGCCTCTGCCCGCCCCCGGGGCTGGGGGTTGTCACTCGGGGTTTTTCCTTTGTGGGTTTTCGCTATGCACCACGTGTGACAGGCAGCAGGCTGAAAGCAGTGGTAGAGGCTGGGGCAAGGGGAGCCGAGAGCAGTTCCGGATTGGGGTTGGAGAGGGAAGAAATTGGCCAGCAGGTTGTCCAGGGAGCTCCTGATTCATAAAAACATCCAAGGGCCTTGGGCTTCTTGGCTGGAAGCCAGAGCACGTGTCCTGCAGACCCAGGCCTTTTCCAGAAGCCACTGGCGGCATGTAGCGAGGGATGGTATTCCTGCGCCAGGTGGAAACTCATTTGTGACGGTGTGATAGAGGCAGGCACAGCATCCACAGTGCCGGCATGCTCCGATGCAGCCTTGCCTTTTGAGGGGGATGCTTTCGGAGCCTCATCTTGGATTTCCAGGTAATGGCAAATCCCTTTGTGTCACTTAGAGCCAGTGTGAGTGCAAGGACTTGGCTCGCTGCAGCAGTGCAGGCAGCGGTGGCACTGCCAAAACTGGCGGCTGTGTGACTCTCTCCCTGCGTTAATGCTTTGGGCCACTTAAATGTTTCCCAGAGGTGCCATGCATGTGGCTGCCGGGCACAGCTCAGCCCCTGATGCTACAGGCATCGGGATACACCCACTCAGCACATCACTACCAGCCAGGCACAACACCCAGTAGCAGACCGGAGCAGTTTTCTGTGCTGGTAATTTGAGCGATTTACCCACCATTGGGACTTTTCTGCTTCTCCCAAGCCAGACCACTTCAGTCTCTGGGCACCCCATGCAGCTATTTCAGGTGATAAGCCCACGAGCACCTGAATGTGTGTCTTCAGGCAGGAGCAACGCAGGTGTTGCTGGCAGAGACACAGGTTGAGGTAGCAGTCTGCCTGGCCCTGAGACGCAGGCATGGGTCCCTTGCTGTTCGGGCCCATTTGGGAAGACAGACCTACGGGTACTGCCATTATCCCTGGTGCCTCCACCGATGCCCAACTCCTACGAGGGTGACCTAGTGATATTTACGGCTTGGCTTTTTAGCAGAGGAATCTTTTGGCACGGCTGAGAGCAGCCAGTGGATGTTGGAACAGCTCCAACAGGCTGGTTAGTAATCTGGGGTGGGGGAATGAAGCAGAGGCTGCTGCAGCAGAGAGGGGTAAAGAACTGGCATATTCATTGCACCAGCAGACAGGGAAATGGCAGGAGATGGCAGTGCAATGATGCCCGCAATCAAAACATGTCCCAGACCTGAGCTGTAGGCATCTGGGATGACGTGGCAGGGGAGCACGGCACCAAGATGCTCCCCCATCCCACCACAGCCCCCTGGCTCCAGTTTCTCCCCCAGAGCTGCTTTTCCAACCTGCTGCAAAGGGCGTTTCCCCCACACTGCTGCGGGTGCGCTCCCCCTTGCTGGTCTACCATCCCATTGCAACACCCCTGCCCCGCTCTCCCTAGAGCCGGGTGCAGCGACTAACCCTAGCCAGCGTGTGCAGGGAAGGCTGCATGCAGCTTGACGTGTCCTTTGTGCTCTTGCTTGGGGTTTTGGAGGAGGCATCACGTTGTAGGTGCATGGATAACATCTCAGACACCTTGGCTTCCAGCCCCACGCAAGCCTGCAAGCTTCACTGCATCCTTGCTAGGCTCCTTCTGAGTTTGGGCTACCCAGAAGTTTCAAGGATGCTATAAAAGCCTTGGGAGTGAAAGCTATGAGCCACGCAGCTAGAGCCCATGGCTCCCTGCTGCTTCTCCTGCGGGTGTGCAACACTGGTTGCAATGTCTCACCTCTGCCATGCCTCCAAAACCGTGGGTATCTCTTTGATCTCACTCCCATACTCTCTGGCTTTGCCTCTCTTCTGTTCTGCCAACCCTCCATATCATCCCCAGGGAAGAGGCTTGTTCAGGAAAAAAAAAAAAAAAAAGCACATTCCAGATAAAGCCAAATAAGCCTAATTTTTTTTTTTCCCCAGCATTGCCAGGTGAGAGGAGCCCCAGTTCTGCGTGCAGCTTCACCATGGCAGCTTTATGCCTCACTGGGGGAGCTTTCAGGAGATCCTCAAAGAAAGGGCTGCAATCAAGCACTGCCTCCAGACACGTGATTTTCCACAAAATGGCCCAGAAACAGAAGATGTGGCTGCTTCAGAAATATTACTGATCCTGGGGAAGGAGAGGTTCACCTTAAGGCTAAATGAAGGCAAGCAGGTCTCTGTGGCGGCAGACCAGCAGGATGCAGCCATCTGTCCGCACCTGGAAGAGGGTCTGCAGTTGGGACCTGTAGACATCCTCATGGGCACCCGCAGGCTCTGTCAACGGCTGGGCTGAGCCAGCTCCTACTAAGTCTGTCCTCTCCATGGATCCACTAAACTGCTGCGCAGTGGGAGCTGCAGCATCCTGCACAGCTGAGGAATGAACGCTTGCTGCACAGGTCAAGCTGACGCAGTCTCGGCCACCCATTCTCACACGTTGCTGATCCCATCTGCACCGTCAGGGTGGAGCAGGGCTGAGTTAAGCCCCTTTGTACTAAGCTGGCACGCCAAGGTTCACTTAATTACTGACGCTCCATGTTGGTGACAGCTCTTTTGTTATCTGCTCGCAGTAGGGACATCCAGCAGGGCACCATCTCAGGAAAAGCCACGTGGGACACTAAACTGCGAGTCCCATGATACGTTTCAGGACAAGCAATACTGAGAGCTACCCAGAAGACAAGACGAGGCGCTGCTTGTATTGCTCCCTTATGGCTACTTTGAGACACGATCATTGCGTCAGACACTTCCTTTTCTGCAAATAACAGAACCTTCCTGTCTGCAGAAGGTTTCGGGTTATTTTTAGACTTCTCAGTGATTTACTCTCCCCCTCCAGTGATAATATGAACCCTAGTGTAAACAAGTATCTGGAGCTGTAACTTCATATTATAAAATTTCCCATTATAAAACACAAGCCCAAGAGATGCAAATGGCTTAGCTGTGTCCTGATCTGAGCTGTATTTCTGTGCAATGGTTTAGCCAACCTATTTTAACAAGAATTAAGCAACACTGTGCCTTGCCTACAAAGGAGAAATCGATCACGACAGCAACTTGAGAATAACTTCCCACATTGAGACTCTCTAGTTTGAAATAACATTGATTTTACTTAAGAATAAATGCAAAATCATTTCATAGCAGAGAGTATGGGTTAACTGCAGCAGAGCAGTTAGTTTGGAAAGTGATGTCAATCAGTTTTCCAGCTAGACAAGTCCTTGGGGAGAGAAAGAATATTTTCAGCCACTTACAATACAAATAGCAGTACCAGACATTACTTAAATTCTTGCTGAGATTTCCTTCTTGAGGAGAGAGAAACATTTAAATTGAAAGAAAACTGACAGATTGACATTGGACTGACAAAAAGCAAGAGCCAGCCAAACTATCTGTGTGCTGGAAAGGAGCCTTAAACCACTCAGGTAACCAACTCCAGAGAAGGTTTGTACATTGCCTTTAAAAAAACCACTGCTGCTGAGAAAGCATGCTGCCACAGCTTCTGCAGAAGGGTGAATCGGCAGCCTCTTGCCTTGATCTGGAAGGGATAGAAGGAATCCCTGTGAGAGTACCTTGAACTTTTCTAGTGCTTTAACTTTCACATTAGGATGTACTCCTCCCCACAGCCTGCTGTCTTTGCCAAGAGGAGTCAGACTGTATGCGGTTCTCCACAATAAGATGGCTTATTAGAGCACTCTCAGGAACTGAGGAATGGAGATTTAGACACACTTTTGTTTTCTAGTCATACATAATAAAGCTCAGGACTTGAAACTCAAAAGTGGGAGGAAATAAAAGGCAGACCACATCATCTCACTGATGGGTATCAGTTTACCAAACATGATTTACCAGCTAAATGCCTCAGGCTCTTTGAATACCCTTTTACTTTTGCTGTCTGTAGAGAGGGGATGAAGAGCACCTTGTTCTGCTACTGTAGTGGGGCACCCTGCCCACAGGGGCACAGCACACCCTGGAAACAAACAGTGGACATGAAAGCTGGCTTATGCAGAGAAGCTTTCCCCCTTCCCATCCCCAGTGTGAGGGGCTGAGGGGCAGTACACTGACCTCAGGAAGCACAGCGTGGCCTGCCTTTCTTTGGGTCTTTGACCTGTTCCCCAAAGAGATTCTCCCCTGTGTAGGGTAAGTTCTTGGGTTTTGTTTGGACCTCCTCATGGAAGCTGGAGGCTTGCAGCCAAGCAGCCCACCGTGCATCCACCCCCGAGGCAGCGGCTCTCGCTACCGCATTCCCTGTGTCAAAGGCTGCTCACACCTGATGCCTGGCCAGGTCCGTGCCCTCGAGAATGACGGCCTGGAAGGCCTGACACTGGTCCTGCAGAAGACGTTTTGCTAGCACAGAAACTTTTTTCCAGAGATCAACTTGCCCTCTGGCCACCTAGACTTGATAGTCCATGACACAAATGGCTGCAGCCGCCGACTGGTAAGCCCTCTGGCCAAATGAATCCAGGCATCACAGTTCCGGGTTTTGGGGTGCAGTGCCATGCTCCCGGCCCACCTTCTCCCTTGCCATTGCTGCCTCAACTACCACGCTCTCGTGTGCAGGTTGAGACATAACTGTCTGCATCCTCAGGGAGGCTGTATTTTCTCTCAATTTCCTTTGACACAAGAGGAATGGTGTGGGGGTGTCTGCCATACTTTCTTTACCAGCTTGTCCAGGATAGGATGCAAGGGCATGGCCACTCTATTGCAGGAGGTCTGACCCAGATACCAATCAATGAGACTCCCTGTTGACTCCTGGAATGGAATTAAATCCAACTAGTTTTGCCAATCTTTTCAAGAACTGGGGGGGGGGGGGGGGGGGGGGGGGGAAGATGGATTTTTCTGATGTGGAAGTATTATCCTCTTGTTCTTCTGTTCTAAAATGGTAGGTAAGATCAGCCAAATCATCCTCTCCAAAAGAATCATAGGAACAACCCTCATCCCTGAAAGCAATGCCTGGCTTCCAGCTGGATGAGTCACAACCCACTGCTGGCGAGGTGGGGTGAGGGGACACAGTTTCACAGGGGGATGACAGTGGCTCTTTGGAGACTATTGGCAGAGTGAGCATTCAACTTGGTAACTGCATCATCCAGGGAGACAGACAGCTCTTGAGATCCGGACATCCTTGGTTCTAAAAGCATCCCAGCTGCACTGGAGCTCACCAAAGGATCTGTGGCAAGTTCTGGAGGTGGCTCTCTGGGTCCTGAGGCAGCTTCAGCAATTAGGAGGATGGATCTGGCCAGGTCTGAAAGCATACCCAGCCACTGAGATTCCCCAGATTGCGGTTCTGGTCCTGACACCGGGTGGAGGGGGTGGAGACTGGGACACAAAACTGAAGGCAGTGGCTTCACTGTTTGTGGGCTTGAAGCTTTTGGGTTCTGTTTCATTCTTACATGATAGTGCTTCTTCTGCGGGGAGCATGTGTTGTCAGGTACTGCAAAAGTTTTGCTTTGAGGAGGTAACTCAGTTTTTGGAGATGACAACACTGGGTCCTTCACCAGAGCCGCTCTCCCAGGCCGTGCCGGAAGGCACAGCAGGGCCGCTGGCTGCAGTGCTGGGACACAGCCCTGCCTACGGGTAGGGGAGGCGAGCTCATGCCGTTGCTTGATAGATTTCCCCTTCACTGCCCCGCAGCCCACCCGCTCAGGGTGCAGGTCGGCGCCACCGCCGGGCCGGCCCCGCAGCAGAGCGCGGAGGTGCTGCCGGCGAAGGCGGGCAGCCTAGGGGGCCATGCCGGCACAGGCCCCACGGGTCGCGACACAACGGTCGCGCTCATCCGTCCCCAAGCTCCGGCGGCCGCAGGGCGAGCGCTCGGGCCCGGGCCCGGGCCCCGGCCCGCACCCGCCCCCCGCCACGGGGCCGCCCCGCAGGCCCCGCCCGGCGGAGGCCGCAGCTCCCGGCGCGCCCCGCGGCCGCTTCCGGCCAGGCCGCGCCCGCCCCGCCGCCTCCGGGAACTACATCTCCCGGCAGGCAGCGCGCATGCGCGGAGGCTGGGCGGAAGTGGGCGGAGCGGCCGCCGCAAGCCCCGCCCCCTTTGCGCCGGCCGCCATTTTGTCACCGACTTTCACCCGCCGCCCGACGGGGCGTTTTTTTTTTTTTTCTTAAAGGAGAAGCGACAGCCAAAAGCAGGCCCCGCCGCCAGGCCTCGCCGGAACCGCGAGTGGCGCCGCAGCCCCGCGGCAGGGAGCGGCCGCGCGGGGCGGGGGGGGCGAGCGGCTTCCCCTGCCAGGCCTCGCCCGCAGGGCGAGGGGACCTGGGGGCAGCCGGAGGGGCGCAGGCAGCGGCGGCGGTAGGGAGCCCGGCGGTGCCGAGGGCCGGGCGGCGGCCGCGCGGCGGAGGGGCGAGCCGGGCGGCGGGCCGGCGGAGCGGCAGCCGAAGGGGCCGCGCTCGGGCGGGCGCCGCGGCGGGGCCGGCCGGGGGGGGGAGCGGGGAGAGCGAGCGCGGCGGCCCCAGCGGCGCCTGCGCGGCGCGGCGCACGCCCGGGCCGCGCGGGGAGCGGCCCGCTGGTTGGCCGGGCGGCAGCAGGGGGACGGGCCTCGCCGCAGCGGGGCCGCCCATTGGCCGGGCGGCGCGCGAGCGGCGGAGAAAGGCGGGAGGGCCGCGGGCAGAGGGAGGCGGGGCCGAGGGGCGGAGCCGTCGCTCGCCTCCCGCCCGTGGATTGGCGGGCGCGCGGAGGAGGCGTGTCGCCCCGCGGCCCCGCGTGAAGGTGGGCGGTGATTGGGCGCGGCTGAGGCGGGCGGGGGGAGGTTTGGCGGGCGGGAGCAGCGCGCAGCAGCCGCCGCGGCCCCGCCGCTCGCCGCCCAGATGCCGGCGGGCGCCGAGCAGCCGGGGGGCGCCGAGGAGCAGCCGCCCGCCCAGGGCCCGCCGGCGGCTGCAGAGAGGCCGCCGTCCTCGGGCCGCCGCCGCCCGCCGCCGCCCGCCGCCGAGCAGGGGGAGGAGTCCGGGGGCAGCCGGGTGCTGAGGGGCGGCCGGGAGCGGGGTCGGGCCGCGGCCGCCGCCGCCTCTGCCGCGGGGGGAGCCGCTGCCGCCGCCTCCCGCCGCCGTAAGGCCGAGTATCCCCGGCGCCGGCGGAGCAGCCCTGGGGCCCGGCCCGCCGCCGAGCAGCCCGCCGCCGAGACGCCGCCCGCGGCCAAGAAGGCCCCCCGGGCCGGGTGAGTGCCCTGCGGCGCCGGGCTTGGCCCCCGCCCTCCGCGGGGTCGGGGCCGGGGGTGGGGGGCTGGCGGGCGCCCCCGGCCGGGCGGCCTTTCCCCCGTCCCGCTCGAGTGGCGCCTAGGCCCCGGGGCCCGCCTCCAGCCGCGGGGTGCCCCGCGCCTCCGCCTCTTTGTTCCGGGCCGCGCTAGCCGGCCCCCCCCGGTCCCTTACCAGGAAAGGCAGCGTCCCGAGAGCTGCCTGCCCCCGCCCGCCCTGCCCGCTGCACCGGGCGTGCCCTCGGTGGTGAGCGACGCCGTGAGTGCCTTCTGCGTGAGCCGCCTGCTGCGCAGCGTCCTCGGGGGGTGGCTGCCCCCGGCTTCGGTGCTCCTCGGTCCCCGGCTTGTTTTGGCTCCGTGTGCCAGAAGTCTCAGTGAAGGGAGGTGTCGGGATTTATTGTCCCGTGAGGAGATGACTGCATCTCACTGCTGCTTTATTTCTGGAGTAGGAGACATGCCACGTGCACATGTGCACTTGGAGCGTTTGGTAATGTAGCTGATCTGCCTTGTTCTAACAGCAAAGTCCCTCCGGTTTAGACATAACTGTTATGGGCCAGACCGGGCTTTTGCTGATGTATTATTGTAGTTCACCTTTGCTTTCTCTGATGAAATAATCCCTGTTGGTATAAGGAGTTGAAACCAGCGATTTGAGAACAAGGCGATGGGTCTGTCCACAGTCGGGGAATTAGGGCTCATTCTCCACATCGAGTTTCTTGTTTCTGCTACCATGCCATAGAAGCTGTCTCTTATGCTTGCCTTTTGTATTTTTTTCAGGTGCACGGATAAAGCAGCTGGTAAAGGTAAGAGTTGAATTACTCGCTCCTACTGTTGTATTTCATCCAGAAAGTCAGGGCTTTCCCATGAAGGTAGCCAAACATCTGTTGGATCTTCCTTTTAAAGAATGATTTGTCGCTTGATGACACGCAGTTTCTTTCCAAGGTCTCTCTCAAGACTGTGGAACAGCGATAAACTGCTGCTGATGTTCACACATGCCCAATGTGCAAAAACTTGTTCTTCCAAATAACCGCTAGGGTTTGACTTCGCTATCAGAAGTTGAGAGCACGCTGTGCTGCAGTTTGACAGCTCTTGTTACGCAGCGGTCCCGAGTAGCTGGCAAAACCTGGGCTCGCATCTGTTCTGCTGCTGTTACAAATACAGGTGTAGTCCTCAAGAGACATGTGAAAGATATGTTGAAATAAGAGTATTCAAATATTTACACTTGTCCTTTTCTAGTTTCAGTGGATGGTGAATTTTTTATGCTTATGCTTTTATGCTTTTTTATGCTTCAGGGATGAAAGAGAGAAGTTTTGAAGGGGAGAGAGTACCTTAATGGGTCTAATCAAGAAAGCCCTAAATGTGGGGAGCTGCAACCAGGACCAGAACTTTTGTTTTTCCAGTGTGAACTATGTGAACTCTTGTGCATCTATTTAATAGCTTCATGTACAAAAAAAAAAAAAAAAAAAAGTTAGGGGGCTTTGCTCCTTGCCCAGTGATGACTACTGAAACAGTTCCAAGTAAAAGGCTTTGTGTAGTGTTGGTTTTGATCTGGCAGTAGAGAATTGTCACAGAATGAAATAGTGAGGAAAGAAGGTCGTACACCTGTACAAATGAATCCACCTTTCTGCTGGAGCTGTTCAGTTCTTGTTTGCAGGCATTTGTGTCTTGAAGGCTGCCTTTATTCTTGTAATTCTATAACTCTTTAACTTCATTCCTACAAGTCTATAGCTTTATTCCATTTGGGTGTTGAAATCTGTCACAGTTCTAGCTGGCAAGGTGCATTTTTTCAGACCAAAGTAGAATTAACCGATGTGTGTGTTTAGCACAGACCCCACTTGTGTGCATTTACCCCTTACTGCGTAAAGGGTGGGCAGAGTCTTGCAAGAGCTTCAGTCTTTTAGGTCAAAGCAAAGTTGCTGAAATATGTAAAAAAGCATGGTGTTGTCACTTAATATGTGTATAGTGTTAACATCACATTTTAATGGTGATTCTCAGTGTTTTGGATACCCTTGAGCAGAAATGTTTACATGGTAGTGGTGGAAAACAGGCAGATTAGTCCCATTTCTACCCCGGTTTCTTGGGTTGTGCTTGGAAATGGGAAATGTCAGTCTGAAACTTCCCAAGTTTGGTGGCTCTCTGCACTCTAGATGGTTTAGACTTTGGGCTCTGAGAGGTTCAGCTGTCCTTGAATGTGAGAGTGGATAAAAGTATTTATTAAATTTCCTGGGCTCTTTTTTATGATTAGACTTGCAGCCAAAATGGATGGCGTAAACTTTTGCATGGAAATTGGCACTGAGAAATGATGACTACTTCTAGTCCAAAGGAAATCTGCCTTGGTTTGTGTGTTTCTTGTTTGTTTTTTAGTCTTTAAAAATGCAGAAGTGAGGGAGCTGTGCTTCTGCGTCTCAGCTGTGCACTTGAAGTCCTTGCTGCGTGCTTGTGCTTATTGGGGAAGACATGGAAACAGACTGAATAAAGTGTCTCCCTCAGATAGATCATGCAGTATGCAGGAGAGAAGCCTCCCTCCCTTTCCCCCCTTTTTGGCCTTCAGCATAAAATGTTTGAAGAAGCCTAATCAGGTGTAAGCAAGCTGCAGCTTTCCTTGCATGGCAGCTAGGAGTCCTCCATCATTCTGGAAGGTAAAATACCATTCGTTGTTTCACCTCTGGGTGGAGCTGGGTTGAGGAAGAAATCCAGTAAAACTGCTGAGCGGTTCTGGTGAAGGCTTTGAATTTAGTGCTAGCGTTTACTGGCGTGAGTGCTGACATGGAATTTAATTCTGCATGGTGATTTGCATTATACTATTATCCTTTACTATAAAATACCAACTCCAGTTTAGAATATTAAATTTGCATGAGCTCAGCCACAACCGTGAGCCGCAGTATACAGGGCAAATGGCCTGTGGAAGGGAGGTATACCTGGTGACGCACCCTGTGTATCTGTTGGACAAATGAAAAAAACGCTGCACCAAAGTTTTTTCAGTTAGTTTTGTTGCCTTATGTTTGAGATTGTATTTTGAAGTAAAATCAGCAGTGTTGCTGTTGGTAAAGAAAGCTTAGAGGTGATGGGTGCAATCATGCCTAAATTTGTACTATCGATTATAACCGAGATGCTGTAACAGTGGACGTGTCTCGCCAAGTTTTATGTTCTTCTGTATAGTGCCATGGGATCAGCTTGTCAGCTTGGGAGCGCAGGCACAAAGGTCTGACCGTGTAGGTCTGATGGGAAGATTACAGGAAGGTTAAAGTCGAAGGTGTGTATTGTGTCAGAATTAGCATGCGATTGTTACCATACTGGTGTGCGTGAAGGCAGTTGCAAAGTCATCTCTACCGATTGTATTTCCTCTCTTGTCTGCTTAGTCATGCAGTTGCAATATTTCCCTAATGTGTTTTTGTAGAAATATTAGTTACATAAGTAGAACATTTAATCTCAGTTTATAAATGAATTCATGTAGCTAGAGTCAGACCGTGTAGTATAATTCACATTTGGCTTCCCACGATGCTGTGTATTCTTGTGGAAATAATTTTCATTTTAGTTAGACCTGAATAATTTTAATTATTGTAATATAGATTTAATGAATACACTTCATGTCCTTCCCTCACTGCACTGAAAATTCAGTGCTTACTGTGACTCTTAAAGTCATGTTAGCAGTCAAACAAAACCTGCTGCTTCAATTTAATTTTACACCTAAACCAGTTTCTGACTCTATCCACCTTTTTGTAAGATTTTACCTCTGCTGTTTAGTAACCACTTTTAAGAGTTTGAATGAAATCTTTCAATCAATTACAGCTGAAAAAATGGGCTGTGTAGCTATTCTGGAGGAAGTGTTGGAGTAGTGGCTGAATATAAAGATGCCAGGTTTGTGCTTAGTGGCAGAGCCCCTGCCTTGCTGTGCTCCCAAAACATGTGCTTTGTCTTTGAGGTTTTAGAGGTTGCAGGTTGCAAGAAGGTTACTTCTCCCGCAGTAAGAAGAAAGAGGGTGGGGTTGGAAGCATTTGTACAAACGTAATATGCCATGAATGCACACTCAGATTACTGAATCTCTGTGTCTAATATTGCTCTGCTTGTGTCACGATGTGGGCCCTTGTTTATGCAAGTTATTTTTCTTGCATGTTTTCGTCTTGCAACTTTACATTGGTATTGATGCTTTTTTGCAATGACAAGGAGATCCAGTGTAATTCTTTAAGTGCACATAGGTATGCAGCTGTGTAGTAGGGCTATTAAAAGGTGGAAAGAAGAGTTTGTTGGAGAGGTAAAACAGGGCCACATGACTTAAAGCTGTAATCAAAAGATGTAATGCCATGTGCATGGAGAGTTACCTCCTTGGAAGTTTGTTCTGAAATCGAAGGGTTTTTGCACAGTGTGGGCTAGAGGATGATACCAGCAGTATTTGCACACTTCTTCAGCGCATGGTTATAGAAACTGCGTTAGAAAGGGAGTCACGTGTGGAATACTTTTGTTAGATATCCACACATGTGGAGAACTATCTTGGCAGTTTGTTCTGTGATATCCATCACCCCCCCCAGCCCATCTTTCCGTATGAGGCTACTGTAATGCACTTTGTGAGTGGCTGGTGTTGCAGCCGTTCTCCCACCACGGTGGCTTTCAAGCTGCGATTTGAAGGTTCAGGGGAGAGGGGAGGTCAGAGAGCTGTTTGGTCAAGGTCTGTGAAAGCAAATGAGTGGAAATTACAAGCTTGCTCTGTAGCGGCTGACTTTTAACTGCTAGAAAAACTATAAGGTTCCACAGATTAAAAAAAGATGGAAAACTTTAAGACTCTAGGTGTACAACATGATTGTGTAGCATAGGTAACTTGCATTATACCTCATTATTTGTATTCTTAAAGCTTCGTGCTTCTTTGGTAATGACTGTTTTCCCTTAAGACTTTGTCAGTGTTTTGAGAGAGTAATGTCATTACTTAAAATCAAACCTGATAAAAATATGCTGAATTTAAATAACTCCAATTGCCCAAACCTACTTTGGCTCCTACAAGGGTTTTTCCATGTCCCGTATGCACAGTTTCACAGCTCTTGGGGGTGGGGGGTGTTTGGGTAGAGGTTTACACTAAGATTTTTTTTTTTCCCTGAGTTTCATTTTTGTCTGTGTCATTATAAAATTATATGTTCAGTGCCTTATCTGTTGTATGGTTAGTATGTTAAATCTAAGTTGAAGTCTGACATGTATATATGCTGTGGTGCATTTATTTTCATGATAGTTGTTTTGTAACTTAATAATTCATAGTTTATTTTCCTTTCACTTAATTGTACTTGGGTATTTTCTGAAAGTGTCTACTTTGCAGAGTTAGTAAGATGCTTTCAAATGCTTTATAAATCGAAGTTTAGAAAATGTCTTGTTAGTAATCAACAAACTCTCAATTTGTTACAGTTGAAAGTTTCATTTTTCATCAAGGATAGATAAAGCGGCATAGGTATTTGTTACTGTTGTGATGTCAAAAAAAGAGAGGAATCTATTATTGCAACAAGCTTACCTCTGAGCTGCAGGTTGAAAGGGGGATTGGTAAATAAATGCCCAAGCATCTGAACAAGTGTGGCTGGTGAAAGTAGATGTGGAGTACCAAACATCTCCCAGTTCTGAGAGTAGTTGAGTGGCTTTTTGAGCTGCCAGTATAGCAGGACTGGTGCATAGCAATGCACCAGTTATAAAGGGCTGGTTTATGCCAAGCCTGCAAGTTGTGTCGTAAGCAGCAGAAGCCAGAAGCTCTGCTTCCAGAGGGTTTCCATCTTTCGTCCCCAGTGAAACCTGAGGACAGCAGTATCTCCCAGCAGTGCTGCCAACTTTGCAAAATGGCATCCGTACTAGCATTACTTCTGCACACCCTTCCTGTGGGGAACGGTAATTTGGGTCTCCATTCCCTGGCTCCCTGCTTATCTTTCCCCGAATACAGAGCAACATAGCCGCTGCATCTGCATGTTAATAGGGGGACAGGGGTAAAAGGAGAGTGGTGGACAGAGGCAGCATGATCACGCAAGTCCTGTGATGAAGGAACTACTACTTCTTCTTCAGGAAGTAAATACAGTTGGTTTGGACTTTCCCTTTCTGCTCTTTGCAATGAGTAATTGATATGTGCCTGGGACTTTGTTTTCCTTCAGCGTTTGGAAGGAAGGTCCGGGAGGTGTTGGCTGTGGGATATGTGTATTTACTGCTCAGGTCCTTGTTGGCTTGCTGTCAGTTACCCAGACGTGCTTTTAACACTCGCTGCATCCAGCGATGTAAAAAAGACGCAGTAAGCACCCTGTTCTTGGAACAGTCTCCTATAAAGAAAATGCTGTGGGGCTGGGGAGTGATGCAGCTGTAGATGAAGCAAGAAACAAAGCATGCGAAAGCACCAGTGCCAGTCTCTGTGGCTTCCTGTGAGTATCCTGCGTGCAAAGTGGATATATGATATAGGGAGGAATTGAGACTCGTAAGGGTGAGTTTATCTCCTGGTCTGGGAGACAGTGGGCAAACTTTGGTATTTATCCCTTTTGTTTTGTTTCGTGGTAATGCTGGTATATGTAGAAAAATATGATATGGGTTCTTAGAGATGCTTTCACTGGTTTGGTAACCCTGCGTGCAGTGCTCCAGGGACAGAATTAGAGTGTGAATGAGAATACATTTCTGCTGCATGTCTGAAATGGGAATCTGTGCTGACTAGCATGCTGAGTAAAGATGGAGCATTACTGGGGTAAGCTGTGTTATGAAGCAGAACACTGCCCAGTCTTGTCTTTTGGTTGTCTAAACAATTATAACAGAGCTACAACTTTGTAGCTAGTTTCCTCCCAGGCTTCCTTTTCTTGTCCCTTCTCACAGTGACTGGTGTTTCCCTCACCAATTTTAAGATTAAAGGACATTTGATGCCTCTTGTGTACCATCACTCAAATCTATACGTGTTTTCTGCCCTGGACACTGTCAAGTTTAAAGGCCGCTGGGAAGAATCAGCAGAATGGTGAAAGCATCTCAGAATGAAAGCTGTTTATCATTAAGTGACTGACTTAAGGGAGAGTTCAAGGTAAGAACAACCCCAGGAGCCAAAAAATCTAAAGGATTGGTAGGACTTCGGAAAGTGGATTTTCCCCATCTCTCTTGAATGACTTCCTGTAAGATGCAGGCATCCATGCAGTTCCCGAAACTAACTTCTGCAGAGGCTACAAGATGAGGTGGATAATAATTAATGTCAGTATTGGAGAGTTGCAGGGGAGTGTGAGCATGGGGGCATTTCTTGGCAGACTCATTTTACCAAGTCATAGCTTCCGTTGCCCCCTCTCCATGAAATGTGATTCGGGCAACAGACAGCAGCGCTAGGTCTTAATCTGAGGTTGCATGCGCTGACTGGCTGGCAGACTCTGCCAAAAGGCAGGCATGCAATTCGTTTTGCAACAGCTGATCTGAAAAGCAAATGCTTGGTGCTTCTTTTTGCTTTGCGCTGGGGGTGCCTCGATACCTGTTGTGTCTCATGTATTATTTTGTCCTCCTGGACCTGGTGTCCATCACCACTGTTGACACTTGGAATGAAATAACAGGATGTTGGCCTATAATCCATTTTCCATGCGTCTTCTGGGAGGACAGGAACCTTCCAGAGAAATTGCGGCTAGCCAGAGCTAGTGGTGTTGACAAGTTTAAATGCCAAATTGACTGCAGCCTCTCTAGTTTAAAATTTTTCTATGTTTCAGTCTAAAGAGATTCAAGCAGCATCTTTTTTTTGTTGGAAGAGTAGAGCCTGATTATCTGTAATAGCAACGTTTATTCCCTCCACCTTGTTTCTCTTGCTTCTTTGTGCCATTAGCCAAATCCTGCTAACTGAAGAGTGTGGCTTTCTGTGTAGAGACATTTGTGAGAGGAGAGGGGTAATGCTGTGTTCATCCACAGGGCCTGGATTTAACCAGGCTAAGTGTACCCAAGACAGGACTGAAAATAGCCATAGGTCCCTGTGCAGTCAATTGAGGGAGGTGGGCATCTCCTAACTCCTTCCATTGGTGATACAGAGACAAGGACAGCCATGTTCCTAACCTAAATGCAGATGTGAGTCCTGTTACTTTCTGCTTAACATCAGAAGTTTGGGGAGGAATCCTCAAACGCAATTAAAATTGCAACACCTCCAGTGACAGGCTTGTGATTACCTCTAATGCCAGCTCAGTTGTGTTAGACAAGAAAGCAGCAGGAGGAGGAAGTGCTGCTTTTCTCTCTAAGCCAGTTGCTGTCTCTGTATTTAGTTTTTTTATTTTGATTTGGTGGTTGGGTTTTTTTTGTTGTTGTTTTGTTTTTTGAGAGGCAGGCTGGATTCATCAGAAAGCTGTTTCTGTGAAGGAAAAAGGAAATTCAAGTGTGGGAAAGACATAAAATTTATGAAAAATCTAGGACTTTTCTTTTGCAATTTTAGATTTCACACAAAGCCTTGGTGAGTGCTGATTCCAGCTGCTAGTGGAGCTGAATACTTTGTGGATACAAGTTTCCTGGTGCAGCTCTGACCCTTGCATAGGGACCTGTGTCCCCTGTTGAGGGTCTAAAATTATAAGGATTTTCAACTAATAGCTCTATATTGCTTTAAGAGTTCTACTGCAAAGTGAATATTTGACGCTTCTAACTGTGGGGTTTTTTGGAGGTACATAGGTATTCACAGCATGTAAAAATGCAATAAATCTGTTAGACAAGTGTGTTGAAGTAGAGGAAGAAGTAAAAAGGAGAAATCGTGGGGAAAGGCTTATTAAACATCTTCAGAGAAATGAAGCAAAATTGCTAGGTGAGTGGTGTACTTTGTAGAAATGTATTCTGAGGGAGGTCTGTTTCAACTCTGTAAGTCGAATCTTTAAAATACTAGCTCTTGCTAAGAAATCAACTGAATGCCTGATCTTCCAAGGGAGCAAACCTCTTACAAGAGCAGCAGTGCGTGCTAACGCTGGTAGCATGGTAGTGTTTGAGGGGGAAATTTCTAGAGAATGGTTTCAAGTGTCTTTGGATTTGATTTAGCATTCAAAAAAAAATGAGGATGTTCACAATTGGGATTAAAAACATAAAGCAGTCATAGTTCACCTTGAGAGCTGCTAAACCAGGAAGCCAAAAAGAAGGCATAGTTCATTCTCTGATGATGAAGTGGGCTTTATACATGCAAGCCATCAGACTTGGTTGCTGTCTTACAACGAAATTGTGATGCCTTACATTCTGTATTCCAGTCAGATTTTTTCAGTCAAATGTTGATTATTTCCACCCTGTTAATCAAGGGTTGGGGAATGAGTCACGCAAAGCAAACTACATGCTAGAAGTAAAAGGATCATTTGGTTCAAAAGGCTTGATGCAAAATTGGAGATTTCAGGTTGGGAGGGACTTCGGGATGTCTCTGGTCCCACCTGCTGCTTAACACGGGTTCAACACAGAGTTCACATCATGTTGCTCAGGGCTGTCTCAAGTCGGGTCTGGACACGCTCAAGAAGTGGGCCCATGTGAACCTCACCAGGTTCAACAAGGCCAAGTGCAAGGTGCTGCATCTGGGTCAGGGCAACCCCTGGTATCAATACAGGCTGGGGGATGAAGGGATTGAGAGCAGCCCTGTGGAGAAGACCTTGTGGGTACTGGTGGATGAAAAACTGGACATGAGCTGGCAATGTGTACTTGCAGCCCAGAAAGCCAACCGTATCCTGGGCTGCATCAAAAGAAGCGTGGCCAGCAAGTTGAGGGAGGTGATTCTGCCCCTCTGCTCCTCTCTGGTGAGACCCTACTTGGAGTACTGTGTCCAGCTCTGGAGTCCTCAGCAGAGGAAAGACATCGACCTGTTGGAGTGGATCCAGAGGAGGGCCACAAAAATTATCAGAGGGCTGGAGCACCTCTCCTATGAAGAAAGGCTGAGAGAGTTGGGGTTGTTCAGCCTGGAGAAGAGAAGGCTCTGGGGAGACCGTATTGCGGCCTTTCAACACTTAAAGGGGGCTCATAAGGAAGATGGGGACAGACTTTTTAGTAGGGCCTGTAGCGATAGGACAAGGGGTAATGGTTTTAAGCTAAAAGAGGGTAGATTCAAACTAGATATGAAGAAGATATTTTTTATGATGAAGGTGGTGAAACAGTTGCCCAGAGAGGTGGTAGATGCCCCATCCCTGGAAGTGTTCGAGGTCAGGTTGGACAGGGCTCTGAGCAGCCTGATCGAGTTGAAGATGTCCCTGCTCATTGCAGGGGGGGTTGGACTAGATGACCTTTAAAGGTCCCCTCTAACCCAAACCATTCTATGGAGGCTGCACAGCCTTGCTGCGCCCCTCTTCCAGTGCTTGACTGTCCTCTTGGGGGAAAAATATTTTTCCTGTATCCAGTCAGGCCTCCCTGTTTCAGTTGCCCCTGATCTCCCAGCTGTGCACCTCAGCAAGGAGGTCTGGGCTGCTTGATAACCTGCCTGTATATTGTAAGGCTGATGTTGTGCCCCCCAAGGGTTTTCTGTTCTCCAGGCTGAACAAGCATGTTTCCCTCAGCTTCTTCTCACAGGTTGTGTGTTTCAGCCCCCAACCATCTTGGTGGTCCCCTCTTGACTTGCTCAAAGATGTTGACAGCTGTCTTGTGGTGGGAGTCCAAAACTGGAGGGGGAATCTAAATGTGGTCTAATGAGTGCTGAGTAAAAGGGGATTAACAGTGTCCCTCTGTTTCCTGACTGTGCTCCTGTGAATGGCACCCAGGATGCTGTGGACCTCCCTCGCTGCCAGGGCACGCTCCTGGCTCTTGATGTGCAATGTGCTCTTCACTGGGACTGCCAGCGTAGCAGAGCTGCTCCCCAGCCAGTCCTTGAGAGAGCTGTCCACTGCCTTTGCCAGCAGATGCTTGATAAACTCCCAGGCATCTTGGTGGTACTGCTGGCTGGTGCAGAGGCAGCAGAAACCCACCTGAAACGAGACAGCAGTGTAAATGTGTTTGGGTAAAAAGGAGTGGGTTAGAGCTTAGCCTAGAGCACAGGCCCTGCGGACCGCTGCAGGTGGCTTTGTGTGCTAAAGGAGTGGCAAACCTGGAGTACTGAGCTTAGCCAGCTACTTGGAATTAATTTCTTCAGCACATCATTTGTGAAATTTCAAAAGGCATTTGAGTTCATTAAGGCCCAGTGTCGCAGCAAGCGCCAAAAAGTGAGATCGTGTGAACTGTACTTGGGAATTTTAGTTTTTAAGGGATGAACTTGCTCACAGAGAAATTTTAGCCAGTTCTGTTATCTTGCCAAAATGTATCTGGAGATCAGCCATCAGCCCAAAAGAAACCACCTGTAGAAGCTATAAATGAGTGCAAAGACCTCAGGCTGACAGTGCTTGTGACGCTTTTTGCTCTAGCATAAGACCAGAAACATCCGGCTCAGATTCCTCAGGGTTATTACCAGGTGTACAATTCTGATGAAATATGTGTTTGGGGGATTCTCCAAACATGACTTTTAATGTGGTCCAATTTTGAAGCTAGTCTTTCATAAAGCAGTTGCTGAGGTTTATGAGTGTCTATCCTGTAGTGCTTAGGGGAGACCAGAACCAGCAAATAATCGTCTTATAAGCCTTTATCAGAGGGAAACATAAGCTGGTTTTAAATATTTGTGTCTTTACTTAGAGGCAGTAGGAAATGTGATGTGAGTTTTAAATGAAGGCTTGCTGAGGTAAGGCCCTGGGGTGTGTCCTGTCTGGCTTGGCAGAGCTATGCTCCAAATCTTTAAGAGGTAGTGGTTTCCCTGTCAGAGTAGACAGGGGCAGTTATGCTATTCAATATTGTGCAACAGAGAGAATAAATGATGGGATTTATATTATTATTAAAGAGATTGCAATGGGTGTTTCAGATCCCAAAAAAGAGAAGGAAGAGGAGGAAGTTTCCAGTGTCCTCAGCCATGGCTCTCCTGTCAGCACAGCCAGGCCTAGCAGAAGCTGGCGCAGCAGCAGGTCAGCCACTGCGGCCCGCCAGCGTGACACTGAGAATTCACGTGCCTCCAGATCCAAGACTGGTTCCCTGCAGCTCGTCTGCAAGTCAGAGCCAAACACAGACCAGCTTGAATACGGTACGTGGAAAGCCCTGGCATGAAAGTGCCTGGTGGAGATAGTCAGCTCTTGGGAACCTCTGAAGGGAGCTGGATGTGGGTATAACTTTGTGAGCTGTATGCAGACTGTGGCTGGTAGAGGCGTGGTGCTTCTTGGTCATGAGTACCTTCTGCCACCAGCACCCCTGGCACTGAATGTCGACGGAGGTATCTTGAGACAGATGAGCTCACTGCAGCGAACACAGATTGAAACCTAATGGTGACTTTTCCTTTCAGAGGTCACAGAAGAGCATCAGTCTCCAGCTGGAATCAGGTAGGAAGCTCTTTATTTTGTGGTATTTCTTCCTATTTAGTGTCTCAAGAAGGGAAAATAAGGGCCTGAGCTTTTTCAAAATAAATGCTTCTGTGAAAGGATCTATGGGACGGATAGTAGCTCTGTTCTCATTCAGTGCTGGACCTTTGCATTTTTGGTCTGGATTGCAGATGGACTGCAGATGTCAGGAGATATTGTGGAGAAATGGGTAGTAAGATTTGATCTGGGCATTTCACCTGGTAGCTTTCTTCTTTCAGGAGCAGATGCTGTAGTTAGGTGGGTTCACAAGAGGAGACTGCTCTGCCTAGCCTGCCTGTTTTGGCTGTCAGCATGCTCCTTAGTGCAAGCTGTTAGCTTTCCCCAGTCATGCTGGATGAGAAAGTGCTGTGTAATAGTGTCTTTCCCATCCTAGGGGATGATGCATGAATATTCTTGCAGTAGTGCTTAAGCTGTTGCTGCTAAAGTCCTCTCTTCTCCTTTTCTCCCAGCAGTGATGATGAGGACATGCTCATCAGTGAGGAAGAAGTTCCCTTTAAAGATGATCCAAGAGATGAAACCTACAAGCCCCATCTAGAGAAGTATACTGGATTATGTACTTACTGTGTTTTTAGACAGGAAAAAATTGTGACATCTTGGTTGAATGAGCTTAATACAACCCAAAGAACCTGTGCTAGTTGCTAAGGTGGAATGGCTTCCATTGCACACAGTGTTTTCTAAATATTGCCTACAGCTATTGGGACTGTTCTTCTCTAACGGACTAAAGCCTTTAGAGTCCTGCTGGCTGCCAGGTTACTCCTTAATCCTTGTTCATACTTCTGCTTAGAAGTGGGACTTGGTAAATAGACATAAACTTTGATCTTTGAGCTTAATTAAATCTTTCTAAAAAGCAGACAACGGGACGAGTATTGGAGTAGTATGTTGTATTTGTACCTTTGTAGGGAAGCGCCAAAGCAAAGGAGAAAAGCTAGCAAGGTGAAGGAGGAAAAAGAGAAACAGAAAGAGATTAAAGTAGAAGTAAAAGAAGAGACTGAGTTTCAGGAAGATGAAGACCCACCAAGGAAGTGAGTAAAACTCTCCAGTTATATGTATCAGTGTGTATATTTTGCATTCTTGCTAGTGTACAATGGTGTTTTGTTTTTGTTGGCTTCCCCCCCTCCTCCTCTGGGCCTGAAAGATAATAGAGCAGAACCTTTTGTTTTGATGGAAGTCCTGCTTCCTAGTATCTTGCGCATGTTTGGCAAGGAAAAATAAGAGAGTTGGTATTTTCATTTAGTTTAAGTTGAGGGGGTTTTCTCCATACTGTGGTTTAGTTAGCTTACCTGGATATGGTCACACAGTGTGAAATACTTTAGAGCGTTCTTAAAAGTGGTTTCTGTTGTGATGCCTGAAGTGGATTAGACCGTATTAGAAAGCCAGTCTGAGAAGGCAGCATCTCTTCTGTTGTGTGCTTCGAGGCAGACACGGGAATACTTTGTATGTGTTGTGTGTTAAGCGTGCTCTTTGTACATAGGAAAAACAGCTGTGTTCTCCCTCGTTTTGGAGAAATGAAAGAACAAACTTTTGCTACCTAGTCAGTCACTAGTGCTTTGAGTCTGGAGACTCAAAACCTTTGGGTGTGCTGTCACTGGAACCCAACACTGAAGCTTTTCTTCTGGCAACTGAGGTGAACAGGATTTTTGTGTCTGTGTCAAAGCTATTCTTTGGGATAGCGTGCGTGGGGGAGGCATTTTTTGTACTTCAGCCCCTCGATGAGCAGTTGGAACAGACGGGGCTCCCTCTGCTGGTCTGCGGCCGGGGCTCTGCACACCTTCCTTTTAATTTCTCTTGCTGTTTCTAAGCTGTTGCAGAGCTGGTTTGCACTGGAGAGGACTAAGGATGCTGATATTTTGAGAACTTTTTTCTGTTAAGAGATGGCTTTCTGAGGCTTGTGGTTGTGTTGTTTGGATCAGACACGTGCGTAATAAAACCTGTGCCTATTCTGAAGGCTTGGCTTGAATGCTGAGTGCCTGTTCAGCATGTTACTGGCATGGTTGTGCTGTCAATAAAGATGTCTCAGTACAGTCTAGAAAAGACTTCCATCAATCTACTGTGTCTGCAGCGATATGATCAAGCAGGCACGATGTTCTGGGCAGAGCTATTGCTTGGGAGGGTGCGTTTTACATGGAAGCATAGGTCTGCTCCGATGGAGCATAGATTTTTGCCTTGACAGGTGTATGAGCTGCTATAGTTAATTCAGAGGACTGTAAAATGGCTGCTAGATCATTAATCCTGTTCTTCCTAGTCATGCAGATTGATGTTTTTCATGTGGTATGATATGTTACCCAACAGAGCAGAGGAAATAGGGTGCACCATCAATTCTGGACTGTGTTGGCAAAACTACATGTTTATAAAAAATGCATTAGGAAAGGGGAGGGATTGTGAGAGCAAACCACATGAAGCATTTCTTTCTCAAGAATGTTGCCTTCCTTGGAATCTGCCTCCAACGTGCACTCGATTTTTTTTTTCTAGAGCTTGCAGTTAATGAGTCAGTCGCTTGCAACTGTCTGCAGCAGAAACTTATGAGGGCAGACCTTGGTGTGCTGATGTGCAGCCTGGAAAGGGACGAATTTAATTATAAGGTCGGGAGCTGTTTGGACAGTTGCAGGTTTAAAAGAAAAAATGTGTGAAGCGTGTGATGCCTGGTTGAGGGTTTTTTTAAAATAGCCCTTCCTCATTCCATTGTGGCAGAAGAGTTGGTAATTTCTAACCACAGCCTGTTGCACTGTGGCTGTCTGATACCTGTTTACTGGTATCTGTACAGTTGTGAATGGTAGGCTGAGAACGTTTGAGCTAGGCAACCACATTAAAAAATGTGTTCTACGCTAGACCTAGCAGGTAGTCATGCAGCCGCAGCCTGACTATGTTGGCAGAGGCGGGGTGATTTGAGGCCTGCCTCATGCCACCAAATGTCATGCAGAAAAGTGTCACCCAGGTATCGGAAACACGGGGACCACAGCTCCAAAGAGAGTGGTCTTTTGTGCGATGTGGCAGCTCTGCAAAATGCAGGGACAATTTGCATGGAGGTCTGGTTACTTAACTTCTTTAGGGAACCTGCCTGCCTGTTACAAAAGCGTTTCCTTAGAAACTCTTCAGGCGTTTTGATCCAGAGCAGGTGGCTGACTTACCAGAGCAGATGACTTGCTGGGTGCAGTGTTACTTTTCAGCCTAAAAGCGTAGAAGAGTTCTGTAGTATTTCGTATAGCATGCTCCTGCTTTATAGCATACACTTCAAAAACTCTGCCCACTACCCATGTAAAGAAGCTTCTTTCAATTCTGTTTCTGTAACCCTGTTACAGGAGGGGAAGGAGGAGAAAGGATGACAAGAGCCCAAGGCTGCCCAAGAGAAGGTAAGTGATCTCCTCTACTCGGTTCTGTTCTGAAGAATTGCTTCCCTTCTGTCCTACACAGAGATGTTGATTGTCTCAAAGCCATCTCTCTTGCACAGTATAGAAATCGTCCTTAAGGGGGGGGTGGGGGGAAGCAGCATGCCCTGACTTCCCTCCTTTCTTTCCCCCTTCTCCCTGTAGGTGTGTGTTTGATTTCTTCCAGCTGAACCAGCCCCCCATACACACTTACACACACACACACACTTCTGAGTTGATCCCTAGCCTGGCATTGCACAGTGATACGGTTCTGGGAACTCTCTGTCTCCTGGAGTTTTCTCAGCTCTGGGGAGAGCCCTCAAGTAGCGCTAGGAGCAGAGGGGACTCTTGAACAGAGTATCAGCATAGCCCGAACAGGAATATTGGAGCAGTGATCCATTGCTCTCACATCACCAAGCTGCACTCGCGCTCATTTTTCTTGCTGCTGCCCTGGCTTCAGATGCATCAGCTACCACTGTGTCTGTTTCCTTACTGACTTCTTAGGAAGAAGCCTCCGATACAGTATGTCCGCTGTGAGATGGAAGGCTGCGGCACAGTCTTGGCTCACCCACGTTACCTGCAGGTTGGTTGAGATTTTTCACTTCCTGAATGGCATGTATGAGGGCAGGGAAGGGCTATTTGGAACAGGCAACTAATCAACCAGTGGCACTGAAGCACTCCTTTCTAACGCTGTCTTTTTGGTTGACATAATCAATTGTGGCCAGTTGTGGCCGCATGTGTGTCTGTCCTGTTGCTAGATGTCCACGTTTGTTTGGCTTTCTTCTCTCAATGGAGATCAAAGCCTTTGTGTTCATGGTGTAAGGGTATCTTGTCAGTGATTGGAGTCTGGTGGCCTGCTGGGAGGTCATCTGGGATCGAAGTATCTCAGCTGCTCTCTTAGCCATGTAAAGAGAGAGTCTACAACCTTTCACTCTTCCTTTATAGCATCACATAAAGTACCAGCACTTGCTGAAGAAAAAATACGTGTGTCCTCATCCCTCCTGTGGTCGGCTCTTCCGACTCCAGAAGCAGCTCCTGCGGCATGCCAAACACCACACAGGTACAGGGGGGTGGGAAAAGGATACAAACTCCTCCTCAGGTCAGTGAACAGAGAGGGGGGAAAAAATGGAAAAGCCTCTAGGACTTCTGGGGAAGGTGAAGCCAGGGCAGGCGGCATAGATTTGCAGCAGCAGCAGGGTATTATTTCCTTCTGGATTACCATCTTTTAAGGAAATGAAAGAAATAGGCTATGGATTTTTTAATTCACCCCCTGGCAAGTACCACCCAGGGGTTCTGTAGAGGAATAAACCAAGCCAAGCTTTATACTAATTTGCCAGTCCTTCAGTATTGGTCAGAATGGATAATTAGCTCTTAGGAGAGTCTTAATCATGTCTTAACTCTCCAGATCAGCTGCTGTGGTGTGTTGTGAGACACCTCCTCCTTTGCTATGCCTGCTGGCCTCCCAGCACATCTAGTTCTGCCACTTCTTGGGCAGCTTTACCTGCAACATGTGAGAGCTGGGAAAGGGAGCAGGGCTGCAGGAGAGTAATGCTCCAACTGGTGTTGTTTTTTTTAGATCAAAGGGATTACATCTGTGAGTACTGTGCCCGGGCGTTTAAGAGTTCTCATAACTTGGCAGTGCACCGAATGATCCATACGGGCGAGAAGCCCTTGCAGTGAGTACCTCTGCCTGTCTCTTGCTCTCCTGCTTTGAGGGACCCTTGGATACACCCGTTCTTGGACTGCACTGGGAGCAGGGGCAGCTCTGAAGTCAGGACTGGAACCTGTTCTGGGTGTCCCAGCTCTCTTTAAATGCAGACCTGTAGGAGTGTTTGTGCTGCCACTTGTTTCACCTGCTCCTTGAGGCAGTGTCTCAGTAGAGATCTGAGGAACATAAGCCCTCTGCAAATAAAACTGTAAGAGTTGGAGCTACAGTGATATCCCATTTTAGTGAGCCCCTGCTGTTTTCCTGGGCTGCCTCTGTCCTACCGCTGTCTCCACAAGCGTGTGGGGATGTCCCTTTGTTGTGACCTCCCCCTTCTCCCCTACCAGGTGTGAGATCTGTGGATTCACCTGCCGGCAGAAGGCTTCCCTCAACTGGCACATGAAGAAGCATGATGCGGACTCCTTCTACCAGTTCTCCTGCAACATTTGCGGCAAGAAATTTGAGAAGAAGGACAGCGTTGTGGCCCACAAAGCCAAGAGCCACCCCGAAGTGCTTATTGCTGAAGCACTGGCTGCCAATGCAGGTGCCCTGATCACCAGCACCGACATCCTGGGCACTAATCCTGAGGCCATTGCGCCGCCCACCGATGGCCAGGGCCTCCCCCTTCTTCCCGACCCCCTGGGAAGTGCTGCCCCGGCAGATTGCCTGCTGCTGAACCCTGACGGGATGCCGAAGACATACTGTGGTGGGGCAGAGCGTGTGAGCCTGGTGGCTGATGGCAAGCTCTTCGTGGGCAGTGGCAGCAGTACAAACCCGGAGGGGCTGGTCATGAACACAGAGATCCTGGGAGCCACCACGGAGGTGCTCATCGAAGATTCAGACTCCACTGGACCCTAGTGGGTGGGGAGCACATGGGTGCTGGGACAGTTTGGACTCTGTATTTAAAAGGAAAAAAGGAAAAGGAAAAAAAAAAAAAGAGACACTTGCTGAAAGAGAGAAAAGTTAAACAAAACTTACAATACTAGTAAATAACCGAAGGGTCTGCTCCCCTCCAGCGTGGATCACAGCACATCCTCTTTCTCCCAACCACTTCTCTCTCTCCCACTGCTCCTTTGTAGAAAGGGGCACATGCTGCCATTACCAGAGCAAGTTGGATTGAGCGACGGATTTCGCCAAGGGAGGGGGGACTGCTGAAACCCTTTGCTCTACCCCAAAGCAGATGCCTTTCTGGCTCCTTGACGTGGCCCCACTCACAAACTAGAAAGCATTTGATGTGCTCTGGACAAGTTTCTTAGGACTCCCTCTCGCCCCTGGTCCCAACTTCTATGCATCGCTGCACTCTGGTCCTTGCAGTCTCATTCTTCCTCCTGGGGCTGGGAGTTTGGCTTGGCACTTTAGGCCCCCTCAGCAGGGTGAGCTGTGAAACAGCGCACGTCCCTCTCCCCACCGCGCTCCTCTGCTCCAGCTCTGGCAGGAAGTCGAGGGAACGCCCTGGCTCATAGATCATGTTTGCTTGGAGAGGCCCGGGGGCTACGGGAGCCCTGCGTGGGAGAGGCAAGGAGGAGCATCCCAGTTTGACGACAGTAATTTGCACTTTGAACATGTTTCGTTTTTGTGTTGTGGTAACAAGATTCCTTATTTATTGATTAAAAAAGGGTCGGTATTTTTTAGTTATGTTCTTAGGGGGTGGGGGTGGAAGGGGTTCAGGCTATTTCCCAGTAGGCTCCTTTGCACTAGTGAGCTGCAGGGAGCATGTTGTGCCATCGTAACGGCAGCTGGGAGAGCTGAGGTGAAGGCAGTGTTCTGGAGTCAGATGTCTCTCGCAGCTTTTCCAGAGTAGAGGGAGAGCCCCTGGAGAAGAGCCTGTTTGCAGTGGGAGTCTCTGCAGCAGCATTTTAGCAGGAGGATGAGGTGAGTGATGGAACAGCTGGCTGTTGTCTCCCTCCCTCCCAGGTCAGGGTGAGCTCCTTGCATTAAATGCTCTTTTTGCCTCCCCCTTGTCCCCTAGCCTTCCAGGGAAGAACATCATTAGCCAGGAACTTGTTCTGGTGACTTAGGATGGTTGTGAGCTGCTTGCTGCTGGGGGATGTTATGCTCCTCATCCAACTCTGCCTCTCCTTTCCAGGTCTAGACAAAGATACAGAAGCAGGGACCTGGATATGGTTGTCTCAGGCTTGTTTATCCAAGGCAATAGTCTGATGCAGGACTAAGGGTCTGTCAGCTGCTCTCCCTGCCCCCGTTTTGGGGAGAGGGTGTTGTGCAGCTGTGTCCTCAAAGCTTCTCTCCTGCGCAAACACCCCTGCTTTCCATGAAACATGGCGGTTCATGTTGCCTGCCAGTGTAGTTAGGACAGCTCTGAGCCCTTGGAAAAGTTTACATAGGATATGATGTGTCTGCTATGGAGACTTGGATCTTTTTGCTCTTATCTGAAATTTTGTGTGGAGATTCAGTGGCCTTGAATTCGTAGTGTTTTTTGGAAGAGGTGAAGAATAACCTGGGCTTTTTGTTTGCTTGTTTTTTCGGTTGGGTTTATGTGGTTGGGAGCAGAGCTGAAGTATCTTGTCCGAGCACAAGATCAGCTAAATTGGTCTGTAGCACACAGCAGCTAGACAAAATCGGGTACCTGGGGTCTGGAGAATGGCAATAAAACATGGAATTTAATTGGAAACCTTTTACAGGAAACTGACTCTGAACACCCACTCTGTCCCCTGTGCTGCCTGGAAGTCCAGCTGCAGCCCAAGCCTGACAGCTTTTATTGGGCCATTTGTCCTGATTTGCCCCCTCCCTTCCCCCCTTACACCGATATCTTTGTCAGAGCAAGTTGAAACACTTCTGGTGTTGAGGCAGTTTGTGGCTGAACAGTTTGCAACCCTGGTGTCTTATGCCCTGGGTGTGGGCATCCCATGTTCTTGCACTGTGGCAGCAGCCTGGCTCCCATGCCTGCAGGAGATGCATCGGCCGCGAGCCTCTCCTGGAGATAAGGATGAGGGCCCAGCGTACCTGAACGCGGGTCTCCTGGGAGAACGCGTGTCAGGTCCGCAGTGGTATGGTGTTAAACTAAACCAGTTTCTTCAGTTGGGATGTTTCTTGCTTGGATCAAATGATTGTGATTTCCAGCAGGAAGCTTTTGGGTGGCCAGCTGGTCCCCTCCCCTTGCAAACTAAAGAGAAGCAGCACAACGAGACGTGTTCAAACCCAACTCTGATGCTTTCACCCCCAGCAGTGGAGGTATTCTGTCCAGGGAGACTTAGGGCTAGCCGAGCCACGTTGTGTGGTGGCGTGTCTCCTGGCCTGGATCCCAGCCACGGGTAGCAGATGCGCTCCCGTGCTGCGGGTCAGTCGTGTGATCCCCACGCTTGCTGCAGACCATGCTGCTGGAGCTGCTTTTCGTGCCCTGCCCCTGTGCCCCATGGGAGGCGCGGAGTGGGCAGAGCCTTGCACAGAACACTAAATGGAGGGCTTGGGGTTTTGTTTTCTGAGGGATGGCACTAAAATGCTTTTGGGTCAAGGGCTTGCTCACCTCTGGTGATGCAACGTTTGGCACCTGGATGGGAGGTGAGGGAGACTGCCTTGTCTTGTGTCTGCCCCAACCGCCCCGAGCGGAGCAAAGAGTTTGCCATCGGCCGCATTTCTGGGATGCAGAATCGAGCAGCTCATTTGCTTCCCGGCCCGGACACCTCTGATCCCTGCCACTCCCCACCTTGTCTTTCCATGCACACCTCTCGTAGCTCTCCTTTTTCTTTTTCTGGTCTCGGCCAGTTGCCTGTCTGTCCTCTAACCACAGCCTGCTAACCCCTGATGCAGGAGAGACTGGTGTAGCTCCCTTCCCGCTCCCCTTTGAAACCGTAAAACTGACACAGCCCTCCTGCAGCTCCCCTTGATGTCTCTCCTTCACTCGCATGCAGTTTGCTTCAATAAATTATTGTAGTAGTTTGCAATAAACTTTTTTGTATTTTTTTCCCTGTATTTATTTTTTTTTTTTCTCCTCCTGGGGAGGGAACAGAGGGGATGCAAGGCCCTTTGCCTGCTCAGTGCCCCAGAGAGCTTGTGGGTGCTGCTCCTGGCGTGGGAAGTGGTGTGCGGGCAGGGGCCTCCCTCCGGGGGCCTTGGGGCACAGGGTTTGGGCTGGGGGCTCTGCCAGCTGGAGCTGGGGGGCTACCGGCGCTCAGCAGCGCTTTCTGCAGTAGCCACCAGGTGGCAACGATGCTGTTAGGTTGGCCACCAGCCCCAGGAGCTCGGGCTGGGGGGGCCGAGGCAGGCCCCCAGCCAGGCTGGGGCAAGGCTTGGTGTACTGTGATACTGAAGGGAAACTGCTTTTCAACTCTTGGGTTTTTTCTTTTAATCTGGGTAATACATAACCAAAATAAAAGTACTGAGGAAAAAACAAACCAACCAGAAGGGCTGTTTTTGTCTTGGTGCATGCAGTTCACCTGCGGTGGGTGGCCGGTGTTGCCCTGGGCTAGCTGGGACCTCCTCCCCTGTCTGCAAGCCCCGCTTTGGGGCAGGACCCCTCCGGGAAAGGGTGGTGAGGCCTGGGGGACCCAGGCCCATGCAGCCATGCGGGAATAAGAGGGCTGGAGGTGGCCAGGACAGGCCCCTGCAGCCTTCTGTCAGGGTTTGGGTTGCAGCCCAGCCCACAGCCAGTGCTGGATCTCCAGCCTGGGGGCTGCCCTCAGTCCCTCCCTGGCAAACCTGCAGCGCTCTGCCCCGCTCAGGCCCCAGCCTGCTGCCTGAGCTGAGGTGTTGAGCAATGTCCGAGCTTTGCTCGCCTCTTCCCGGCAGCGGTTTCCCGCGCTCTGGCATGAGCTGGGGGGGGGGGGGGGAATTAGTGTGCTGCTAATCTCACTGTGTGGCTGGGAGGGAGGAATGGGCCAGAGCCGGGGCTGGGAGCCTGTTGCTGCTGGGCTACACCGTTCCGGGCAAGGCACTTGGAGTAGCAAAGCATGGAGGAATTAGGGAAATAATCTGTCGCTGTTGATCCCAGAGGCGGGAATTTGCCGTGTCGTGCCAGGCCCCAGGCACGGAAGAGGGGGGAGAGCCAGGCCAGCGGACGTGTGAGTGGAGCTCCCGGCTGGAATGCACCAACTCAGCAAGGGATTGTCCTCCCTGGGCTGGGCAGACGCTGCGCCATGAGCCTGGTGCCCGTGACAGCTGCCTGGGCCATGGCGGCAGCAGACAGCCCCTCAACTACCCTCCGGCGCCGTGACCTGTGCAGCCGAGGCATCCGCCTGGCCGGGAAGATGCGCTTGGACGTTGTCGACCTCCTGGATACCTACGTGAGTTTGCCCTGCTCCCTCTGGCTGCCCACGGGGCTGGGAGCGCTAGCAGGGTGGCCGCTGCTACTGGGGTCTGGGGGGCTCCTGGCAGCTGTGCGCGAGGGCTCTGGCCCACGGTAGAGATGGGGGATAAAATGCTGCTGGTATCCAGGCCTTGGCGCTGCTGGACGATGCTTGGGCAAACCTTGATCACCTGGCCTTGTATTGCTCCGAATGCCTCCTGGCCAGCACCGAAGCTGAATCAGGGGCCCCAGGAGCTGGTGCTGGGAGGGCTCGGGGCGGGGGATCGCCCTGTTCCTCCTGACCCTGCTGATACCCAGCTGCTCTCGCCCCTGCAGGTGGAGCGGCAGGGCTTGGATGCCTCGGCCAGTGTGGCGGCGGTGGAGGGCGTGCCAGTGGCAGCGGTGGAGCGCTGGGATGAGCAAACAGGGACCCAGCGGCTGCTGGAGAACCTGGCGGCGTACCGGGCCTTCCGGGCGCTGCTGGCCCAGATGCTGGAGGAGCAGCGGGAGCAGCTGGGTGAGGCTGATGCCGCCCTGGGCCGGGCGCTGGCGGCTGTCCTGCTCCAGGTCTCAGCCTTCACCTACCACCTTGAGGAGCTGCTGCGGCTGGAGAGCCGCGGGCCCCCCAGCGAGGAGGGGGCTGGGCTCCCCCCAGCCCCCCACCTCGGCCTCTTCGAGAGGAAGCTGCGGGGCCTGGGGGTGCTGCGGGAGCTGGCCCAATGGGCCGTCAGGTCCGCGCGGGACCTGCGGCAGCTCGCCAAGCCCAGCCCGGGCAGCAGCTCGGCCCCCAGCCCAGCTGAGAGCCCTTGAAGGCGGGCGCGGGGTGGGGGGGGCTCAGGTCCTGCTGGGGCATAGCGGGGGGCTCCTTGCCCACCCCTGCGGAGGGCTGCTGACAGCGGAGGGGGTTGTTCAGGGAGGAGGGTGGATGGGAGGGACCATGCCATTAGTCCCCAGGACCCCCATCCTTTTGGTGCCACTCCCTGTGGGCCCCTTTCCCTGTGGGGAAACTGAGGCATGGGCTACACTCTGCCCCCTCCCAGAGGGAGCAGGGGTCCTCAGGTGGGGCGAGCCTTGGGGGTGGCTCAGGCTCTGCCTGCTGAGGGGTTGGAATTATCCCCCGGGAAGCAGCTTTGCCACTCACCCCAGGGCCTGGAGGCAGTGACCCTCAGCAGGCTGCAGCAATGCTGGCCTTTTCTTTGAAATTCGGTTGCTGCCCAGCTTGCTAGGCTAGGTGCTGCCTCCGGCCGATGGAAGCTGCCTTAGGGCTCTTGCGGAGGCAAGGCAGGAGCAAAGGGACAGAAAGGTATCACCTAGTGAAAGGAGTCTTGGGACCTGCCCCTCCAGCTGCAAGATTCAAGGCTTCGCCTCCATCACATGGACTCATCTCCCACCTGGCTTGCATTTTCTGTGCATTGAATTTCTGCTCTAACTGCTTAGGGGCTTTTTTTTTTTTTTTTTTGGGGGGGGGGGGGGGGGGGGGGTGTACGATCAGGAGGGGATTTCTTAACTGCTTGGACAAGGTAACAGAGAGGATCTTTTACCCGAAGGCTGTGATTCAGAAGACCCTCCGCAAGGAGGTTTGTGCCTCCAGGTGTTATTTTGGGACTGGAAATGGCAGAGGATTAAACAGCCCCAACCACATCACTCATCCTGTGAAGGGGAACACCATGAGGTTTCCCAGCTGCCCGGGCTGTGGTTTTCTTGCTGAATGGATGTGATGGCTGCTGAGCGAATAAAAGGGCTGGGAGATCTACTGGGGTGACATGGCTTCTTGGGGAAGGTGGGACAGTGGGGCTCAACCTCGATGGAGAACCTGGGGTGTCCTGTTCCCGCTCCAGGGAAGCGTTGGTCCCAGTGGGGTGGGAGGTTTGGAGGGGATGGGACCTGCTGGGAGGCCATGGGGCAGATGAAGGAGATGGAGGTGGTGGGAGGATGAGAAGGAGGTGTGGGGGTTGCTGGGGTTGTGCCCCGTCCTGGTGTGGCCCTGCCTTCCTCCCTGATCTGTGAGAGGGAAGGCAACATGGGGGGACACCAGGGTCGCAGGGTGAGGAGGAGGCTGGGGACGTGCCCGGCCAGCTCTACACAAAGCAGCTTTGTCGCTGCGCGTGGTGGTGGCACCGTGCCTGCCCCAGCACAACGGCGTCTGCTTGGGCGTGGGGAGCCCTGGGCACTGCGGGAGGACAAAGGGTGACACCAAGGCAGGGGCCCCAGCACCCATCCTGCCCACCCCACTGGCCACATTGGGGCAAGTGGGGCCACAAGGTTGGGGCTGCCCCGTGGGGTTGGGGTGAGTGTGGTTTGGTGGTGCCTGTTTTTTTTTTTTTTTGCGGGTGACACCCAAGAGGAAGAATGTGCACCTTCTTCATTGCTACTTACTGCCTGACCTCAGCTTTGCAGCTCAGAATGGATTATTTGCAATGTTTCTGCTTCCCTGCACTTGGGAATAACAATTTCTGGCCTTTATTTTTTTCAGGATTAGTCAAAGTGAGTCTCTTTCCTGGCAAGTATTTCTCTCTCCCAGTCTTGTCTGCTTTGTGTGCTTGAAGCCATCTTGCTTTTCTCCCCTTGCACCCTTGTGCTCTGCAGTGGCCAGGTGCTCGCATCCTCGCCTGCCTGCTGCCCCTCACCTTCCCAGAGGCGGGCACGTACGTCTCAAACGCTGCATGTCTGTCTCTGACCCTTGCAACCCAAGCAGGCAGGAACAGACCCCTTTTCTCCCACTGCAGCAGCCTGGGTATGAGGTGACCTTCACATCCCCTGGGGAGCCGGCCCCAGCCCTGGCACCGGTCTGTGCAACTCGATCCTTCCAGATCAGCTGCTGGCAGTGCTGCCAGCTGAGCTCAGCCCGCTGCAATTGCACTCCGGAAGTTGTAGTAGCAATGGGGATTGAAGGTGGACAATGATGTTGCTCCAGGGACTTCCCCGGGCTGTGCGCAGCAGCGCAAATCACCGCTTTTGCAACCTTCCTTATTCCTTCCTTGCTACTTTGCCAGCGGTGCTGGGTGCGTCTGTGCTTGCAAAGCACTCACAGTGCCTTGAAATGGCCACTGTAACCAGAAACAATGTGAAAAAGCAAAACATAATCCAAACCGCCATGGTCTGGCTGAGCGAGAAGCTCCAGTTCTCGAGCTTTCCCTGCCAGCAAGCCCTCACCATACAGTAGAGAGGCGGTGACATCTGAGCCTGCCAGGTTTTAATGCTATTTTTCAGCTGCAACCCTAAAGGGAATCACTAGTAAACTGATTTGATGAGAACAGGGGCATCTGACGGCTGAGCTCCCATGCTGCTGGGAGGCCCTTTGGACTTGCATCGCTGCAGGCTGAAGTTAAGTTGATGGGGGTGACTGAAACTGTTGATTCTGGAGACAGAAATGCAGAGCTTTAGGGGAGGACAGTTGTACCTACGTGGCTAATGCCACTGAGGACCCCGAACGGCCTCTTGCAAACTAACAACCCACCAAAAAGCCATCTGAGATTGTGCTTTGGGAAGAGAGAAAGGATTTGCAGTGCTGGTGGGAACGGGGAAGGGGGCAGTGGGGCTGTGCTCCCCAATTGCAGTGGGGAAGGAGCCACCAAAACCAAGCCACAGATGTGTTTAATTTCAAAAAATAAATGTTTGGGCTTCACACGTGGTCTGGTTGGGCACGCTTTGTGGGGTTGGAAAGGTTTTAAGCCGACTGAGGCTGCTCCCTGACCTCAGGCATGCCCATACTTGGGTGCTGGCATCAGTGCT
This sequence comes from Pelecanus crispus, assembly GCF_030463565.1. Taxonomy (NCBI): domain Eukaryota; kingdom Metazoa; phylum Chordata; class Aves; order Pelecaniformes; family Pelecanidae; genus Pelecanus; species Pelecanus crispus. The sequence continues at coordinate 94,306 of NC_134648.1, read as the reverse complement.
GGGTGCTGGGAGATTCATATATAAATTCATCCCTTGCCCACCGTGCACAGGAGGCAGGTGGGGTTCAGCTGTGCCAGTCCCACTGGCTCACCTGTCCCCTTGCACCATCCCGCACCAGCATTGCAGTGCTGTCTCCTGACTTTTTGATCCTGAGCCGGGGGCGAGGGTGGGAATCTTCACCAATGCTTTCCTTTTTAATAGCAGGAAAACCTTTTCCTCCTGCCTGAGTCAGCGGAAAGGATTTCCCTGGGTTTCCCTGTCGTGGTCTTGGCTGCACTCACCTGCCCCAAAGGAGGAGGTGAAAACCCAGAGGAGAGGCTCTCCACCACCGCGCTGCCTTCCTGGGAAGATCTGGGAGCCCTCCCTTCTTGCAGGAAAACACACTTTGAGCATGGCCCTGTGTGTTTCCAAGGATGAGCTGGAAGAAGGAGAGATTTGCTTGAGCTTCTGCAGTTCGCCTCCTCCTCTCTCGGCACAGCGCTTGCCAGCTGGCATCATTGCAGTTAGTCCCCACATGTTTCTCCCCCCCGCCCCCTTGTTTTTCCTCCCTTTTTTCCCCCCTATTTAGATCTTGCCTAATAGTTTCTCACCGCAAGCACTGCTGGCGGACGCTTGGCGGGCTGGGCAGTGCCTGGGAAACAGGTTTGTTGGGAGAGGAGCTGTGTGAGCTGCTGGGAGCTCAGTAATGTTGTGCAGCAGTGTCCTGGGGATGAGTTGCCCTCTGAGCTGACATGGACCAGTGCTGGGAAACCCGTGTGCGTGGAACATAAATGCAATTTGTACAGTTCTCCCTGAACCAGGCAATGATGGTTGTTTTTTTTAATATCCCAGAAAAGTGGTGTTTTGTGTGTCTGAGCACAGGGGCACTAAATGAGGTGAGACCTGATGCCAGCACTTGCCGGTTGCCGACATCCTGCCGTTCGGGGCTGCCCTGGAATGCTGCTTGTGGGGCTCAGAGGAAGGACAAGCTCAGAATGAACTTTTTTTGGGCTGCGGGGAAGGGCGAGCATTGGCTGCTCTGGTCCCAGGGAGGCACCGCAAAGCAGAGGCATCTGTGTCGCACCGCCAGCTGGAGCACGCAGGTTTTGGTTGCACCAGTTTTGGTTTGCACAGCAAAGCCACTGGGCTGCCAAGGCACATGTAAGTTGGAGGGGCATCCTAAAGGATTCACAGCCTCACACCAGGCTGAAGGTGTGTGAAATCCCCCCAAAAAGCACTTCCCAGGGACACTAAACTGTGGCGGGCAGCTGGGAGAGCTGGGGTGCAGGAGCTGGGATTACGGCTGGGTGCCCCTCAAGGCACGTGGTGATTTTGGGCTTTGAACCCATTTTTGTGCGTCACGGGCCATGGTGAGCGGTAGCTCACCAGGCTGCTTCCCACGGGCACTGCAGCCCAGGGAAGCGGATGGTCAAAGCTCTCGGACCACATTTCACTGTCGTGGCGCATGAAGCAGGGTCTGGCCCCAAGGTCAGGCCTTGGATCGGGCATGTGACCCCCCAACACCCTGATTCCTGTCGCTGGCAGGCGTGGGGCTGGGGTGGTGCACAGGGATGGGTGCACACTGGGGTCTCCCTGCAGCACCTGGGCTGCAGTCTCGGTTAGAGGTGCGGACAGCACTGGGGGGTCTTTGGGCTGCAGGGTGGGGGTGCAGGGGGCTCTGGGAGGTGTCCCAAGGGTGCAGGGTGGGGGTACAGGGACACTGGGGTCTTAGGGGTGCAGGGTGGGGGTGTAGGGAGCACTAGGGGGTCCTTGGACTGCAGGGTGGGGGTGCAGGGGGCACTGGGAGGGATCCCAAGGGTGCAGGGGGCTCTGGGAGGGGTCCCAAGGGTGCCGGGTGGGGGTGGGGGGGGGCTCTGGGAGGTGTCCCAAGGGTGCAGGGTGGGGGTGCAGGGGGCACTGGGAGGGGTCCCGGGGTGCCGGGTGGGGGTGCGGGGGCACCGGGGGCCCTGGGGTGAGGTACGGGGTGCGCAGGGCTGAGCCGCGCTAGCCCCCCCCCCCCCCGGGCGGGAATGGTTTCTCCCGGCCGCGCTCCCCCCCCTCCACCCCGGCCCCCCGCGGGATGCTCGGGGCCCCCGCGCCGGGGCCGGGCGCGGTGACGTCAGGGGTGGGGCGGCCCCGCCCCTCCGCGCGCTCGGTGCGGGCGGGGGCAGCCGCTTCCCGCCTCCCGCCGCCGCCCGGGGAGCGGCGCTGCGCTGCGCTCCGCCGCGGCGCTGAGGGGCGGCCTCGCTCCGCGCCCGCTCGGCGGCCGGCCCCGGGGCGGGGGCGGGCAGAGCCCTGCGCCGCGCCGAGCATGCGAGTGCCGGCGGGGCGGGCTGCAGCGGCCGCGGGGCGTCTGCGGCGGCCAGCTGGAGCCGGGGGAGGCGGCGGGCCGGGGCGGGCCGGGGCGGCGGAGCCATGCTGCTGGCCTCGGCCGTGGTGGTGTGGGAATGGCTGAACGAGCACGGGCGGTGGCGGCCCTACAGCCCGGCCGTCAGCCACCACATCGAGGCGGTGGCCCGCGCCGGGCCGCGGGCGGGCGGCAGCGTGGTGCTGGGCCAGGCCGACAGCCGCCTGGCGCCCTACATCATCGACCTGCAGTCCATGCACCAGTTCCGCCAGGACACCGGTGAGTCAGCCCGGGGGCAGCCGCCGGACGGCCGACCCCCGCCCTGCTCGGCCCGCCCCGGCCGGGCCCCGCGCTGGGCTCCCCGGGCTGCCGTTGCGTTGCTTTGTGCCGCTTCGCGCCGCCGGGCGCCGCGCAGCCCTGCCTGGTTGCACGGTGTGCCGGGCTCCCCGGTCTGGCCTGGCGCTGCCCGGCCCCCCCGCGCTGCCTGAGGCTCCCCGGCCTGGCGTTGCACCGTGCTCCCAGCTCTAGAGTTGCATCGCACCGTGCTGCGCCTTCCAGCGCTGCCCAGCCCTTGCGTGGTCTCGCACCGCTCGGTGCTCCCGGCTCTGCGGTTGCGTGGCACCGCACTGCGCTGCCGGGTCCCGTCCAGCGCTGCCCGGTCGCTGCACGGCACGGGGTTGTGGTGCCAGGCCCTGCGCTGCCCTGCCCGGCTAGGTGCTTTCCTGCCTGATGCGACTGATCTGGATTTGCTCTGTATTTCCAGGTCCCTTATTGCATTGCACCGGTTGGTGTAGAGTTCCACCATGCAGCGCTTTGCTGCCAGGTCTGGTATTGCACAGCGCTGCCTGACCTGGAATTGCATTGCACGGTGTTGCACAATGCTGTGCTGCCGGGTCCCATACTGCATTGCACTGCCTGATCTGGAGCTATGTTGTACTGCGCTGCCTTTCCCAGTCCCATATTGCATTGTGCTGCCTTGCCCTGTGTTACATCCCATTGCCTGCTCTGCCATCGCGTTGCTGGCTGTACTGTGCTGTGCTGCTGGGCTCTGCGCTGCGCTATGCTGCCTGATCCTGGATTGCATTGCCCGGTCCTATACTGCATCTGGGTTTGTCTTGCTCTGCCTGCCCTGGAATTGCACAGCTACGCTCCTTGCTGCCCAGTCCTGCGCTGCTGCCCAGCCCAAGCCTGCACTGCCCAGGGTTGCCCGCTGCCAGCTTGTGTTATGCCATCCCACCTGGTCCCCAGGTGCTTGCCATATCCCATGCTGCCTGGCCCTGCCTGCACATTCCTGGTCCCTTGCAGGGTTGTGCTGCCCGGCCTCCTCCCTGCTGCATCTCCCTGGGCCCTATTGCATGCTGCGGCCTTTTCCTCTCCCGGTCCGCAGTCCCTTCATGCACGGAGCTCGTCCCCTGCAGACCCCAGCACCCTGCCCCACCGTGCCCCACTCCTGTGCTACCTCTGAGCCACCATCAACCCCAAGGGCCTGGTGCTTGGGGGCCAAATCTGGCCCTGGGTCACAGCAGCCCATGGGGGGTGCCCAGGGTGGGGGCAGAAGCAGGTGGGGGGATGCTCAGGGAGGGCACAGGCAGGTGTGGGGTCCTCAGGGTGGTGGCTTGGACAGGTAAAGGCGGATTGGGGGGGGGAGGGGGGCAATGAGCCGGTATGAGGGTCCCCAGCGTGATGAGGGTGAGGAGAGATTCCCAAAGTCATGGGGCACATATGGCCCTGGGGGTGTCTGGGATGTGGGGCACAGGCGCCCGTGGGAGAGAGGTTGGCACAGGGGATTTGTGCCCCCCCCCCCCCCCCCCCAACACCCTTGTGATGGCTGTGGGAAGGGGGCCAGCCAATGTCCCTGGTACAGGGGGTGCTGGCTGCAGTGGCGTGCCGGACACCCTCCTTTGTCCGCCTCCCAGCAGCCCTGGGGGCTGGCAGGGACCCTCCCCTGCCCGGGGGTGTGGGGACAAGGGACCTCTGCGGCAGGGCTGGGGGCCAGCCTCTGAGGGCTATTGTTGCCCAGGGAGGAGGCCTGAAAGGGGGATTGTTCTGTCTCTCCCTGGGTTGCTGGGGATGTTGGTATTTTGGGTCATTAAACAGCTCTGATTTGGGGGGGTCGCGACCCTGGCAGGCCCTGAATAGCTATTGTCCCTTTTCTTCCCCTGCTGAATGGGAGGCCGGCTGGCCGTGCTGGGCTGGGGGGACACACAGCGTTCCCACACCTCCGCCCAGGGACCGCCAGATGCCTCATGCCGCTGCTGCCGCCTTCCCTGCCTCACGCCGGATTAGGATAAATCACCGCCCCGCTCCCCTCTGGCCCTGCTTTGTGCCACCAATGCTGGCAGCTTTTCTCCCCCGGGTGCCCCTTTGCAGGACATGGATGGGTGGCCTGGCTTGCCTGGGGTGCAGCTGCACCCCATTCTCCATAGCAGGGTGCTTGATGTGCGCCTGTCATTAGTGCTAATAAACAGCTTTTCCTTTTTAGCCCACTTTACTGTGGGAAGTGGTCCTATGTGGGGACCGATGGTGGTGGCTGCTCCCAGCGGAGAGGTGGGGGTGAAAAGGGACTGAAATTCTTGCAGGCTTTGCAAGACACGTGGTGAAAAGCTGAAGAAGCAGGCTTATTATTTCTTTTCTTTGAACTTTCTTGTTCCTACTGCTGGCAGTGGGGCTGAGCCATGGGGTTTTGCAGAAGAGTGTGGAGGCAGCGATGCTCGTGAGCTCATCCCACCTATTAACCAAACAACTCTGCTAGTAGCACACTCAGGATGGGACCCCGAGGCTGAGCCCAGCCACGTTCAGCCTGCCCTGCTGTGCTGTGAAACGTCCCAAAGAGGAAGACTTTCTCCTCGTTGTAGGAGTTTCCAAAATTTGTGTCCGTGCTTTGCATCGTAGTCAGCTGGGAGTGGTGGGGAAGGAAGCACCTAGCAAAAATAAGGATGCAAGCCACAAAGCCTTCGTGCTTTGCGCTCTCGTGCCACTCTTAACACTCGCAGATGGGGGAGCAGGAGCTGGGCACGGGGCCCCACTTAAACTCCTTTGCTTGGCCTTGTGGGGATTTTTCCTGTGCCACGGGCTGGGTTTTCGTCACGGGCCAGTTTGGTAGCTGCAGATGGTGGGGCTGGTGGAAGCCCTGCTCCCCTGTGCACATGGGTGCCTGAGCATGTCACTGCTGCGGGGCTTGGAGCTGCCCCTTAAATCTTTTATTCCCCCATCCCGATCCGGAGCTGAGAGGGACACAGGGCCGTGGCAGGCACTGCAGGAGTCTGATGCCTACATGCCTGGTTTCATTGGGCTCCCATGGGAGGTCCCTGGGAGCAGGTTGGAGTGGCCAAGCTTGTGGTTCTGTGTTTCCTCATCAGGGCTGAGTGGCTGCATGCTGGCGCTGGGAGGGTGGCTGCCACCGTAGGCCAACGGGAGTGAAATCTGCCCTTCCCTCACCCTGGTCACACTGGGGGTGCACCCCAGTGCCGTGCACGTACGGCCCAGGGGCTCCCTGGCCCTTCGGGTGCACCGGTGGCAGGGTGGCTTGCAGGCAGCGGCCTGGGGAAACCAAGGCATACCAGTCCTCTGGCAGGGTGGGGACAACAGCTGAGCCAGAAGGCTGTCCTCTCCTTGTGCCAAACAGCACCAGTGGGGCAGGTTGGGGTGGTTTTGCTCCCTGCCCATGGGTGGGTGCCAGTGCCAGGGTCTGACGGCATCTCTCGCCCTCCCTCAGGCACTATCCGCCCTGTCCGGCGCAGCTACTACGACCCATCGTCGGCGCCAGGCAAGGGAGTTGTGTGGGAGTGGGAGAATGACAGCGGGTCGTGGACGCCCTACGACATGGACGTGGGCATCACCATCCAGCGCGCCTATGAGAAGCAGCACCCCTGGGTGGACCTGAGCGCCATTGGCTTCTGCTATGTCATCGACTTTGCCACCATGGGCCAGATCAACCGGCAGACCCAGCGCAAGCGCCGCGTCCGCCGCCGCCTTGACATGGTCTACCCACTGGTCTCAGGCACCCTGCCCAAGTCGCAGTCCTGGCCAGCCAGCCCTGGGGGGGTGGCGGCCCCCCCACTCCCCGCCTGCGCCTGTCCCCAGTGCCTCCTGGTCATGAGCGTCAAAGCCACTGTGTCAGCCGCCAGCCCTGGCACCGCCACCCTGCAGCCCCGCAAAGCACCTCCTGCACCACCTGCTGCCCCCAAAGCTCCAGTGCCGGCCCCAGGGGCCAAGGCACCCAACGGTATGGCCGCGGTGCGTGGCTCACTGAAGCCGCTGGCAACCCAAGGGGGCCGGCGGCAGGCGGCCAGCACGCCCGCCCTGAGCTCGGCCAGCTCCACTGCCAGCCCCCCCGGCACGGGGAGCGGCAAGGCATCCCGTCCCAGCCTCGGCACCCTGAACCGCAGCCACCTCCAGCGCCTGGCCATCGCCCAGTCCCGGGTGCTCATTGCCTCTGGGTGAGTCTGCTGTGTGCGAGCGGGAAGGTAGCTGGGGGGACAACAGGGGCAGTGCGATTTTTTTTTTTTTTATTTTTTTTTTTTTCCCCCTCCCTCCCCAGGGCACAGAGGGGCCGCAGTCCCGTGGGACTCCCCACTGCAGGGGTGCTGTCACCCCTGAGCCTGAGGGGAGACGGGCCTCAGTGGTCCCCAACCTCCCATGGGCAGAGGGCTCTGCTGGGCCCCTCGCCTTCCCCACGCGTGCCTGGGGACTGGAGCAGGGACAAGGTGGCTCCTGCATCTCAATGAGGAGGCTGAGGCTGCTCTTTCTCTTGGTGGTAGGGGACTGCGAAAGGCCCAAAGAAAAGCCATTCAGGCACCATGAGAAGGGGTCCCTCCAGAGCCGCACCCTCTGAAGACGCTTTTTTTTTGAGGGGGTGGGCATTTAATGAGCCTGTTTCTCCCCTTTGTCTGGCTCTGCCGTCAGCCTTCTGTTGCAGCCTGGCCCCTTTCCTCTCCCTCTCCATCCTCCCCCTTCCCTCTGCTCCTGACCCGCTGGGAAACTTTCCCATGGAAGAGAGCCCCAAGGGCGGGGGGTGGGGGGGAAGAGCTGTGGCAGCAATGTGGCCATAGGAGAAAAGAGGAAAAAACCAACAGACCGGCCCGGGGAACTGTGACAAAAAGGGGCCATGAATGGAGATGCAGGCGGGGTTTCTAAAGAGTGAGAGAAAAGGCAACGGTGGGGCGGGGGCACGTAGCCCTGTCGGGGGATTCTCTATTTCCAGCCAGGGCCGGTGGCAGTTGCTCAGGCAACTATTGTCTGGGCCCCGCTGGCCCCCGGGGGCTGCAGGGACGTGGGTGCCTGCCGCTGGCCCTGATGTGGTCTCTGCTGGCTCCTCGCAGGGTCCCCACCGTCCCCGTGAAGAACCTCACTGGCTCCAGCCCCGTCAACCCAGCGCTGGCAGGTGAGGATGGGGCTGCAGCGGGGTGCCTGGTGCCTGTGGGTGCTGGCCTCCCCGGGTGGGGGGGTCTGCCCCAGCGGGGCGGTTTTTGGGGGAACACCTGGGGTTTGGGTGGTGCTGGTTCCTCAGTCCCATTTTGAATCCCTTTGCCTAGGGATCACGGGGATCCTAATGAGTGCAGCCGGGCTGCCCGTCTGCCTGACACGGCCCCCCAAGCTGGTGCTGCATCCCCCACCCGTCAGCAAAAGTGAGATCCAGTCCATCCCTGGCATCTCCCACACCTGCCGCAAGACCACCAAGAAGCAGGCCAAGAAGGGTGAGAGGCATTTTGCCATTTGGCCCCTGTTCCAGTCCCCCCTTTCCTACCTGGTTCCCCTGTCCCCCCGTCTCCTTCTGCTGCCCCCAGCAGTGGGTTTCCCCCATGCTGCCCTCCAGCCCCTCTGACTCTTGCTCTCCTGCAGGTAAAACCCCGGAGGAGGTACTGAAAAAATACCTGCAGAAGGTGCGGCATCCTCTGGATGAGGTGCGAGCAGTGGGGGTCACGCTGGGGTGTCCCCGGGGTGCTTTGCTCTGGGAGGAGCGACTGGGGGCATGGGTGCTGCCCCCCCCCACCACCATGCAGGGGTTTCCCACCACCCCTCATGGCTCTGCCCTGTCCCTGTCCCTCTCCGAAGAGAGGCTGTTTGCCACACACACGTGGTGGCCGGCCCCTGCGGTGGCCCAGGGTGACAGCACGGCACCAGGGGTGGGTGCTGGTCCCTGGGCAAGAGCAGGGCAGCTCATCAGCCCCATGTCCTCAGAGAGGCTCCGGCCGCATCTTCCCGTCTGACCCCTCTCCTCCCCTTCTCCGCAGGACTGCACCATCTGCATGGAGCGCCTCTCTGCACCCTCCGGCTACAAAGGACCCCAGCCGGCCGTCAAGCCCGACCTGGTGGGGAAGCTGGTGAAATGCGGCCACGTCTTCCACCTGCACTGCCTGGTCGCCATGTACAACAATGGCAACAAGGTGCAAGGCTGCAGCCCCGGCGGATGCCCAAGCCCCCAGCTCAGCAACCTGTGTCGAGCTCCACCTGCCCTCAGTGGGCCGGTGCTCGAGTCCTGCTGCCCCAGAGGGCTCTGACCTCCCCGCCCTGACAGAGTTTAATTTTTATCAGCAGCAAGCACTTTGGGACCACTAAATCAGAAACCAGTGTTGCGTGGGTATTTCCCCCCCGCCATGCCCAGTTTTATGTCCTTGCTTTCCTTCCCAGGGTTAGTGGCAGTGACCTTTGATCCCTGTGTGTTTGAGCAGAGCTACCTGGCATCTGGCACCAGGCACTGTTTTTCGAGCCGCAGGTGGGCTTTCCTGAGCCCCCTGCAAATGGCTCTTGTGCTCAACATTCCCAGGAAAATGTGTTTCACATTGCTTGGGTTTTTTTTAATATTTATTATCTTCTTTAAAAAAACAAAAGCAAAACCAAACCAGAGGTAGGCAAAGTAGCAAGGACTGTAAAACTGATGAGGAAGAGCCTCAGGTTTTTGGCTGAAGTTGGGTCACCATAGCAAATTCTCCCAGCCCTACCCCCTGCTTCCTGAGTGTTTTTGAAATGACTGTTTTCATGATGAATACGGCATTCAGTGCTGCTCAGGGACAACGTACCCAGTCTGGCTCAGTGCTGGGGGACGCTGGTTTCATTATGTTCCCCTCTTTTCCTGCTCTCAGGATGGGAGCCTGCAGTGTCCTACCTGCAAAACCATCTATGGGGTGAAGACAGGGACACAGCCCCCAGGGAAGATGGAGTATCACGTCATCCCTCACGCGCTGCCTGGCCACTCTGACTGCAAAACCATCCGCATCATCTACAACATTCCCCCAGGGGTGCAGGTGCGGCCCGGCCCTATGCCCAGGGGTGTATGTGGGTGGTCCCCTGTGGGGGCTGGTGGCCTTTGTCACCACTGCGTCACCCCCAGGTCACGCTGCAGCTCTTGCCTTGACTCAGAGCTCCAGGTTCAGTGACGTTTTGGGAGCTGCATGTCCATAAGGATGTTGTGGGAAGTCTGGGGTACATCTGCATGAAAGTGCTGGCCCCATCTGCTTGGTGGCAGGGGGGACGGTGGTGTTTAGGACCACCATGCTGGAGTGTGGCCACCCAGCACAGCAGTGAGCAGCTCTGCATCCATGGAGCTTGGGGTGTTACTGTGTGCCCAGAGCATCCTTCTGAGCTCCAAAAGGGTTTTGTTCCTCTCCTACTCCACACGCTGCAGGGACCAGAGCACCCAAACCCTGGGAAGAGCTTCACCGCCCGCGGCTTCCCCCGGCACTGCTACTTGCCGGACAGCGAGAAGGGCAGAAAGGTGAGGAGCTCACCCGGGTGGCTCAAGGTGGCCAAGGAATGCTCAAGGGCATATCAAGGGGAAGTGGGAGCGAGCAGCTATTTGGAGCACGGGGAAAAGTAGATAGGGCTTATGGAGGCAAATCTGGGTGGAGGTTTTCCCCGTAGCCCATCCAGCATGTGCTCTGTTAGCCCAGCAATGTTCCCATGCTCTGGCGGAGCTCTGCAGCGTGGTCCTGCTATTTTGGTGGAGGTAGGACCCCATGCTGGGATCACGAGCTCCCTGGGAGGGCTTGGCTGTGGGCTGCCCACATTGCTGGGGCATACCGGCATGGTCAGGCATGCCCTCAGCAGGAGTGGGTGCTTCCCCTGCACCCGTCATTTGCCTTGCTGCCTGCCCCATCTCTCCCCTCCACAGGTACTGAAGTTGCTGCTGGTAGCCTGGGACCGGCGCTTGATCTTTGCCATCGGGACCTCCAGCACCACAGGCGAGTCGGACACGGTGATCTGGAATGAAATCCACCACAAGACAGAGTTCGGCTCCAACCTCACTGGCCATGGCTACCCCGACATCAACTACCTGGACAATGTCCTGGCCGAGCTCGCAGCCCAGGGCATCACGGAGGAGAGCCTGGCACAGGAGAAGGACTGAGACGACAGCAGGGAGGCAATGGAAGGGGCACCCGTGCTGCCCTCCCAAGGTTAAAGCTGCTGGAGAAATCCACCTGGGGGTTTTGCAGGGGACACCTGGAGTCCTCCACTCCTGGTGGCACCCGCCCAGTGGGAGCATCCCCAGGCTGGCTGGAAATGTGGGAGAAGGTCCTTTTGGCCATCCCCTTCACTCCCGTGGGGAGGGAGCCTCCCCCCCCCGCAGAGCTGCAGGGCTTCACGCTGGCCTGGCTGTCCCCTCCGTCCGGTGTCCTAGCCCCGCTGCCACCGTGCCGAGGGCTTACGGGGTGCCACGTTCCCCTCCTTCCTCATCCATCGGACATTCCCAGCCTGGCCTGATGCTCCTGACACCCAACTGGGGCTGGGACCTGGCCTGGGGTGGGAGCAGGGGCTATGGGAGTCCCCCTCGCTCTGCCTCGTCCCTCAGCCGTCTGTTCATTTGTTCGTCCTGTCCAGTACTTTCCCACTGGTCTCCTGTGTCCATGGAGGTTTTGGGGGCTGCAGTCTGCCTTGGCTGGCCCCCCAGCCCCGTGCCCCCTTCTCCTCTTGGCTGTGTCTGAGCTGTGCCCTGCAGGGTCCCCTTGTCTGGGCTGCCCAGCCCCGTGCCGGGGAGGGGCGGTGGGGGTGGGGGGGCACGTTTCCTGGCCTGTCTCCTACTCCCTCCATAGTGGGTTCCTTGAACTGTTCGTATGGGGGTGTCCCCGCGTTTAATTTTTATATACCTCGTGTTTTGGGGTTTTGTCATATGTATGTACATAGAGGTGGTGGCGTTTTGGGAGGTGGGCTGGGAGAGTGCGATGCTGTGGCCAGACTGGGGGCTGAGCCCTGGTGGTGCTTGGGGGGGGGCGGGGGGGGGGGGGACAGGACATGGGACAGGACGGGGGCAGCACCACTCCCCTACTGCGGTGGGGCTGTCGCCTGTGGGTCCCCATGGGGCCAGGGTACAAGTGAGGGTGGGAACCGTTCCCCTTCCTGCTGGGTCCCAGCACCATCCCTAGAGGTCCTTGAGTTGGGGGGGGGGAGTCGGCTGGCTGGTGGTGGGTTGGCACGGTGGTTTTGGCCAGGGCGTTGGCGTGGGGAGGGGAGTGTGGGTGATGGGGGCGGGGGGGGGTTTTGCATGGCATCTTGGAGTCCCCGTCGTAGGGCATCTCAGAGCCACCTGTGATGGGGTGCTGGGAAGGTCCCCACAGGTTCGGGGCCGCCCTGGGACACTCCCCACTGGTGGGGGCTGGCCTGCGCTCATGCCCCTATCCCACAAGACCCCCGGGGTTGGAGAGTGGAGTGGGGGGCATCACCCACCCCTGCCCAGGCTGCCCCCAGCCCTGCACTGTTGCTCCCTGGGGGTGGGGTTGGGGCCTCCTAGCCCATTTTGTTGCATTCCCCTCCTGGTTTTTCCTGGGGGGGGGTGGGTGGGTCACTTCTCCCTCTGTCCCAGGGGACAGTGGTGCAGGAGGGGGACCCATCCTGCTGTGCATCGTTCTGTTGTCGTTGCTGTTTTTCCTCTCCCTGGCCTGGGGGGTGCATCGCAGGAGGGGGTGGGGGTCAATAAAGCAGATGGCAGGGGACGGTCACTGTCCCTGCACGGCCTGGCCTCTCTGTTGTCTTCTGTCCGTCGTCTGTGTGGCCAGGCGAGCGAGGAGGCACTGTGGGGAGGGCCAGGCACCCCTTGTCCCCCTGATGCCCCTTTGCACTGGTCTGTCCCCGGCATGGGATGTTATTTTCTACCTCAAGGGAGAAAACCTCTTTCCCCATGAAAACCCCCTTTTTGGGCAGCTCTGCAGCTAGCAGAGCTGCAGCAGTGTGATTTCTCCTCCACCTGAGCCCCAGGCTTCCCCCACCGCAGAAAAACCCTGGCTGTGGCTATGCAAAACCCTCCTGTGATCTGGGGGAGGAAAGGGGGGGGTCCCCCACCCTCCCCAGGTGCAGGCCTCACGGCTCTTAACAGTCTTTTCACAACATGACTTTTTTTCCTTTTTTAATGCCGTGTTGCCTATGCAGTTAGTTGCTGGCTGAAATAAAACTGATCCGTGCCTTCTGCATGCGTGTGTATATCTATCCCAATAGATATACATGGAGACGGGGTTGCCCTCCGGTTGCAGTGGACAGAAATCGGTGGCTAACTCTGCGCGCGTTTCCACGGGGGCCCCTCGTTCCCGCGAGGTGAAGCGTTGCTAATGCTGTCTGTGCTGGCCCTGGCTGCCTGCAGTAGCTGGGGGGGCTCTCTGGGCTTGGAGGGCTGGGGGTCTTCTCCCAGGAGTCAGGCCCCAGCATGCATCCTGACCCAATGGTTTTAGAAGTAGCAAGTCTCTGCCCTGGATGTGCTTGAGTCCTGCTGGTGTTCCCATGTGTTGGGAGGGAGAGTAGGGGGGTTGCACAGCTTCCCCTGGCTTTCTGGGGCCACCCTGGGGGGGAAGATGGCTGTGCTGAGGCTTTCCTTCTCCTTGGGCACCCCAGTGTCCCCAGCAGCTTGTTGAAGGGCCCTGGGTCCCCTTTTTAGGTTTTGGGGCGAGGGGACGGCTGGGGTATGGCTTGCAGTGGAGGGAAAACTCGTTTATCTCTGAAGGGGCGGAGCCCTGGGACTGGTTGGAGCCGGGGAGATGCAGCTGCGGAGGGATATTGTGGTGCGTCCTGGTGAGGGGTTGACCCTGGGAGTTGGCCTCTGAGGTCAGCCAGGGAGGGATGTCTGGAGGGCCATGGAGCCTCCCAGGTGCTCGAGGCTGGAGCTTGGGGATCCAGTGGAAGGCGAGAGCACGTCGCCCCATGGAGGGGTGAGCCTGGGGCCTCTATGGGGACAGGGACCCTTGGCTCCAGGGGACGAGAGGCAGGGGGCTGGTGGCTGCGCAGCTTTGCCCCTGGAAAGGGCAGGTGGGCAGGGGGCTTTACCTGGGTTTGAGGCACAAGGCATCGCCTGGCAACTGCGGGTGCAGGACGCTCACACCATCGGCCCCTCTGACTCTTGCTGGTACCCCTCGCCCACGCTCAGCACAGTGCTGTCTTCAGGGCTCACGGCGGCCAGGCTGTCCCCTTCACCCATCGCGCGGTACCCCATCACTTTGTACCTCCAGCGGCTGTAGCAGACCATTGCCAGGATGGTGGCCAGCCCCGCCAGGACCGCTGCAGTGACGCCAGCCACCTCGCCGCCCGTAAGCCCCCGGCCTCTCACCATCTCCGCTGTGTGCTGGATCTCTTCTGGCTGGGCCAGCCGCCATGCGTGGCTCTGGCCATCCCTGACCCAGGTGCTGTCTCCATCCCCGCTGCTCACCAGCACGGTGTTGATGGCTGGCAGGCTGGTGGGCGGCCGGGTGAAGGGTGGCAGGCGGGCAGGCGGCAGTGAGCCCCCTGTGAAGATGCCAGCCTGGACGCAGTACTCCACCTGGCAGCTATCGCTGATGAGCGCCAAGTGCTGGCTGAAGCCTGGGGGGCAGCTCTTGGCATGGGGATCCTCGGCAGTGCCCTGGTGCTGCCCCGCCAAGGGGTTTCCTGCTTGGCAGCTGAAGAAGCCCCCAAAGGGCACCGCATACTGGCTGCCCCCCTCATAATCCTGGCTCACACACACCCTGAGCTCATCAAAGAGCTTCAGTGGGATGTACCCTGAGGGGCAGGACTGGGCACCAGTGATGGAGTTGGCACTGTGGGCGCTGAACAGTCCCCCAAAGAGGTATCCTGAGCTTGGGGCCACCGGCCCACTCGTAGCGCACCAGTAGGCACTGAATTGCACCCGGGAGAGCAAGAAGACGTCCCGGCACTCGCGGTGGCAGAATATGCCCAGGATGCACTTGTTGTGGCACTCCAGATGGCTGTGGCCTTCCTCCCGCTCCTGCACACCCAGCAGCACCGGCGTGTAGGTGGTGGGGCAGGAGAAAGCCCCAGTGAGGGGGTTCCTCTGCTCCAGCCCCTGGCACAGCGTGCCAGTGTCGGGGCCGGCCAGCCCGGCACACTCCTGGAAGACTCCCCCGAAGGTGAAGTTGGTCATGGCACCCTCGCAGGAGCCATCGTCGGCATTGGCATGGAAGTTGAAGTTGGGTGAGGTGGCGTCGGTGCAGCCTGGGTAGGTGTTGAAGGTGTAGTAGCGGCGGATAGCCATCTCCACTCGCCTGGCCAGCTTCTTCACCGTGGGGGTGGGCAGCTCTGGTAGGGTGCTGGGGTTAATGAAGAAGTACAGGGGCAGCCCTGAGCGGTCAAGAGCCACCAGCTGGTTTCTGATCCCCTCCTGCCAGGTCTTGAGGGTGATGCCTGGGTAAAAGGGGGTCCCACCAATGCTCTCTACCCTGGAGTTGGTGCGGTTCTCCAGATACTGCTTGGTGAAGCCAGAGCTGGCATCCAGGGACTCCTCGTTTTTTACGCTGATGATGCTGTGGAAGGCCACGCCGGCCGAGGCAGTGACAGCACTCCGTGTGGCCCAGCTGTCCTTCAGGAAGGTTGCCTTGATCTGATCCTCCTGCACCAAGCTGGCTCCGGCATCCACAGAAGTGATGGTGTGTGTGCCATAGTTAAGCACCAGCACCTCAGCCAGAAAATCAGCCATCCGCGTCTGGTTGTTCTCCAGGTGGCTGGCGATCGTCAGCAGCTGCTTTTTGAAGCCCTTGTCCAGTACTGCCCCTGGGTCAATCTTGGCAGTATAAACCAGGTTCCTGACTTGCACTCGGGTGGTGACAGCACGGTCTTTAACTTGGTGGGTCTTGGTTCGGTGGAAGTCATAGGAGAACTTGCCATTGATAGAGGAGAAGAGGGACAGCTCCAGGTTGATGGAGGCGGAGGTGATGCTTTGGTAATCCTTCCAGGACTCGATGATCTCGGAGTTGATGTCCAGGTTGCTCTGCTTGCGAGGGATAGTGAAGACCTCATCTGGGATGATATAAGAGCCATCTTCTGTGGTCTTGCACAGTGAGTAGGCAAGGTTGATGACTCTGCCCATATCCAAATTTCTGAGGTTATCCCAGCCCCCCCCCGGCAGGACTTCCAGACTTGGGAGATTCAAGGCCTTCTTGCACTCCAGAAACCCCCCAGGGGAGGACAGCTCCTGGGACTGCTCAGCCCCTCTCACCCATGCCACCGACACCCAGGCGAGCAGTACCCCCCCCAGCACCCAGCCCATGGCTGAACTGGCGCAGGGCCCTCACCAGACGTCCGAGCGGTGAGGTGGGAGCTGGGAAAATGAGCTGTCTGGGGGTGCAGCTGCTGGGTGGTTCCTCCTTTTGGGGGTTGAATTAAGAAAAGGGAAAGGAGAAGTGAGAACTGATGAATGTGAGAAATGACAGAGTGGAGCTGAGACAAGTGGGTGGGGAGCAGAAAGTAGAGGTGCCTGGAGCTCATTGCCTCCCTGTTGCAAAAGCTCCCCTTCCCCATGAAAGCTGCTCTGCTGGGGATGGGGCAGGGAGAAATCTCACCTTCAGCTCTTCACTGTGCCCAGGGACTTTCACTGTGTGCATCTCCCTTGGCCAGTGCTTGGGTGACTCCCCCAGATGAATCCCACCTGCTCCTGGGTGACCTGGGCTCCTTCATGCCATGCAAGGGACCTGTCCCCAGCCCCACAGCCTTGAGGTCCTGCTCTCATGACGGGGTGAGATCTGGCCCTGGTCACATGGGCTTTTCTGCCAACGCCATGGTTTTCCTCCACAGCAGAGGCGAGGAGAGGAAGCGGGGAGGTGGTGCAGTGTGGTTTCAGTGTGAGGGACAGTGCAATGCTGGTCTCCCTTCTCTCTTGTGGAAGAGGCTGCTGGAGACCCTGGGGCAGGCACTGGTGGGTTTGGAGGTCCCCCCCATGGGGGCTAGCCTATGGCACAGGTGTGTCCCCCCACACCAACATCTACATTAGGGTCCTCTGCAGCCTCCTCTACTCCACCCCTGTCCTTCCCCCAGGGTCCGCAGTGCCCCCAGCTGGGAAAAGCACCTCCTGCTCAGGATTGTTGAGCCGCAGGAAGCTGGTCCCAGTGGTACTGAGGCGGCTGTGCCCAGGGGTGCTGGCGCATGGCTGGGCCCTGGTTTTAGCAGCACAGGGCAGCTGCTGCATGCTTTGGGAAATAAACAGTTAAAGCAGCTTCTGCTGTGAAAGCTGTGACTCTTTCCATATGGACAGGCTCACTTCCCCTATTTTTGCTGGTTAGTTCCTCTTTCCAGGACGGTTCTTGCACGGAACGAGGCTGAAGCAAGAGCTGTGATGGAGGGCGGGGGTGCTGTAGATATATGTGTGCTTTTGCCAGGATAATGTCAGGAGCCAGGGGAACGGATGACAGGGACACCGTCGGGGATGGCCTTGCTGGCCTGTGTGGGGCTTGGACCCTGGAGTAGCTGGAAAACCCTGGTGTGGGGATTCCCTTGCTGGAGGCTCCCACACCAATCTGGAGCCATCTGCATTTCATACCGGGCTGTGAGGTTGGCTCACCTAAAATCTAGCCATGGGCTTCACTGCCACCCAACTTCGAAGCCTCAGCAGTGGCCCCCAGTGGAGAGCCACAGCTGGTGATGGCTGCGGCCCCTGGGATCGGAGGAGGGAGAGAAGCCCCATGGGGCAGACAGGAGCTGCCTTGTCTCTCCACCATGCAGGAGCAGCTCCCAAACAGAAACCAGGGCTTCTCCGTGCTGTGTCTGCTGCCTGCGAGCCATCCCGTCCCGGGGTGACCGAGATGTGGCAGAGCAAGGTAAAACCTGTCCGCTGCACCCAGCTGAGGGATTAAAAAAACCCAACTTTCCTTCCTGACCGGCACAGGGAATGAGCAACTGCCGAAGCAGGAGAGCAAGCCATGCTCACTGGGTGGTGAGCACTGGGAGGGGAGGCAGAGCCCTGGGCAGGGCTGCTGCCCCATCCAGAGGGTGAAGAAGGGGAAGTGAGGGAGGATGGCCATCAGTGGAGCTGCAGGTGCTGGAGCAGGAGGGGGAAATGTGGTTTGGACCTCTCCCCAAAACCAGCAGAGCCATTAAATGCTTGGCGCCGGGGCAACAGGTGGGACATGCTGCTCATGGCAAGCCACAGGGCTGATGGAACCCAAATTGGTAGGGCCTGGGATGGATGGTGGCAATGGAGAACCTTTTTGGCGCCACTTCTGGGCTGCTGGGTGCCAGGTCTGACTTCTGGCCCCATTGCTGGGTCTGGCGGGGACCCTTGACCATCTGGATCCCAGCCCCAAAGACACGCCAGGCTTGTGCATCGTCATTATGCTGGGGCTTCCTGTGGGCTGGGATTCCCTGCAGTGGTTCATTGTATAGCCTTGTCCTGCTACTCGTCCCTGGCACTGGGAAGTCAAGAATAAATTAGGCTGGGACAGCAGCACAGTTCAGTGCTCTGGCTGTAAAAAACAGGTGGCCTTAGGAAAATGCCCAAGGACTACTAGTAAATATATCAGTTTGCAGCAAAGTTCCTGGTGGGAGGAATTAGAGATTGTTACTCAGTGAACAGAAAAAACCACAGATTGTAACCGCTGAGCAATAAGAGCCTATGTGCTTGCGGGGATCACCTGAGACTGACATTAAACTGGAAAAGTGTGAATTATCCTACAGCCACCACGGCTTGTGTCAGCCAGTGGCTGGTTGCTGGCTCGGAATGCTGCTCAGCACCAAAGCATGGAAATTGCTTAGGACTGATGAAAAACTGTGTATATATCATGTCCATAAATAAATAGGCAGAGAGAGAGTCTATATATACACACCCACCCATATAGATATTTAAGCTTTTCTTGGCTATGCAGGAACCTGAAAGGGGAGGGGATACTTTTACAAGAAACAACCCTTTTGTCTTCATTGATGTTTTATTTTTAGGCAAAGCTTGGAGAACCTTGCCACAATGAGAAGCGGAGAAATGTGAATTCAAAAGCCATCAAAATGAGCCATGTGGGTTTTTTTCAGTTTTCTTGCCTTCTCCAGCTGTGACTATTAGCAGTTGGTAGAGGAGGCGGCCCAGTTTGTGGATTTTGGTGGAGAAAGTGGGACTGAGCAATTTTGCAAGCTCTGTGCCTGGCACATGTGCTGGTAAATGAAGGAGAGAAAGGGGGAACTTGGGCCACACAGATGCAGGTATGACTTGAGTGATTGTAAGCACGGTCCTGGCTGCTTGTTTTAACTAATATCTCTGCATTAAGATGGTGATTCGATCCAGTGTCGAGCCCTGCCTCCTAGAAAGACCCAAACTCAAAGTGCCTTCAGGCAGAAGGGCCCTTTCTCCTGAAAGTCAGCTGCAACCTGTTTTTCTACACGTCATCTCCTGAAATTTTTAGGGCTCTGTAGTCCATCTTGAGAGGGTCAGGTCATTCCCCAGCAGAGAGCTGTAAAAGCAGCAAGGAACCCAGGCGGCCCCTGGGGACAGTTTCACGGCACCACTGGGACCAGTGATGGCCACCACGTACCTGGGGATGACAAGGCCAGATGGGAGAGGCAAGCATGTCTCACCTGACCTCTGTGCACCTGAAGCCAGCTTTGGCTATCTCTGTTCACTGCCCTACCTGATGCGGACCAGTGCTTTAAGTTTCTCTTAAATTAACATCATTTAAACCCACTGGTTTTTTATCTTTCTGTCCCATGTTGCTTGTGCAACCTCTGGCATTGAAGGTGTAGAAAACAGTCTTTAAGCACTTACTTCTTCCTGGGTAGAGTAAACCTAAATTTTTTAGCAATACCCTTACAGCACCAGAGAGAGTGGGGGCAATTAAGGGCATGCTAATTATCCTTTTTGTGAGGACTTTTCCCAGGGAGTCTAATTGCAGGTGAGTGTCACCATTTAATGGGCCCTATAACATCCCCATCCCACAGCAACCCCTGTGTGCCAGCTCTGTGGTGGGGGGGGTTGTGTGGCTGCTGGAGGCATTTGTGGCAGGTGAGAAGCACAGCTACCTCCAGCACGCTCTTTTGGAGAGCATTTCTTGAAAAGGTATAGACTGCAACTGTTCCTACAGCTTTGCTTACTTGGCTTTGCAGGGGCTTTCCCAGCTTTGGAGAAGAAGGAAAGAGAAACCAGGCAGGAATCACTGGGTGATTCTGCTACCCACAAGGCCAGGCTTCCTCAGGGCCTGAACCCTGTTATTGTGGGTTTGTAATCAATATTGGGTAATTCTGCCCAGGGCATTTCACTTTTCTTCATGTCGATCAAAACCTGTATTTTTCTCAGTGAAGTAGTCACCAGCATTATTTCTGGTTGTATATAAGATATGTTTCTTCTCTCTGAGTGTTTTTTGAGCACAGGGAAGTTGCTCTAAAACCATGAAGATCTCAGGAAGGGTAACTTAAAATTGTGTTTCCCTGTATAATAATCATCTAGCTCCAGAGTGGGTGGAGTGGCACCATTTTCTGTAAGCTCAATTGCTTTATTGAAAGGGAGCAATAAATGAGCTTATTCAGTGTAAACTGACTTTTAGACTTATTTTTAAAGTTTTTGGGGCCTGGAGGGCATTAATAGGCTTTAATTTCCCTGAGCAGCCGGCCTCATCTGGCCCCCACAGGAGTCCCAGCTGTGCTCAGCCCTGAGCCCTCTGTCCTCTGAGCTATGTTGTAGCTGTGCTGGTCTGCAGCCCTGTCTCCTGGATGGATGCCTTGGACCTGTGCTGTAGTCAGCTCTTCTCCTGGATGGACCCCTTGGATGTCTGTTGTAACTTACCCCCAGCCCCATGCTCCTGATGGACCCTGGACCTGGTTCATCGCTTGCTGTGGCTGTCGATGGACCCAGTCACCAGCTCTGGCTCTGCCCACTGTGCTCAGGTCCCATGGGACTGCATCCTACTAGTGAGGCTACTGCCTGTGCTGGGGTGCCTCCTGGCCTTCCCCATCCTTTGGGGAGCAGCCAGTCTTTGCTGCTCCCTGACAGAAGCCACGGAAACAGTCTGTATTTTCTTTTGTATCTAGATTAATGATGATACATTAACAACAGAGCTGGAGTTGAGCCTCAGCCCGCCCAGAGAGCCTGAGTGACATCTCTGCGACCCTGGAATGGAGGAGTCCCTGGCAGGGGCACCCTGTCCTGCCCAAGCTCAAATGTTGCACTTGGGGAAAATCAAATATTGCAGTGGGCACAGACTGAAGTGCAGGAGACTCTGAATGTCAGGAAACACTTTTCCACTGTGAGGGTGACTGAGTACTGGCACAGGCTGCCCAGGGAGCTTGTGGAGTCTCCCTCCTTGGAGATATTCAGAAGCCACCTGGATGCGGTCCTGGGCTCCAGGTGGCCTGGCTTGAGCAGGACAGGCTAGACCAAGTTGTTCCTTGCCAATCTCAGCCAGTCTGTGATTCTGAGACTGGGATCCCTGACCTGCTTATGGGGATGGGAAGCTGCCAGTGCATGGCAGCAGCATGCCCAAAGCCCTGGGGGCCCCTGCTCTGGGTGGCTGCACCGCTGGGCTGGTACCCACAGCGGGGGTGAGTGTTGGTATGATGCAGGCCTGTGACATCACTGAGGTATCCCTACCTGCAGGGCTGTGACCTTGCAGCATGGTCATTATAAAACACATGCCACCATCCCACACCTCGCTGCATGGCTGTGTCAGACTCTGCACGAAGAGCAAAGGCAGCTTTCTCCTCAGCATCCTGCTCCTGGCTGCTGGGGCCATTCTGCTTCCCACTGGCCATCGCCAACAGGTATGGGTCTGCTTGGAGCCAGGGGTGCTGCTCGGGGTGGGGGCTGACCCCAGGTGTGTCACTGTGCCACACTCTTGTGCCCACAGGATGATGGCTGGAGCCAGGGACGCTGGAAATGGTGGCAACCGAGCCAGGTAAGTCCCCTGCGGGTCCACCCAGGAGTGTGCATGTGCTTCCCCAGGGCAGGGTCTCTCAGAGTAGCCTAGCCCTGGTGCAGAGCAGCCCAGGTGGATGGTCCCTGGGCTGTCCCTGTGTCCCTTGCCCCCCCCCCCCCCCCCCCCCCCAGCTCAGGCACCCTCTTTCTGATTTGCAGGTGGTGAGCAGCAGGCAAGTGGTCTTGTGGGCCCCCTGTGCGGGCCCTGGTGCTGCAGCCCCGGCTGCACCTGCTGCAGCGAGGCTGCCCAGGAGCTGCAGTAGCTGGTGCTGTCAGCATGGGCTGGGACCGGGGCCTCGCTGGGACCAGGCTTCTCAGCCACGCTGGACCGCGGCACCTGGCAGATGGCATGGCAGGACCTGGAGGAGCTGGTGGAGTGGGGCCACCTCCCCTGCTGCGGCTGCAGCTCCTCTGGCTCCCCTGAGAGCCTCGATCCCTCTGAGAGCCTGAGACATGTACCTGACTCTGGATGGAGGAGCCCTTCTAGAGCTGGGGTCCGCCTGCTCCCTTGGACCCATGCATGGCAGCAGAGCTTGTTTAGCCCTGAAGATGCATGTGGCCAGGAAAGGACTGGAAATGTGGCTGGGGGCCCTGCCCATGCCAGTGCAGCTGTCCCAGCAGCAAGCAGCACTGCAGCAGGGCTGCCATGTCCTGCCAAAGCTCATCCGGCCAGGGCAGAGCCAGTCCTTGCCACGGCACGGGCTGTGTTCCTCACTGCAGTGCAAGGCGGATGCCGTCATGGACAGTGTAAAAGAGAAGTAAGTCTGGAGGCTGTGGGGGGACCCCAACCCCAACGAGGAGTCCCTGGCCCTACTGGTGCTGTGCCCGCCACTGCTGCTCACTGCACTGGACCTGCAGCTCCCCTGGGAGCACTGCATGTCAGGGCCCCGGGCCCTGGGCCAGTCCAGCACAGTTCCAGGGAGGAACAGCAGGAGCCGCACAGCCAGCATGGCTCTGCTTTGCCTCTGTGCCCCAGGTCACTGGCTGAGCAGATGTGTCCCCTGGATCCCTCTGCAAGCAACTAGCACCTGGACTCTTCTCTCAGTGACAGTGTGGAGGAGCCAGCCATCCGACCACCGGTGCTGGGGAATGTTGTGCGTGAGAGCCGCCTCCACCTGGACAGGGGCCTGTTGCCGTGGGACAAGGAGTGCCTACAGCCTTTTGGTTTACCCATGGCCCCCCCAGCCCTTCCCAGCCTGGATAACAGGGCAGCAGGACCAGAAAGAGGACTGGTGATAGGATGAGCTTCCATCCTGCCAAAGGAGGATGTATACAGTCAGGCCAACTTCACCACCCAGGGCAGGTGTGAGGACAACATTGTGGACAGGAGCCAGCCTCATGCTGCAGCGCCTCTTGTCATGTCAAGGCTGGAGCTGAGCCAGGAGGTGCGCAGCAAGCTCTGGATGCACACTGCAAGGAAACGCCTGGAGATTAAGCTGCAAAGGCTCCCTGTGGCAGTGCAGCAGTCCATGGAAATGCTGCATCAGTCACTGCCCAAACTCATGCAGGCTGGGGCTGGGCCCCTGGGGCCACGCTGTGCCTGTCCCCTCTCCCTGAAATGAAAGCACCTCGTCCAGCTGGACTGGGACACGCTGCAATTGCTTGGGGCATCCCTTGCCTGCCCGGCAGCCTCCACACCACCATGCTCCCACCTGGTGCCTGTCCCCTTCTATGGCCTCATGCCTAGGGAGGAAAGTGGCTAGGCATTGCTGGAGGCCAGCACCCTGCCTGGCACATCCTGCAGCTCAGGCAATGAGATGGGCACAGCTGCCACGGGTGCAGCCCTGAGGATACCCCAGGGGATGGCGAAGGCCTCAGCAGGGCAAGCATCCACTGTGGTCTCTCCAGGCCTCGTCACAGGGTTCCTGGCTACAGACCTGAGGCCTGAGCCCTGTCAAGGAGCTGATGTGTGGATCAACCATGGAGGCTTTGTGGCATCAGCCCCAGGAGCCCCACAAGGCCACTGGGGCTGCTGCAAGGCACAGGCCAGAACTGTGGATGGCAGCTTCTACCAGTTGGCCTCCGCAGTCCCTTTGGAGGGGACCACTAGCACAGAGGGGACAGCAGCATCCAAGCCCTATGGGGCTGATGCAGGCTACAAAGGACAAAGGTGGTGGTCCTTGAGTAGGCAGTGCCCTGGCAGCTCCGAGAGCTCCCCGGGCTGGGAGCAATGGTCCCAGGACACCTCCAGGAGCATGGACTTGCAAGGGCGATGGCCTTGTGTTGGACTCACACAGGGAATGACAGCGCAGATGTCCGTGCCATCTCCTACCTTAACAGCCTCCAGCTCAGAAGGGACGCCCAGCCAGTACAGCCCATCCTTGCAGCAGCACTGCAGTGCCCCTACCACCAGGCACATGTGCTTGTGCCACCTGTGCCAAGCCCATGGCGCCTAGGATACTGCAGCGGTGCTGACTTGGCAACACTGTCCACTTGGTCCTGGAGAAGATTTGCCTGTGGCAAAGGGAAATGTCCTTATCTCTGGGGACATCTGCCTCTGATCACAGCTGCCATGCTGTGGAGTGGCAGGGCCAGGCTTTGTGCAGCTGCTGCTTTTCAAAAAAAGGTCTGTTGTTGTAAATAAACATGTTGGCTTGTTCTCGAGAGAGCTCTGTGAGGGACCTCACCCTGCCAGTGGGGCAGGGGCATTGGGAAAGGGCAAGGGAAGCTGTGCTGTCCTAGCAGGAGGATGAGTTGATGAGGATCAGCCTGGGCAAGCTGGCTACTCCTCCTGGAGCCCCTCCTCAGCCCTGCCCTGGCTGTGGCATGGGGTCAGCCTCAGCCCAAAGCCTGCACTGCCCCATGCCCAGAGGGCACAGGGGCAGGAACAGGCCATCAGCTCCTTCTGCAGCCACTCAGGTTTTGCACCCTGCAGGGCAGGTCCTTTGGCTCAACTCGACCTGTGCTCCAAGCCTTCCCTGAGAGTGGCTCCCTGCAGCCCCACCACAGCAGTGTCCTCCAGGTCCTAGCCCGGGAGAAAGGTTAAGTCCCAGCCCTCTCCCAGGGCTAGCAGAGCTTCCCAGGCACATGTAGGGACCGCATGGCTTTCTGTGTGCCTGTAGCTGCTTCTTGGGGGGCAGCTCCACAGCGGTTTGCCCGGATGTGAACTTGCTGACCCGGTGAGAGGACTGGCCCTGCAGCAGTACTCCAGGGCTGTCTCCCACAGCGGGAACACACAGGTAGCCAAGCCCCTCTGGACTTCCCTGGCGGGATCCTGCCCCATCCCCGCGGCGCTCCCAGGTCACACACAGCTGCTCCCTGCCTCACCAAGCAGGAGGATTGAGGCGTGCAGGCTTCCCCAAAGCCTGACTTCAGACTCGGGGAGCAGGACGGCCTTTGTGCTCAGAGAAACCCCAGGCAAGGCGCTGCTGCCGCCCGGCGACCAAAATCCGGTACTGCAGGTGGGGCGCGGCGGAGGCGCCGCCGTCATCCACGCTGCTGCCGTCAGCCGATAACGGCAACGCGATACTGCGGCGCCTGCGGGGCGATGCCGCCGCGCTCGGTGCTGCTGCCGGTAAGGAAACGCCGCTGCCGCCCCGCATGCACGGTGCCGGCGCGCGCTCAGCGCGCAAAGCGCGGAACGGCAGCGCCAGTGCCGGCCCTGGGCACGCGCCGCCCGCCGGGCTCTCGCTGCTGCCGCCTGGCGGCCGAAGCGCGGTGCTGCGTCCCGGCGTTCGCGCGCCGGGTGTGGCCCCTCCGGCGCGCCGTCGGTGTCCGGCGCATGCGCGGTGTGCGGGAGCGGCATGGCGGCGCGGCAGGCGCGATTGCCGGTGGCGGGCGAGGGCCAGGAGCAGCGGCGATGATGTGATGTGAGCGAGCCCCTTTGGTGGGTGCAGGGGTGTCTGCTGCCCGCCGGGCTCCCGGGGGTGGCGGGAGGGGAAGCTTCAAAGCTGCCGCTGCGGCAGGCTGCCGGGCCGCTGGGGGCGAGCGGGGTCGGGGCAGCCCCGGGGAGTTCCCCGAGAGAGAGCGGCGGTAGGAGGGAAGGAGGAGGACATGCCGCTGGCGCCAGGCGCGTCCCCAACTCGCCAGAGCTCCCCCTGAGTGCCCCCCCTGGGCCCACTGAGCCCATGCAGCTGCCCCCAGCTCCAGCACCTGCCCTGAAGCCTGTCCTGTAGCCCTAGATCACCCCCAAGGCCTGTCGCGAAGGCTGGAAGCTGGCCCTCGAACACGCTGGATTCTCCCTTAATGCGGTACCGATAGCAGCAGTGCAGGGAAGGAGCGGTGTCTGCAGAAGCCCCTGCATAAGGAGGGGCTGTGGCCGGGGGCAGGCTCTGGTAATAATGGCCACTGGTTATTCTTTCCCCCTCCTAGAGGCCGCGCTGAGGACAAGGTTGCCCGTTCCTCTCCTGGGGATGCCGTTGACTGCCCCAGGTTCAGGCTGGCGTGGGTTGTCTGTGCCTGGCCTCGCTCTCCTAGCGGTGTGGGGGCAAAAGGAGACGGGCGGAGCGCTTGCTGGCTGTGGAGGAGAGCTGCTGTGGCTGAAGCTGGTGAGGGCAGAGACAGGTAAAGCAGCTGAAGAATACACTAAAGAGGGCCCAGCCGGCAGCTGCCTCCCGCTGCAGGCAAGAGAGCGCCTGCCTCTCTGGGTGAGGAAGATTCCCTCTTTGTAGTTGCAGAGCGCATGAGTGAGCGAGGCTATGTGTCTGGGCAGCCTTGTCTCATGAGAGCTGTAAGAGACCTGTGTATCCTCTTAGTTGGAGGACAGCTGAGCGACCGGAGTTACAGAAGAGGAAGGAGAAGGAAGCGTCCAAATGGGCAAATTCTCCCAGCAGCGTTGAGCGCGAGAGCTGTGGTGAGTCCCGGGCCCTCGGGGCCCAGCCTCCCCTCTTGCGCGTCCCAGTCCCTTTATCTCTCCTTGCCTCTCTGTTCTTCTCTCCTGCTGCCTCTCCCTGTTTTTTTTCATCCTCTGTCTCTGTCCTGCAACCATTGGGTTTTTTTTCCTATTCCATCTCTTTCTCCTGATCTGCATCTATCCCTTTTTCCCCACAATTGCTCTGACCTGTTCCCTAGCGTCCTTTTCTTCTCTGCGCCTGTACGTGCCACTCCGTGTCCCTGCCTTCCTATCTCCCTCCTTCCTTCCTTCCTTCCTTCTCTTTCTCTCTCTATCCCTTTGTCTTGCTCACTGTTGCTGCTTTTTTTCATTCTGTAGCTCACCATCTGCTTCCTGCCCTAGTTTTTGTTGTCTTCTGTCTCTCTGCAGGGCTCCTAATACCTCCCTTTCTTTCTCCAACCCCCTGTGCTTCTCAAGGTCTTTGTCTTTCTCTCTCTCATTGTCATTATTATTCTCTGTTGCTCTGTCTTGCTTCCTATCCCGTCGTTTCTTGCTATTTTCCTTTGTCCCACTCCCTGCCCTTATTCATGTTCGTCTCTGTCCTGTTGACCATCCCAGGTGTTTTTTTCTCCTCCATCTCCATCCTGCTGCTGCCCTGGCCCCCCCCCCCCCCCCCCCCATCTGCCCTGCTCCCTGTCGCTCTTTCTGTCTATTGTGCTCTGTCCCTGCTGCTTTTTTATCCATCTCTGTCCAGCGCTCTGTCCCTTTCTTTTTTTCCTCTTGCTGTCCCTCTGCCCTGCTTTCTCTCACTATCTTTTCTGTCTGTCTTTCCCTCTGCCCCATTCCCTCTTCCATTCTTTCTAACTGTGTCCCCCTGTCCAGCTGGCTGTCCCTTCTTTCCTTTCTCTCTTTTTGGATCTCCATATCTCTCTGTCCCACTGTTCATCACAGTTGGTTTTTTTCCTCCAATGCTGTCCTGCTCTCCGTCACTTTTTACTCTCTCTGTCATTCTGTTGCGCTCCCTGTGTCTCTGTGTTTAATTTTTCCATCTCTGTCCTGCAGCCTGGTGCTGGTTCCCTGCCCCCCCCCGCCCCCGCTACCCATCCTAGGCCTTTTCCCCTCCATCTCTGTCCTGCTTCCTGGCTCTAATTTTTGCCTGTCTTGCACTTTCTCCTGCCTTCCTCTCCCTTTTTTCTCTCTCTGGATCACCTTGTCTTGCTCCCTGTCTTTCTCGGACAAGCTGTGTCCTGCTCCTTGTCCTTCTTCCCCACGCTCCCCATCTCCTAGCTTTCTTCCTCCTGTCTGTCTTTTTTCCTTTGTCTCTCCTTCTGCCCCAATGCTTCTTTCTCTCTGTCACTCTCCCTGTCCCTCCTTTCTTCTTCCTCTCCTCCACTCCCCGCCATCTCTGTCTCCCTCTGTCCTGCTCACGGTCTGAACGTTTTCTTGCTCCTTTTCTCTGCAGGGCTGGCGGGGGCGGAAGCAGCCCTGGGACAAATGCTGCAGCGGGGTTGTTGAGGGGTTTTGGGGCCAAGCCCCTGCCCAGCTGGGGCGAGTAGAGGCAGCCCGGTCCCATCCCATCCCTGGCTGCTCCTCGCTGGGGCTGGGCGGCCTCTGCCACTCTTGGCGCGAGTCGGGCTGAGAAACCTTTGTGAGTTTGAGGACACTACAGATACTCCGCACAAGTGTACTCAGCACAAGAAGGACATGGACCTGCTGGAGCAGGTCCAGAAGAGGGCCACCAAAATGATCCGAGGGCTGGAGCACCTCTCCTATGAGGCCAGGCTGAGAGAGTTGGGGTTGTTCAGCCTGGAGAAGAGAAGGCTGTGAGGAGACCTTATTGCGACCTTCCAGTACTTAAAGGGGGCCTACAGGAAAGATGGGGAGAATCTTTTTAACAAGGCCTGTTGTGACAGGACCAGGAATAACGGATTTAAACTAAAGAAGAATAGAGTTAGACTAGACATAAGAAAGAAATTTTTTACAATGAGGGTGGTGAAGCACTGGAACAGGTTGCCCGGAGAGGTGGTAGAGGCCCCATCCCTGGCAACATTCAAGGTCAGGTTGGATGGGGCTCTGAGCAACCTGATCTGGTTAAAGCTGTCCCTGCTCACTGCAGGGGGGTTGGGCTAGATGACCTCTAAAGGTCCCTTCCAACCCAAAGCATTCTATGATTCTCTGATCAAACCCAGAGAAAAGGCAAATCTGCTGCCAGTGCCGAAAAGCTGATGAAAAATTGCAGTTACTGGAGCATGCCTCATTTCGGCATCGGTCCCTTGGGAGTCACGAATGTTTTCCTTTCAGGTAAAAGAACAAACTTTCGTCTAGGATAAATTAAGAGCTGCCTGTAACTTTTGTTAGGGTCAAGTGTTTCTCTTCTGTTTGTTCATACTAGTTTTATGGGCAAGTTGGCAATAGCCTTTTATTTTTCTGTGCGTCGCTAAATTTTTAGTAATATGTGGTATCGGCATAGTTGATTTTTGAGCAGCTAGATGCCAGTAGAAGCATAATGAATGACGTGTGATGGAAACTGGTGCTTAAACTTGATTTTGATAACATTTTTTTTGTTTCTTTGTTTGCTTTCATTAGAATGTTGGTGGCGTGTTGTCCTGTGGCTCAATCCGCATTCTGTTCCATGGAACCTTCGATCTAGGACTTTGAAGTAAAAAAAGTTTGCCCTTCCAAAAAAGGGCTGGTCATTCATAGGAATGAGGTGTAGACTTGGAGAGTCTCTTAAGTACATGATCAGAATTGAAGCCAAATTTCACTTAATGTTGCTGCTGTTTGTCTTCACTTTCATGAATTTCCCCACCGCTCCCTCTTGGTTGGGAGCTCTGAATCGTCATTTTTTTTCAGTCTCTAACACATTTGGGTTCTCTCCCCACCCACCCCCCCCCAAGGAGAGGCTACGTTTGAAAGTTAATTAGTGTCCTCACAAATGCGTCAGTCAATAAAGCTGAATTATGGTTATTAAAACCATAAGCATGATACCAGTCGTAGAGATCTGGGCTACTTGGGAATGTGTATTTGTCACATGCAAATGTCATCGGGGAAACAGATCGCCTGCGCTTCATGCTTTGACAAGACAGCATGGTGAGACAGGGAGGAGCTCCAAAAGGAAAAAAAGATACATCGTCATGGTTTCGGTTTGTTGCTTGGTTTTGGTGTGTTGGGTTTTGATGTTTGGGGGGTTTTTGGTTTTTTGTTGGTTGGTTGGTTGATTTGTTTGTTTTAAAAAGAGTGCAGTGTTGACTGGTGGCAGCCTGCAGGGCTCTGTTGCTGCCTGACCTCTACTTTTCTGCTCTTTCCCTCCTCCTTCATGGCTCTAATTTTAATTTGGATCGTTTTAGAAGAGCAGTGAAGTTACTCGCCTGTGTCCATGTGGTGGTAATACCAGGAAGGTAAATGCTTGAACCGGTAGCGAGTCACTTGGCTACAAGTAGAATTTCTGAAGGAAGAACAGCAGTAAACAAGAAGCAAATAGCAAATTACCAAAAATTTGCGTGTGTCAAAGATCGAAGTTTTATTGCCAACTGTTGTTTGGCAATATTTTCCAAATGGCTATTTTTGGTAAGCATAAATTTTTCGGGAAAGCCAGGGTCGTGTGTGGAAAAATAGGTCACCTAACATCAGAGGATAGGCTGTGCGGTGGCGGGGCCGTTGTTCCCTGCTCAATACTGCCATAGTAGCGTTGCAATACTCAGACCTAAGAGATGGGTTTAGGAATGGAAGGAGAATGCCTGTTTTCTGTAAAGGCTCTAAATGCCCACCCTTTGTCTGCTGCTTTCCTGTGCGTGAGATGAAGCTGTTTTATTTTTCTCCCTTGTTCTGGGTCTAAATATTTGTGAAGCTGTTGCTGCTCTTGGGAAAGCCAAAGGCACCTGGATTTGTGCAGCCGGAAAGAAAGGGGGTGGGACGGGGGACAGGACCCAACCAAAAAAACCCCCCACCAAAAGAACCCCTCTTTCTCAAGAATGAAACCAAAAGCAAGAATCACCAATTTTTATGTTGTGGGAAAGCGCTGAAGAACCCCAGAATTGAGTATGTTTGGAAAAAGCAAACAAATGCCAGTTTTCTATTGTGGAAATGCCAGAAAGAAAAAAAAGGAAAAAACCACAACAAAACCCAAACAAACCCCATGTCCTGGTTTCGGCTGGGATAGTTAATTTTCTTCCTAATAGCAGGCATAGTGCTGTGTTTTGGATTTAGTAGGAGAAGAATGTTGATAACACGCTGATGGTTTTAGTTGTTGCTGAGTACTGCTTATGCTAGTCAAGGACTTTTCAGCTTCCCATGCTCTGCCAGGGGCACAAGAAACTGGGAGGGGGCACAGCCAGAACAGTTGATCCAAACTGCCCCAAGGGCTATTCCATACCATACGGTGTCATGGGCAGTATAGAAACTGGGGGGGGTTGGCCAGGGAGCAGCCATTGCTGCTCGGGAACTGTCTGGGTATCGGTCGGCAGGTGGCGAGCAATTGCATTGTGCATCACTTGCTTTGGATATTATTATTACTATTATTATTATATTGTTATTATTATTTTACTTTATTTCAATTATTAAACTGTTCTTATCTCAACCCTGGAGTGTTTCTCACTCTTACTCCTCCGATTCTCTCCCCTATCCCATGGGGGTAGGGGCAGTGAGCAAGCATCTGCGTGGTGCTTAGTTGCTGGCTGGGGCTAAACCATGACACCCCAGCCCCTAATTTGGGCTAAATGTGGGGTGAAACGCTGGCAGTTTGAGGAGCACCGCTGAGCGTTATCCAGCGTGGATCCAGTGTGGGTCAGTTATGCGGCGCGGATCGCCTGCTGCGGGTTGTCCCAGGTGAGTTACCTGCTGTGGATTACCCCGGGCGGACCCCCTGGCATAGATCATCCCCACGCGTGTCCCCCCCATGCACCTTTTCAGCCGCATGTACCCCTTTGTCCGTCCGTGTCCTCCTCCCCGTCCCCCTTGTCTCCCTGCCCTCCCAAATGCTTTCCACCCGAGCGTCCCCCTGCACGAGGCTTTCCCGCAGGTGAGTTGTTTTTCCCCGGGGATGTGCCCCCGCCTCCGCCCCACCATATTGGGCACTGCCCCCCACAACCCCTCTGCTTCTGGGCCCTCAGGGCGCTGCTTGCAGCCCCCCAGATGCTTCCCCGCACCCCGCTCCCAGCCCTGTCTCCCTCCTCCCGTTTGGGATTTGTGCTGGGAACGGCGTTGATGACACGCTGGTGTTCTAGCCACTGCCGAGCAGCGTTTGCACCGAGCTGAGGCTTTTCCGGCTCCTCGTACCGCCCCGCCGCCGAGCGGGCTGGGGGGCACGAGGGGTTGGGAGGGGACACGGGCGGGACAGCTGACCCCAGCTGACTAAAGGGCCGTTCCGGACTACACGACGTCGTGTTCTCAGCTAATGGACAAGCCCTGCACAGGAAGCCTTCCTCGTGTGTAGGCGGGATGAGGAGAGCAGAGTTCCGACAGCGCAGAGGTGAGGACAGGTGCACAGAGAACAGCGAAGCCCAAGAATCGCCGGCGTGTTGCTCATTCGCATCCGGGTCCTGCAGCGGCAGCCCGGCGCATGCGCTTTGCCGCGCTCTGTGCTGCCACGTGGTGCGCGAATGCGGTCGTGAAGCTCCGGCTCCGCGCATGCGCAGTGGGGCTCTTTGCCGGGGCTCGGTGCTGCCACCCGGTGACCAAAATTTGGTACTGCAGTCCTAGCCCCGCTCGATCGCCGAAGGGCGGCGGGGAGTCGCCGAAGGGCGGCGGCGAGTGCCGGGAGTCGCCGAAGGGTGGCGGCGAGTGCCGAAGGGCGGCGGCGAGTGCCGAAGAGTGCCGGGAATCGCCGAAGGGCGGCGGCGAGTGCCGAAGAGTGCCGGGAATCGCCGAAGGGCGGCGGGAATCGCCGAAGAGTGCCGGGAATCGCCGAAGGGCGGCGGCGAGTGCCGAAGGGTGCCGGGAATCGCCGAAGAGTGCCGGGAATCGCCGAATGGCGGCGGCGAGTGCCGAAGGGTGCCGGGAATCGCCGAAGGGCGGCGGGAATCGCCGAAGAGTGCCGGGAATCGCCGAAGGGCGGCGGCGAGTGCCGAAGAATGCCGGGAATCGCCGAAGGGCGGCGGCGAGTGCCGAAGGGCGGCGGCGAGTGCCGAAGGGCGGCGGCGAGTGCCGAAGGGCGGCGGGAATCGCCGAAGGGTGCCGGGAATCGCCGAAGGGCGGCGGCGAGTGCCAAAGGGTGCCGGGAATCGCCGAAGGGCGGCGGCGAGTGCCGAAGAGTGCCGGGAATCGCCGAAGGGCGGCGGCGAGTGCCGAAGGGCGGCGGGAATCGCCGAAGGGAGTCGGGAATCGCCGAAGGGAGGCGGGAATTGTCCTCGAGGGCCACCCAGACCTATGGGTCCCTCAGGGGAGCTCCCCTGGGTCCCAGCGGGGCACCCAACCTCCCCCCTTGGGGGGGGTGATGCCGCTGTACGCCCCCCCCGACATAGTCGAGCCGCTGCGTTGCTTCTGGCAACGGAAGCAGCGCACACCGTGCCGCATGGGCCGCGAGTGGGAAGCGGGCAGAGCAATACAAGCCCTGTTCTTGGACACCCCCCCCCCCCCCCCGCAGTCAGTAGTTGCCGCCTTTGGGTGGCCTAAACGGGGCTGAGGTAGCACTCATTTCTCATTCTGCGGAATAATCGGAAAACAATTTTGAAGATGCTGCGGGCGGCCAGGGCTGCGGCCCTGCGCATGCGCAGTGGGGCTGCCCCCTCTTGACCGACATGCGGTACTGCAGCTGCAGCCCGGCGCATGCGTAGTAAGGCTCTTTTCCAGCGCTCTGTGCTGCCACCTGGTGAATAAAATCTGGTACTGCAGCTACGATTCGGCGCATGCGCATTAGCGCGCTTTCCAGCGCTCAGTGCTGCCGCCTGGTGCACAGAAGTGGGTACTGCAGCTCCGGACCCGCGCATGCGCAGGATTATTTTTTTCGAGCGCTCAGTGCTGCCACCCTGTGACCAAAATGCGGTACTGCAGCTCCAGCCCCGCTCACGCGCGGGGGCGAGCTTTGCCGCTCTCGCTGCTGCCACCCCGTGACCAAAAAATGGGTACTGCAGCCCCAGCCTTTCTCCATCTCTCTGGCCAGCGCTCTGCCCCGTTCGTGAATTCCTCGCTCTCCGCCCTGTAGCCTGTCGCTTTTGTCCTTTGTCCATCTCGCTGTCTCTGGCTCCCCGAGGACCCTATTTTAGAATTGCCCCCCCTACTTTCTGTACGCATACTTTTGTGCCCTCCTGTGCTCTTTTTTCTGGCTCCCTGTACCTATTTCTTAATTCTTGCCTCTCCGCCCTGCAGCGTGTAGCTGCGGGGTTTGGTTTGTGTTGTTCCCCCCAGCCCTGGCCCCTTCCCTCCGTTGTTCGCTGTCCTGGTTCCCAGTCCCTGCCCTCTCTGCCCTATTCTTTCTGCTGTTTTTTTGTCTTTCCCCATGTCTCTTGGTCCAGCTTCCTGCCCCTGTTCTTCTCTCCTCCCTCTCTGTCATAATGCCCGTCCCACGTTTCTCCCGCATCTCCATCCTGCTCCCCGTCCCTCTTTGTCAGTGTCTGTCCAGCTCCCTCTCCCCCTTTCTGCGGCCTCTCTCCCTGCTGCTTCTTTCTCCACCTCTGCCGGGCTCCCTCGTCCCCGTCCTTCTCTTGCTGTCCCATTCCCTGCCTCGTGCTTTCTCTCTACACCCCCCTGTCCAGCGCCCCGCTCCTCATTTTTGGCATCCTCCACCTCTGTCCGTTCCACCCGCACCGACAAGCGTGGCTCCCGGAACCACGGCCAGGGTGTCCCAGGGGCAGGGGGAGCGTTGGGGGCCCCGAGCCCCGGAGCAGACTCGCTCCCGGGACTTGTTATGTGTGTGTGGCTGAATAATCACTCGCCGGCTGCATTTGCGCTCCCTTTGCACCAGGCAAGGGGCTGTGATGGGGCCCAGGGTAGGAGGTGACACGCTGTGGGGGACAGGCAATGGCCCCCTGTTCCTGCTGGGCTCCAGCTGTGGGCCGGGGCTGGAGGAGCCCCAGGTGCGGGCAGTGAGGCTGATGGCCAGGGCCCCTCCCTGTAAAGGGGTGGCTGCCGGTGGAGGGGCTGGTGCTGCCGGTGCTGCCCTGCCCCGGGGGGCCGTGGAGGGGCCGGTGTGAGGCAAGGGAGGAGTGGAGCAGTCGCTGGGCTGTGGCTGCACCTGCACCGAGGGAGAAGGTGAGCCGGGGCCGGGCGATGGCCCGGGAGGGCGACGGTGCCTGCGGGGGAGTGCGGGGCTGCCTCGTCGTGTCGTGTCGTGTCGCAGCTGGCGGCGAGGGGAGCCGGGGCGTGTGCCGGAGCCGGGCGGCGGGGGCTGCCTGAGGAGCGCGGGGCTGCGCCGAGGGCTCGGCAGGGCTCGCGGGGGGAACGGCGGCGTCCCCGGAAGGGAGAAAGCGGGGCCGGCTGCCTCTCGCGGCGTGCCGGCAGCTGCGGTGCTGGGGAAGGGGCTTGCGGTCGGCCATGTTGCCTGCGCGGAGCATGCCGGGAGCTGTAGTTTTCGCGGCACGGCCCAGTCACGCGGCAGCCTGGTGGCCGAATCGCGGTGCTGCGTCCCGGCGTTCGCGCGCCGGGTGTGGCCCCTCTGGCGCGCCGTCGGTGTCCGGCGCATGCGCGGTGTGTGGGAGCGGCATGGCGGCGCGGCGGGCGCGATTGCCGGTGGCGGGTGAGGGCCAGGAGCAGCGGCGATGTGATGTGATGTGAGTGAGCCCCTTTGGTGGGTGCAGGGGTGTCTGCTGCCCGCCGGGCTCCCGGGGGTGGCGGGAGGGGAAGCTTCAAAGCTGCCGCTGCGGCAGGCTGCCGGGCAGCTGGGGGCGAGCGGGGTCGGGGCAGCCCCGGGGAGTTCCCCGAGAGAGAGCGGCGGTAGGAGGGAAGGAGGAGGACATGCCGCTGGCGCAGACGGCGGGCACGTCCCCAACTCGCCAGAGCTCCCCCTGAGCGCCCCCCGGGCCCACTGAGCCCATGCAGCTGCCCCCAGCTCCAGCACCTGCCCTGAAGCCTGTCCTGTAGCCCTAGATCACCCCCAAGGCCTGTCGCGAAGGCTGGAAGCTGGCCCTCGAACGCGCTGGATTCTCCCTTAATGCGGTACCGATAGCAGCAGTGCAGGGAAGGAGCGGTGTCTGCAGAAGCCCCTGCATAAGGAGGGGCTGTGGCCGGGGGCAGGCTCTGGTAATAATGGCCACTGGTTATTCTTTCCCCCTCCCAGAGGCCACGCTGAGGACACGGTTGCCCGTTCTTCCCCTGGAGATGCCGTTGACTGCCCCAGGTTCAGGCTGGCGTGGGTTGTCTGTGCCTGGCCTCGCACTCCTAGCGGTGGGGGGGAGAAAAGGGGCAGGCGGAGCGCTTGCTGGCTGTGGAGGAGAGCTGCTGTGGCTGAAGCTGGCGAGGGCAGAGACAGGTAAAGCAGCTGAAGAATACACTAAAGAGGGTGCAGCCGGCAGCTGCCTCCCGCTGCGGGCAAGAAAGCGCCTGCCTCTCTGGGCAAGGAAGGCTCCTTCTTTGTAGTTGCAGAGCGCACGAGCGAGCGAGGCTACGCGTCTAGGCAGTCTTGTCTCATGAGAGCTGTAAGAGACCTGTGTATTCTCTTAGGTGGAGGACAGCCAAGCGACCGGAGTTACAGAAGAGGAAGGGAGGAGAGAAGGAGAAGGAAGCGTCTGAACTGGGAAATTCCCCTGGCAGCGCAGAGAGCGAGAGCTGTGGTGAGTCCCGGGCCCTCGGGGCCCAGCCTCCCCTCCCTGCGCGTCCCAGTCCCTTTATCTCTCCTTGCCTCTCTGTTCTTCCCTCCTGCTGCCTCTCCCTGTTTTTTTTCATCCTCTGTCTCTGTCCTGCAACCATTGGTTTTTTTTCCTATTCCATCTCTTTTCTCCTGATCTGCATCTATCCCTTTTTCCCCACAATTGCTCTGACCTGTTCCCTAGCGTCCTTTTCTTCTCTGCGCCTGTACGTGCCACTCCGTGTCCCTGCCTTCCTATCTCCCTCCTTCCTTCCTTCTCTTTCTCTATCCCTTTTTCTTGCTCACTGTCCCTGTTTTTTTTCCATCAGCTCACCGTCTGCTTCCTGTTCTAGTTTTTGTT
The DNA here is from genome assembly GCF_030463565.1 of Pelecanus crispus. Taxonomy (NCBI): domain Eukaryota; kingdom Metazoa; phylum Chordata; class Aves; order Pelecaniformes; family Pelecanidae; genus Pelecanus; species Pelecanus crispus. The sequence continues at coordinate 58,064 of NC_134648.1, read as the reverse complement.
GTCCTCTGTCTCTCCGCAGGGCTCCTAATACCTCCCTTTCTTTCTCCAGCCCCCTGTGCTTCTCAAGGTGTTTGTCTTTCTCTCTCTCTCATTGTCATTATTCTTGTCTGTTGCTCTGTCTCGCTGCTTATCCCGTCGTTTCTTGCTATCTTCCTTTGTCCCACTCCCTGCCTGTATTCATGTTTGTCTCTGTCCTGTTGACCATCCCGGGTGTTTTCTTCTTCTCCATCTCCATCCTGCTGCTGCCCTGTTTTGTTCCTCCCCCCCCCCCCGCCCCCATCTGCCCTGCTCCCTGTCACTCTTTCTGCACCTTGTCCTCTGTCCCTGCTGCTTTTTTCTCCATCTCTGTCCAGCGCTCTGTCCCTTTCTTTTTTTCCTCTTGCTATCCCTCTGCCCTGCTTCCTCTCACTATCTTTTCTGTCTTTCTTTCCCTCTGCCCCATTCCCTCTTCCATTCTTTCTAACTGTGTCCCCCTGTCCAGCTGGCTGTCCCTTCTTTCCTTTCTCTCTTTTTGGATCTCCATATCTCTCTGTCCAGCTGCTCATCACAGCTGTTTTTTTCCCTCCAATGCTGTCCAGCTCTCTGTCCCTTTTTTCTCTCTCTGTCATTCTGTCACGCTCCCTGTGTCTCTATTTTTAATTTTTCCATCTGTCCTGCAGCCCGGTGCTGGTTTCCACACCCCCGGCCCTCTCTCCTGTCCTGCTACCCATCCTAGGCCTCTTTCCCTCCATCTCTGTCCTGCTTCCTGGCTCTAATTTTTGCCTGTCTTGCACTTTGTCCTGCCTTCCTCTCCCTTTTTTCTCTCTCTGTATCGCGTTGTCTTGCTCCCTGTCTTTTTCGGACAAGCTGTGTCCTGCTCCTTGTCCTTTTTCCCCACCCTCCCCATCTCCTAGCTTTCTTCCTGTCTGCCTTTTTTTCTTTGTCTCTCCTTCTGCCCCAATGCTTCTTTCTCTCCTCCACTCCCCCCCATCTCTCTCTCCCTCTGTCCTGCTCGCAGACTCAACGTTTTCTTGCTCCGTCTCTCTGCAGGGCTGGCGGGGGCAGAAGCGGCCCTGGGACAAACGCTGCAGCGGGGTCATTGAGGGGTTTTGGGGCCAAGCCCCTGCCTGGCCGGGGCGAGTAGAGGCAGTCACGTCCCATCCCATCCCCGGCTGCTCCTCGCTGGGGCTGGGCGGCCTCTGCCACTCTCGGCGTGAGTCGGGCTGAGAAACCTTTGTGAGTTTGAGGATGCTACAGATACTCCGCATCAAACCCAGAGAAAAGGCAAATCTGCTGCCGGTGCCGAAAAGCTGATGAAAAATTGCAGTTACCGGAGCATGCCTCGTTCCTGCATCGGTCCCTTGGGAGTCACGAATGTTTTCCTTTCAGGTAAAAGAACAAACTTTCATCTAGGACAATTTAAGAGCTGCCTGTAACTTTCGTTAGGGTCAAGTCCTTCTCTTCTGTTTGTTCATACTAGTTTTATGGGCAAGTTGGAAATAGCCTTTTATTTTTCTGTGCGTCGCTAAATTTTTAGTAATATGTGGTGTTGGCATAGTTGATTTTTGAGCAGCTAGATGCCAGTAGAAGCATAATGAATGACACGTCATGGAAACCGGTGCTTAAACTTTATTTTGATATGATTTTTTTTGTTTCTTTGTTTGCTTTCATTAGAATGTTGGTGGCGTGTTGTGCTGTGGCTCAATCCGCATTCTGCTCCATGGAACCTTCGATCTAGGACTTTGAAGTAAAAAAAGTTTGCCCTTCCAACAAAGGGCTGGTCATTCATAGGACTGAGGTGTAGACTTGGAGAGTCTCTTAAGTACGTGATCAGAATTGAAGCCCAATTTCACTTAATGTTCCTGCTGTTTGTCTTCACTTTCATGAATTTCCTCGCTGCTCCCTCATGGTTGGGAGCTCTGAACTGTCATTTTTTTTCAGTCTCTAACACATTTGGGTTCCCCCAACCTCCCCCCCCGCCCCCTGCCAAGGAGAGGCTACGTTTGAAAGTTAATTAGCGTCCTCACAAACGCGTCTGTCAATAAAACTGAATTACGGTTATTAAAACCATAAGCATGATACCAGTCGTAGAGATCTGGGCTACTTGTGAATGTGTATTCGTCACATGCAAATGTCATCGGGGAAACAGATCGCCTGTGCTTCATGCTCTGACAAGACAGCATGGTGAGACAGGGAGGAGCTCCGAAAGGAAAAAAAAGATACATGGTCATGGTTTTGGTTTGTTGTTGCTTGGTTTTGGTGTGTTGGGTTTTGATGTTTGGGGGGTTTTTGGTTTTTGGTTGGTTGGTTGGTTTGTTTGTTTTAAAAAGAGTGCAGTGTTGACGGGTGGCAGCCTGCAGGGCTCTGTTGCCGCCTGACCTCTCTTTTTCTGCTCTTTCTCTCCTCTTTCATGGCTCTAATTTTCATTTGGATCGTTTTAGAAGAGCAGTGAAGTTACTTGCCTGTGTCCGTGTGGTGGTAATACCAGGAAGGTAAATGCTTGAACCAGTAGCAAGTCACTTGGCTACAAGTAGCATTTCTGAAGGAAGAACAGCAGTAACAAGAAGCAAATAGCAAGTTACCAGAAATGTGCGTGTGTCAAAGACATCGAAGTTTTATTGTCAAATGTTGTTTGGTAATGTTTTCCAAATGGCTATTTTTGGTAAGCATAAATTTTTCCGGAAAGCCGGGGTCGTGTATGCAAAAGTAGTTCCCTCTGTGCGTCCTGCTACGTAAATGGCATGGGAGGATAGGCTGTGCAGTGGCGGGGCAGTTGTTCCCTACTCTCAGTATTGCTGTAGTAGCGTTGCAATATTTCGACCTAACAGATGGGTTTAGGAATGTAAAGAGAATGCCTGTTTTCTGTAAAGGCTCTAAATGCCGACCCTTTGTCTGCCGCTTTTCTGTGCGTGAGATGAAGCTATTTTATTTTTCTCCCTTGTTCCTGGTCTAAATATTTCTGAAGCCATTGCTGCTCTCGGGAAAGCCAAAGGCACCTGGATTTGTGCAGCTGGAAAGAAAGGCGGGGGGGGGGGGGGGGGGGCGGGGGCAACCAAAAAAAAAACCCCCACCAAAAGCCCAAAAGAACCCCTCTTTCTCAAGAATGAAACCAAAAGCAAGAATCACCAATTTTTATGTTGTGGGAAAGCGCTGAAAAAACCCAGAATTGAATATGTTTGGAAAAAGCAAACAAATGCCAGTTTTCTATTGTGGAAATGCCAAAAAGAAAAAAAGGAAAAAACCACAACAAAACGCAAACAAACCCCATGTCCTGGTTTCGGCTGGGATAGTTAATTTTCTTCCTAGTAGCAGGCATAGTGCTGTGTTTTGGATTTAGTAGGAGAAGAATGTTGATAACACGCTGATTTTTTTAGTTGTTGCTGAGTACTGCTTATGCTAGTCAAGGACTTTTCAGCTTCCCATGCTCTGCCAGGGGCACAAGAAACTGGGAGGGGGCACAGCCAGAAGAGTTGATCCCAACTGCCCCCAAGGGCCATTCCATACCATACAGTGTCATGGGTAGTATAGAAACTGGGGGGGGTTGGCCAGGGAGCAGCCATTGCTGCTCGGGAACTGTCTGGGCATTGGTCAGCGGGTGGTGAGCAATTGCATTGGGCATCACTTGCTTTGTATATTGTTATTACTATTATTATTATATTATTATTTATTTTATTTCAATTATTAAACTGTTCTTATCTCAACCCTGGAGCGTTTCTCACTCTTACTCCTCCGATTCCCTCCCCCATCCCATCGGGGTAGGGGCAGTGAGCGAGCGTCTGCGTGGTGCTTAGTTGCTGGCTGGGGCTAAACCATGACACCCCAGCCCCTAATTTGGGCTAAATGTGGGGTGAAACGCTGGCAGTTTGAGGAGCACCGCTGAGCGTTATCCAGCGTGAATCCGGTGTGGGTCAGTTATGCGGCGCGGATCGCCTGCTGCGGGTTGTCCCAGGTGAGTTACCTGCTGTGGATTACCCCGGGCGGACCCCCTGGCGTAGGTCATCCCCACGCTTGTCCCCCCCATGCACCTTTTCAGCCGCATGTACCCCTTTGTCCGTCCGTGTCCTCCTCCCCGTCCCCCTTGTCTCCCTGCCCTCCCAAATGCTTTCCACCCGAGCGTCCCCCTGCACGAGGCTTTCCCGCAGGTGAGTTGTTTTTCCCCGGGGATGTGCCCCCGCCTCTGCCCCACCATATTGGGCACTGCTCCCCATAACCCCTCTGCTTCTGGGCCCTCAGGGCGCTGCTTGCAGCCCCCCAGCCCTGTCTCCCTCCTCCGCTGTTTGGGATTTGTGCTGGGAACGGCGTTGATGTTTTAGCTGGTGTTTTAGCCACTGCCGAGCAGCGTTTGCACCGAGCTGAGGCTTTTCCGGCTCCTCGTACCGCCCCGCCGCCGAGCGGGCTGGGGGGCACGAGGGGTTGGGAGGGGACACGGGCGGGACAGCTGACCCCAGCTGACTAAAGGGCCGTTCCGGACTACACGACGTCGTGTTCTCAGCTAATGGACAAGCCCTGCACAGGAAGCCTTCCTCGTGTGTAGGCGGGATGAGGAGAGCAGAGTTCCGACAGCGCAGAGGTGAGGACAGGTGCACAGAGAACAGCGAAGCCCAAGAATCGCCGGCGTGTTGCTCATTCGCATCCGGGTCCTGCAGCGGCAGCCCGGCGCATGCGCTTTGCCGCGCTCTGTGCTGCCACATGGTGCGCGAATACGGTCGTGAAGCTCCGGCTCCGCGCATGCGCAGTGGGGCTCTTTGCCGGGGCTCGGCGCTGCCACCCGGTGACCAAAATTTGGTACTGCAGTCCTAGCCCCGCTCGATCGCCGAAGGGCGGCGGGAATCGCCGAAGAGCGGCGGCGAGTGCCGAAGGGTGCCGGGAATCGCCGAAGGGTGCCGGGAATCGCCGAAGGGCGGCGGCGAGTGCCGAAGGGCGGCGGCGAGTGCCGAAGGGCGGCGGCGAGTGCCGAAGGGCGGCGGGAATCGCCGAAGGGCGGCGGCGAGTGCCGAAGGGTGCCGGGAATCGCCGAAGGGCGGCGGCGAGTGCCGAAGGGCGGCGGCGAGTGCCGAAGAGTGCCGGGAATCGCCGAAGGGCGGCGGCGAGTGCCGAAGGGCGGCGGCGAGTGCCGAAGAGTGCCGGGAATCGCCGAAGGGCGGCGGCGAGTGCCGAAGGGCGGCGGGAATCGCCGAAGGGCGGCGGCGAGTGCCGAAGAGTGCCGGGAATCGCCGAAGGGCGGCGGGAATCGCCGAAGGGTGCCGGGAATCGCCGAAGGGCGGCGGCGAGTGCCGAAGAGTGCCGGGAATCGCCGAAGGGCGGCGGCGAGTGCCGAAGGGTGCCGGGAATCGCCGAAGGGAGTCGGGAATCGCCGAAGGGTGCCGGGAATCGCCGAAGGGCGGCGGCGAGTGCCGAAGGGCGGCGGCGAGTGCCGAAGGGCGGCGGCGAGTGCCGAAGGGCGGCGGCGAGTGCCGAAGGGTGCCGGGAATCGCCGAAGGGCGGCGGCGAGTGCCGAAGGGTGCCGGGAATCGCCGAAGGGCGGCGGCGAGTGCCGAAGGGTGCCGGGAATCGCCGAAGGGCGGCGGCGAGTGCCGAAGGGCGGCGGCGAGTGCCGAAGAATGCCGGGAATCGCCGAAGGGCGGCGGCGAGTGCCGAAGGGCGGCGGGAATCGCCGAAGGCAGGCGGGAATTGCCAAGGGGAATCGGGGAGTGCCGAAGGGAGGCGGGAATTGCCCTCGGGGGGCCACTCAGACCCATGGGTCCCTCAGGGGGGCACCGCTGGGTCCCAGGGGGGCAACGAACCTCCCCCCTGCTGGGGGGGTGATGCCGCTGTACGCCCCCCGCCGCCCTGTCTCCCCAGTTCGGGGGGGTTCACCCAGCTGTGCCCCCCCCCCCCTCCTCCCAGGGTCCCCCCTCCCCGGGATGCCTTTGGGCCACCCACGGCCCCGGCCCCGGCCTCCACATGTTCGGGGGTGACGGCAGCCGGCAACAGCGTCTGCCTCCACGGCCACGGCTTCGCCCCCTACTTCTACGTCCTGGGGCCCCCCGTGAGTCGGGGTCCCCCCCCCGAACACCCCCTCACGCCCACACCCCCGCAGCTACGCCCGGGGATTCTCTAGTGCCTCCTGTAAGGGTTGTGCTCCCCATGGCAGGAGGGGGCTCCGTGCCCCCCCCAAATTCCCCCAACACCCCCAAATCTCCTCTGACCCCCCCCAGCGCCCTGGGAGCCACCCCTAGCTGTCTCTGTGGTTTCTCCACTGTCTCGTACAAGGGTTGTGCTCCCTGTGGCATATGGGGGGGGGTCATGGGGGTACAGGGGGAGATTGGGGGGTCATGGGGGGACATCAGGGGTCACGGGAGGACAGGGGGACATTGGGGGTCATGGGGGGGACATCAGGGAGGTCATAGGTGGTACAGGGGGACATTGGAGGGTCACAGGGGGACATTGGGGTCACAGGAGGGATGGGGGACATCAGAGGGGGACATCGAGGGGGTCACAGGCTGCAGGGGTCTCTTTGCCTTAAAAAAGAGGGTCTCTTTGCCTTACTGGTGGTTGGCGGTTGAACTCTTTTTATCTCAACCCATGAGTTTTCTCACTTTTTATTCATGTCTCATTCTACGAAATAATCAGAAAAGAACTTTCAAGATGCTGCTGCCGTCCGGTGACCGCTGCAGCTCGGCAGCCGCACGTGCGGGGGTGCGTCCATGTGCTCGGCAGTGCTGTCCATCGGTAACAGCCACGCGATGCCGCCGCACCTGCGGGGCGATGCCGCCGTGCTTGGCGCTGCCCGCCGGTAAGGAAACGCCGCTGCCGCCCCCGGCCGTGCTCTTGGCGCGCACGAGGCGGAACAGCAGCGCTGGTGCTGGCCCCAGGCGAGCGCGGTTCCCGCAGCGCTGGCACTGCGCGGGTCGGCAGCAGCACCGCCGCAGCCTTGGCTGCCGCTGCAGCGCGGCAGGGTGCTGGGCGTGATGAGCGGTGGCGGGTGGCGGGCAGCGGGCAGGAGCCCCGGTGAGGCGAGCGAGCCCCTTTGGGGGTGCGGGGGTGTCGCCTGCCCGCTGGGCCCGTGCTCTCGGGAGAGCCGGGAGAGCCCCGTGTGTTCTCTCAGGGGGAGGCCGGCCGAGCGAGCGGAGTTACAGCAGAGGAAGGGAGGAGAGAGGCTGAAAGCAGCGTCTGAGCTGGCAAATTCTCCCAAGGGCGAGAGCTGTGGTGAGTCCCGGGCCCTCGGGGCCCTGTCTCCCCTCCCGTGCGTCCGATTGCCTCCCTGCCCCGCCCCTGGCCCCCTCGCTTTCCCACGCTGCTGCGATTTCTGCCCCCGCCCCTTCCCTGCACCTCTCTTCTCCTTTCTCTTCTCTCCCACTCCCTCTTCCTCTCTTCCTTCATCTCGCTTGTTCTACCACTCCCTTTTTCTCTCTGCGCTTTTGTCCTGCTACCTCTCCCTCCTTTTTTTTTTTTTTCTCCATTCTCCGTCTTGGTCCTGCAGCCCATCGCTGTTTTTTTCCTTTTTCCATCTCTTTGTCCTGATCTGTGTCTGTCTCTTTACCGCGCCCCCCGCCCCAACTTTCTCTGGCCTGTTCCCTGGCGTTCTCTTCCTCGCTGCGCCTGTACGTGCTGCTCCGTGTCCCTGCCTTCCTATCGCTCTCCTACCTTCCTTCTCTTTCTCTCCCTATCCCTTTGTCAGCCTTGGTCCTGTCTCTCTCCCTGTCTCTCATGATTCTTTCTTAATCTGCATCCTGCTCCCTGTCCCATTTCTTTTCTTCTCTCTGCCCTCCATCCTCCCCCTGACTTTTTGCCTGTATATCTCCGTACTGCTGCCTGTCCCATTGTTTCTCGCTACACCCCCCCCCCCGCCCAGCTCGTCGTCCCGTTATTCCCCTCTGTCCTGCTCCCTTTCTTCTCATCCTGCAGCCCAGCGCTGGTTTGTCTTTCTCCCTCTCTTTGTCCTGATCCGCACCTCTCTTCTTCCCTCAATCTCTCTGGCTCATTCTCTATCTTTTTTTCCTCCCTCCCTCCCTCTCACGCAGGTTCTCTCTCCAGCCGGCTGCTGCCCGCTCGTCACTTTCCCTCTGGCCTGCTCCATGACCCTGTTCGTTCTTCCGCGGTGTCCCTGTAGGACTACTTGTGCCTTTTTTTTTAGCGATGTGTGCATCTCGCTCCCTCATTTTATTTTTTCTTCCTGTTCCTCTGCCCTGCTCCCCATTGCGCTCTCTTCGTTTTCCATATCGGCTGCTCCGGTAACGACCGCTAAATTGTGCCAGGGGAAGGAGGGAGCGTACGGGCACCGAGCCCCGGAGCAGACTTGCTCCCGGGACTTGTAGGCTTTAATGAATAAACACTTGCTGTCTCCTTTGCACTATGGGGCTGTGTTTGCAGTGCTTTGTGCTTGGTGAGCGGCTGCCAGAGAGTCCAGGGGAGCAGGTTACGTGGCGGGTGTCAGGGGCCATGGCTGCAGGTGTGGGCTGGGGCTGGAGGAGCCCCGAGGGTGGGGGCTGATGGTGATGGCCCCTCAGTGCAAAAGGGCTGCAGCCTCGGGGGATGGTGCTGCTGGGGCACGCCTGCCCGAGAGCGCCGACGAGTCGCAAGGACGTTTGCAACCCAGCGGTGGGACCGGCTGACGGTCGGTTGGCGTCGGGCCCCGTCAGGGCAGGTCCCAGGGCTTTTGTGAGAGCTGGTGGAGAGGGGCAGGAGATGGCTGCCCCCACCCCTCTGGGTACCTGGAGACCTTCCCACCCCCTGGAAAAGGCGCTGGGTGCCTCCCCAACTCCACAGAACTCCTCCAGCCCGGCTCGCCCCGTGCAGCTGCCCCCAGCTCCGGCAGCTCCCCTGAAGCGTGTCCCGTAGCCGCAGACGGCCCCCAAATGCTGTCCTCATGGCCGCAGGCTGGCCCTTGAACACGCTGTATTCTCCATAAATGCTGGTGCCGTTAGCATTGGTTTGGGGAAGGAGCTCATGCTGAAGGAGGGGGTTCTGGCCTGAGGAGAGCTACGGTTGGTTATCGGTGTGGATAACGGTGGCTTTTTCTTTCCCTCTCCCAGAGGGAGCGCTGAAGACTCCGTTTTTGGTTCCTCTCCGGGGATGTTGTTGACTGCATCCGGCTCAGGTTTGCGTGGGTTGCCTTTGGCCCCGTTGTCCTGGCGGCACGGGCAAAAAGGGACAGGCGGAGCGCTTCTTGGCTGTGGCCGGGAGCTGCCGCGGCTGAATCTGGGGAGGCCGGAGACAGGTAAAGCAGCTGAAGAACAAAATAAAGAGGGTCCAGCCGGCAGCTGCCTCCCGCTGCGGGCAAGAGAGCGCCTGCCTCTCCGGGTGAGGAAGGATCCCTCCTTGTAGCTGCAGAGCGCACGAGCGAGCGAGGCGACGTGTCTGGGCAGCCGTGTCTCATGAGAGCTGTAAGAAACCTGTGTATCCTCGTAGGTGGAGGACAGGCGAGTGACCGGAGTCACAGAAGAGGAAGGGAGGAGAGAAGGAGAAAGCAGCGTCCAAACAGGCAAGTGCTCCCGGCAGCGCCAAGAGCAAGAGCTGCGGTGCGTCCCGGGCCCTCGGAGCCCTGTCTCCCCTCCTGTGCGTCCGGGTCCCTCCTTGCCCCTCCCTGGCCCCCTCGGTTTCCCACGCCGCTGCAATTTTTTGTGGGGGTTAATTTCCCGCCCCGCCCCCCCCTCCCGCCCCCTTCTCCCCTGTACCTCCTTTCTGCATCTCGCTCTGAGCATCTGCCTGTCCCCATCTTTTAGGTCCTCCCTCTCTCTGCCCTGTAGCCCATGGCTAGTTTTTTCCTTCTGTGTCTCTCTCTGCCCAGCACCCGGCCGCTACTTTTGCATTCCTGCCTCTGTGTCCTGTAGCCTGTCACTATTTTTGCCGTCGCTGGCTCCCCCCCGCCCACTTCTCCATCTCGCTCTTTTTTCACTTCCCATCCCTGTTTTTTAATTCCTTCCTCTCTGCTGTGTAGCCCTTTGCTTTTTCCTTTTGTCCATCTCTCTGTGTCCGTCCCGGTGCCCCCGTGGCTGGATGCCAGGCGCCCACCAAAGGTGCTCTGTCGCTCCCCTCTTCAGCTGGACAGCGGAGAGAAAAAATAGAATGAAAAGCTCGTGGGTTGAGATAAGGACAGGGAGAGATTGCTCAGCAATTACTGTCACAGGCTAAACACAGGCTCAACTTGAGGAAACCAGTCTAATTGATTACCAGTCAAATTGGGGTAGGATAATGAGAAATAAGAACTGAATCTTAAAAAACCTAAATCTTAAAACACCTTCCCCCCACCCCCTCCCCTGTTCCCGGGCTCAACTTCACTCCCGATTTCTCTACCTCCCTCGTCCCGAGCGGAGCAGGGGAACTGGGGAATGTGGGTTGCGGTCTGGATTTTTCCCCTCAGTCTTTCTCTGCCAGGCTCCCTCTCTTTGTTCTTTCATTTCACGTTTTCTGTCCCATAGCTCCACGCTATTTGCTTGCCTTTCTCCGTCTGTCTCTGGCGCCATCGCTCTGCCCCTGTTCGTGAATTCCTCGTTCTCCGCCCTGTAGGCTGTCGCTTTTGTCCTTTGTCCATCTCACTGTCTCTGGCTCCCCGAGGACCCTATTTTAGAATTGCCCCCCCCCCCCTTCTTTCTGTACACATTGCTACCCTTTTTGCTCTCCTGCTCTCTTTTTTTTCCAGCTCCCTGTCCCTATTTCTTTATTCTTCCCTCTTCGCCCTGCAGCGTGTAGCTGCGGGGTTTGGTTTGTGTTGTCATCCCACGCACCCTCCCGGCCCCTTCCCTCCGTTGTTCGCTGTCCTGGTTCCCTGTCCCTGTTGTTTCATTCCTCCCTCTCTGCCATGCTCTTGCCGCTGCTGTTTTGTCTTTCCCCATGTCTCTTGGTCCAGCTTCCTGCCCCTGTTCTTCTCTCCTCCCTCTCTGTCGTGATGCCCGTCCCAGGTTTCTCCCGCATCTCCATCCTGCTCCCCGTCCCTCTTTGTCAGTGTCTGTCCAGCTCCCTCTCCCCCTTTCTGCGGCCTCTCTCCCTGCTGCTTCTTTCTCCACCTCTGTCGGGCTCCCTCGTCCCCGTCCTTCTCTTGCTGTCCCATTCCCTGCCTCGTGCTTTCTCTCTACACCCCCCTGTCCAGCGCCCCACTCCTCATTTTTGACATCCTCCACCTCTGTCCGTTCCACCCGCACCGACAAGCGTGGCTCCCGGAACCACGGCCAGGGTGTCCCAGGGGCAAGGGGAGCGTTGGGGGCCCCGAGCCCCGGAGCAGACTCGCTCCCGGGACTTGTTACGTGCATAACTGAATAATCACTCGCCGGCTGCATTTGCGCTCCCTTTGCACCAGGCAAGGGGCTGTGATGGGGCCCAGGGTAGGAGGTGACACGCTGTGGGGGACAGGCAATGGCCCCCTGTTCCTGCTGGGCTCCAGCTGTGGGCCGGGGCTGGAGGAGCCCCAGGTGCGGGCAGTGAGGCTGATGGCCAGGGCCCCTCCCTGTAAAGGGGTGGCTGCCGGTGGAGGGGCTGGTGCTGCCGGTGCTGCCCTGCCCCGGGGGGCCGTGGAGGGGCCGGTGTGAGGCAAGGGAGGAGTGGAGCAGTCGCTGGGCTGTGGCTGCACCTGCACCGAGGGAGAAGGTGAGCCGGGGCCGGGCGATGGCCCGGGAGGGCGACGGTGCCTGCGGGGGAGTGCGGGGCTGCCTCGTCGTGTCGTGTCGTGTCGCAGCTGGCGGCGAGGGGAGCCGGGGCGTGTGCCGGAGCCGGGCGGCGGGGGCTGCCTGAGGAGCGCGGGGCTGCGCCGAGGGCTCGGCAGGGCTCGCGGGGGGAACGGCGGCGTCCCCGGAAGGGAGAAAGCGGGGCCGGCTGCCTCTCGCGGCGTGCCGGCAGCTGCGGTGCTGGGGAAGGGGCTTGCGGTCGGCCATGTTGCCTGCGCGGAGCATGCCGGGAGCTGTAGTTTTCGCGGCACGGCCCAGTCACGCGGCAGCCTGGTGGCCGAATCGCGGTGCTGCGTCCCGGCGTTCGCGCGCCGGGTGTGGCCCCTCTGGCGCGCCGTCGGTGTCCGGCGCATGCGCGGTGTGTGGGAGCGGCATGGCGGCGCGGCGGGCGCGATTGCCGGTGGCGGGTGAGGGCCAGGAGCAGCGGCGATGTGATGTGATGTGAGTGAGCCCCTTTGGTGGGTGCAGGGGTGTCTGCTGCCCGCCGGGCTCCCGGGGGTGGCGGGAGGGGAAGCTTCAAAGCTGCCGCTGCGGCAGGCTGCCGGGCAGCTGGGGGCGAGCGGGGTCGGGGCAGCCCCGGGGAGTTCCCCGAGAGAGAGCGGCGGTAGGAGGGAAGGAGGAGGACATGCCGCTGGCGCAGACGGCGGGCACGTCCCCAACTCGCCAGAGCTCCCCCTGAGCGCCCCCCGGGCCCACTGAGCCCATGCAGCTGCCCCCAGCTCCAGCACCTGCCCTGTAGCCCTAGATCACCCCCAAGGCCTGTCGCGAAGGCTGGAAGCTGGCCCTCGAACGCGCTGGATTCTCCCTTAATGCGGTACCGATAGCAGCAGTGCAGGGAAGGAGCGGTGTCTGCAGAAGCCCCTGCATAAGGAGGGGCTGTGGCCGGGGGCAGGCTCTGGTAATAATGGCCACTGGTTATTCTTTCCCCCTCCCAGAGGCCACGCTGAGGACACGGTTGCCCGTTCTTCCCCTGGAGATGCTGTTGACTGCCCCAGGTTCAGGCTGGCGTGGGTTGTCTGTGCCTGGCCTCGCACTCCTAGCGGTGGGGGGGAGAAAAGGGGCAGGCGGAGCGCTTGCTGGCTGTGGAGGAGAGCTGCTGTGGCTGAAGCTGGCGAGGGCAGAGACAGGTAAAGCAGCTGAAGAATACACTAAAGAGGGTGCAGCCGGCAGCTGCCTCCCGCTGCGGGCAAGAAAGCGCCTGCCTCTCTGGGCAAGGAAGGCTCCTTCTTTGTAGTTGCAGAGCGCACGAGCGAGCGAGGCTACGCGTCTAGGCAGTCTTGTCTCATGAGAGCTGTAAGAGACCTGTGTATTCTCTTAGGCGGAGGACAGCCAAGCGACCGGAGTTACAGAAGAGGAAGGGAGGAGAGAAGGAGAAGGAAGCGTCTGAACTGGGGAATTCCCCTGGCAGCGCAGAGAGCGAGAGCTGTGGTGAGTCCCGGGCCCTCGGGGCCCAGCCTCCCCTCTTGCGCGTCCCAGTCCCTTTATCTCTCCTTGCCTCTCTGTTCTTCCCTCCTGCTGCCTCTCCCTGTTTTTTTTCATCCTCTGTCTCTGTCCTGCAACCATTGGTTTTTTTTCCTATTCCATCTCTTTCTCCTGATCTGCATCTATCCCTTTTTCCCCGCAATTGCTCTGACCTGTTCCCTAGCGTCCTTTTCTTCTCTGCGCCTGTACGTGCCACTCCGTGTCCCTGCCTTCCTATCTCCCTCCTTCCTTCCTTCTCTTTCTCTATCCCTTTTTCTTGCTCACTGTCCCTGTTTTTTTTCATCAGCTCACCGTCTGCTTCCTGTTCTAGTTTTTGTTGTCCTCTGTCTCTCTGCAGGGCTCCTAATACCTCCCTTTCTTTCTCCAGCCCCCTGTGCTTCTCAAGGTCTTTGTCTTTCTCTCTCTCTCATTGTCATTATTCTTGTCTGTTGCTCTGTCTCGCTGCTTATCCCGTCGTTTCTTGCTATCTTCCTTTGTCCCACTCCCTGCCTGTATTCATGTTTGTCTCTGTCCTGTTGACCATCCCGGGTGTTTTCTTCTTCTCCATCTCCATCCTGCTGCTGCCCTGTTTTGTTCCTCCCCCCCCCCCCGCCCCCATCTGCCCTGCTCCCTGTCACTCTTTCTGCACCTTGTCCTCTGTCCCTGCTGCTTTTTTCTCCATCTCTGTCCAGCGCTCTGTCCCTTTCTTTTTTGACTCTTGCTATCCCTCTGCCCTGCTTCCTCTCACTATCTTTTCTGTCTTTCTTTCCCTCTGCCCCATTCCCTCTTCCATTCTTTCTAACTGTGTCCCCCTGTCCAGCTGGCTGTCCCTTCTTTCCTTTCTCTCTTTTTGGATCTCCATATCTCTCTGTCCAGCTGCTCATCACAGCTGTTTTTTTCCCTCCAATGCTGTCCAGCTCTCTGTCCCTTTTTTCTCTCTCTGTCATTCTGTCACGCTCCCTGTGTCTCTATTTTTAATTTTTCCATCTGTCCTGCAGCCCGGTGCTGGTTTCCACACCCCCGGCCCTCTCTCCTGTCCTGCTACCCATCCTAGGCCTCTTTCCCTCCATCTCTGTCCTGCTTCCTGGCTCTAATTTTTGCCTGTCTTGCACTTTGTCCTGCCTTCCTCTCCCTTTTTTCTCTCTCTGTATCGCGTTGTCTTGCTCCCTGTCTTTTTCGGACAAGCTGTGTCCTGCTCCTTGTCCTTTTTCCCCACCCTCCCCATCTCCTAGCTTTCTTCCTGTCTGCCTTTTTTTCTTTGTCTCTCCTTCTGCCCCAATGCTTCTTTCTCTCCTCCACTCCCCCCCATCTCTCTCTCCCTCCGTCCTGCTCGCAGACTCAACGTTTTCTTGCTCCATCTCTCTGCAGGGCTGGCGGGGGCAGAAGCGGCCCTGGGACAAACGCTGCAGCGGGGTCATTGAGGGGTTTTGGGGCCAAGCCCCTGCCTGGCCGGGGCGAGTAGAGGCAGTCACGTCCCATCCCATCCCCGGCTGCTCCTCGCTGGGGCTGGGCGGCCTCTGCCACTCTCGGCGTGAGTCGGGCTGAGAAACCTTTGTGAGTTTGAGGATGCTACAGATACTCCGCATCAAACCCAGAGAAAAGGCAAATCTGCTGCTGGTGCCGAAAAGCTGATGAAAAATTGCAGTTACCGGAGCATGCCTCGTTCCTGCATCGGTCCCTTGGGAGTCACGAATGTTTTCCTTTCAGGTAAAAGAACAAACTTTCATCTAGGATAAATTAAGAGCTGCCTGTAACTTTCGTTAGGGTCAAGTCCTTCTCTTCTGTTTGTTCATACTAGTTTTATGGGCAAGTTGGAAATAGCCTTTTATTTTTCTGTGCGTCGCTAAATTTTTAGTAATATGTGGTGTTGGCATAGTTGATTTTTGAGCAGCTAGATGCCAGTAGAAGCATAATGAATGACACGTCATGGAAACCGGTGCTTAAACTTTATTTTGATATGATTTTTTTTGTTTCTTTGTTTGCTTTCATTAGAATGTTGGTGGCGTGTTTTGCTGTGGCTCAATCCGCATTCTGCTCCATGGAACCTTCGATCTAGGACTTTGAAGTAAAAAAAGTTTGCCCTTCCAACAAAGGGCTGGTCATTCATAGGACTGAGGTGTAGACTTGGAGAGTCTCTTAAGTACGTGATCAGAATTGAAGCCCAATTTCACTTAATGTTCCTGCTGTTTGTCTTCACTTTCATGAATTTCCTCGCTGCTCCCTCATGGTTGGGAGCTCTGAACTGTCATTTTTTTTCAGTCTCTAACACATTTGGGTTCCCCCAACCTCCCCCCCCGCCCCCTGCCAAGGAGAGGCTACGTTTGAAAGTTAATTAGCGTCCTCACAAACGCGTCAGTCAATAAAACTGAATTACGGTTATTAAAACCATAAGCATGATACCAGTCGTAGAGATCTGGGCTACTTGTGAATGTGTATTCGTCACATGCAAATGTCATCGGGGAAACAGATCGCCTGTGCTTCATGCTCTGACAAGACAGCATGGTGAAACAGGGAGGAGCTCCGAAAGGAAAAAAAGATACATGGTCATGGTTTTGGTTTGTTGTTGCTTGGTTTTGGTGTGTTGGGTTTTGATGTTTGGGGGGTTTTTGGTTTTTTGTTGGTTGGTTGGTTGGTTTGTTTGTTTTAAAAAGAGTGCAGTGTTGACGGGTGGCAGCCTGCAGGGCTCTGTTGCTGCCTGACCTCTCCTTTTCTGCTCTTTCTCTCCTCTTTCATGGCTCTAATTTTAATTTGGATCATTTTAGAAGAGCAGTGAAGTTACTTGCCTGTGTCCATGTGGTGGTAATACCAGGAAGGTAAATGCTTGAACCGGTAGCGAGTCACTTGGCTACAAGTAGACTTTCTGAAGAACAGCAGTAAACAAGAAGCAAATAGGAAATTACCAAAAATTTGCGTGTCAAACATCGAAGGTTTATTGCCAACTGTTGTTTGGCAATATTTTCCAACTGGCTATTTTTGGTAAGCATAAATTTTTCGGGAAAGCCAGGGTTGTGTGTGCAAAAACAGGTCCCCTAGCATCAGAGGATAGGCTGTGCGGTGGCGGGGCCGTTGTTCCCTGATCAATACTGCCATAGTAGTGTTGCAATATTTCAACCTAAGAGATGGGTTTAGGAACAGAAGGAGAATGCCTGTTTTCTGTAAAGGCTCTAAATGCTGACCCTTTGTCTGCCGCTTTTCTGTACGTGAGATGAAGCTGTTTTATTTTTCTCCCTTGTTCTGGGTCTAAATATTTGTGAAGCTGTTGCTGCTCTCGGGAAAGCCAAAGGCACCTGGATTTGTGCAGCTGGAAAGAAAGGGGGGGGGGGGGGGTCCAACCAAAAAAAACCCCCCACCAAAAGCCCAAAAGAACCCCTCTTTCTCAAGAATGAAACCAAAAGCAAGAATCACCAATTTTTATGTTGTGGGAAAGCGCTGAAAAAACCCAGAATTGAATATGTTTGGAAAAAGCAAACAAATGCCAGTTTTCTATTGTGGAAGTGCCAGAAAGAAAAAAAGGAAAAAACCACAACAAAACGCAAACAAACCCCATGTCCTGGTTTCGGCTGGGATAGTTAATTTTCTTCCTAGTAGCAGGCATAGTGCTGTGTTTTGGATTTAGTAGGAGAAGAATGTTGATAACATGCTGATGATTTTAGTTGTTGCTAAGTACTGCTTATGCTAGTCAAGGACTTTTCAGCTTCCCATGCTCTGCCAGGGGCACAAGAAACTGGGAGGGGGCACAGCCAGAATAGTTGATCCAAACTGACCAAAGGGCTATTCCATACCATACAGCGTCATGCTCAGTATAGAAACGGGGGGGGGGGGGTTGGCCGGGGAGCAGCGATTGCTGCTTGGGAACTGTCTGGGTATCGGTCGGCGGGCGGTGAGCAATTGCATTGTGCATCACTTGCTCTGTATATTATTATCATTACTATTTTACTTTATTTCAATTATTAAACTGTTCTTATCTCACCCCAGGAGTGTTTCTCACTCTTACTCCTCTGATTCTCTCCCCCATTCCATCGGGGTAGGGGGAGTGAGCGAGCGGCTGCGTGGTGCTGAGCTGCTGGCTGGGGCTAAACCATGACACTCTGCCAAGTGCTCTAGATATAGTTTTTCTTTCTTAGGTTATCTTGTTCCAGGTCCCTGTCCCTATGTTTTAATTTCTTCCCTCTCTGTCCCTTAGCCCATTTTTGCATTTACTGTTCTCTCTCTGTCTGGTTACCCATGCTGAGTCTTTAATTCCTTTCCCTGCTGCCCCCTTCAACTCATCAATGTGTTTTGGGATTTCTCAGTTTCTCTCTGTCCACCTCAGTGTTGTCTTTTTAAAATCATCTCTCTGCCCTGTGGCCCATCACTATTCTTTGTTTTTCTTCATCTCTTTCTCTGGCCTGTAGCCCATTGCTACTCCCCCGCCCCCGTGCCCCTCTCTCTGTGGTTCCCTGTCCCTCTTTTTCCATCCTCATTCTTTGCCCTGTAGCCCATGGCTGTTGTATTGGGTTTAATGGCAAGGTTTTGTTAGATGGGGTGGGGTTTGCGTAAGGTCTGCAGGGGTGGGTTCTGTGAGAACATACCACTAGTTGCTCCCGTGTTGGGCACAGCCAGTTCCAGCTGCAAGATGGGTCTGTGGCTGGTCTAAGCTGAGTTCCTCAGCAATGCTGCTCGTGCCCCTGTAATGAATATATAAGAAGGGGTAAAAAGCGCTGCACAGAAGCTGTGATACAGAAAACATGTGTGAAACAGCCCTGCAGACACCAAGGTCAGCAGAGAAGGAGGGGCAGGCTATGGTAAAGATCATGGTCATCTTTATTGCTGTGTTTGGGCACTGAGCATTGCAGCCAACTCACTTCTGGGATTTCTGAGGTGCATTAATGAATAAACTTTTCCTACCTTCTCTCTGTCCCTGGGCAGGGAGCTGTGGACAGGTGCAGGGGAGGGGCTGGAGTGCCACAGGCTTTGGCAACAGCACCTGTTTCCAATGTCCTCCAGGTGGGGCCGTACCTGGGGCTGCCCCAGGTGCAGCTGAGGATGCAGCCCACCCCTCTGTGCGAAGGGGCTTTGGCTATAAAGGGGGCTGCCTGGGCACACCTGCTGGAGGAAGCTGATGAAGGGGAAGGGGCTGAGGAGGGAATCCCACAGGCAGGTGCCTCCAGCAAGGAACAGCCAGTCCCTGCGGTGAGGAAGGATCCCTCTGAACCATTCCCAACAGAGCAGATGCCAGCACGCAGTGCTGGGAGCTCGGTGCCTCCGTTGATCTAAGCTGCCACGTATCGAGGAAGTCTTGCGGATGAGGAGCATCGAGGTGTTCGCTGCGTGCTACTGAATGGGTGAGGGTCAGGTGGGTGGCCCTGCAGAGGAGGAAAGGGGAGAGGCAGAGAGAGCAGCATCGGGACTTCTCTCTGGGTCTCGGAGACCGAAGAAGGTCTCCCGCCGGCACCAGGAGCTGCGGTGAGTCACACGTCCTCTCCTCTGCATCCTGGCTCATTTCTGCTACTCTTCTCCAGATGCCTGCCTGCCTCCCTCTGTCTCCCTCGCTGCCCATCTACTTACCTGTATGGCTCCCCAAAACTTGTTATTCTTCTGCCAACTCTGCCCAGTACCCCATTGCCTTTCAATTTTTTTCTACGTGTGTCTCTAACTGGCTCCCGCTCCCTATTTTTTTAGTTTTTCTGCACTACCTTGTACCCCGTTACTTTTAAAATTTCATTTCTCTGTCTCCCCCATCTGGCTCCGTAAGCCTATTCTTTAACACCTCACTTTGCTCTGTACCCCATTGCTTTTCAAACTTTCTTTCTATGCCTCCCTCTTCCTATTTTTAATTTTTTTCTCAGTCTTTCCTTTACCCTGTAGGTTTTAAAATTTTCTTTATGCATATTTCTCTCTCTTGCCAGCTCCCTGGCCTTATTTTTTAATGTTTGCCTATGTGAGTTGTACCCTGTCACTTTTTGAATTCTCTGTTTCTCCCTCTGTTTTCCACCTGTCCCTATTTTAAAAGTCTTTCTTGTACCCCGCTGCTTTCTAGTTTCTATGTATCCCCCTATCCGTCTCCCTGTCATTATTTCTTAATATTTTCCTATCCATCCTGTACCCTGTTGCTTTTTAAGTTTTCTGTCTCCCTCTATCCGTCTCACTGTCCCTATTTTTTAATGCTTCCCCTTAGCCAGGGCAGGGTCTGTCCAGGCGCACCTGCCCGAGGGAGCTGATGAAGGGGAACCGTCCAAGGAGGCAATCCAAGGGGGCCCTGCGGGCTAGGTGCCTGCAGCAAGGCACAGCCAGTGCCTGCAGCAAGGAAGGGCCCCTCCGAGCCATCCCCGCTGGAGTGCACCGCCAGCATGCGCTGCCGGGAGCTCGGCGCCTCCATCAGCCGCACGTGCGAGCCGCCGGGAAGCCTCATGGTGGAGGCAGCAGCATCCGCCCCTGAGGTGGAGAGAAGAGCTTTGGGGCCATGAAAGCCTCCTGCCGGTGCCAGGAGCCATGGTGAGTCGCGTGTTCTCTCGTGTGCGTCCCGGTCTGTCTGTGCCCCCCTTCCCCAGATCTCTGCACGCCTCCCTGCCTGTACCTGCCTCTGTCTCCCTCTCTGCCAGCCCACCTACTGGTCTGGCTCCCAAAAACTTGTTATGCTTCTGCCAGCTCTGCCCTGTACCACTTCACCTATTCATTTTTTTCCTATGTTTCCCTCTTTGTGGCTCCCAATCCCTATTTTTTAATGATTTCCTGTGTTTTCTGTACCCCCTCGCATTTGAATTTCTATTTCTATGTTTCCCTTTCTCTGGTGCCCTGTCCCTATTTTTTACTTCCTCCCTCTGTGCTGCACCCCATTGCTTTAAATATTTTCTTTCTATGGTTCCTTCTATCCATCTCCCTGTCCCTGGTTTTTTAATATTCCTCTGTGTGTTGTACCTGATCACAGTTAAATTTTCTGTCTACGTTGTCCTCTATCCCGCTCCCTTTCTCGATGTTTTTTTTTTTTTTTTTTAAATTCTTCCCTATATTTCTTGTGCCCCATTGCTGTTTAATTTATCTTCCAATAATTCCTTTTCTCTGGCTCCCTTTTCCTAAACTTTAATTCCTCCCTTTCTTCCGTATACTCTCACACTTTTTAAATTTTCTTCTAATGTTTCCTTCTATTCGCATTCCTGTTCTGATTTTTTAATTCTTGCCTGTGTTTCTTGTAGCCTGTCACTATTGAAATTTTCTTTCCATGTCTACTTTAACCAGTTCACTGTCTGTCTTTTTTGTTTCTTGTCTGTCCTGTACCTCCTTGCTTTTAACATTTTCTTCCTATGTGTCTCTATTTTTCTCACTATTCTTGTTTTGTAACTTCCTCTTGTCTTTACTGTCTCCACTTTTAAAATTTTCTTCCTATGTCTCTATCACCCTACCCTTATTATTAAATGTTTTTCTTGTCTTTCCTTTAATGCTTTTGCTTTCTAAATATTCTTTCTATGTCAACTTTTATCTAGTTTTCTGTCCCCATTTAAAAATCTTTTTCCCACTTGTCCTTTACCCAGTTGCTTTTAAAATTTTCTGTCTACTTTAACCAATTCACTGTCTTTATTTTTAAATTTTTTTCCTGTCTGTCCTGAACCCCGTTGCTTTTTCAGTTTTCATTGTGTCTACTTTTATCAAGGTCCCTATCCTTATTTTTTTAATTCCTGTCTTGTGTACCCTGTCACTTTATATTTCCATGTGTTTTAAATTTAAAAAAATTCCTCATGTTCTTTCTCCATCTCTTTTAGTTTGCTGTCCCTATTTTTTAATTTTTCCTCTTATTTCCCTAATACCCATTGTTTTTTAAATTTTCTTTCTACGTCTACTTTTTCCCCTTGATGTATTTATTTTTAATCCTTTCTTGTCTTTCCTCAGTGCCCTTGCTTTTAAAATTTTTTTCTACATCTCTGTTTTAGTTTGCCGTTGCTATTTATTATTTTTTCCTTATTTCCTTAATCCTATTTGCTCCTAAAATTTTTCTGTTTACTTCTATTGTGTTTGCTGATTTTATTTTATTATTTCTTGTCTACATTAGTACCTTTGTTTTTTCAATTTTCTTTCTACATCTCTGTTTTAGTTTGCTGTCCCTGTTTTTAAATTTTTTGTCTTTATTGCCCTACTCCCCGTGACTATTTAAGTTTTCTACTTTTATCCTATTCCCTGTGTTTATTTTACTGTCTTCATTTTTTTTAACTATTTCTTCTCTTTCCTTAGTGACCTCGGTTTTTAAATTTTCTTTCTGCATCTCCGTTTTAGTTCACCGATGCTTTTAAAATTTTTTTTCCTTATTTCCTTAATCACTGTTGCTTTTAAAATTTTCTCTCGCCTTTTCCCCCCACTTGCTGTCTTTCTTTCGCTGTCTTTATTTTTTAAATTATTTCTTGTCTTTCCTTAGTGCCGTCGCTTTTCAAATTTTGTTTCTGCTTCTCTGGTTTAGTTTGCTTTCCCTATTTCAGAATTTTTTTCCTTTAGTTCCCTAACGATCATCGCTTTTTAAGTTTTCTTTCTATGCCTACTGTTATCCTGTTTGCTGTCTTTATTTTTTAGCTATTTCTTCTCTTTCTTCTGTGCCATAACATTTTAGATTTTCTTTCTAGATCTCCCTTTTAGTTTTTTGTCGCTTCTTAACTTTTTTCCATTTATTTCCCTAATCTCTCTCACTTTTTGACATCTACTTTCATCCCCTTCCCAGTCTTTGTTATATAGTCTTTTCTTTTAATTGCTTCTTGCCTTTGTTTAGTGCCTTTGCTTTTTAGATTTTCTTTCTTTATCTGTTTTACCTTGCTGTCCCTATATTTTTTTCTCTTTATTTCCCTAATTCCCCCCTTTCAGATGTTCTTTCTACACCTACTTTCAGTACCTTCAGTACCTTTACTTTTTAATGATTTCTTCCGTTTTGTTAGTGCCATTGCTTTTAAAATTTTCTAGCTATGTTGGCATTTTATTTTGCTCTTGCTATTTTTTAGTTTTTTCCTCTCTTAATCCCTTGCCTGTTAATATTTTCTACTTTAATCTCGTTCGCTGCCTTTATTTTTTAATTATTTTTTCTTTAGTGCCATCGCTTTTTAAAATTTTCTATGTTTCTTTAGTTTGCCACTGCTATTTTTTTAATGTTTTCCTTATGTCCTTAATCACCTTTGCTGTTTTGTCTACTTTTATCCCATTCACAGTCTTCATTTGTCAACCTTTATTTTTCAAGTATTTCTTGCTTTTCTTTAGTGCTGTCACTTTTAAAATTTTCTTTCTCCATCTCTGTTTTAGTGTGCTGTCCCTATTTCTTAGTTTTTTCCCTTTATTTCCTGAATCCTCCTCGCTTTTAAGAAGTTCTTTCTATGCCTACTTTCTTTCCCTTTGCTGTCGTCTTAAAATTATTTCTTCTCTTGCTTCTTTGCCATTGCTTTTTAGGTTTTCCGTTTCTTTCTACTTCTCTGTTGTAGTTTAATGTCCCTATTATGTAATTTTTTAATTTCCTTAATCCTATTTGCTTCTAAAATTTTGTCTACTTTTATCCTATTTGTTGTCTTTATTTTGCTGTTTTTTCTTTTAATAATTTCTTCTTTCCTTAGTGCCCTCTTTTTAAATTGTCTTTCTCCATCTCTTTGAGTTTGCTGTCACTACTTTTAAAATTTTTCCCTTTATTTCCCTAATCCCTATTGCTTTTTAAATGTTCTTTCAATGTCTACTTTTTTCCCTTCAATGTCTTCATTTTTAATTATTTCTTTCCTTTCCTTAATGCCCTTGCCTTTTAAATTTTGTTCCCGCTGTCCCTATTTTTTAATTTTTTCCTCTGTTTCCCTAAACCCTGTTGCTTTTAAAATTTTTCTGTCGACCTTTATCTGGTTCACTATCTTTATTTTTTAATTCTTGCTCATCTTTCCTTAGCGTGGTCATTTTTACAATCTCTGTTTGTCTTCATTTGTTTAATTCGCTGTCGTTATTCTTTAATTCTTTCCTGTCTTAGTCCCTTGGCTTTAAAAATTTTGTTTCTATGTCTACTTTTACCTCGTTTGCCGCCTCTGTGTTTGGGTTTTTTTCCTGTTTGTCCTCTACCCAGTTGCTTTTGAAATTTTCTTTCTATGTCTACTTTAGTCAAGCTCCCTGTCCTTATTCTTTAATAGTTTTCAGTCTGTCGCATACCCTGTTGCTTTTTACATTTACTTTGTATGTGTCTCTCTTTGTCATCCTTTATTTATTTTGTAGTTTTTTCTTGTGTTTCCTAATAGATTTGACTTTTTTTCCCCCCTATGTCTAATATTATCCTATCCAGTGTGTTTTTTTAATTAATTCTGTCCTGCAGCCTGCATTTCACTTTGTACGTTTTCTTCGTATGCCTCCATTTATTTAGATCGCCATCTCTATTTTTAACTCTCTTAATCCCTTGGCTTTTAAAATTTTGTTTCTATATCTAGCGATAATCTAGTTTGCTGTTCCTATTTTTAGTTCTCTGCTGACTGTCCTACGCCTCTTTGCATTTTCTAGTTTCCTTCTATGTCTACTTTTGTCAAGCTCCTATCCCTATTTTTTAATTCTTTCCTGTCCCATCGCTTTTGATTTTTTCTTTCTCATCTTTTATTCAGTTTGCTCTCCCTATTTTAATTTTTTTTCCTGTTTTCCTTACTCTGTCACTTTTTAAATTTTCTTTTTATGTCTCCATTTATCTAGTTCCCTTTCCCTCGTTTTTAATAGTTTTCTGTCATGTACCATGCTGTTTTTAAAATTTTATTTCTATGTCTCTATTTACCTAGTTCCCTGTCCCGTTTTTTCTTTCTCGTGTTTCCTGTAGCCCATCGCTTTTTATTTTCTCTTTTGAATCTCCGTATACATAGGTCCCTTTAACAATTTTTAAAATTGCCTGCCTCTGTCCTGTTCCCTTTCTATTTCCTGCTCTATCCATCTTATGTTCTCTATTTTTTAAGTTCTTTGCTGTGTTTGTCGCTTTTTAATTTCTCTTTGTATGACTGCCTCTATCCAGCTTCCTGTCCTTTTTTTTTCTAATTTTCTGCTTTGTTCTCCTTTTGTAGCTTTCTCTCTGGCTCCCTCTATCCAGTTCCCGATTGTTTTAAACCCCCTGTGTCTCCATCTCCTGTGTCCTGCCTGCGTGTCTCATTCTCCTTGTCCCTCTCTGCTGTTCCTGTCGTCCCGCTCAGTCCCTTCCATCTCTCTCCCCTGCCTCCATGCTCTTATTTATTGGTCCATCTCTCTGTTCCTGTGGCCCTCTACTCCATCTCCTCCTTGTTGCCCTCCATTTATCTCTCAACACTCTTGTGCGGTTCCCCGTCCCTCTCTTGTTCACAGTATCCCGTTTTCTGGCTCCCTGTCCCACACCTCTTCTCTGCCTCCCTCTATCCTTCCTCCTGCTTTCCTCTTCCCTCTTTTCCCTTTGGGCGCTGAGCCTCATAGCCGACTCGCTGCTGGGATTTCAGATGCACTTGAAGGAACAGTCCTTCGTTGCCACCTTTGTGATCCTGGATGCGTTTCCAGCTGTGGGGTTTGAGGAAGCAGCTGTGGTTGGGTCCAGGGGAGGGAGTGATGTTGATGTGGGGCTGGGGCTATGGCCCCCTCTTCCCAGTGGGCTCCAGCTGTGGGCTGGGGCAGCCCAGGTGGGACTCGTGAGGTCAGGATGGGGCTGGGACAAGGCTTTAAAAAGGCTGCAGGTCTGGGCAGCCCCAGGTGCAACTGTTGAGGATGAAGATTGCCCTGCTGCACCTGCTGGGGAGGGGGCTGCCTGAGCCTGCCTGCCTGCTGGAGCTGGCTGAGGTGTGAAACAAAGGAACTTCCACAGGCCGCTGCCTCCAGCAAGGAATGGCCGGTCCCCACAGCGAGGAAGGAACCCTCCTGGCCATCCCAGACAGAGCGCACCACCAGCACACGGCACCGGGAGCCCAGTGCCTCAGTTGGCCGCACGCGTGAGCTGCCGTGCACCCGGGAAGCCTCGCTGTGAGATGAGCATCGAGGCACCCGCCGCCCGCTCCTGAGCAGGCGAGGGTCCGACAGCTGGCACTGCGGAGGAGGAAGGGACGGAGGCAGAGAGAGAAGCCTCGGGGCAGCGAAGGTCTTCCGATGGCGCAAGGAGCTGCGGTGAGTCGCGTGTCCCCTTCTGTGTGTCCGCGCCCATCCTGCCGTGCTTCTTCAGATCTCCGCCTGCTTCCGTTTCCCTTTCGGGCTGCCCAGCTCCCCAAAGCTTTTTGCTCTTCTGCTAGCACTGCCCTGTACACAGTCACCTCCTACGTTTCCTTTCTGTGCCTCTCTCTTTCCAGCTCCCCACCCTCTGTTATTTCATTCTTCCCGCACTGCCGTTGTCCCTGTTGCTTGTGAAAATTGTATTTCTAGCTCTCCCTCTACCCAGCGACTTGTGTCTCTTTTCGGTTACTCCCTCTGCTCTGCACCCGTCGCTCTTCCAATGTCCTTTGCCTGTGGCTGTCTATCGGCCTCCCTCTCCTGAGAGATAACTTCTTATCCGTATGGCCAGTACCCCATTGCTGTCTAAATTTTCTGTCTGTGTCTCCATAAATGGAGTTTTATCCTCCCTGTCCTCTACTTTATCACTTTTTAAATTTTGTTTCAATGTCTTCATTTATTTAGTTTGGTGACCCTCATTGTAACTTTTTTTCCTCTGTGTTCTTAATCCCTTTGCTTATAAAATTTTCTTTCTACATCTTTGTTTTAGTTCACCATCGCTACTTTTTAATTTTTTTCATTATTTCTTTAATCACTGTTACTTTTAAAGTTTCATTCAGCTCCTAGCCCCCTGACCATACCTGTACATTGTTGAAATCCCCTTTGGAGTTCCTCATTGTTATCTCTGAGGCTTCTTTAGTCTCTCGGGCCCCCTCAGAACTCGTGCGCTCCCCTTGCCGAGCTCTCACGAGACACCCCCTATGCCTCAGGGGCCCGTTCTACCTCAGGAGCTCAGCTCACTTTGCAGTCCTCTTTTCCCCTCAGAACCCTTCCTGAGTCTGCATCTGTTAACCCAGTTGGTCTTTGTGTCCTCTCACCCATTCAGTGCACCTCTGTTCGGTCCCCGGTGCCCTGAGGACATCTGTGCTTTGTTCAATTCCTCTTTGAGCTCATTGCATCCCAGAGACTTGTTTAGTCTCTACGGCACCCCAAAAAATCTGGTTTGATTTAGTAACAGTTAGCATTTACTTGTAGCAAATTGCAGAATTTGATTATAAGGTTTTTAATAGCACTCAATCATCAATGATTCGTAAAGTGATTAGACAAAATTGATCAAAACAGTGACTTAGTTACAGATTCGAAGATGGCAAGGTTCACTCTATTACTACATGGAAGTGCCTAAAAGAAAATTAAATCACTCTGAGTTAGAATGATTCATAAAGGGATTGCATATATAGGGAATAAGGAAGACCCTCCCGTTGAGTCACGAGGTTCAGAATAGACCCCCTTGCTTTCTATTCTCCTTCTCAGAGAGGAGTCTAGGGGCGGCTAGGTCTAATCTTAGTCTCAGACTTGGTCAACGGTTTATGACAGTAATGCTATAAGAATAATGCAGCAGTATACAACTCCCTTTAAAATTAAATCATACATCTACAGACTACTTAAATTGATTCACGCATGCACACTCACAAATATGAATGTATATATGAAAATGGTATACCTGTTCAAAATTCCCCTCGAGTTTAGTGAAATACTCACGTCTAATGCCTTGGCATTTCTCAACGGGCGAGAGTAGAGCCTCAAGGAGTGAAGGATTTCAGCAACCCAGGCTCCGTTGTTGACCTTCGGCAATGGAGTTCTGGTTGCAGCAGACTTTCGGAGTCTGCTAGTTTTCGCTGACTCTGAGAGACGTTTCGATCGGAGGGAGATGCTGGTGCAGCCCGCGGCAGTCCAGGACACCTCAAAGGGCCTCGCTTAGGACTGCTGTCTATAGGATTGTGAGATGATTGACTTTAATCACCAGTAAATTTCCATCCGAGCCACAATTTGGGTCGGCTTGTTGTTGGAATTCCAGCAGCGATGATACCACTCTGTTTCAAGGCTGTCTGGGGTAGCTGTTTGTTCTCGTTCCCCTCATTAGCCATAATATGAAGATCTTGATAGGGACAGGGACGCTCTCTGCTTCAGCCATGTAGGAGTTTCTAGTACAATTAACTGACCAACTCGCTACGCAAAAGCTGCAGCCTGGAGTTCCTGAGATTGTAAAGCGGCCGAAGTGAGGAGGAAAAACAGAACAGAAGAATAGACGGGGGGGATGTACCACCACAGTAGTAGTGAAGTAATGCATATTTTGCTACACTGAAGGAGGCAGGGAGGATGGCTAAGCGGCTGGTTGCTGACCTTCAAAGATAAGGGGACAGTAAAACAAACGGGCATGCACAAAATAGGAGAAACTGGCTAAGAGGTAATTCGGGCAGGGGAGAGATCGTGACCACAGACCCAATTAAGGACTGAAGCAAGTACCCCCACACACGCTCCTCCTGCGCAAGCGCAGTGAATTAAAAAGACACTATAGCTTTAAAGACTATGCGATTAAACTGTTAACCAATGAAGATGAGCGCACAAAGACAGGTTAATGATTATGTATTAGAAAGGTGTGGAGATTGTATATTCAATGTATAAGTAAGGGCATAGAATCCAAACTTGGTGTGCTTGATTTGTGGAATTCTTCCACCTTGCATCCTGTGCAGAATAAAGCAATATCTCCTTGCAAAACCATTTTTGGTTTTGGGAGCTTTATTTCCAGGTAACGGTTTTGGCGACCCAGATGGGACCCTGAGTTTTCGACTTCTGCGGCTCGCACCCACGACCGGGGATTGCGGCGGGAACTCCGGCGCGCACCGGAACTATTTATCCAGGGACTTCCCCGAGCGATTCCCCGGAGCGGTGAGTAATACGCTGTAGCCAAAATTAAGAGATATTGCTTAATATTGAAAAGTTCCCCAAGTAAATTGTGACGATCGGAGCACGTGTTGGTGGAATATTGGTATTGGTTTTATTGGTATTGCAGCTGCATAAGGCTATTTGCGTTAATACGGTGATGACCGGAGCGAGCGGCGCCGGTATTGGTTGTATTACTGTGCGCAGTGGCATCGGTATTGGTTGTATTATCGTATATAATTGTTTGCATAAGTAAGAGCTCCTTTGTGTAACTTTGTGTAATTTTGGTTAAAGCTGTATTATACTGTTTGTAAGAATGGGAAATGTGCTATCCTCCCAGGAAGGGGGAATACCTAAGGCTTCCCCATTAGGTTGTATTTTAAAGAATTGGAACAAGTTTGGAGGGGATCCGCTGACACGAAAGAAATTGATAGAATATTGTAATCAGCGGTGGCCTGTCTATGCGTTAGAGGATCAGGAAAAGTGGCCAAAGAATGGAACTTTGAAATATAATACTGTATTAGAGTTGATGCTGTTTTGTAGATGAGAAGGAAAATGGGATGAAGTGCCATATGTGGATTTGTTCTTTACCCTAAGAAATGAATGGAAAAGTCGGAAGGAATGTGGGTTAGTTGTTAAGGACTCTAATAGTCTCGCTTTAGAGCAAGTGAAAAATAAGGGACCAAAACGATGCTGCTCAGCACGTAGCATCCGAAAGCGGTATAATAAGAAGTATAAGGAATCGGAAAGCGAGGAGGATGATGAGCCGTGGTTATTGACGGCACCAGGGCAAGGGAATTTGAGTAGAAATCTAAGTGAGAAAGAAAACGGAGGAGAGAATTTCAGCCCGGTAGCAGGGCGAACTAGAAGGAGGGGAGCGGCGTTGCAAGCACCCTTAAGACAGGCAGTGGGTCCAGAGGGAGAACCCGTTTGTGTCAAAGTACCCTTCTCAGTAGCTGATCTAATGGCTTGGAAGGAGATGGCTGGAACTTATAGAGAAGATCCGGAAAAGGTGGCAAAAGTATTGGAAACTATTGCGGAAAATCATAATCCAGATTGGAGAGATATTCAGGTATTGTTAAGTACTATACTGACATATGAAGAACAGAGGACCGTGTTGGTCAAAGCTAGGGAACAAGCAGAAAAGGTGCATGCCTGGGATGCTCAGGCAGGGAGATTGGAGGATCGCTTCCCAGCCACCGACCCAAATTGGGATCCTAATAATCGGGCACAAAGACTGCTACTAACCGAATACCAAAGGTTAATATTGTTTGGAATGAGGAATGCTATTCCAAAACCAAAGAATGTGTCAAAACTGTATCGGGTGGTGCAAGGGAAAGATGAGACTCCATCGGCCTTTTTTGAGCGATTATGTGAAATGGCTAGAAAATGGACCGATTTAGATCCAGAAAAGGAAACCGATGCTTTGACGTTTGTTACTTTTTTTGTGGGTCAGTCAAACCCGGATATTAGAAGGAAGTTGCAGAAGGTAGAAGGAGCAGCTGCTAGATCTATAGACAGGTTATTGGAAGTGGCCTGGAAGGTATACAATAATAGGGATGAGGAGGAAAGGAAAAGACAGGAGAAAGATCAAGTGAGAAAGGAGAGTCGCAAGGCTCAATCGCTAGCTGCTGCAATAACAAAAGGCAATCAGAATGGTAATTGGAGAAATAATGGGCAGGGATCAAGAAGCCCCCCTTAAAAAGAAATACAAAACTTCCCAGGGGCCGAGGGAATGCCAATTTTTAGGTAGAGATGAGCATGCTCTCTGCAGGCAGAGGGGGCACTGGAAAAGGGAGTGCCCTCTAAATCAAAATCAAAACCCCTTCCAGAAAGAGACTCCTCGGTTAGAGGAATTGCTTACTTTAGGTCAAGATTCCGACCGAAGGGGACCAGGGGATGACTCGAAAGTACTCCCAACAGAACCCCCGGTTACCCTGAAGTTGGGGAATGACAAAATAAATTTCTTAGTTGACACGGGGGCCGCATACTCACCCTTAAACACCTGTAAAGGTAAAACAAGTAAGCAAAGTATGCCTATTATTGGGGCAACAGGAAAAAGGGAAGTAAGGCCTTTCTTTCAAGCAATTAAGTGTGGAATTGGTAATCGAATTTTTACTCACAAATTCTTGTATATTCCCGATTGCCCGATGCCTTTGCTGGGAAGAGACATACTTAGTAAATTGAATGCCCAGATTGTGTTTGAAGGGGATAATATACAAGTACAAATACCTGAAGAAAAAGCCTTGGGGGCGCAAGTGTTTCTGTTACAGGAAGAAATACGAGAGAACTCGGAACCCGACGCTGTTCCGGAAGAACTACTGAATGCAGTAACCCCCTCGGTACGGGCCTCCGGGATACAAGGGCAATCCCATGCTGCAGAACCGGTGAACGTCATATGAAAGCCAGGGGCACGACCGGTAAGGTGAAAACAGTATCCTGTAAAATTGGAAAGTAGAAAAGGTTTGGAACCTCTAATAGAGACATTTGTAACCCATGGATTATTACGGGAATGTCAGTCGGAATATAATACCCCAATTTTACCAGTGAAAAAGCCACACGCAGATGAGTACCGGTTAGCACGGGATTTGAGGGCAATTAATCAAATAGTACAAGACATCCACCCGGTGGTAGCAAATCCATATACCTTACTGACTGCCATTAAAGAGACTGATCAGCGGTTCACAGTATTGGATCTAAAAGATGCCTTATTTTGTATACCCTTGGAATTTGAGAGTCAAAAATTATTTGCCTTTGAGTGGGAAAACCCTAAAATGGGTCAAAAAACTCAATTATGCTGGACTGTCCTCCCTCAAGGGTTCAAGACTAGCCTGACATTCTTTGGGAATCAATTGGCTAAGGAATTGGAAAGCTGGCAGAAGGACAATAAGGGAGTGACTTTACTGTGATACGTAGATGACATCCTCCTGGGAACTCAAACACGGGAGGAATCTGTACGATACACTATTGATCTTTTTGAACTTCTCGGGAACAATGGGATACAGAGTATTAAAACGGAAGGCACCAATTGCCCAACACACGGTCACCTGTGTGGGTTTTACCATTACCAAAGGACAGCGGAGTTTGGGGACTGAGAGGAAAGAAGCGATTTGTCAGATACCAGAACCCAGATCAAAACGAGAACTGAGGGCCTTTCTTGGAACGGCATGGGGGTGGGGGGGTGTCGATCATGGATTATGAATTTTGGACTGACCACTAAACCTTTCTATGAAGCAGCGAAAGGAACGGGAGAAATCCTGGAATGGACACCCGAGTGCTGCAAAGCCTTCCGTCAGCTAAAACGAGATTTGATGTCAGCACCGGCCTTGGGACTTCCAAATTGGGAGAAGCCATTCGAGCTGTTTGTAGGTGAGAGGCAGCGTGTCGCGTTGGGTGTTTTGGTTCAAAAAGCTGGATCCTGGAAACGCCCTGTGGGATATTTTTCTAAGTGACTGGATCGAGCGAGTAAGGGGCGGCCTTCATGTCTACGAGCTGTTGCTGCGACGGTGCTACTTATTCAAGAGGCTAGGAAACTGACTTTGGGACAAGAGATAACCGTACAGGTACCGCATGCAGTTACGACCACTTTGGAACAAAAGGGGGGACATTGGCTGTCCCCTAGCCGGATGATAAAATATCAGGCCGTGCTGCTAGAACGAGACGATGTGGAACTAAAAGTGACTACAACTCTGAATCCAG
Source organism: Pelecanus crispus (assembly GCF_030463565.1). NCBI lineage: Eukaryota > Metazoa > Chordata > Aves > Pelecaniformes > Pelecanidae > Pelecanus > Pelecanus crispus. Next base: position 26,460 of record NC_134648.1, on the reverse strand, counting down.
CCACCCTGATACCACTGCCTGGAGAAACAGAATTAGAACACGATTGCCTACAAACAGTCGAACGGGTCTATTCCAGCAGGGTGGACTTGAAAGATACCCCGCTGGAACAGGCCGAACTAAATCTGTTCATAGATGGAAGCAGTCAAGCTATCGATGGAGTTCGGAGAGCAGGATATGCTGTCGCGATTGGAGGAAAGGAAATACAAGAATTAGAAGCTAAAGCTCCCCCGGCTAATACATCAGCCCAGAAGGCGGAGCTAGTAGCCCTAATAAGAGCCCTAGAACTTGCTGAAGCAAAGATTGTGAATATATGGACAGACTCTATGTATGCATTTGGGGTTGTTCATGCACACAGGGCCATATGGAAAGAGAGAGGTCTCCTTTCATCACAAGGTACACCCGTTAATTATGGATACTTAATAGGAAAATTGTTGCCAGTTATCAACTGCCCAAGTGAGCGGCAGTTACGCATTGTAAAGCTCATCAATTTGGGAACGCTCCTGAAGTAGTTGGAAATCGACAAGCGGATTTGGCGGCTAAGAGAGCAGCAGCAGAACAGGTCCTTGGGATATGGCCTGAAAAATATGAAAACCTGAAGCGATCACCAAACTATAATCAGGAGGACAATCAGTTAGCTAAATTGCTTAATGCAGAAAAGAATCGAGACGGACTGGGGATTACAAACGATGACTGAGCGGTAGCGACCCCAACTGTTATGAGAGGATTCGTGGAAGAAGAGCATAAGAAAACACATTGGGGAATAGAAGCTGTTATGGACAACGTTAAACTTTATGTTCTAAGCATAGGGATGGGAAATGTAGCCAAGAGCATCATTCAGAAGTGAGAAATCTGTCAGCGAAACAATCCGCAAACACAACTTAGACCTCCGCCTGGGAAAACTAAAAAGGGAAATACACCAGGCAAGTATTGGCAAATAGATTTCTCAGAACTTCCCAGGCAAAGCGTGTATCGGCATCTATTGGTATCGGCGGATACATTTTCCAGGTGGCCAGAAGCTTTTCCCTGTCCCACCAACCAGGTTAGAGAGGTAGTTAAGGTATTATTGAAAGAAATGATACCTCATTTTGGGATTCCAATTGGAACGCCCTCAGATCGAGGACCACATTTTGTAGCAAAGGTACTTCAAACATTAGCAAAAATATTCAAAATAAAATGGGATTTACATCCACCGTGGAGGCTGCAGTCTAGCGGACAGGTAGAAAAAAATGAATCAAACAATTAAAAGACAACTCAATAAAATTTGTCAGGAGGCACAATTGAAGTGGCCAGATGCTCTCCCATTAGCATTGTTGAGAGCAAGGATTACACCGAGATCTAGAGAAAAGGTTAGCCCTTTTGAAATATGATAGGGGAAACCTTACCAAAGTATAAACCATGAGCCAGGATCTATAGAATTAATGGGAAAATAGTACCTTAAGGAATATTTGATCTCTCTAGGAAAGGTTTTGCATTCTCTCTACAGGTACCTACAGTCGAGAACAACTTTGAACTTAGATACCGCAGTCCATAAGATTCAACCAAGAGATCGTGTCTATCTGAGAACCTGGAATCATGAACCTTTAAAAGAACATTGGAAAGGACCCTTTCAAGCGCTCCTGACTACGTATACTGCAGTCAAGCCTGACAGAATAGGACCATGGATTCATTACACCCGGATTAAGAAGGGTCTTCCGCCAGATAAGTGGACTGTGGAAAAACCAAGTGAAAGCTCTCTGCAGTTAACATTTAAAAAGAACAATTCATGAATCGAACGTGGAGTTTGTGGGTATTTTACTTTGAACCAGACTGTAAACAAACTTGGGTTACCTTAGGCCTAGCTACTATTACAATACAGAATAGAACAGTACTAGATATGATATTAGTCTCTCAAGGAGAAGCATGTACCATTATTAACAGCGGTTGTTGTACCTATATTGACCAATCAGGAAGGATAACCACGGATTTGAATAAGATTTGGGAACAAACTCAGGTTTTTCATGAAATTCAGAAAGACGACACGTCCTTAGGGTTTGGGTAAGTTTGGAAACGATTAACTTCCTGGATTCCGGATTTATCTTTGTTAATTAGGAAAATAATTGGATTAATAATAGTTGTAGTGATTTTGTTAGTGTGCATTTATGTTATTATTCAATGTGTAGTTGGGTTTTGTAGGAGAGGTAGAAGTCTCAAAAGAAGATTTTGAAACTTCTAAAGGGGGAAAATGTTGCCTTTAAGTAGTAGATTTTGCTATAGTAGCGAAACCGGGACAGTTAGGTAGCACCTGTGGTATTGCTAGAAACAAAGCCCAACCCTATAGCATTTTGGTCTTTTTTGATAGGATGCTAAAGCACATAATTTTCATTAGCAGCATTGTTATTGCATGTAAGAAGCTGTTTTCCTACATAGCTTAGTATAGCATCTATCTTTTTCTATTTATACTCTAGATAAATGAAGTTTAATTTCCTACCCGGTCACATTGCTGATGCCGTAGATGTGGTAAAACAGCAGATACTGTCGTTTCTGGCGAGGGCCGCTTCCTCTCTTCAGCGCTTTGCACGCTGTTATCTCCTGGCAGGTAAGGCAAGCCCTGTTGCTCCTCCGACAGCCTTTATGCCTTCTGGTGTTTTGCCCCTCCCCTCTCCCAGGTGATTGTGGGTGGGGTGGTGGGCGGGGCCTGGGGTATTTAAGCCACAGCCTCGGCTCAGGGAGCTCATTCTGTTCCTGGGCTTCTGCAGTATCAGCGTTTGCCTGTTTTTTCAGTTAATAGGATTTTTTTGGCTTTTTTTATGTGTTTGGGCAGGTATCTTTTGAGGTTTAAAGAAGCAGAGGTGTTTGTTTGAGGTAATGAATTCAGGGCCTGTTGATGTTCAGCTTCATATATAATAGAAAGTATGTTTACATCTGTCTTTTTTTTCTTTCTCAGTTTGATAATTTTGTATCAGGTTTTTAGGGGTGGCTAGTTGCCTTAACAGTAATTATTTTTTTTTTAATTGTAAGTACTTTGTGTTTTGCTGGACTTGCTGACTTTGTTCAAGGCATAACTTTGTTAATTAGTTGGTTTTGCTGTATACCATGTAAGTTACTGATATTATGTCTTAATAGGACTGTTAATGAAATGACTTAGTTATGGGTTCACATGAGCCTCTTATACATATCTTTATATAGAGTTTAAGCATTTCTCAGGAAAGCGGCAGGGATGTAGGCCATAATGCTTTTCAGCATAGGGAACAGCTTACTATCTTTCCCAATTGTCCACAGAGTACTAATTGACTGTTGGGATCTTTATCGTTCATAGTAGATTTTACTTATATTGTAGGTGTTGGGACTTTGCTTATTTTGCAGGCTTGTGACAGAGCACAGAGTCTATGGGAAGATACAAGATGGGAGGTGGTCACAGCATGCAGGATAGGGATTTGAAGAACAGCTCCTAAGGAGCAGTTGATAAAGGGGGTTTAGGAGTGCAAATACAGGGCAAGAGTTGTCGGGCAGGAGCGGCCTTCCTTCCTTGACAGTTCAGGAGAGGAGAAGGGGCTTCTAAAGTTTTGGGACCGGGGGACAGTTGGGAAAGGGAGGTGGGTTCATCAGCATTTCTCAGATGAGTTTCACAGTTAGTTTTGGGGGTCAGTGAGGCCTGTTCTATTTCAGTCTTGCCACAGCCGATGGCAGGTGTGACTGCATTCACGTGAGACACGGTGTGAACTGCCTGGGCCACTGTGTAGCTTCATGTGGCTCTGAGTGTTGGATGAGGCTCATCTCGGAAAGCATTAGCTGCATTAAGGTATGTTAAGATATATTCTCCAGAACTGAGGTCTACGTTTCTCTGCCTCTTGGCTGTTTCACTTCCTGATTTAATTTTCCTGTCCATCCCTTCACTGTTGGTCCCTGTGTCATGGTCATTGCTACTTACAGGCATTGACTAGGCATATTTTTTCTGTGCAGGCTTGTGTCACTGTCTTACCTGGTATTTCTTTAAGAAGATGCATCTTAAGTGCCCTGGTAACAGTCTCCACCCAGGGGTTCATCTCTTATTACAGTCCTGGGCACGTGAGCTTTTTCTATTACCCTGACATTCTTTTCTCTGCAAGTGCCCCATGAGGTCTGCTCTAGTGTCAGTAATGGCAGTTATGTTCTATGGTCCTTGTTCCTCTATTGTGTTTTTATTGTCAGTTTTTGTGTTTTTATTGTCAGCTTTTGTAGTTGTAAGGTGTCTATCTTAGATATTTGAGCCCGCATGTCATGCCATGGTGATTTTTCTGTTGGATGACAGGCTCGGTAATTCCATAAGGGGCTTTGTAGGTAATTAGGGCTTTTGGTTGAAGAGTTTATCTCTGGTTTTGCAGGTTCTTTGGGAGCTGCCTTTGGAAACGGGTGAGCCTGTGAGGTGAGTTGTGTAGTAGTGACGAGGAGCAGGGGGCCGGTGACTTATTGCAAGCACAATGTTAATTTTGTCTCTTGGTGTCCTAGGCACCTCAAGCGACAACAGCGACAGTGTCCAACTCTGGAATCGGAGCGGAGATCCGAGGTGCGTCTGAGTTGGGGGATGTTGCGGGAAAGGTCTGTGTTCATCGATGCGACACTGGCTGGTGCCACTGCGTGCGTGGCTTGGTTTTGTTTTGCAGAAGATGGAGAGGAGCCTGGCGACGGGAGGATTAATCCAGTGGGCTGACTGTGGCTGTGGTTGTCGAGGATGCATGCGGACTCCCGGCCGTCTGAAAGCTAAGTTGAGGCGCCGGGGCTGGAGAAGAGGGGTCGGTGGGGGGAGGTGGCGAGGTTGGCAATTGCAGGGGAGGGGTTTCAAAGACAGTGTAGGGGAGGGGGATGTCCAAGGATGGTCCCCTTTGGGCAGGTCAAGGGAGCAGCGGCTTACCCGTCAGCACGATGTTAGGGCGTGCCGGGCAGGGCGGTTCCAGCCTGTCTGTGTCATTTGTGTGGTCTGTCTTCTGTGTCTTAGACTTGCCTTGCCTCCTGGCATCCTGTTTGCGCTCGAGGGGTGTGCCACACCCCTCGGAAGCCACCCCTACGGTCTTGAACCCCTGCATTAGAGGGGTTTTGAACCCCTGCAGTCATTGGCATAGCACCCATCCGGTGCTTCTGTTCTTGCACTATGAGCTCAAAGCGTGGATCGGTCTTGCATCTCGGAAGTTTCCGGATGGTTCTCTTCTGCAGCGGCGTTCCCGGCTGCGTGAGCAGTTCTGCTCCGCAGGCGCCTGTTTCTGTGGAGCGGGATTTCTTCCCTGCGTCGTTACGTTCTTAGGTCTTGATGCCAGGCTTCTTGCGTGTCCATCTTGTCAGTACTTCTGGGAGTAACTTGTTGTCACGGGCCGTGACGTTCTGCTCTCTGTGGGGGCTCACCGTAGAGCCCCCTCGCATCAAGGTCCCGCAGTTCATCTTGCCTGACGCCGTCTTCCGTTTGGTTGTCATCCTTCTCGCCGAGAGTTTTCTCTCGCCTTTGAGCCGCGTTGCTTGTAGCGTTCCGTGGAGTGTCAGTCGGGGGGGGGGGGGGGGGTGTGCGTGTGTGTGTGCGTGTGTGTGTTTGGCTTGGAGCCGCCCTGCCCGGGGGTGCAGAGTCGGGGGCAGGTGGAATAGCTGTGAGAGTCGAGGATTAGTATGTCCCTTTGCCAAGACTGTTGAGGCAAAGGTTGTACGGTCATCTAGGATCGAGTAGCCGTTAGCAGCTTGTGCGGACAGCTCTCTAGAGAGCCGTGTGGGGAGGGGCCGTTTGGGGCTAGTGAAGTAGGTGCCACCTCAAAGGTGGCAAGGCATTTTTCTGTGTTGTACCTCAACGAGGGTTTTGTTTCGGTTTGTTTAATGGCAGGCTCTAGTTGGGCTCTAGATGGCATTTTGAAATGGGAACAAGACCTCTGGAATGGTCAAGGTATTGCTCTGCATCTGGGTGACTCGTTTCATGTATTCTTGGCTTTGCAGATGCAGAGCGATGAGGTGTGCACCAAGGGGCGGTGCGGAAGAGCCGAGCGATGTGCTGTAAGAAGGTGGGTCGTTGCATGGTATTAGAGGGTGGAGGTGACTGCTGGCTATGGGACTACAGTATGGATATTTTTTTTTAACTTGCAGGTCCAAAGCGAGGTGCGACAAGGGCACCGGAGCAGACTCGGGGGAGGTGAGCGGCAATTGGCGGTGTGAAGTGGCGGCTCTTTTTCCAGGTGTTGTGTTACCGGTGAAGTTCTCGGCAACCCCTGTTGTTTGGGTGTCGCAGGTGGTGCGGCAAGCCTCGATGCGGCCACCCGACCTGACGGAGGCTGGGCGAGCTGTGGAGGCAAAGGGGGCCGAGACGGGGATCGGTGCGGGCGGGCTCATGTTGCCAGCGGTGTCTCGGCATGTTCCTTTTTGCTTGGCTTTGTTGCAGGTGCAGCACGCAGGCTCGGAGGGGTGACACCGCATGCTGACGAGCGGTCCGAGAAGGTGAGGCGGTCGTGGGCCGGGGTGGACTCTGATAGCGTGGCATTATTATACGGCAAGTCGGATGAGGTGTTTCTGTTTTTCATCTTGCAGGTGCTGTGGGGGCTGCCTTTGGACTGGAGGAGCATTTGAGGTGAGCTGGGTAGTAGAGAGGAGGAGCCCAGGGCCAGTGACTTCTCGCAAGCGTAACGGTATCTGTGTCTCTTGGTGTATCCTAGGTGCCTCAAGCGATGACAGCGGGAGCCTCCGACTCCAGAATGGGCGTGGAGCACGGGAGCGGAACGCCGCGGTGCGTCCGAGTTGGGGGTTTGTTGCGGGAAAGGTCCGCGTTGACCGATGCGAACGCTGGCTGACCGGCGCCGTTTGTGTGCGTGGCTTGGTTTTGTCTTGCAGAAGATGGAGAGGGGCCTGGCGACGGGAGGATTAATCCAGTGGGCTGACTGTGGCTGTGGTTGTCGAGGATGCATGCGGACTCCCGGCTGTCTGAAAGCTAAGTTGAGGCGCCGGGGCTGGAGAAGAGGGGTCGGTGGGGGGAGGTGGCGAGGTTGGCAATTGCAGGGGAGGGGTTTCAAAGACAGTGTAGGGGAGGGGGATGTCCAAGGATGGTCCCCTTTGGGCAGGTCAAGGGAGCAGCGGCTTACCTGTCAGCACGATGTTAGGGCGTGCCGGGCAGGGCGGTTCCAGCCTGTCTGTGTCATTTGTGTGGTCTGTCTTCTGTGTCTTAGACTTGCCTTGCCTCCTGGCATCCTGTTTGCGCTCGAGGGGTGTGCCACACCCCTCGGAAGCCACCCCTACGGTCTTGAACCCCTGCATTAGAGGGGTTTTGAACCCCTGCAGTCATTGGCATAGCACCCATCCGGTGCTTCTGTTCTTGCACTATGAGCTCAAAGCGTGGATCGGTCTTGCATCTCGGAAGTTTCCGGATGGTTCTCTTCTGCGGCGGCGTTCCCGGCTGCGTGAGCAGTTCTGCTCCGCAGGCGCCTGTTTCTGTGGAGCGGGATTTCTTCCCTGCGTCGTTACGTTCTTAGGTCTTGATGCCAGGCTTCTTGCGTGTCCATCTTGTCAGTGCTTCTGGGAGTAACTTGTTGTCACGGGCCGTGACGTTCTGCTCTCTGTGGGGGCTCACCGTAGAGCCCCCTCGCATCAAGGTCCCGCAGTTCATCTTGCCTGACGCCGTCTTCCGTTTGGTTGTCATCCTTCTCGCCGAGAGTTTTCTCTCGCCTTTGAGCCGTGTTGCTTGTAGCGTTCCGTGGAGTGTCAGTCGGGGGGGGGGGGGGGGGGTGTGCGTGTGTGTGTGCGTGTGTGTGTTTGGCTTGGAGCCGCCCTGCCCGGGGGTGCAGAGTCGGGGGCAGGTGGAATAGCTGTGAGAGTCGAGGATTAGTATGTCCCTTTGCCAAGACTGTTGAGGCAAAGGTTGTACGGTCATCTAGGATCGAGTAGCCGTTAGCAGCTTGTGCGGACAGCTCTCTAGAGAGCCGTGTGGGGAGGGGCCGTTTGGGGCTAGTGAAGTAGGTGCCACCTCAAAGGTGGCAAGGCATTTTTCTGTGTTGTACCTCAACGAGGGTTTTGTTTCGGTTTGTTTAATGGCAGGCTCTAGTTGGGCTCTAGATGGCATTTTGAAATGGGAACAAGACCTCTGGAATGGTCAAGGTATTGCTCTGCATCTGGGTGACTCGTTTCATGTATTCTTGGCTTTGCAGATGCAGAGCGATGAGGTGTGCACCAAGGGGCGGTGCGGAAGAGCCGAGTGATGTGCTGTAAGAAGGTGGGTCGTTGCATGGTATTAGAGGGTGGAGGTGACTGCTGGCTATGGGACTACAGTATGGATATTTTTTTTTAACTTGCAGGTCCAAAGCGAGGTGCGACAAGGGCACCGGAGCAGACTCGGGGGAGGTGAGCGGCAATTGGCGGTGTGAAGTGGCGGCTCTTTTTCCAGGTGTTGTGTTACCGGTGAAGTTCTCGGCAATCCCTGTTGTTTGGGTGTCGCAGGTGGTGCGGCAAGCCTCGATGCGGCCACCCGACCTGACGGAGGCTGGGCGAGCTGTGGAGGCAAAGGGGGCCGAGACGGGGATCGGTGCGGGCGGGCTCATGTTGCCAGCGGTGTCTCGGCATGTTCCTTTTTGCTTGGCTTTGTTGCAGGTGCAGCACGCAGGCTCGGAGGGGTGACACCGCATGCTGACGAGCGGTCCGAGAAGGTGAGGCGGTCGTGGGCCGGGGTGGACTTTGATAGCGTGGCATTATTATACGGCAAGTCGGATGAGGTGTTTCTGTTTTTCATCTTGCAGGTGCTGTGGGGGCTGCCTTTGGACTGGAGGAGCATTTGAGGTGAGCTGGGTAGTAGAGAGGAGGAGCCCAGGGCCAGTGACTTCTCGCAAGCGTAACGGTATCTGTGTCTCTTGGTGTATCCTAGGTGCCTCAAGCGATGACAGCGGGAGCCTCCGACTCCGGAATGGGCGTGGAGCACGGGAGCGGAACGCCGCGGTGCGTCCGAGTTGGGGGTTTGTTGCGGGAAAGGTCCGCGTTGACCGATGCGAACGCTGGCTGACCGGTGCCGTTTGTGTGCGTGGCTTGGTTTTGTCTTGCAGAAGATGGAGAGGGGCCTGGCGACGGGAGGATTAATCCAGTGGGCTGACTGTGGCTGTGGTTGTCGAGGATGCATGCGGACTCCCGGCCGTCTGAAAGCTAAGTTGAGGCGCCGGGGCTGGAGAAGAGGGGTCGGTGGGGGGAGGTGGCGAGGTTGGCAATTGCAGGGGAGGGGTTTCAAAGACAGTGTAGGGGAGGGGGATGTCCAAGGATGGTCCCCTTTGGGCAGGTCAAGGGAGCAGCGGCTTACCTGTCAGCACGATGTTAGGGCGTGCCGGGCAGGGCGGTTCCAGCCTGTCTGTGTCATTTGTGTGGTCTGTCTTCTGTGTCTTAGACTTGCCTTGCCTCCTGGCATCCTGTTTGCGCTCGAGGGGTGTGCCACACCCCTCGGAAGCCACCCCTACGGTCTTGAACCCCTGCATTAGAGGGGTTTTGAACCCCTGCAGTCATTGGCATAGCACCCATCCGGTGCTTCTGTTCTTGCACTATGAGCTCAAAGCGTGGATCTGTCTTGCATCTCGGAAGTTTCCGGATGGTTCTCTTCTGCGGCGGCGTTCCCAGCTGCGTGAGCAGTTCTGCTCCGCAGGCGCCCGTTTCTGTGGAGCGGGATTTCTTCCCTGCGTCGTTACGTTCTTAGGTCTTGATGCCAGGCTTCTTGCGTGTCCATCTTGTCAGTGCTTCTGGGAGTAACTTGTTGTCACGGGCCGTGACGTTCTGCTCTCTGTGGGGGCTCACCGTAGAGCCCCCTCGCATCAAGGTCCCGCAGTTCATCTTGCCTGACGCCGTCTTCCGTTTGGTTGTCATCCTTCTCGCCGAGAGTTTTCTCTCGCCTTTGAGCCGCGTTGCTTGTAGCGTTCCGTGGAGTGTCAGTCGGGGGGGGGGGGGGGGGGGTGTGCATGTGTGTGTGCGTGTGTGTGTTTGGCTTGGAGCCGCCCTGCCCGGGGGTGCAGAGTCGGGGGCAGGTGGAATAGCTGTGAGAGTCGAGGATTAGTATGTCCCTTTGCCAAGACTGTTGAGGCAAAGGTTGTACGGTCATCTAGGATCGAGTAGCCGTTAGCAGCTTGTGCGGACAGCTCTCTAGAGAGCCGTGTGGGGAGGGGCCGTTTGGGGCTAGTGAAGTAGGTGCCACCTCAAAGGTGGCAAGGCATTTTTCTGTGTTGTACCTCAACGAGGGTTTTGTTTCGGTTTGTTTAATGGCAGGCTCTAGTTGGGCTCTAGATGGCATTTTGAAATGGGAACAAGACCTCTGGAATGGTCAAGGTATTGCTCTGCATCTGGGTGACTCGTTTCATGTATTCTTGGCTTTGCAGATGCAGAGCGATGAGGTGTGCACCAAGGGGCGGTGCGGAAGAGCCGAGCGATGTGCTGTAAGAAGGTGGGTCGTTGCATGGTATTAGAGGGTGGAGGTGACTGCTGGCTATGGGACTACAGTATGGATATTTTTTTTTAACTTGCAGGTCCAAAGCGAGGTGCGACAAGGGCACCGGAGCAGACTCGGGGGAGGTGAGCGGCAATTGGCGGTGTGAAGTGGCGGCTCTTTTTCCAGGTGTTGTGTTACCGGTGAAGTTCTCGGCAATCCCTGTTGTTTGGGTGTCGCAGGTGGTGCGGCAAGCCTCGATGCGGCCACCCGACCTGACGGAGGCTGGGCGAGCTGTGGAGGCAAAGGGGGCCGAGACGGGGATCGGTGCGGGCGGGCTCATGTTGCCAGCGGTGTCTCGGCATGTTCCTTTTTGCTTGGCTTTGTTGCAGGTGCAGCACGCAGGCTCGGAGGGGTGACACCGCATGCTGACGAGCGGTCCGAGAAGGTGAGGCGGTCGTGGGCCGGGGTGGACTCTGATAGCGTGGCATTATTATACGGCAAGTCGGATGAGGTGTTTCTGTTTTTCATCTTGCAGGTGCTGTGGGGGCTGCCTTTGGACTGGAGGAGCATTTGAGGTGAGCTGGGTAGTAGAGAGGAGGAGCCCAGGGCCAGTGACTTCTCGCAAGCGTAACGGTATCTGTGTCTCTTGGTGTATCCTAGGTGCCTCAAGCGATGACAGCGGGAGCCTCCGACTCCGGAATGGGCGTGGAGCACGGGAGCGGAACGCCGCGGTGCGTCCGAGTTGGGGGTTTGTTGCGGGAAAGGTCCGCGTTGACCGATGCGAACGCTGGCTGACCGGCGCCGTTTGTGTGCGTGGCTTGGTTTTGTCTTGCAGAAGATGGAGAGGGGCCTGGCGACGGGAGGATTAATCCAGTGGGCTGACTGTGGCTGTGGTTGTCGAGGATGCATGCGGACTCCCGGCCGTCTGAAAGCTAAGTTGAGGCGCCGGGGCTGGAGAAGAGGGGTCGGTGGGGGGAGGTGGCGAGGTTGGCAATTGCAGGGGAGGGGTTTCAAAGACAGTGTAGGGGAGGGGGATGTCCAAGGATGGTCCCCTTTGGGCAGGTCAAGGGAGCAGCGGCTTACCCGTCAGCACGATGTTAGGGCGTGCCGGGCAGGGCGGTTCCAGCCTGTCTGTGTCATTTGTGTGGTCTGTCTTCTGTGTCTTAGACTTGCCTTGCCTCCTGGCATCCTGTTTGCGCTCGAGGGGTGTGCCACACCCCTCGGAAGCCACCCCTACGGTCTTGAACCCCTGCATTAGAGGGGTTTTGAACCCCTGCAGTCATTGGCATAGCACCCATCCGGTGCTTCTGTTCTTGCACTATGAGCTCAAAGCGTGGATCGGTCTTGCATCTCGGAAGTTTCCGGATGGTTCTCTTCTGCGGCGGCGTTCCCGGCTGCGTGAGCAGTTCTGCTCCGCAGGCGCCCGTTTCTGTGGAGCGGGATTTCTTCCCTGCGTCGTTACGTTCTTGGGTCTTGATGCCAGGCTTCTTGCGTGTCCGTGTTCTCGGTTCTTGTGCAAGTAACCTCTTTTAAAGGAATGTGACAATCTAGTCTTTTTTTGAAGTTGCTATATATATTCCCTATGTCGCGGTCTGTCAGGTCATCTTGAGTGTCCGTGTCTTCTGTTCAGGTGTCATCCTTCTCGCCGAGAGTTTCCTCTTGCCCTTGAGGACCATTGCTTGTAGTGTTTTTTGGAATGGCAGTATGTGTGTCTTTGGCTTGGAGCTGCCCTGCCCGGGGCTGTGGCATCAGGGGCAGGTGGAATAGCTGTAAGAGTGCAGGGTTAATATGCCATTATCCCTAGGATGTTGAGGCAGAAGTTGTATGGTCATCTCAGATGGAGTAGCTGTCAGAAGCTTGGGTGGTCAGGTCTCTGAATAGTGTTTCTTGGGCCTGAGCTGAGTTATGTGGGAGGGGCACTTCAGGGGTAGTGAAGCTGATGCAATCTTAAAGGTGTTATGGCATAGTTTTCATGTGGTGCTTAAATGGTTTTTTGGGGGTGTGTTTTTTTTAATACTGGCAGGATGTGGTTGGGCTGTAGATTGTATTTGTAAATGGGAATCAGACGTCTGGAATTGTGAAGGTATTGCTCTGCATCTGGGTGATTCATCTGATGTTTTTATTTTTGCAGAGGCATGAGTCATGTACCGGTGAGTGACAGTGGAGGTGAGCAGAGTCACTTAATATTGTTTTGAGGCTGCTCTTCAGAAGTTTTGAGCAGTTGCTGGGATTTGCTGATATCCTAGAAGGTCTGAAGATGACTATTGTTGCTGCTATCCATATGAAGGGCCTTAAGCAGGATCCAGGAAATTACAGGCTCATCAGTTGTGTTTTAGTCACTTGGAACTTTGGAATGAATGCTCCTGGGGGCTATTGCGAGTCAAATGAAGTGCAGGAATGGACAAGGTAGCACAGAATCACCAATTGCAAATACTTCTTCACAAAGCTGATGGCTTTCTGCAAGTAACCCACTCGCTTGATTTGCGGCCAGCAGCAGCTGTTGCGTACCTTGATTTCTCTGTGATTTTTGATATGTTTTCCACAGTCGCCTCCTCAATTTTCACAGTGAGTACAATTGGCCATTGGAATAGTCTCCATAGGGAAGCGGTGGATTTTCCAACACCGGACAGTTAAGATTTGGCCAGACAAGGTGCTGGGCCTTTGTTTTGCCAAGAAAGGCAGTACCAGATGATCCTTGACATGCTTCACCAGCTGGTATTCTACATTTAAGGTAGGTCATACTGCAGCGTCGGAGGGAAGAGGAGTCTTGTTGGTAGATGACCATGTGAAGGTTGGTGCATGGGAGTTTTTTTTGGGTGGGGTGTTTTTTGAGTGTGTGAAGCAATGAGCAAAGCGGGGTATGGACTGTGGTGGTGTGTGCCCCTCAGACTTTTTTCTATTTGAATGCTTTATCACCTCATATATTACTGCCTGACCATGGCCTTGTGTAGCGAGTTGTTCAGTTGGGTGTCCCTTAATTGTATCAGAAACTTCGATGTGGCTGATGAGGAGACCAGCCCTGTCCTTATCAGAAACTGTATTATGGTTCATGAGGGGAGTGAGAACAATCAGTTCCCCCTAACAGACTTAAAGCAGTGTGATATCCTGATTAGTGGAATTCTAGTAATGAATGACCTGGATGGAGGGTCAGATGGAGACTTAGAAAGACTAAAGCCAATCATCTCAACCTTCTGTAAAACAGCAGTCCTAGGTGAGTTCCTTTGAGCTGTCCTGGACCGTAGTGTCCCTCACCAGCGTTCCCTCTGAGCGGGATGCCTCTTGGCACCAGCAAGCTAAGAGTTTGCTACCATTGGAGGTGTATCGTTGAAGACTGCTGGCGGAGCCTGGATTGAAACCCTTTGCTCCTCGAGGCTCAACACTCGCCCATTGAGAAATGTCAAGACATTTGATGTGAATACTTTACTGAACTCAAGGGGAATTTTTAACAGGTATAGCTTATACGTCGTATATGTATGTGTATAGATACATGTTTTCATGTCTATGTGTATGCACGTGTCAATCAGTTTAAGTTCTCTGTAGATGTATGATTTAATTACAAAGGGATTTCCATACTGCTGCCTTATCCTTATTGCTATAAACCGTTGACCAAGTGTGAGACTAAGATTGGACCTAGCTGCCCCTAGACTCCTGTCTGAGGAGGAGTTTAGAAAGCAAGGGGGTCTATTCTGAACCTCGTGACTCAACGGGAGGGTCCTCCTTATTCCCTGCAGACACAATGTCTCTCACTCTGGTGTTACCTAACTGTCTTTTATGCACTTATTCCATGTACTAGATATACATGTATATATATTATCCTTAATCTTGTAAACCGTTGACCAAGTCTGAGACAAAGATTGGACCTAGCCGCCCCTAGACTCCTGTCTGAGGAGGAGTTTAGAAAGCAAGGGGGTCTATTCTGAACCTCGTGACTCAACGGGAGGGTCCTCCTTATTCCCTGCAGACACAATGTCTCTCACTCTGGTGTTACCTAACTGTCTTTTATGCACTTATTCCATGTACTAGATATACATGTATATATATTATCCTTATTCTTGTAAACCGTTGACCAAGTGTGAGACTAAGATTGGACCTAGCCGCCCCTAGACTCCTCTCTGAGGAGGAGTTTAGAAAGCAAGGGGGTGTATTCTGAACCTTGTGACTCAACGGGAGGGTCCTCCTTATCGCCCACACCTGCAGTCCCTCTGTGAATCATTAAAACTCTGTGTAACTTAATTTGCCTTTATGCAATTCTTACATGTCGTAATAGAGTGCACCTTGCCATCTTTGACTCTGTAACTAAGACCTTGTTTTGATCAATTTTGTCTGATTGCTTTGTTAATCACTGACTGAGTGCTATTAAGACATTCCAATCAAATATTGCCATGTGCTACAGTTAAAATCTCATCTGTTACTACATCAGTGTGTGATGTTACTCATTCTAGATGAAGTCACATAATAATCCGGATTCATAAATGTGTATTTGTACCATGGACATGGGAACTGACTCAGACCAGGTGAGTAATGATTAGCAGGCTGAAGTAGCAGTTACTTTTCAGGTGTCGTGTTGTCAGAAGTTCTAAGCGTTGCCTGTTGTTAGGGTTTGACACACGGTACACGAGCTTTGACGCGGCCGCTGCGAACGACAGAGGCCAGGTGCGCAATCGGATGAGGTAAAGGAGCGGGAGATGGGAATTGCCGCAGGCAGGCCGTGGTTTTGTGAAGTATCTCGGCACGTGCCTGTCGCTTTGGTTTTTTCCACGTGCGGCAGACAGCGTCGGAGGGGCGTACCAGCAGGTAAGGAGCGGTAGGAGGTGGTGAGGCGGTTGTTGACTGGGTCACCACGTAATAGTAAAATGTTATGTGGCACCTTGGTTAGGAATTTCCCTTTTGGTATTTTGGGAGCTGTGCTGGCTGCCTTTACAATTGGATGAGCAGTTCAGGTGATCTGGGTCACACTGCAGAAGAGCATGGGGCTGTTGCATAAGTGTGGTTTGGTTTTTTGTTTGTGGATGGATTCAGAGCTCTGGCCCTCTGTAAGATAAACTGAGGGACCAGGCCTGGGCAGGGACCAAGGTTGGGAATTGCCAGGAGGAGTTTTAAAGTTAGTGTAGGAGAAGGGGCCGTCCAGGAATAGTCCCCTTTGGGCAGGTAATCGGTGCAGGTTATGCGTCAGCACGATGCTCGCGTGTGCCAGGCAGGGTGCTTGCAGCCCGTGTCTGTCCAGTTGTGTATTTTCTGTAAGTCTGTTTTGTGTGTCTTATACCATAGCTTTGTTGGGTATTGATGTCTGTGGGTCTTTGATCAGTAGGCACCTCCATAGCGCTTCCATGCGTCTCAAATGGATCAACTCATCAGGGTAGCACCAGTTGAGTGCTTTTTATCTTGCCATTGAAGCGTGGACAAGTCTGGCAAGCATTCCATCTTAGATGGTTGTGAGCGCTCATCTATTGCGGTGGCAAGCTGGGTGGTGACTGTAGCTCTGCTCTTGAGAGTTCTGTTTCCACAGTTGTCTTTAGGGGTTCTGTCCTTGCGTCCCTGACGGTCGCGGGTCTTGACCGTGTCCCTGACGGTCGCGGGTCTTGACCGTGTCCCTGACGGTCGCGGGTCTTGACCGTGTCCCTGACGGTCGCGGGTCTTGACCGTGTCCCTGACGGTCGCGGGTCTTGACCGTGTCCCTGACGGTCGCGGGTCTTGACCGTGTCCCTGACGGTCGCGGGTCTTGACCACCATCTTCTCCTGCATCTAGTGGTCTGGATTTGATACTAGCTTTATGTCATGGGCTGGGGCTGTTGCCTGTCTTTTCCAGGGATGCTATAGACCATTTGTTGCATGCCAGCACTATGGGACTTGTCTGCCGGAGGCTTATTTCCTACGGGCATCATGCTTTCTTTAGTGTTGCGTATCACGGTCACGTTGGTGGTGGTGTCTGTGTGTTACATGTCCGTGTGCTGGGGTCAGAGCTGCCCTGCCTGGTAGAACAGTTTTATGGCAATAAGGTTACATGTTGATATGGCAATAGTGTTCAGGCAAAGGCTGTACAGTCCATTTATGGGTCAGTAGCTGCTGTCAGCTGCCCCAGTTTACTTCCATTGTGTTTTGTGGGAGCTCAAGGTAGGAGTCTGGACTGTGGGGAGTGGCAGTTTTCCCAGTAGCTGAGTGGGTTGAATTTTGAGTCATGTATATGCAGGGCCAAATATATGGGTGTGGGGTTTGTTTATTGTTAGCTGTGGTTAGAAGATGTATGCAAAAGTAAGACAGACTTTTAGTCTTGTTAAGCTGTTGGTCAGCATTCAGGTGACTTGATTTACATGGTTCAATTAGCACGGCTTGTTTGGATGGAGGTTGTCCAGGCTGGGTTTTTGGATAGCTAGTAGCTATCAGCAAGGAAGGGCGTGCAGTTGCTTTTGTTGCATTTTGCACGTGCCTCCAGGCGATTTGGATCCCTGGAGGAAATCCTGAAGCGTGTGTACAAATTGAGGCGAAGAAGGAGCAGGACCGGAATGTGTTGTGAAGAAGGTGCACGGTGAGATGGTTCCGGGGATGGCCTTTAGAACTGGGGTGCTCTGTCATTGTGGCAGGTGGGTTGTGAAACAAATGCGTTTTGAGTAAGAGGCGGAGTGAGTGGTTGTTGAAGGAGTGTTAGTTTCTAAAAGTGTATAATGTTGCATGTGTGAAGTAGTTTATTGCAGGTTGCATTTAAGGTTGAGAGTAGTTTTTTTTAAGTTACTAATAAAAAAAAAACCTCAGGTGGGGGATTTGTCTTCTGTCCCCTGGCTGTGGTTTTTTTTTCCCTCAGGTCCTGCGTGCTCTCTGAGGTGATGGTTATTACCAATGTTTGGGTGGAGGTTGGGCTCGGGATGGGGTTTTAGCAGGGAGGGCGATTTTTGAGGCCCCTGGGAAGGGCACTCCTGGGGAGCACTGCAGGCCAGTGGTAGAGTTGCATGTGTTGAGAGGGAGGGTTAGTTGGTCTGGTAGTTGAGTGGTGTGTTTAGAATGTACCTAACATTGTATGGTTGTGTGGTGGGGTTTTATTATTGTTTGTTTGCAGGTTGCATGTGGAGTTGTGACTTTTTTTTTGCAGGCAAATAAAAGAAATGATAATAAAAAAACCCCAGCCGGGGGATTTTTTTTTTCTCCCCCGGCTGGGTTTTTTTTCCCCTGTCCCGGCCACTCTGCGAGGCGATGGTCATCGCCAATGTTTGGGCGGAGGTTGGGCTAGGGCTGGGGTTTTTGCAGGGAGGGCAATTTGCGAGGCCCCCGGGAATGGTGTTCCTGGGGAGCACTGCAGGCCGGTGGTGGAGCGCATGTGATGAGAGTGAGGGCCGGTTGGTGCACTAGGTGAGTGGTGTGTCTAGAATGTATCTAACCTTGTATGCTTGTGTGCTGGGCTTTTATTATTGTTTGTTGGCATGTTGCGTGTGGAGTTGTGAATTAGTTTTGCAGGCATTTACGAGAAACTCTAGTAAAAAAACCCCAGCCAGGGGAATTTTTTTTTTCTCCCCAGGCCGTTTTTTTTTTCCCCGAGTCCTGGCCGCTCTGTGAGGCGATGGTCATTGCCAACGTTTGGGTGGAGGTCAGGCTCGGGCAGGGATTTTTGCAGGGAGGGTGATTGTTGTGGCACCTGGTAATGGCATTCCTGGGGAGCACTGTCCTGCAATGTGATGTTTGCCTGGTATTGCCAAGAGTTATGTCATCTAGGCAGTGGTGATGGGAAGATTATTGACAATCTTGCAGTTGAAGGGTGTGTGGAATTGGAATAGGTAGATAGTGTTGAAGAGGGCCAGCTTGTGAACTAGGTGGGCTTAGCTGTATTGTGTATTGGTAGGATTGTAAGTTGTTATGAGGGGCTTAGTAGTTTCTGATGTAATGATATCATTTGATTTTTTTTTGTGTATGTGGTGGCCTGGAAGCAGAGACTCTGAGAGGAGCCGAGTTGGGTCGCTTTCTGCATGGGAATAGAAATTGCGGAGATTGCGTCGCTTTGAAGAGAAAAAGGTAGAGATGTAAAGCTTTAGACTGCGTACCTAACAGGAGTGAGACATGTGGAAAATGTTACTAGGTAGAGAGTTTGAGGCACTAAGTAGTCGCAATGTTAAGGTAGTGGTGAATCTTTAGAGGTCAAATATGCTTAAAACCCAATGAGTACAAAGTGAGTAAAGGTAATTGTAGCAAGCATGTGGTCAGCTGGAGAGTAAGTCATATTTGTAGTGTAAGGACACTATAGGGCTGAAATGTAAAAAATGAGAATAGACAGCTTGCTTGGAGTGCGCAATGGACCAATGTAAATGTAAGGTAGGTTAAAAAAAAAAACCAGCCATAAGGTATCTGTCAGAATTGTGATAACAGGAAGTGAAAGTGCAAAGATAAGCAGGTGTTTTGGCACCTAGATGTACAGGTAGGTCTTTAGAGGGGGGAAAAAAAGATACTGTTACCAGCATTGAAGGCTGTCACCTGGGGACTATTGCTGCAATAGAGTTTATAAATGATAATTTACAGGAGAAGTAGGTGTCAGAGGGAGAGTTGTCGATACCTATAGAGAAATGTAGCCATTGCAAGGTTAAAAGAAAGGATATGCATTTCTGGCTCCCAGGCACATCTCAGGTATGCATAGTTGTGTGAAGGTTTAATTTGTTTTCTATGACTTCCTGTAGTTTTGAAGAGCAGTAGAATACTACTTGGGCATAATCGGTGTGCTGTCATTATTGTAGCGTGTGGAGAGAATAGCAGGTATGAATTGTGTCTGAGTGGTACTGTAAGAAAAATATCAAATGAGACAGTAATGATGGCATGTGTTTCATTATAGTAATGTATTGTGAGCTAATTATGGTTCTTAAACGTCTCTGTATGATGCTTTTAAGGTATAAGGAAACAAACGAATAAGAGTTTCCATAAAGTTTTGTTTGTTCTGTTTTGTCTCCTGTGGTTTTTTGTATGTGTTTTGGTGGTTTTGTCTGTCTTGTCCGTGTGGATGTCTGTGTCTTTGGATTGTGTGTGTGTCTGTCCTGGGTCTGAATCATTTTGTGTGTGTGAATTTTTTTTGGGGGTGTGAGAGTACATGTGTGTGCTTGTGTCTTTTGAGCATGTGTCTGCCTGTGTTTGTCTTGTCTTGGAGAGTGTGTGTATGTATGTCTGGTGTTTCCTAAGAGCGTATGCGTGTCTCTTTCTTGCGAGAGTGAGGGAGAGCGTGTCTTTGTCTTGGAGCGAGGGAGAGTGTGCCTGTGCCTTGGAGTGAGTGCGTGTGTGCGTCTGTCTTTTGTATTGGTGTGAGCATGTGTATGTATGTCTGTCTTTTGGTCTTGCAGTGAGTGTCGGTCTGTGGTGGAGTGAGGGTGTGTCTTTGGTCTCGGAGCAAGGCTGAGGGTCTTGGAGTGGGCATGTGTCTGTGTGTCTGTCTTGGAGTGACAGTGTTTGTGTTGGTAGTGGAGTGACAGTGTCTATGTGTCTGTCTTCATCTTGGATGAAGGGTGAGTGCATGTGTCTGGCTTGGACGGAGGGTGTGAGTGTATCTGTGTGTGTCTGGGAGTGAGTGTGTGCCTTTGTCATTGCGGTTTTATTTCTCTATGTATTCACATAGAAAACTAAAAATAAAATTCCTTTGTTTTAAAGGAAAAAAAAATAGCTCCAGGAGAAAATCACATACTCCCTGGGAGTAAAGAAAAAAAACAAAAACCAAAAAATAAGTCAAAATTTACTCCCAGGGAGCCTGGCATTTTCTACTGCTGCACCAGATTTATTATTTTTCATTTTTTATTACACTATCCTACATCCACTATTATTACCACCCCACCTGCCACCAACCCTGCACCATAGCCCCACTCCGGCCATACACACACCTCACCACCGCAGCTCCACATTTACACCATATACACCCCATTTACACCTCATACACCCACTTCATAACCACAACTACAGCTCCAGAAGTGCACCTCAATGATCCAGAACCATAGACACCACCTTCCGGACAATAGAGCAGCTTCAGAAGCACGACTGTACACCCCAGAGGTCAGCTCTGTGGTGGGGGGGACCACAGAGCTGCATTTCCGGGCAACAGTGGGACTTCCAGAACTCTGCTCTATCCTCCGGAGGTCCAACTCTACAATCCGGATCACCGACCTGCACTTCCGGACACCACAGGAACTTCCGGAGTGCCACTCTAGCCTCCGGAGGTCCAAGTCGATGATACATACCATAGAGACTACCGGTCCGCCAACTCTATGATCCGGAAGTCCTCCAGGAACACCGGAAGTCGCACAATCTCAACCGGAAATTCCCTCCAAAGACCGGAAGTCGACCTTTAACCCCCCAAATAAACCGGAAGTCACCCCCGGAAGTCGCACGAAAGCACCGGAAACGGCCCCTACACAACAAATTAGGGGTTCACACACACCATTACAGGGGTGGGTTTCCAGTTCATCTTAGGGGGTTACAGTCATTAGGGTTACAGTCATGACAGTTACCACTACAATTAGGGTGACAGTTAGGGGGTGGTGGGTTAGGGCGTCAGGGTCATTGGGGTTAGGGTCATTAGGGTTAGGGGTTAGCGGTTAGGGGGTTAGGGGTTAGGGGGTTAGGGTCGTTAGGGTCAGGGTCAGGGTTAGGGGTTAGGGTTAGGGGTTAGGGTTAGGGTTAGGGTTAGGGTTAGGGCCATTAGGGTTAGGGTTAGGGCCATTAGGGTTAGGGTTAGGGTTAGGGTTAGGGTTAGGGTTAGGGTTTAGGGTTAGGGTTAGGGTTAGGGTTAGGGTTAGGGTTAGGGTTAGGGTTAGGGTTAGGGGTTAGGGTTAGGGTTAGGGTTAGGGTTAGGGGTTAGGGTTAGGGTTAGGGTTAGGGTTAGGGTTAGGGTTAGGGTTAGGGTTAGGGTTAGGGTTAGGGTTAGGGTTAGGGTTAGGGTTAGGGTTAGGGTTAGGGTTAGGGTTAGGGTTAGGGTTAGGGGTTAGGGTTAGGGTTAGGGTTAGGGTTAGGGTTAGGGTTAGGGTTAGGGTTAGGGTTAGGGTTAGGGTTAGGGTTAGGGTTAGGGTTAGGGTTAGGGTTAGGGTTAGGGTTAGGGTTAGGGTTAGGGTTAGGGTTAGGGTTAGGGGTTAGGGTTAGGGTTAGGGTTAGGGT